>NC_079549.1:14852039-15476622 GCF_015846415.1 Triplophysa dalaica | reverse complement strand
TGTTCCGCGGCCGCCAAAATGTTTATTTATATTCTAAGGATAAATGTTAATTGATGAGTTCTTAATGTATAATCACACTCCGAATGAATGCCTGCCAACTCAAGGACCGGCCCGGTCTTAAAAGTGTGGGGAACGAGTCTGACATGCAGGCTACTGTACATGGAGGGACGCGGGAGCTCAGCTCAACCAAAGAGGAAACCTTAGCGGTGGTATTAGACACAGTAGCCTACATCCGAATTATGTTTTAACCAATGTTTCATCAGGTGAACGTCACGTTGCACAATGAAAGAGATCAATCGTGAGTGTACAACACTTGATTCTTCCGGCTGCCAAATATCACGTTTTATCAGCGCTATACGCAGTCTAGAACAACTAAATCATTGACGTGCTTGTACAGATTATACATTATTTAATAAATGTAACCATGATTATTTCGTAACAAGTTTCTCGTCCATTTACGTGCACGTGGGATATTCTTAAAGGGACACTCCACCCAAAAATGGGTTCTAGAATTCTAGAAACAGGTAGTTTATTTTTATTTTTCATCTGAAGATAGAGAAAAAACGTCCTATATTGGATATTGAGGTGACTTTTATTAAAAAACTCCACATCAGAAAGTCCTGATATTGTTTGAATGTCAATCTAAGATGGTGTTCTATGATTCTGAGGTGAAATTATTTTCTAGAAACAGGTAGTTTATTTTTAATCCCTATCTGAATTTAGAGAAAAAAAGTCTATATAGGATTTAGAGGGGACTTTTATTACAAAAACTCCACATCAGAAAGTCCTGATATGGTGTATGAAAAATTACCTATTTGTCAGTTATGGTCACCCATATGAGTCTGTCTCTTTAACCACTAGGCCACAACTGGCCCACTAGGTCAAAACCAACCACCAGAATGCCTTAGCAACGCCCTAGCAACCACCCAAAACGTCACACAAACTCTTACAACACTCTTGTACCTAACCACCAAAATACCTAATCAACGGCCTAGAAATCGATCAAAACATTATATAAACTGAAGAGTAACCATAGCAACATCACTTGCAACCGTTAAAACACTTACAAATGAGAGTCCGAAACAGCTTTTATTTTGAAATTTGTCGTCCCGCGCTCCTACCGCAATCTTTCATATATGCGCGCACAGAAAACCAATGTGAGGGCTGGCTTGACCAACGTTTTCAAAGTGGAGGCTGGCCTGACCGCAGTTGCGTGTGTCACTGTCTGCACTGCATCATAACAAGTGCAATAACCAAGAGACGCTACACTAGCGATCGTAGCTTGGACAGCGCAGGTGGAATGAACCATTGTGAGAGGGAGCAGGGAGGTGTGTGACTGAAACAGTAAATACATTATTTGTTTTTTAAATATTAAATCTATGGTCAAAACGGACAAAAAACACATTTAGCGCACGAGGGGCCCTAGCACATTTAATGTATGTATAAAAAAGAGAAAAGAAATAGGAAAATAAAAAGGGGGTCTGCTCTTCTTGGCCCCAAATCAGCCTGGGCCCTTAGAATCGTCCTAACGTTCCACCCCTTTACGGCGCCCATGAATACAGAACATTTCCCTATATAGAAAATAGTCTTGACAGACTGAACTCAAATTATGAGAGGACATTTAATATCTGTGGCTGTCAGTTTATGTTTTGATTAGTTCTAATGTAGGAGTCTGAACAAAGTCTTCTTTACTTGTGTTGTTAGAATTAGCCCACTACACTGTAAAAAATGTTCCGTAATTTTTACGGAAAAATACCGGCAGCTGTGGTTGCCAGTAAAATTCTGTAAAAAATACAGGAAAAGAACGTAAACAGTCTTGCAGTTTAAAACTTCAGGGCACAAACTTCAAGCTGTGAATGAACTTAATACATTTTAGTATTTTATATCAACAGCATTTCTTTATATACAATGAAACTTGGTCCAAATGCATAAAAGTGAAAACATAACATTTACTTAATTTATTTCTTTGTAATTCTTTATTAAAACATCAAAGTCACTTTTAAACAAAGCAACATGCAGCATGACATCAGCATCTCATTGCTGACCTTGAATTAAACACAGACTCCACTCTTCAGCATAGTGGTGACCCACAAAACCTTTAATATCAGAAAAGAAAAGAGAAAATACAAATTCTGTAGTTTTTACGGAAAAATACCAGCAGCTTTGGTTGCCAGCAAACTACCGTAAAATTACGGGAACATCCTGTTTTTATTCATCCAATCAATTCACAGTAGAAAACATGAGCCACACCCACTATTCATCTTGTAAATACGTCAGAATTCTGAAGACGATCATCACTTCTGCTTCACAGGGACTGCAGCATAACAGCCATGACTTGATGCTTTATTGGTGTATTCAAAGTCACCGTTTTTGTGATCAGGGTTTGTTTTAGTTGGCCTCTTTCAGCCGTCAAAAATAAGTTTCCAGTTATCTTTGGGCTGCTATGACATTGTTTTATATAAAACATAGTTTTGTAGCAAATGACATCAAATGAAAATGTGTTTAGATATTTTCAAAAGCTTTTTCTGGCATGTTGTTTAATTACTTAATGTTTTTTTGTACAAATGTCTCAATGGATTTACATTTAAAATTCACATTTCCTGCAATTGTCAATATAAAAAGTATTTGAACCGTTAAAAAGCTTGCATTTGGTCTTTGACCCATAAACAAGAATTAGAGTATGAATCTCAACAGAGGTGACTAACAAATGAAAAGCTTACAGCCGCAATGCATGCTGGTAGTCATTGAAGAGTTTTGTGATTTGATGATACCCAGAATGCATTGCGTTTATCTTAAGTGGTTTTTTCTGTTGTCACCATTGTTGAGACAAACTATTATATTCTTGATGTCTGCTAGAACATTTATCATGTATCAGATTTGCCGTTGAAGATATTCAGTATATTATTTTATCTCATAAAATATCATAGATGTCGACAACAAATGACATTAAAGCACCACTTAAACTCTCAAACATTTACTTCCTCTCCAATCTAAAGAAGTTAATGCGTTAGCTTTTTCTGAACTTTTTACCCTGCTGTTTTGGTGTCTGTTTCCCCACACAGATATCAAAACTGGGCAAAGACTTTTTCCCATGGAAAGCAAAGGGTCAAGACCACAACTAAAGCAAACACTCATCACCATAATGGTGACTCAACAAAACCATCGACATGTAAACTTGTGTTAATCCTCAATTAGAACTTTTGTAGACGTGCAACAGAAATAAAGTGATAGTGGTGTCTGTAAGTGAAGGTGATAAAAGTGTTTGTGGAAAAAAAAACTCCTCGTGAAAACTTTGGAATTTCACTGTTCAAATCCATGAGAATTTGACTATGTTTTCCGTATTTTCTCTGTGAAAACTACAGAATTTCGGCATTTACGGCATTTTTTACAGGGTTTCCGTAAAAACAATGGATTTTTTGCTGTTAATTTTACAGACAATTTTAAAGTGTTTCTCCGTATTTTTTACGGACACTTTCTAATAACAGGTTTTTTGTGTGAAAACAACAGTATTTTACTGTTAATTTCACAGGCATTTTTTACAGTGTACAGCAGCACACACGTCACGACCATCAGGATTTGTAGATAATATCCACGCGGAAACTGTAATACAGTATCCTCAGTGTATTTTCACAATGAACTACCATGTTTAATTAAACTAATTCATTGCTAATTAGTTATAAAAGGTAGGCTACATTTATTTAAATCACATTGGGGAGAGTCATGTGTGGGTAGGCTGAATTGAACTGACTTGAATTGATGCCAGGTGTATACTTATGCCACTATACTAATGTCCCCACCACTAATTGGAAGAAATAAAAAATACGGAGTGTCTATTAACCGTGCAAGTAGCTCGTCTTGTAAGCAGAGGCTTTTTATAGTTTTTATAGTTTTATAACTCCGCCCATCAGTTTCAGATTGGAATAGACAATATGAAAGGCATGCAAACTCAACTGCTCCAGTGGCATAGAGCGTAAATCATGTTTTACGTTCTTCATGTCATCGTCCGTTCGGTAGTGCTCATGGCTGAACTTTTTCCCTATCACACAACAGATTTTAAAGGTATTTATTTTTTATAAAATTATGAAAATATTGGAAAATGGCTGTTTAAGTCATACATGTACCAAACATTTTGTGCTTAATTGCACTTTGGTGCTATATATAAGTCCTTATTGTTCTCGACATGCGGTTGCTATCATATTTGTAGCCTATCTAGCAATGCCCGTAGCAATAAGTGAAAATATATATTTTTTAAAGATATTATTTTTCCATCTGTTTCCATCTGTATACTTGAATGTTTGTCCTTATTAGCAGGGGGTTCCCAAACATCTCAATCCTTGACCCACCGACAGGTCATCTATGTCAAACACCAAATTTTTAACACTGTGAAAACACGCATTCGTTTCAGTAGTTTTTATTTGATCACGAATAAATATGTTTAATTACGTACGGGAACAGCCATACTTGAGCTATTGATGAAAACATGATATAGTTTCAAAACAAATGGAAGCAGATCTGATATGTGATGTGAAAATTTAGAACAGTGAGTTCAGCGGATTCAATCATGCTTCACGGCAGTGTCAGTATTACTTATCATGCGTCTTTCGCATTAAAGTTACACCACTGAAGCCGTCAATAAAACGGCACAGTTTTTATACTGTCTTCTGGAGCCCATGAAAATTCCCAACTAGTTATTAGAGAAACTATTTATTAAAGTATTTTTTGTGTCATGACTTATCTTGGGACATGATTTATCTTGATTTCATTTTTACATGATAAAAATGTGCAATTTTAACAGGGGTGTTTAGACTTTTGTTCAACTGTTTTGTAATATACCGTATTGTGACCCTGGACCACAAAACCAGTCTTGTGGCTCAACTTTTTGATTTTCATATAATCTTAATGATTTAAGTTTTTTTTATGATATGACTATATTTGGCCGAGATACAACTAATATAAAATCTGCAATCTGAAGGTGCAAAAAAATAATGTTAAGAAAAATTGGAGGCGCTGCAGCAGGCCGTTAATAAGAAGCATTAGGTTTGTCTTAACACTGTCTTTTGTCTTATTGCTGTAATTACATTGTGGAGAGTAGATGAACCCAGTGCAATTTCTAAGATTTGCTTAAATACAAAACTTGAGTGGGTAATTACCAAAGAGCGGGCAGCAGTGAGCAAAGTTTGTCGAATTTCCGGACATTTCTTTTGGCGATTTGATGCATTCACTCACCAAAAGAAAGCTTTTAAATATATATGCAGAACATGTACAGGATATCTTCAGAGAACATGATCTGTATTTAATATCCCAATGATTGTCGTATTTATTTGAACCATGCAATATATAGTTGGCTATTGCTACATGTGCGATTTATGACTGGTTTTGTGGTCCAGGGTCACTTCTGATAAAAAGTTATAGTTGTTTATTTATTTATCTGATGATGCCTTTGTGAACTTGTAACCCTGTATCATTTTAAAGCTCAATCCAAAGTTCCTTCACACCAATTCCACCAGCCATACTTGGCCCTTCAGTGCTATTGCTGAGCTCATTGGTGAGTGATTAGTTCTCATCATTTTTATAATAAAGTATTTATAATCTTTTAAAAGAATATTGTGAAATTCTGTTGCTATTGTAATTGTTGTAAATAAGAACACTGGGAATAGAAGGTGTCATTTGTTTTGAATTTAAGCAGTAGAATTAGAGCACAGAAATAAATTGGCAATCCACTGTAAATAAATTGTATGGGATTATATTACATCATTGCAATTGGCAAACACTATTATACAAAGTTACATTGAATTTGAGACACATAGGTGTTTTACAGATTAATAACAGTTCAAGTCATGATGTCTGTTTATTGAGTTCCGGTCGGGATGAAGCAATGTACAATGAAAGTCTTATTTTTGTTTCCAAGATCCAAAATATACTTGAGGATAGTATGGAGATGATTCAAGCTGATTCACTAGATTTTGGCCTACATCTGCGTAATTTGATTATAATTTATAAATGTTTTCCTACTGACATAGATAATGCCTATGACCCAGATGTTGGTGCCAAACAGTTCTGGATTGATAAAAGAAGGATTGGAGGGAAAGACTGCCTTATTTTCACGGATAATGGAGCAGGAATGGATCATCTCAAAATGCACAAAATGCTTAGGTGAGTCCAAACCAATACAGTTGATAGATATACTGTATACATGATTTATTCACAATAAAACAGTTGCCTGGTTTTATAAAAGAGTTGCACATACAAATATTAAAGGAAAAAATATATGTTTCAATGCAACTTTGTGTGCGCGTGTGTGTGTATCACTGCTGTATATGTTGCAACTAGATGTATGTACATACAAATACACATAATGCACTGTTAAATACTTCTTAATAGCCCTTTTCACACAGCAATGTTGGTAAATTACTAGTAAATTTTGAGTAAATACACAAATATGCTGTTCACACAAGCATTGGCATTCTGTTAATTTACCGGTAAGACAGCGTTCACACAGCCGTCTCAAAATAACAGTAATATGATGTCTTCAAGCGGACATTTCCTTATAGCTGCAATACAACCGGAGTTATGTTTAAAATGTGGTGGGGGTGTGATTTTATATCTGAAAACAGCAAAGCTTATATATACACAGAGAGTTAATTTGACCATTTTTAACACTGGCGATTTTGCTGTGAACGAACGTGTTGTTGATGTTTGGGTCATACAATTGCTCTTAACCCAACACTACGCCATGCTGCTCACGTACAGGGTAGACAGTGTACAGTCACTTCATGTATTTACAGTAATAAAAAACTGTGCATAAGTGAGACAGCATGTCAAGATGTAGGGGGATAACTAACGTGAGATGAGAGAACTGCCCCGCCGGCTTCTGTTTCTGTGACCGAAATTAGAAGTTAGTTACCTTTTATGTTTTGTCGCTTGAAACTGCATGTATGCTGATGACTGTAATGATGCACAAGCAGCCTTATTAAACTCGAAGGAAGTTTTACAGCTCTTGCTTATTGTCAGTCCTTTTCTCTGGTAATTCCCAACATCCCAACTTTGCATTACAACATGGAGATAGAAAACTTTAAAACTGAGCTGAACTTTACGAGGACAAATGCAGAGACGCAAGAAAAAAATCTGCAAGGAGATACAATAATGTTCATACATACAGATACAGAGAAAGTGCATGAGGGACGTTAGCAGTTTGGCGAATAACGTACATCAGAAAGTGTTTGACACTGTTTTGAACAACTTTAGTGCAGAAATGTTTGAAAGTTATGATTGGACCTAAGCAGTCAGCACGCCATGTGTTGTAGGTTCTCTTAACGGTTAATCTTCATTCTTCGTACTTCACACATCGCTACTTACTAGAATTTGCCGGTAATGTTACTTCTTCTGTTACTGGAAAATTGGAAGTACAGATTTAAAGTAAAGGTCCTGTTCACAAATGATCTATCAAGAGCAGTTTTCTTGCAATTTACAAGTTAAGACTATATGTGTGAAAGGGACTATTGACTGATATCAAATTAATATTGCTCAATATGACTTGATCACTATATTGATATAGGAATGTTTAATCGCTTTGTTTGTTTCCTGTTAGTTTTGGCTTCAGTGATAAAAAGGCAAAAAATGGCCATGTTCCTATCGGCTTCTATGGCAATGGATTTAAATCCGGCTCCATGCGCTTGGGAAAAGACGCCATTGTGTTTTCAAAAAACGGAGAGTCTATGTGTGTGGGCATGCTGTCCCAGACGTACCTTCAAGAGATTCAAGCGGGGAGCATCGTCGTACCAATTGTGAAATTCAAACGCAATGGAGATTCAAATATCCTTATCTCCCTCAAAATGGGCTAAACAGAATGTGTTCCACAATATAGAAAGAAAAAAATCTGTAGCAGATATATTACTGTACTGTAGCAGATCTATTAGTTCTATTCTAATTCAAGCCATAGTTACTTTCTTACATATTTTACATTATCAATTTGACTTGTTGATCCTTGACTTTTCCTTTCACTCTGTCCTGACCCAAAGCATGCAGCAAGTCTACAGGCCATCCTGCAAAACTCTCTGTTTCAGATGAAAGAAGAACTGCACGCAGAACTTGATGCCATCAACAATCATGGTTCCAAAGGCTCCAGAGGAACAAGAATAATCATTTGGAACCTCCGCATGTGAGTATGCAAACCAGGAAGAATGTGTAGCTTACTAAGTTGTGCTGAGAGATCCCGCAAGATTTAAGAGGCCTGGTTTGCTAATAGAATCAGACTTATTGAAAGCACATTTACAAAAGAGGATTCATTTTCTGCTACAGAACATCGTCAGACTCTACTGAGTTTGACTTTGAGTCGGACAGTTATGACATCAAGATTCCAGATGATGTGTATGAGAGTGAAAATGAAAAATACAAACAATCCTTGCGCGTGAGTACTTGAACATTGCCATTACAAACTGTATTACACTAAAATACTTATGATGATATTGTGGTAACTTCATTACATTTTCTGACAATTTATATATAAATAAAATAGTAGTGCATGTCATTTTCTTCTAGGCATACTGTAGTGTCCTCTATTTGAAACCCAGAATGCAGATTATCATTCGTGGACAGAAAGTAAAAACTCAACTGATTGCTAAAAGCCTGGGACGTGTTGTCACTGAAAAATACAAACCAACCTTTCTTAACGTATCCATTTTTTGGCAAAGAAGAGCTTTTCCCTAAAAAAAGCTTTTAGATACTAGAAACACTGACTGCAACATTTTCAGTTTTGTTACAGAATGTGTAGTCAATTCTATTAATGCACATTGTTTGAAAACAGGTTTACAGACACATATCAGAGTATTTAGTTAGTTCTTCTATAAGGTCTACATGGAGTAGGTGACGTGAACGTTTGACAAATATTAGCTTTGCTCTATGAAGGTATTGTGAGGGAAGATTACAGTAGCTGATGGTGAAAGAAAGAATGTAATTTTGCGGTTGTTCACATAGTGATCTTCCTTGAGTCTTTTCTTTGCAGAAAAAAAGTCTTCCGATCATATTTGGCTATAACCCCAAGAGCAAAAAACATTATGGAGTCATGATGTACCATAAAAACAGGCTCATCAAAGCCTATGAGCGTGTGGGATGCCAAAACAGGGTGAATGCTTAAGTATTCTATTCAAGTTGTTTAAAATGTTTTACATGCTCAAACTTCATTATCACACATTTACTATTACAAGTGTTTCCCAATATTGTGAGATATCACTTGCTTTGTTTATTTTTGTTTTCACGATAGGCTAATAAAAAGGGAGTGGGGGTTATTGCAGTGATCGAATGCAACTTCCTCAAGCCAACACATAACAAGCAAGACTTTGACAACACAGACGAGTACAGGTCAGTGTGATCCATCATCCCAGATGAACTGCAATATGGCGTCTGGTATTTATCTATCTTTAATTTCTACTAAGAATGTGGTCAAATACAATATGCAAGTAACCACTGCATAACAAGGTTTGGGTGAGACGATTTAATATTAAATAGTTTTAATTTATTTGTAATTATTTAGTCACAACATTTTCCCACAGTTTCATTTTCCCATAGGTTGTGTTTTAATGAGTTTACTATTTTTCTAAAATGTGGGAAGAATAATTAACCCCAAACTTTTGACATGTAGTATAGAAATCAGTGTTGTTTATTGTTGGTCTACACAGAAGAACCATGAGAATGTTGGGTACGAAGCTGGACGACTATTGCAAAGCAATGCGAAACAAAATAGATCAAAGCACAGTACCCATGGAGGAGATCCCGTTAGTATACGCTTAAACACATTTAGTGTTGCTTTCAACCAGTTTTTTTACAAAATGCACACATATAAAGCTTATTTCTTACCAAATGTGAAGAGAGTGTCCTGACCAGAACTGGGTTCAGTGTGATGATTGTATGAAGTGGCGGAAACTCCCAGATGGCATCAATCCGGATAAGCTCCCTGAAAATTGGTTCTGTCGAATGAACCCGAACACAGAGTACAGGTTTGTTTAATTTAACTTTCTGCAGCATATGTTTTAACAATCCGGCAAGATTCAATAGCAAAATATGATCAGAGGTTTAAAGAAACATTTTATTCTGTATGTATTACTTATTTTATATGGATAGATGGCAGTTTCTTTAATTTGTAGAAAATAATATCATACGAGAAGGATTGTACATTTTCAATTTATCTGAATTCAGGGAATGTGAAACACCAGAGGAAGCTGAAGATAATGGAGATGAAACATTAACCTACTTGAAATACAAAGAGCAGTGAGTTTGAAATGCGTGTGATTTCGGTGACACATCCGTATACACCTTTTGAGCTCTTGGTTTTGCCACACTAAGCTTAAATTATTTATATGAGTATTTTATGTGTATATATGCAGCATCTATTCTATCTTTTTCGGAAATATAACAGCCATCTCTCTTTCTACAAATGTCCCAATTGCTCACTCTCTCCTCCCCCTGTTGCTTATTGGCTCTGAGTGATGTTGTGGTGATTGCTCCAATTGACTGTCTTTTTGTTTCTTAAAACACACATACACACAAACACACACACAATGATCTAGATCTAAAAAGATCAAGCAGATATTCACAAAATTGGTTGGGGATTTTATTTCAAATATGAACATTGTTTTTTTAACAAATGGTGACAAGTTGTGCTTATACTGACACTAAATTGATTTTTAATTATGATTTTGAAACACAATTAATATCTGTTTGTGTGACTTGAATACAGTACATTCTGCCTCCATTCTATTCTGCCAATGAAGCATTCAAGGGAACAAGCACGCAGTTGTGAATGCCATTGGGCTTCCTGATGTAACATAAACACGGCACCATGATGTCAGTAGGTAATATAATCTGACATTACTGTATGTTGTTTTGATACAGAACGAGAAACCAGAAAAAACTGCAGGAACAGAAAAAATTTCAGGTATTTGGACATTTTGGCGTTGGATGGTCAATGTGTTATCTTTCATACCACTCTTATCTTTCATTCCTTTGTTTGTCATTTGTTTTTTGATGTCTCTGTGGATTAGATGGAAGAACAGCAAAGACTGGCAGAGCTACCTAAAGAAGAAAATGAATTTCAAAGAAGACAAGAAAATCTTTTGGATGGCGCAGTAGGTTTTCATCAAAGCTTTATTAAAAAGAAAGTTTTTATTTCCAGAATATTTTGAGGATTTAAATGATGACAAATGGCTACTGTGCACGATGCGGATATTAGGCGATTGAACATATCTAGTGTGTATTTCTGTCATCAATTAAATGTAGCTGTATTGTTTTTGGTTCATAATATGCATTACAAGATGACATGTAACTATAACTAAACAATCATCAGCATATACGTTAACTTGCAGTCTCTTTGTTTTCATAGGGCCTATCCCCATCAAGGTCATCAACAGCTGCTGAGACAGCCAGGAATCTTGATGATTCCAGACCCCTCCCACTATCTGGTGAAGCCCAGTTTTTGTGAGCTTTTGTTTTTGCTGTAATAAGCCTGTATTATTCATATTACTATTTGATTTGTATTTGCAGCATCTCGCCCCTCAGACAACGTGTCAGCCTCCTCTATTACAGGGTGCAACATTTTCTCCTTCTCTCTTCTTATTAGTGTATTTTATTTTGAAAATGTAGTCTACCACTCTTACCTTTGGCTCGCTCACTGTTACCATTCTTCTACAGGAGAAAGAGAAGTCTTGAACAAACCGAGAGCCAAGTTCTTAAAAAAGCAAGAGCACTTAGTGAGTACTTGAAGATCTCTCCAGACGGCCCGTCAACTTTCAAAAGTCTATCAGATGTCCCAACCTCACAGATGGAGATTTCTGAGAATAATGACACTGTTGATAAAAAGGATGTGAAGTGCAACACTGATGATGATGAAGATCTTGTTATTGATGAAACCAAAAGCACGCCAAAACATTTAACCTTAAACCTTGCTAAGGTAAAGATAGAAAGAAGTACAAGTAATGATGTGCAGGACAGATATCCTGTTTCCATGGAAACGCCTGCCACTGAGGCTTCCACAAGTGAAATGACAGGCACATCGATTTCAAATGGTCAAGTCAGGATGACAACCCAGACAGAATGTGGTATGGCTGTAAAGATGGTAGAGGACCAAAAGAGAAAAGAAGAAGTGGAGATTAAAAAAGAAGAGTCAGAGAATGATGCTACAATGATGGAACAGAGCAGCAGTGAGGTTGAATGCAAGAAGGACAAAGATACCAGAATGAACAGGTCGATCAAAGACTCCATGGAGACTGAAAGATGTAATAGTGCAGACATAGAGAGTAAACCAAGTCTTTCAGAAGGAAGCGATAGAGAAAAAGATGCTCCAAGTGCAATGCCTGAACAAACATCAATCAGCTCTTTTCTGAACATACACCATGTCCCAACCCTGGAAGCCGAGAAACAGCAGAACAGTCCTCTGGAACTCATGGATGCCACATCCCTGGAAAGAGATGAGTTCAAAACTGAAGCTCAGTCTCTCACATTGGAGCTGGAGAAGAAAGAATTGACAGTTAATTTAGTCTTAAAGGAACACACGTTTAAAAAAGAGTTCTGTCATCAAAGCATTCAGACCGATCTAGAAGATGATAAAGACTTCAAGACTCTGTACTTACAGGCGACACAGCACATTGAACAGCTCACACAAACTATAAATGAGCTGAAGAAGAATAAGCAAGAGGAGAATCCCCAGATTCTTGTAAGTAATAAACTTTAAAGCAAACTTATTGATCAGGCTGGTTAACCAAGGATTTCTTGGTGATTAAACTAGCTAAAATAAATGATAAAAAATCCATTAGTTACATTTTGAACAAGTCTTATAACATTTCTTTTTTAAATTTTCTCAATCACATACACAAAGTCGGACAGCTTAAACCAAGAGAAAGCTTATTGTGAGCAGATGCAGAAAGACTTGGACAAACAGCGAAAAAAACTGGAAGAGTGCAGGAACGAAACAGCTAGTTCTGCAAACAATCAGAAGATAATATAGTCACCAAAGCATAGTTAGTATACTTTTTTCGGAATCAGTCACCATCGATCACAGAATTATGTGAAACATTTGTATACATTATCTGTTGTTTTCAGGTCAAGGGAGCATGGGGAGCAGTGTTGCTCATCTTTTGGTCACATTTGTTCCTGCGTTGGACCCTGAACAAGTCAACTATGACTGTGAGGTTATAGACAAGATTTTAAACCAGGTTATACAGGACATTTCTCCATGTGAAACCACTTCAAGATAAAGATAATTTGTCATCAAAGTGTTCATTGCAAGTTTATGTTAGGAAAAATGTGACCAGATATTTTATTGCATTCTGAAAATATTTCTTAAGGATAAAGTATAATTGTGTGATAAAGTTATTTAGCATTTTTATCCAATTTTGGGGTCTTATAAAACAAAGTTAAAAAGGTAGTATAGAAATTAAGTTCCATATTACTTCCAGTTTGGGCAGTATGTTCCTTTCTGTTTGTGTAATTTCTATATTGTTTTGAGTAAGTGGCCAGGTGCTATATAAATAGAACCTCCACTCTCAGAAATAGATGAATGTGACATACATGTACATTATATGTAACACACAACTTATTGTATGACAGCTATGGGTTTGGAAATGGTGGGTTTCTTAAGGTGCTGAAGACAATTATGAACACAACACCATATGACAATTATGACAGCCAAGAGGGGAAAACAACTTCATTTATTTCAATGTAAAAAACACAATTATTAATTTGAATAAAACAAGAATCTTAACCATTTAGTTACTGTAACGGTGAAAGATTTTAATAAGGTTAATGTTATCAACTTATGTTTCTTAAAAGCATCTTGAGTGTGTGTTTTGTTTATGCCTTTTGTGAGTTTACATTGATTGAATAGTTGATAATATTATAGCAATGCAATGCAGGGTGTGTCATGTTTGAACTATGGATACATAAGACGTTTAATTGGCTATAGTGCACAGAAAACTAAACAGTCACCTTGTGCAAAGTTCAATAAAGAATATATGAAGTGCATTGGTAAAAAAGTACTGAAATGTGAATGTCTAGTGTGTGACAAAAATTTGGCAATATATTAAACAGTCTCTAAAACTGAGGACATTTCCTTGAACTGTCTGTAGAAGTTCTGCAAAAAAAAAAGAGTATTATAAATTGCAGTAGCACTGCATCAGGAACTCACAATAACTTTTCAATTGAACAGACCTGGAACTGCTGAACTGTCATCTCAAAGGATTTATATGACATCTCCCCTGACGTATCCATATATTTCAGCAGAACAGAGATAAAGGGGGAGTTAAGGGATCGGCAGCTATCTGAGCTTACCGCCATTCCAAGTTTCCACTGCATATCAACAAGCTAAAAGAGAGAAATTTTGTTACCAACAATGTTACTTTCTTAGATAAACAGAATGGTTTCCATCATCAATTGCATCATCTTAATTGCACAGATTTTGGAAACGACACAAGAGGAAACTAACACAGGCTACGACCAAATATTGATGCTTTCTCAAAAATCCAGAACTACGCTGTGTTATTGAGTTATACTTCTTCACCAAAAAACAAGAATCATGTGACATACCTGTCCAATACTAGCAATGCTCAGACTTTCCTGATGTGCATGTAGAAGAGCTCCATGCTCAATCCAGAGCCGCTGCACTAGCTGAAGCATTGGTTTGGACCATTTCCTGCTACTCTCAGTCAGTTTACTGATCAAGACATCTGCACTGAGATTGCTTTTAGCAGCTAACCTGTTCATATAAATATATAAGCAGCCACAACTATTTTTATAACAATTCAAAAAACATTAAAATATGCATATTTTAGTCTTTAAACAAATAAATGAAATGATAAATAATGTATTGTCTCAATAAACACTGTATGAAGACAGTGCTTTATGATTGTGCTGTACCTAAAATGAAATGA
This sequence comes from Triplophysa dalaica, assembly GCF_015846415.1. Lineage (NCBI taxonomy): Eukaryota > Metazoa > Chordata > Actinopteri > Cypriniformes > Nemacheilidae > Triplophysa > Triplophysa dalaica. Next base: position 15,461,707 of record NC_079549.1, on the reverse strand, counting down.
CATCAGTCTTACTATATCTTGAACGGCTTGTTGATCGAGGTTTATCCCAGATCTCTGAAATTTCTGTGAGGACATAGAAGCAGGTGGGTAACTACATTCATGCACAATGTATTTAAATAGAGATTAACGTTTTGTGTGCTTACATCCCAGGTTTCAATAAAATCTACCACTCTTTGTTCCTGAAGATGAACAAGAATTTCCTGAAGCTGGAAAATTAAAAGAATAATCAGATCTGTTGTCTTAATAAATATTTAAAACCACATTTAATAATGAGACATTCTGAAAATGACCAAAAGATAATAAATAAAATAAACACTGCAATAAAAACATGAACAAATAGGCATTGTCATTTTTAATTTCACTGGGACTTTAATGTCCAGTGTTGTACTTTGTTTACACAGTAATGACAGATCTTACTGTTTCTGCAAACAGATCTAGAGGCAGATTTCCAATGTTGTCAACCACACCATCCACACCTGCAAAAAAATATGCAACCCGAGGTTTATATGACAATTACTCAATGACCAACATCGAATACAACTGACATGTAACGTTACATTTGCTATATAAAGAGTTAATGAATCATAGCAAATTAACTTACTAGAGGATAGCTCCTTTCCTAACATGTTTTATAATAATTTGTTAGGCTGTATTTTAGGAACAGTGTTTTGGATTGTAATGTTATGCCTCTACAATTTGTTTTGTCCAGTGTGTTTGTTTTTTTCCAACCCTTCTGTAAAATGCAGTTTCCGATCGGAAGTCAAGAACCGCAGCGTACATTTTTCAAAATAATAGCATGTCAGTCAGTAGACCTTAAAATAAATAATTCAAACAAACTAATACATTAAAAAAGAACGAAAGGAATAGAAAAATAAAGGCATTTCTTAAGGTCAACTGTCATCCAAAGCCTTTCTAGTAATAAAACATGATTAATACATTTATGACTTTACTGAAAATAATTTATCATTAATTCTTCTACATTGGCTTTTCACACTGAATAATTTTTTTAAAGTTAGTTTTTTAGTTAATGCATTATGATTTATTTTTATTTACAGTAATTTGCTTGGTCCTTTATTTTGAAATATCACCCAACATGTGGCTGTCAGGTCACATCCCCGGAAGTCGGAAGTCACACCTCCTGAAACTTTCGTATGATCGCGGGTTTGTTTAATCATAACAAGGATGGCGGTTCAGACCGAGAGAGGAATCCCTCTTAGCGCGGTACGTACAGTACCTGACATGAATAATAATAACACATTATTATAGGCACACATATTTGAATTGACTGAATGTCAAGTTGCATAATGACTTTCCTCACTATTAGCATATCGGTGGATGAGATTTCCACGTTTATGTCAACACGTATAAGTTATTTGCAAGTAAAAGTGACTACGAAATAGTAATTGATACAGAGTAAATAGGAACTTGCAATTAATGTCATAAATGTCATCGTGTCTCATGCATGTGTTTAAATTACGTGACGTTACGTTATCGGTTGATCCTCCAATCAGAAAGGCTAATGCGTTTTTACTTTCATTTTTGTTTCTTAGAAAAACAAGACACAGCCAAGGCAGGAATATATATAGGCATGCATTATTAAATAATTCCCATTATATTACATTAAACTTCCACAGCTGTTGTTCCACTTAAAATACTTTATTTTTAGAATTTATCGAATAGTTGCATTTATTAATTATAACAATTCAATCAAGTAATACTATGTATTAGTTTGGCGCATAGGTAAATGTATATTGTAAACATTATAGTAGTTTTATTTTGTGTAATCGCCTAATGCATTGTAAAACGTGACCTAGTATGTTTTCCCTTTTATAGCTCAGTCCAAAGTTCCTTCACAGCAACTCTACCAGCCACACCTGGCCCTTCAGTGCCATTGCTGAGCTGATAGGTGAATCCTCTCTTTTTTAATTGCTTGTTAAATGATTTAAAGTCTCAGACATAATTGTCAACTATGATTTAACTGCCATTAGGTCATTTTAAGTCAGCTATTAGTGCAAGCAAGGTAATAAAATATAAATTATGCCTATGTTTCCATGATGCAAAATGAGTCTCACATTTTTTCAGTGAAATATAAGTACTACTGTAGTAGATTCTTTAGTAACCATTTGCTATACTAAATCTGAAATAGTTAACATACATCCCGGTTGGCTTTTAGACAATGCCTACGATCCAGATGTTAGTGCAAGGCAGTTCTGGATTGATAAAACACGGATTCGAGATCAGGATTGTCTTACTTTCATGGATAATGGAGCAGGAATGGATTATGACAAAATGTACAAAATGCTCAGGTGAGTGAGAATACAGACCAATATGTTGTCATATGTGTCTTATTTTTGTCAAATATTTCAATTGGTCCAGAAGGTAGTTATTTACATGTATTGGTGTACTTATAGGCATTTATTTCTCTCCTTATTAGTTTCGGCTTCAGTGATAAGGTGACAAAAAATGGCCATGTTCCTATCGGCCTCTATGGAAATGGATTTAAATCTGGCTCCATGCGCTTGGGAAAAGACGCCATTGTGTTTTCAAAGAATGGAGAGTCTATGTGTGTGGGCATGCTGTCCCAGACGTACCTTCAAGAGGTTCTGGCAGAAAACATCATTGTACCAATTGTGACGTTTAAACTCTTTCGAGAGTCAAATATCCTTTACTGATAAAATGCATGAAAAGGGAAGCAATAGAATATTGCACAATACAAAAGAAGAAAGTACAATAGAATTTTGATATATTTTAATATAATCTCGAGGTACTTTATTTTATACAGTTTATACACAGTATTTGATTTGATATCTTTTTCCTTGACCTTTCCTCTCACTCCGCCCTGAGTCACTGCACGCGCCAAGTCTCCAAGATATCCTGCGATACTCTCTGTTCAAGACAGAAGTAGAGCTGCTTGCAGAGCTCGAGGCCATCAACACACACGGTTCCAAAGGCTCCACAGGAACACGAATTATCATTTGGAACCTCCGCAAGTAAGTTTATGCTGTCCAGGAAGGGAGTAAAGCCTAACTTAAATGTGCTGTGCTAAACAAGTTTGAGAAAGACCGGTTTGCTAAAAGAATGAGATTATTGAAGCACTTTTAAAATTGAGGAATCGTTTTCTGCTACAGAACATCAACCGATAAAACAGAGTTTGACTTTGAGACGGACCGTTACAACATCCAGATTCCAGCTGATGTATATGAGAGTGAAAAAGAGAAATACAAGCAATCCTATCGCGTATTTCAGTCAAGCCCAGAAAGTGACTTCTCCTTGCGGGTGAATACTTTATTTTTGTTCTTACCATGTTAAATTAGATTTTATATATAATACGGTAAAGTGTACTGCAATCTCTATGATGATATTCTAATGGTAACTTCACTACAATCTGACAGTTTGGACATAAATAAAATAGCATTGTGTGTCTTTATGCAAATAATTTTTTTCAGGCATACTGTAGTGTCCTCTACTTGAAGCCCAGAATGCAGATTAACATTCGTGGACAGAAAGTAAAAACTCAGCTGATTGCAAAAAGCCTGGCACGCGTTGTCAAAAATAAATACCAACCCAACTTTCTAAATGTATCCAGACACTTGCAAAACTTTTATAGCTGCTAAACTAACTTTCAAAGCAGAAAAATTTAATAACTTCACGTAGACATGTCAAGTTACTTTTTTATGTGATGTTTAAGTTATATAAGTTATAGTCTGCTAATATTTATGAAGTGTTCACAATTCATATTGTTTAAAAGCATTATAAATTCATAAAGTCATTACAGAGCAGTTACAGTAAAGTAACATGATAAAAATCAAAGCTTTATACTACAAAAGTATTGTGAGAGAAATGTTGTTGATAATACAGTACTTCTGTGAACAAATTAATCTTTATTGTCATTGTATGCAGACATTGGTGCAAAAACACGATTTCTAAGACTCTCAGATCATTTGGGTTGGTTAACAACCCTATATTGTCTACAAACATATATACATATAGTGATTTTTCCTTAAGTGCGTTCCTTCCAGAAAAAAAGCATCCCAATCATATTTGGCTACAACACCAAGAGCAAGGAACAATATGGAGTCATGATGTACCATAGAAACAGGCTCATCAAAGCCTATGAGCGTGTGGGATGCCAAAACAGGGTGAATGCTTTATAAAATTCCCGTTAACTAATTAGTTTATGCCATTTTTGGATATTCTTTTCTATTTTGAGTTATTACATGCAATCTTGTCTTCACAATAGGCAAATAGCAAGGGAGTGGGGGTTATTGCAGTGATCGAATGCAACTTTCTCAAGCCAACACATAACAAGCAAGACTTTGACAACACAGATGAGTACAGGTGAGGATAATCAATACAGATGGATTGCAAATTGAGTTTGGATTTCATTTAGTCATTAAGCAGACACGACTTGCAAAGAGTTTAGGGAGCAATAAGCCATATATCGTACAGGAGCAATAATACTATAAGTGCCAATACAAAGTTACTGGTTTCTCAATCACTACCAGTTGAGAGAAGGATTTATTGGTTTACATCATTACTTTCCGTAAATTCAACAAAGAATGCGATCAAGCACAATATCCAGGTATCTACTGCATGATACGGTTATCACTGATCACACACGGGCATCAAATAGGCAAGGAACTAACTTAATCGACAAACATGTAAATCATTTAAAAGTAAATGAATTAACCCATCATATAGTTTTTAACCCTTGATCTCATTTGCAGGTGGGTTAAACCTACTTTTGGGGATCTGTTTGATGGTGGCACAAGATTTGAGTTATGCTTCTCAGAGTCCCAGTTTATATAATGCTTCCGTGCACTTATAATGTGGAAGAACAGATCACAGGTCTTGTAAATAAATGTGTATATTTCATCCTAAAAGTGTATCCACTCGCAGCCAAGAGTGTCCTGTAGGGTGTGCACATATTTATGCCAAGTATGCACGTATGGAAAGTTGCATATGAACATCTCAGTGCCTATTTTGTGCAGGTCTGCAATGCAGGCCAAGAATCAGTTGTATATTTTGTAGAATATAGCAAGTCTGAAATACATGTCAAATGTCAAACACGTTATTCAAAAACGCAGTTGTAAGAAAATATATAAAACTGTGCACATGTAGAAATCTGTGTTGTTGATTGTTTGTCCCTACAGAAGAACAATACATGCTTTGGGTGTGAAGCTAGAAGAGTATTGGAAAGCTATTCGTCTTGAAAATGGTCTCAACAGTACAGTACCTGTAGAGGATATCCCGTAAGTATAAATTTGATCAACATCCAGAGAAATAAAAGTATTGCCTTAAACCGGTTCATTCACTACATTCACATATAACCATTGTTTTCTTCATAAATGTGAAGGAAGCGTCCAGACCAGAACTGGGCTCAATGTGATGAATGTCAGAAGTGGCGAAAACTCCCAGATGGCATCGACATGGATAGGCTCCCTGACAAATGGTTCTGTCGAATGAACCCAGATACAGAGCGCAGGTTTGTTTCATTCACATTTGTACTGTATGTGTATTAAAAATCCAGCATCTAACATCTAGAAGTCATCAAATACATTTTACATTTTGTTTGAAAAATATATTTAATTTATTAAGGGGATGTGAAAAACCAGAGGAACCTGAAGATTCTGATGATGAAACATCTACCTGCCTGATCAAATTAAAGCTGCAGTGAGTAGATAATAAAATAAAAAAATCTTCTAAATGTGTGTGTGTATCTTCAGTTTTTTTCAAAAGTGATTTGCAAGAATTCATCATACAAAACCATGTATTTTCTTAACAGACCACAAGATTCATTGACTTTTCAATAAAATTTATTTTAATTTATTTAAAACATCACTATTGCATTTAATCAAAACAGTGAGAAAAACGTAAAGAAACAGCAGGAACAGGAAATGATGCAGGTAATTAAAAAAGAACGCATCCAGTTATTTGTTAGTTTGCATTGTGTTGTATATCTACTCGTTTTTGTTGTCTTTGTATGTAATGTAATTGTTTATATCGTTGCGGATTAGAGGGAAGAAAGCAGGAAGCAGGAACAGCAGAGAAATGCAGAGCTGAAACAGCAGAATGAAGATCTGAAAAGAAGACAGGAGGACCTTTTGCGTAAACTCCACCAAAAAGTATGTCTTTAATCGAACCCTAAGAAAATTAAAAATAGACTGTAGAACCAGGGAACTATGTGTGCTGTCCATTTTTTTTCCATAGGGTTCTTCCCCATCTAGGACCCCTACAGCTTCTACTTCTGGCACAGACAGGAGCCCTGTCACTTTCAGCCCTTTCCCACAATCTGGTAAAACTGAAAGCATTTGTTCTTGCCATAATGAGCCTAATATTTTAACATTAATATCGTCTTTGTGCTTGTGTTACTTCTACGCCCTCAGAAAACATGCCAGTCATTACAGAGGTCACGTCCCTCTCCCCTTTTGTAAGGTGTGAATTTCTTTTTTTTCTTTGACTTCTCACTGCAGCTCTGTAATGTGATGTGACAATATAAAGCCGACTCACTTGTCTCATTTTTTACAAATCACATGATTTTCTTACTTCAGGAATAAGAGAGGTCTAGAGAGGCGAACCGAGAGCCAAGCTCTAAAGAAAGCAAGACTACTTAAAGAGTACTGTAACAACACAGCAAACAGTCCATCAACATCCAAAGATCTATCGGATGTCCGGACCTCACAGATGGAGATTTCTGATGACAATGTTGAGACAGACGATGTGAAGAGCAATGCTGATGATGATATTGTTATTGATGAAAACAAAAGCACGCCAAGACCCAATGTGCAGACCTTTGACCTTGCTAAAGTGAAGTTAGAAGGAAGTACAAGTAATGATGTGCAGGACAGTGATCCTGTCTCCATGGAAACATCTGCCACTGAGGCAAGTGAAGGCCCGTCCATTTCAAATGGTCAAGTCAGCATGACAACCCAGACATATTGTGGTATGTCTGTAAAGATGGAAGAGGACCAACAGAGGAAAGAAGAAGTGGAGATGAAAAGAGAAGAGACAGAGAATGATAGGACAGCGATGGAGCAGAGCAGTACTGAGGTAGAATGCAGGAAGGATACATATACTGAAATGAACAGGTCGGTCAAAGACTCTGTGGAGACTGAAAGATGTAATAGTGCAGATATATTGATCAAACCAAGTCTCTCGGATGGAAGTGATAGAAGAACAGGTGGCCTGAGTCACACGGCTGAAGAAAGATTTTCTGTGAACTCACCTCTAAACATATACAATGTCCCAACCCTGGAAGCCCAGGAACAGCAGGACAGTCTTCTGGAACTCCTGGCTGCCGCAGCCCAGGAAAGAGATGAGTTCAAATTGAAAGCTCAGTCTCTCGCTTTGGAACTGGAGAAGAAAGAATTTAAAGTGCTGGAACTCATGGTTAAGAAAGATTTCAACCACCAAAACGTCCAGACCGAGCCAGTAGATGAAAAAGACTATAAGACGCTGTACTCACAGGCGACTCAGCACAACGAACAACTCACACAAACCATAAATGAGCTGAAGAAGAAGCAAGAGGAGATGTTGCTACTGATGAAAGCCGAGAAAGAAGCACAAGACAGGATGAAAGCTCAGGGTGCAGGTCCCTCAACAGTAGCAGATGTGGAGGATGAAATGGCTCTTCAGACGGAGTTTCTTCTGAGTGAGCTTGACCAGCGGAATACAGAATGTCATGAATTAAAAAGCAAGGTTAGTGTCTAATAGTAATTTCTAGTCTATTAATAAGAAACGACAGTAATTCCTGATTACCGTAGCGTGAATTTTATTGAGGCTTAGTTGCATGAACTTGGCTTTTTATGGCGAGCCTAGTTAACTGATGATGATTTTTGGTGGTTAAAGGTAAAATTCACCCCAAAAATTAACCTGTATACATTTATTTATTCTGATAAACACAAAGAAAAATATTTGGAAAAATGTTAGCAACTCATATTTCTGGTGCATCATTGACCACCATAGTAGGAAAAAATATTGATTGTTCCGTTGGACACATATTTTTAAGAATTCAGGAAAGAAAACAGTTCTAGGGAACCATTTTGACAACCGTTAAATGTTTTTTACTATGGTATTCAATGACATCCCAGAAATATCAGTTATTAACATTTTTCCAAATCTTTCTTTCTGATCAGAAGAACAAAGAAATGTATACAGATTTGGAACAATTTGGGGGGTGTAGTAAAATATGACAGAATGTGTTTTTATCTGGAGAATCCCTTTAAAATAGTTATGACTACGTAAAGTATTAATTAATCAAGACCAAATGACCTACTATCTAAGTCTTTAGAACCAGTGGTGGCCAATAATTGAAAACTTGACGCTTTTATTTAGGCTTTTTATTTTGTCTCACTCATTTTATTTTTCAATACCTACACAAAGTTGGAGTGTGTGGAACAGGAGAGAGCTCGTTATGAACAGATGGAGAAAGACTTGGACGAAATTAGAAAAAATCTGGAAGATTGCAGGAATGCAACAGCCAGTTCTGCAACCCTTGTGAATCAGATCAAAAAGGAAGAAGAGACCAATGAAAGTCCAATAGCGGACGAGATTACAGTCACCAAAGCAAAGTAAGTTTCCTAATTCCACAAAAAAATTCAATTTCCATCCATTTTCTTCCGCTTATCCTGGGCCGGGTCGTGGGGGCAGCAGTCTAAGCAGGGATGCCCAGACTTCCCTCTCCCTAGACACTTCCTCCAGCTCTTCCGGGGGGACACCGAGGGGTTCCCAGGCCAGCCGGGAGACATAGTCCCTCCAGCGTGTCCTTGGTCTGCCCCGGGGTCTCCTCCCGGTGGGACATGCCCGGAACACCTTTCCTGGAAGACGTCCAGGGCGAGCCTCCTCAGCTGTCCCCTCTCGATGTGGAGGAGCAGCTGCTCTATTCTGAGCTCCTCCCGAGTGACCGAGCTTCTCACCCTATCTCTAAGGGATCGCCCAGCCACCCTGCGGAGAAAGCTCATTTCGGCCGCCTGTATCCGGGATCTTGTCCTTTCGGTCATGACCCACAGCTCATGACCATATTTGAGAGTAGGAACGTAGATTGACCGGTAAATCGAGAGCTTCGCCTTGCGGCTCCGTTCGTTCTTCACCATGACAGACCGGTACAGCGACCGCATTACTGCAGAAGCTGCACCGATCCGTCTGTCCATCTCTCACCTATGGTCAAAAATTCAATTTGATAGTTTAATTTCATTTAAATGCATGATTTCGATATACAGTACTTTTTTGTAATGCAGAAGAGCTTTCTAGAAGATCTTATCAAATGTGTTGGCCGTTATCGTCCGTTCATTTGACTGTTTTTGGTTTTGTGTCACCCTGACATGTTTTCTTATGTAATAAGGTTTATTTTGCGACTATGATCAGCTTACTGTACATGAGCCTCTACATTTAGATATATGTGATTATATATTCTGTTCTGTCTTTAGGTTAAGGGAGCTGAGGAGAAGTGTTGCTCGTCTATTGGTCACATTTGTTCCTGCGTTGGACCCTGACCAAGTCAACTATGAATGTGAGGTTATTGACGAGATTCTGGACCAGGTTTTACTGGAGATTCCTCCATCCTGAACTACTTTCACTTTCAGCAAAGCGTTCATCCAAAGTTTTTGTTCAGTTAAAAGAAGACAAAATGTTCGTTTTTTTATTGTATTCTACAAATATTTCTATAATTTTATATAATTATGACAGCACCTTGAAACATTTCTACTCATACCAATGAAAATGATCAGCTTTTTGATAATTTGTTTTATTCATGTGCAATGTTTGCATTCTTGCGTTCTTTTTTGGGGGGGGGGGGGTGGAACTGAGGTGAATAATGTCTTTATATAATAATAACAATATAATGTTAAGGTCAGCTAGACCTAATATGCTTACAGAAATGTCATGCTATTAACAGTTTTTTATGCCCCTATAAGTAATTTTATGCTGCAAAATTGTTAGGTTGATAGCAGAGCTGTGTTATTTTATTGCTGTCTATTCTGGGACCCAAAGAAAATGTTATGTTAATATCATTGTACATGTTGTACATTATTGAGTGCATTATATTTGAAATTAAATGTGTATTTGATTACAAAAATCCTGTTTACCTGATTTCAGATGTTGTGATGTACGTATGCGCCGAATCGGTTGCCACTTATTACAAAAATACCCTCAAACTTCACCTTTTAAACTATTACGTTAGAAATCAACTTAAATAATAAGCTAACAACATGTACATGTTTGATACACGTTTGTTTAATCCAACTAGTTGCTATCAGTATTTAAACGATTACATGTAAGTGTTTATAATATGTGAGACTCAACGTTGAGTTATGGAGTGAAATCTGGCAACCTTCTTAACCGGAAGTGCTCGGTCAGACAGCAGCGCGGGAAAAGCGCTGTTTGGATGAAAGCGGGAAGTGACACTCGGATCTGTGCGGAGCATTTGTTACAGTTATTCCAACCTAAATTGTCCAGGTAACTTTTTACAAATGTTTCCTGAATTTCCCACATTTCATCGTCGTTTCTAAATGCCTTAACTGTTATTAAATCACATTTCGTAGCGAAACGTTTTTCTTTGTCAGTCGGTCCAGATGTGATGTTTGTTTATAGTTCGTACACAGCTGTACGATAGTTTGTTATATAAAACGTTTTTCTTTAGTGCTTTTTAACAGTTTTGTCTTTATTTCCAGTGGTTATGAACTTGGACTGTTAAGATATCGTATTGTAAACACCGTAGCAAGTTAGCAGTGTTCTAATAATGCTGTCCAAAACAGGATAGCATGTAACGTTATTGCTGTTTAAAGACTTGTACTTTTTAGTCTGTGTGGTTTTCTTTGATAAACAATCGTTTATTTTATCTCGCAATTTGATTCCTCCACACTCTCAGCTGTTGTACTATAAGATATCGTCTTAATACGGTGTTTTTAAATCATTTGTAGTCCAACAGTTTCAGGATGAAGGTGGTAACTTGTGAGATCGCCTGGCATAATAAGGAGCCAGTATACAGTATGGATTTCCAGCAGAAGGGGGAGGGAAGGATACAGCGCCTGGCTACAGCCGGAGTAGACACCACTGTTCGGGTAAGAGTATATACCATGATTTAATATTCCACATGTATGTTTCTCAAACACTGGTACTGGAGTGTTTACATGACATGACTGCTCTTTTCCAGATGTGGCGTGTGGATAGAGGCCCTGATGGGAAGGCTGTCGTTGAATTTTTGTCTAACTTGGCACGACATACTAAAGCAGTGAATGTGGTGCGTTTTTCACCGGCTGCTGAACTCTTGGCTTCTGGAGGGGATGGTAAGTTTAGTCTCCATTGCATGGTGGTTATATTCTTAAAGGTTCACCTAAGGTTGGTCAGTGCTCTCGGCACGCTGTAACAGAACGGACATTTGATGGTGTAGTTCAAAGGCTGGGATTATTAATGGCAGATATTTCTGTTTCAGATGCAGCTATCCTGCTTTGGAAACTAAATGACAGTAAGGAACCCGAACCGACCCCAACCTTCCAGGAAGAAGAAGATTCTCAACTCAATAAAGAGAGTTGGAGTGTGGTGAAGACTTTAAGGTAAGCGTTTAGTTTCCACCGTCCTATATTTGGCTATTTATTTTGGTTCTTTGCGAATTTGTCATCTAATTTGGGTATTTTCAAGGTCATAATGTCATTTTGTGTTTGTTAGGGGACACATTGAGGATGTGTATGATATATCGTGGACCAGCGATGGAAATTATATGGTTTCTGGCTCTGTTGACAATACTGCCATCATGTGGGACATCAACAAAGGTCTGAAAACTGAAGCAGAACCAAATATCCTTAATTATCAAAATAAATATGTATTTTTTTCTTTGTAAATAGTAATTGATCTTTAGCAGCTTAATTGCTGAAAACAGTTATTTTGTGCTTGCAGGTCAAAAGATGTGCATCTTTAATGATCATAAGAGTTATGTGCAGGGAGTGTCATGGGACCCTCTTGGACAGTACATTGGCACCCTGAGCTGTGACAGGTGAGTCACACCCAATTTTGAAGTCACGCCCTTCTGGACAATTTGGATCAAATTGGCGTATTTGCAAACCCAGTTGTTTACATGACTTTGCATATACATCATGTAAAGTCTTTGTGTCTTAGGGTTATGCGTGTGTACAGTGCTCACACCAGGAAGAAAGCTTGCAGCGTGAGTAAGATGACATCAGCTGGTACTGCAGATGGAGAGGTCAGTGTCATGAGAGCTTCAGACAGTCCTTTGTACTTTCTGTAAATAATGCAAATTCTATGTCAGGTAATAATTATTAAGAGTGAAATTGTATTGACAATCCTAATATATGGCACTGTTGTTTTGGGAAATAATCCTGCTTCAACGTCTTGGCATTTGTTAATAAACATAAAAAAAAAAGAATTTAAATAACACATTTGAATTAAACAATTTGTTTTCTTATTCAATTATATATTGTGTGAAATAATTTTTTTGTGTGTGTGCGCGCGTGTGCTATTGTTTTAATAGCATTTGACCAAAAGTTCTTCCTTTGTGCAGGTTAAGAACTACAAAATGTTCCATGATGACAGCATGAGATCATTCTTCAGACGTCTCACCTTCACACCAGATGGGTCATTCCTCCTTGCACCAGGTGCACCACATTTTTTTTTAGATGCAATTAAGATTGAGGTTACGTCTGGAAAAAACGTCTGGACATAAATGTTTATTAGAGTTGGATTATAAAATGTATAATTTTTTAAAGCTGGGTGTGTTGAAGCTGGAGAGAATGTCACAAACACCACATACGTGTTTTCCAGGAAAAGCTTTAAAAGGTTTGTATTTTATTTTTAATTTTATTTTTTATATCTGTGTTTTTCAGCATTTTAATCTTGTATAGAATCCATTTAAAACAAATATCAAATAATATCTGTTAAGAGTACTTTTGTTATGTTACAGTAAAAGCATGCTTTGTCTATTTCTTGTACATCACATTTATTTAGGTCACAACTGAACAAATGAAAGATACATTTCAGATGTTTTATAGAACTCTCCTGAATTAGGACTAGTTTCGATTCCCACCCTTAAACTAGATGTGTGTAGGCAATTATTTTTTAGTGTTTGAACTTTTATTTGTGTGTCAGGCCCATAGCTCATCTGCCCTGTCCATCTAAAGCAACTCTGGCTGTGCGCTGCTGCCAAGTTTTTTTTGAGCTCAGGACCAAAAGAGATGAAGGTTGGAATAAATGATTCATATGATTCTCTTATTTCACTGATTTGAGATGGCAAGACTGATTTTTGTCCTTTGTGGCCTACAGATGGTTCACTGAAGCCTGTGTCAAACACATTCAATTTACCATATCGGCTAGTGTTTGCAGTTGCGTCAGAAGACTCCATCTTCTTTTATGACACACAACAGATGCTACCATTCGGATACGTGTCTAATATCCACTACCACACACTCAGTGATCTCAGCTGGTAAGACAGAATAGAATAAAATTATTATACGGCCTATACTGACTAGTTGTGGATCATATGATTTATGCTGATATTTTGTATGGGTATGTTTGAAATTTATGGAGTTTTATGTTAATGAAATATTTTTAGATCATACGCTTCGAGGGCCTCTTATTCGAAATAACATTTAATTGAACTTCTTAAAGGGATAGTTCACCCCCCCAAAAAATTCTGTCATCATTTACTCACCCTCAGTTGTTCTAAACATGTATAAATGTGTTTGTTCTGCTTAACACAAAATAAGATATTTGGAAGAATGTCAGTAACCAAACAATTCTCGTCCCCCATTGACTTTATTTTCCCTACTTTGGCTGTAAATAGGGGAAGAGATTTGTTTGGTTAATACAATTCTTCCAGTTATCCTTCTTTGTGTTCAGCAAAATAAATCAATGTATACAGGTTTAGAACAATCCAAGGGTGAGTAATTGATGACAGAATTTCCATTTTTGGGTGAAATATCCCTTTAAGTAATTGACTACCCGTCTAGATTACTAGTGAGAATTAAGTAGTTGTGCAAAAATATTGTGGTATAAGCATGAACCTCCTTGTCTTATTTTGCAGGTCTCGAGATGGCTCCTTCTTGGCTGTGTCCTCCACAGATGGCTACTGTTCCTTCGTGTCTTTTGAGGAAGGAGAGCTCGGAACCCCATTAAAGGAACCGCCTCAGTTGGAGATGGTTACCCCATCCTCCACCAATGAAAAGAAAGGCAAGAGACTTTCAGCCAATGGCAGGACCGCTTCTCCAGTGCCTCGCCCTACCAACACACCAACTGCACAGGAAAAGACCAAAGAGGTGTCTGCTGGGCCTTCCGTCTCTAAGACCACCAGCATACCTGGTCCAGAAGAAAAACGCACACCAAAAGCGCTAAAAAACAAACCTCAGCCCAGACGGATTACACTCAGCACCCTGGAGGGGTGGGGCAAGCCCAGCACCCCCAAATCACCAGCAACTACCTCTAATACAGCCCCCAGCACCCCTAAATCCGCTCCCTCTACACCTGCCTCCAGCAAAGGACCCCTTACACCCCATACAACCCCTAGTACTCCTCTCGGGCCCCTTAACTGTAAAGGTGGCACTACTCCAAAGGGACCCACGCCCAGGTAGGGGATCCAGCCGTATAATCTAATGTCACGCATTTTGTATTGACCATCTATGACATGCTGAAAAATGCTTTGCATTGTGTCTATTAAAACACATATTTTGTTGCTATTCTTACAGACGAATTTCACTGACTCCAGTTGTATCCAGGTCCCCCTCTGGGGGATTTGTCACTCCATCTTCTACTGAGAAAGCCAAACATGGTTAGTTATGCCACTTATTGCTTCCTTTTCTTTTTTCAAATTGTGTTTTGTATCCTTCTATAACCATAAGAAGTGTGTGAACTATATTAAGTACAATTTATATTTCTCACAAACTGTGTTCTAGGTCTGATTTGTGTGTGTACATATATTTTTTACCATAGAAAGACCATCTCCACCCAACGATCCATCTTGCAAACCACCAGAATCTAAAAGGTCTAAGACTGATGATCCAAATGGCTCTGGCCAGGGCAGTGAGCAAAGTGTGAGCACAGAACAAAGTGTCAACAAAGTGTAGAAGAGTGTATCTGTTTTTAAGAAGAAAAAAATATTCTCCTAAACTTCGGTTATTAAAATTAATTTGTTTGAATTTATGGACATTTTTAGTATTGAACTGTCTGTTTACATTTTGTCTGGAAAAGGTGTCAAGAATGTTTAGAAGTATTTTGAGTACTAAACACTTTTGAAAACTCGGTCTTTGAAGTATTTTTTTCGATCAAATGGATTTGGTCAACTATTTTCTTGGTGAGGTTCTTCAGAATAAGGGTGATTTGGTTGGCGTCATTTCAGTGTCCAGTCATTAAATGTGTTTAAAAAAGGACTTTAAAAAAAGACTTAATTTTACAAAGCATATGGTAAAGGAAAAAGCACCATCAAATGTAAAATTAAGAACATTTTTTACATTTTTTCAAAAGTTAAGAGTCTTTTGTTGTGACTAAAATATTCAAAAATACATGATTAAATATATTTAGCAGCTTCAATGTAGTCACCCTTTGCCTAGAATTTGCAGAATCTACTTGACATTTTATCAAGCAGCTTCTTGAGCTCCCACTCTTGGATGCTAATTAAATCGTATTGAGTTTCCATCTATTCTGTCCCCTTTTGTTTTCTTCTGTCTTTATTGTTCAATTATTTTAATTGATATTTAGTGCAAAAAATGCATAATACACTATTGGTAAACTTGTGTATATGCCTTTAGATCAGGGGTTTCCAAACCTGTCCTAGAGCACTCAAAGCATTCCACATTTTGTATGTCCTCCTCATATAATACATCTTGGTTGTAGAGATTGCAAAACCTGAATTACGTGCCAGATTTAAGATCTCTTATTTTGCATGCACAAACAAAGTGCAGAACATGCAGTTTAACTTCGATAAATAAACAGTGAATTGTTAGCTACTGTTTTTCACTGAAAGTAATTTTCCCTTTTATTTAATTATTGATTTGTGTTGTATGATAAGATTTTCAACCACCGAAGAGCTAATAGCCAGATGAATCACGTCATGATTATTTGAGTAATTCCACACCCTGTTATCAACAACAGAAGAGTCCACATAAACAGTATGGCAAATCCACATAGGAGTTTGTTACATAATACCTTTACAAAATAAATGTGTTGGGTGTTAGGTATATTCTTGCATGTATATCTTAAATATCTATTTAACTAAAGCTTTTTTGTACATTAGTTTTTACAATACAGTTTGTTCCAAAGTATGTATTCACACAATCAAATGCATAAAAAAGGTTATTGCGGACACATCTTCACTGATGATGTGAGGTTTTATCAATTTACCTTATCACATTTCATCCCTGTCAAACATTTTCTACACCTATTCTTCTATAGGGTTCATTGTGAAACAACTCTGTTTTTTCAAATGTTATAAATTCCTGTATACTTGTGAACATTTAGTAAAATAGAACGTTCCAGCACCCATTACAGTTATTAGAAATTCAATGTGGTTATGTATGTAAGAAAAGGATGAGTAAAACTTCATGGATATGCCTTTTGCAATTGTGTGTGATCTCGTATTTTATTAATCTCTACATCAGTGATACTGAGGATCAATTTTCAAATTCATTCTTCAAATTCTGTAAATCCGGCTATAAAGACAAATTTGTAATTTCATATTAAAGCTTTAAAGTTATGTAGGTGAAATAGACTTGAGTCTGAATATTGGTCATGAGTATTAAAATCCTTTAAAAAAGTGTTGAATGCCTGGTTACACTATGATGGAAACCGCTTATTTCATATACTTCTGTGTTCGCCCAGATCACCATTGAAGTCATTTTTAAATAGCATTTGAAGTCAATAAATTTTGTGTAACTTCATTAATTATCTGAACACCTTAATCAAGAGACAAATGTTTCTGAAAACATTACAATTGTGAAAAGACGGGCTCTAAGCTTTTAATGACTACATCTTTAAAAGACATATTAGACATTGTCCCATTGAAAGACTCAGCCTTGGCCTCTTTTATGACTTCTTGCAGGGACAGTCTGGTTTTGAATTTTCTATCCGCTGATATTTGCTAGAATCTAAGATATCCATGATCTCTATCAGGGATGCCCAAAACATTAAAAATACAGCAGTGTATATCATTTTACAGTACATATGGGGTACTTTTTATCCCTGTGTGCACCAAACCCATCTTGAGTGTTTGCTGCTAAAAAGCTCGTTTTTTATCAGACATGGTCATTAAAGGTCAGAGCTGTTATCTTGGCAAAAATAGGGGTTGAATAATAATGAGCCATGTGTATTAGAAAAAAAAAAATTATTTCACAATGACAACCCCCTGTTTAAAAATTCCTAATCTCCTATATCTCCGTTTGATTTTTAGACTAATCTTTAAGAAAAGATCAAAAGGATCGACGATGCAGATTTATTTTCAAAGCCTTTATCATATTTATCTAGGCTAGGTTTGAAGTAATTTTGATCACAATTGTGGCCTATATATAATGAAGTTTATAATGTCAGGAGTGCTGAAATTGTGTTTGTTGCCTTCCAGAATTAACATTTGTCATCTTTTTTTCTTTATGACTTTAGTTAAAGATACGAAAATGTACGAGTACTGCATAAATGGTAACAGAACTACAAGATCAGTAAACACACAAAAAAATCAGACAAACACGAGAATGCTTGACGTGATATCAATAAAAACGGGCGACAGAAATGAAAATCTGTCTAAACGCGACAATAATTTTCGGGTTATTTTCCGTTTCATTTTGATATACTTGACACTAAGTAAGGTACAGCTGACGTCAACAACCTATCATCATAGGGGAAAAGTAGGGAAAACAACCCAATGAGTGGCAGCCGAAAGGACCAATGGCAGCGCTCGCAGTCGCCGTTCTTTAAAGAATTCACCAATAGGTGTTGCGGAAGGGAGGGGGTGAGGCAATTGGGCGTCGAGGCGAAGTTAGGTTGACGAATGGCAACCAACAGAGGGCTACGAGTTAAAAATTGGATTATTTGATCATCTGATTGGCTTTAATGTTACACGAACGGACACGGATCAATTTAAGGGCAAACCGCGGATGATATTTTTGATTTTAGCGGCCGTTACGCATTTGGATGGGTTTCAGGAAGACCCCCTCGTCTCGCGCATAGGTCGCGCGACAGATTAGCTGCGGCGTGCTGAGAGCCGAGTTCAAGATATCACAAGTTGCACGCGCGAGAGGAAGACCCTCGCGAGCGATTGTTCATGGAGATATTTGGATTATTTCAATGGATCTGATATGACGTAGTTGGCGATTCGGCGTCAGTGACATATGCTTGCCTCAAGTGTTGTTACATTTGAGAAAAGAGGCCCCTGAAGTACCAGGATAAATAATATTTTAATATTTATGGGTGGCAGCCACTGCATATTTGACAGCGAGGGGGTTCAAGCCGTTTGTCATACGACCGTTGGATCTTGCGTGATTGTGCGTAACGTTAGTTTAGTTTCACATGACGGACAACCAGGCACTACTATGGAAAAACTTTGAAATGCCCAACATTTTAGCTGTCAGTTTATGTGGATTTTTGTAAGTGTTCTGTACTGATTTATGGCTTTTGATAGTGGGAATTATTTTTCAACGTTGAACTCCAAGTCACATGGATTAGTTGCCGTCCTTGGCGTCTGGTAGGATGTGATAAAAATGTCTGGCGCATCGTAAAGCACCAAAGATGATGGACTTGTGAAGTACTTCTGCTGCTATTCCAAATGCTTCTTTTTAATAACAAGAAACATTCTGATATTTTATTTATTGTTGATTATCGTTAATTTATTCATATTAATTACGGTTGATGCTTAAATATCAAAACTGAGGATTGCTGTGTCTGGATCTACTAACGTTATACCTTATAGACTCACTTAGAACATCTTTGATTCACAATTGTCTCAATGCCGGTGGATGAACCCAGTCTGAAAGGTTCTGCTTTTTAAACTTAGAGGAAACAAATAAGCCGCACTGAAAGTGAAACTGTCGTGGGAAAACATCAGGTAAAAATGTCTACTGAGTGCACCTATAACGCGCCATGTAGTACCGATGACACCTTTCGTACAAATCAACTCTCGGCGCACGAGCAGCGGGAACGCGCGGGCTTCGCGAACGGTGGCGGCGCACCAGTAAAGTCTTCTGCTTTCTTCGAAGTCATCGGCGGCTCTTTTTATCGCAAAAAGTTGGAGAAAGGTATCTTCCAGTACCGAGAGGTGCTGGCTGAAGACAAGCGACTTCAGTCCATAGCCATCTTTCACGAGAAGAGACAGGGAAAGTCGCACCACACCCTGGAGGACACGTATAGACTGGTGGCCGAGCACTATTGGTGGGAAGGTTCGTCATTTTCTTTATCACAATTAATTTTATTAATTTAATAAAATTTAGACAAGTTATTGCTGTGAAAGTCATTGCGTTAGTTATTTAAACAGAAGTTATTTTTGTTCTAGTTAAAACGTTTCTGCTGCCGTATGCATCTTATCGATCTCAAAATCTGATGAAAATGTTTGTTGTTTATTATCCGGTCTTGAGTTGTCTTTACACTCAAAATGTGGCACAAAGAAGACATAGAAATAACAGTAGTTGAAAAAAAACATTGGTGTCTGCAGTCCAAATTTTGTCAAAACGCTGTCTTGTTTATCAAAGACAAGTAGAAAAGTTGAATGGAGCTGTGGTGTAGCTTGACATTTACACAGGGCCAAAGCTCTAAGTGTCGCCTTTACAGCCTTATGGAAATGTTTTAATAAATGATAGATTTAGGCTATACAATTATTAAACATGTTAATAACATTTTAAATTATTTTAAGAAAGATTTGCACGATTTTGTTCATGGTAAAGGGACATGAGTCTAAATATGTCCATCTATTAAAATGAAACTATGCATTTGAGGTGTTTTATGATGGTTAAATCAAGTTCTTGCTTTAAGGTTGTTAATTTTTAACACCATCATTGGTGTAATAAATTGTATAAGTTTAGTAGTGTACTATTAAACTATTACTTGGGTTATGTCCTTCATAGTGGTACTCTATAGGCTATAGGTTTCGGAGTTGCAAATTAGCATACTCTAAAATCCATAATATCATCTCTAATATACAATCTAAGATATGCCTTTGCATTTTACCTATGAAAATAACATCCACATTTCCTCCAAAATTCCACTTTGTAATGTCATTGAACTGGTGAGAGCTTTGTTGGTAAAAGTCCTTGGCTGTTAACTGATTTAGGCTATTGAAGATTCAGATTGTAGGCTCTGATGGGGTCATCTATGAACTATCACCATTGTGAGGACAGCTAATCTAAGATTAGGATAAGTGAAGCTTTATTGATTAACATTGCAATTATAAGAGGTGCAAAGGACATTAACCATCTTTGCAAGCATTTGGTAGCTCAGATGATTGGTTGATTTTCAGATAAAATGAAACTAACCCTCAGGTTTCTTAACATTTCAACAATTGATCTTCATCCAGTTTATTGTGCACCTAATACGGCAACAACAGTCAACAGTCTCCCTGTTGTCACCTGACTGAGGACTACTTCTGATGTTTGACCCTGTAACCTTTCAGTCATAATCTTTAACCACTAAACTACACCAATCCACAGACCTCTTAGAGCTGATTGGAGGGTCAAAATGAGAACTTTGAAAAACATTTACGTTTATGCCTTTGGCAGATGCTATTATCCAACGCGACTTGCATTGCATTGTACTAAACAGTACTGTATGTACACACATACAAATGACAACCAGTGACATGAAGATGCTTTACTCTCAAGGGCTGAATTCTACGTTTTTTCTACTTAAAAAAGCGCAGGCATGTTATATCAAACTAAATAATGCACAAAAACTGTTGGTGTTTTTTTTTTTGTCTCATTCAGCTGAAATATTGTTTGTACTATTCTCTGCCAAATTTTGTAACTGAGGAACTAAACAGTTCATTGTAAAGTGTTAATTTTGTCAGCTATTTTTATTTAAGTCTTTGTTTTAGTCCTGTGACAAATATACGTTTTAGTTTTTATCTTATTAAGTCATCCTTATCCTGTTTTTGTTTAGTCGACTAAATATCTATGAATTTGATCTTGTTTTAGTCAATAGAAATTTAGTCACATTTTTGTCATGCTTTGAAAAAAAATGTTTGGTTGTTAAAATTATTTAGCAAAAAATTATAATCACAGTGATGTCGTTTGAAAAATTTGTTTTTAAATTTTATTATAAGTATTTATTTTACCAATAAGCACAAATCAATAGAATTTCAATTGGCATAGATTCTTCAACTTCATCTAACTTTCCACAGAGGTTTGACAAGTGCATAGGCCTATTCATAGGCATCCAACCTCTCTCTTAAATTCCCCAGCAAATTACTAGGGTCTTCTTGATGCCCAGAAAATATTGACATTTACCCGGCAACGACGCGAATGACCGTGAAGGAGAACAACGTCAGAACGCAGTCGTGAACAAACTTACGGTTTTCGCGAAGTTTGATGTCTTTATTCAGCAACCACAATCGCAAACAGTAGTAGTGGAGATCAATGCGGCCTGAGCAGCTCATGAGAGAACACATACTGGCCGGAGATAGCTAAACTCTTATTTATTAACTTAAGATCCTCAACGGTGCTTCCACATTGAGAGCATCGGCATATAGTTGCCAGATTGCATAAATTAAGTTACCCACTGTCAGAAAAACCTGTCTGGGGGATCTGAACTGGCGACCGCAAGTGTTGTACAGCATAGACTTTCACAAAATCTGTAATATTTATCTTCATATTTTTTTGACATAGACTAAACAAGTTTAGTTTATAACTAGATTTTAGTCTCGTCCTTTGTCATCAACGATATTGCGTGCTGATATATTTATATATTTAAATTAGTGGTGGGCATAGATTATTTTTTTTAATCTAGATTAATCTAGATTAATCTTGGATTTAATCTAGATTAATCTAGATTAAAATGTCTCATTTGAATTCTGCCGAAGGCATTCAGAATATGTGTGCTACCCAAATAATGACTAAAAGTAAGTCTTTGAGAACGGGTTTCTCAAGCCAGGTGGCGCATTAGACCAGGGGCTCATCTCCTGTTTCCAAATGCATCACAAACTGCTTGAGAAAGTTGTTCTACTATGATAATTGGTGATGAAAATTAAATTATGTTCAATAAGATGAACTTGTGTTTACTTCCGCATTAGCTAAGGGATGATTTGTGTTTAGGTGGTACTTGAGACTGGAAGAGCTCCTACAGTACATTTACATTTAGTCATTTAGCAGACGCTTTTATCCAAAGCGACTTACAAAGAGTGAGGGAGCAACAAGCGATATGTCATACAGGAGCCATAATACATTAGATCTCAATACAAAGTTCTGGTTTCAACTAAAGCTAGACCAGTACCTGTTGAGAGAAAGTGTTTTTTTTAAACCAATTACGCATTGCACAAGGTGCAAACAACCTTAGTCTTGTCGATGTTTCCGTTGGGAAGCTTCTTAAAAATGAATATTCCCTGAAGCAAACCCGGCGCTTCATAGCTGCATCCATTTTAGCACATCACGTTTGATGTGGTCATTTCACTCACAGTAACGTTATGTTGTGTTCAGACCAAACGCGAATGGCGCGTCAAGCGCGAGTGATTTATATGTTAATGCAAAGAGGCAATAGACCTACTTGCTGCGCGAATCGCGTGAATGAAGCCCCGGTTATGAGATGATGAGGCGGCGCTAAGGACGCGAATGAAGCCCTGGTTATGAGATGATGAGGCGGCGCGAATGACGGGTATGAAGTCCTGGTTATGAGATGATGAGGCGGCTTCTGCTTCAGCGAATGACGCGAATCACGTGAGTTAAAAAATCTCGTTCTCGCCCCGTACAGTGCAGTTAAGCTGATATACATCCGCGCTAAAATATCAAGGTGAAAGTCATCATAGCTTGCGTAGTATAGACCCAGCTGCCAACCCAACTTTGAGAATAGATTAACGGCGACATTTTTTTTATCGCGCGATAATAGTCTCACTGCGTTAACGCCGTTAACGGCCCACCACTAATTTAAATATTAACACTAGCATAGTAGCGTGCAGCTTGCACTCTTAAGGTAATGAAAAAAGAGATAATGGATAAGAGAATTATTGATATACACAGATTTAATGTCAAATAAACAATATCCCTATCATTTAAAAGTTTGTGAAGGTTGTTGTTTTTTTTCCTTTCAGGAATGTATTTTCAGGTTAGAGACTTTGTCCTCAATTGTGAAGAATGTCATTCCAAGAAGTCAGAGGTAAGAATTTCGGACAGGATTATTACTTGATGTTTGACCTTGAATTTTTTATGTTTTTCTCACACATCTTTCATTTCTGTTTATATTTAAAGTGTTCAGATGTGGGACTCGTCACCATGATGGTAGAATCGCATAGTCATGACATTTTAAGTAAGCTAAATAGTCAACGGGAAGCAGGGCTCTTTTGTGACATTACACTGAAAACCGGTGGTGGCCACTACTTTGTCGCTCACAAGGCCGTTCTTGCAGCAGTAAGCGAGTACTTCCAGGAGTTATTTACTGAAATGGACTCCGCCACTGACCCCCAGTCTCTAGTTGACTTCACAGGTATGGCTACAATAAAATCTAAAGACAAGATTTAGATTTTTTTCAATATCAGATCTAAAAAATGCTCTAAATCAGATTTATCTGTTTATTTTTTTTATTTTAATAAAGTCTTAAACCAGTTTTTATTTTTAAATCATAATATTTTTTCATTTGTATTGTAGGTTACAGCGAGCAAAGCTTGCTAGCTTTACTAGAGTTCTCTTACACTTCTACTCTAAACCTGAATCTGGACAGTTTAACAGAGGTTTGTGCCATGGCTCGTCATCTACGCATGTGGCCTGCCCTTGAGGCCTGCGCTGCTATCAAAAAAGAGACTTTTCAGCGACGTTCCAAAATGCACAATACTGCTGGTGATCCAAATTCAATTCCTGGACCTTTCAGGAGAGACCTGTCTTCGACTCCACAAAGAAAGGTAGGCCTGAAGAGAAGGAGAGAGGATGAACATGAATGTGTCTCTGGGTCTTCCTGGAACACCCAAGTGCAATACAGAGAGCTTATTGTTGATAAGACGTCAGATGAATCTGGAACAGAAATATTTAACCCTCAGTTGCAATGCCAAGCATCATCGAGTTTTCATGTTGAGGAAAATGGATTTCCATGTAGCCCAAATCGCAGAATGAAGCTCATGGACTTCAAATCTCCATCCTGCAAGAAAAATTCGCCCTCTCGCCATATACCTTCAGTCATCTCATCCTCTCCATGCACCTCAACTCGTTCTTCTTCTCCGTCACGACGCCTACTTCGTTCCTCACCTGGCGCTGCCCTTGCTTTACGCAGACTCCTGCCTAAAATTGACCTCACCACCAAGAAAAAAAGAAAGTCCTCTTCCTACAGAACATACAAGTCTCGATCTGAATTCATAGCGACTCCATCCCAATCTCAGGCAAGTCATGTAACCTCTGTAATGGTGAAAGAGGAGGATCTAGAGGAAGACGTATGCAACACAATCCCTCAGGATGAAGTACACAGCCCCCGTGCACAGGAGAAATATAAACTGCTCAGTTTCCTAGGCTTGCAGAGGAAGTCTCTAGTGCCTGGTCCTGAGGAACTGTCTGGTTGGGGGCAGAAGAAACGACTTAGGAAGTTAAAAGTCAGCAATTATTCCCTCACAGCTAGACGTAAACCTCGTTCAGAGGGTGTCACATTGGGACTTAAACCCAGTCTAGGGGCACTTGCAGCAGTTAGTCCATCTTTGTCCCTCTGTGACATGAGCAGAATGGACTTGTTGAACAGACCACTGAAAGCAGAACCCCAAGACTCATTGAGCCATGAAAGTTCAAGAAAGAAGAGACGCTGTCCTGCAGGGCAAGCTGTTCAACCGAGTACAAGGACTACACGTAGCAGGTCATTGCTCCAGATAGATTCCAGCAGAATTGATCGACCGCTCAGACGTCACAATAGAAATCAAGACCAAAAAACACAACCGCAGCCTGCAAGAAGAGGTAGGCTTCCAGCGCATGATGCTTATTCCACTTCAAAGAGGATGCTCAGGATAAAACAGGAACCTGCTGACAGTGCTATTCTACAACCTATTCAGAGGCGAAACACTGCCTACCACCACCAGGCAACTGTAAACCCCCCTAAAGCAACAGTTCCAGCACGTAGGGGTCGGCCACCAGCGGATCGGACAGTCAGAGCCACAAGAAACTCACAACAAAGAAAGCAGTACAAACTCGGGCGTCCCGCAGCAGAAGAACCTAAAAGTTCAAAAGTAATTGAAGCCAAAACAAAATGCAACTACGCTACAGGAATGGCACAAGCAAAGCACAGCAGAACTAAAAGAGGAACCCAGGTGAAAGAGAACAGAAAATCTAAAGCACTTGCTAATAGAAAAGAGAACTCTGAAGTTCAATATGGTGTCGTGAACTGGGACATTTCCAATACCAACCATCATCATCATCACAGCCATCCCCTTTATAAAACCATAAAGGAGGAGCCAGCAGATCCCCTGCCCCTAACCCAACCATTCCCAACCTCAGATTCCTCCGATCTAGGTAAGCGTCAAAGTAAACCGCCTGTCAAACTGCTGGATCAAGGTTTCCTCTTCGGTTTCTGTCGGCCAGCAAGTGGAATCAAACAGGAGGAGGAGAGTGTGGACATCTACCTAACTCGGTCAGTCTCTCATGCAAGCAGTTCCCATCGGGATTTGTCACCCAATCTGGTGAGAAAAGAGAGGGTGAGGGGCAGGAATAAGCCAGATCGAACGGGTCTCAATGGGCCTCACTGGGCTGGACTTGGTAACAGGTCGACACCGTTTTCTCAAAGGCTTGCTATTCAAGTAAAAACGGAGAGAGATGAAACAAGTGTGTCGAAAAAATTGAGTGTTGTTAGAGTCAGCAAAAGGAGTTGTAAGGTCAAGAAAGAACCTAGAAAGACAAAGGTAGTGTACTTTTTTTTTGTGTTGCATTTTGTGTAAACTTGTGGAATAAATAAAAAGAAACCGCATTTGAAGTCTTGAATCATTTTTGTCTTTTTAGAATGTAAACAAGCTGCTTCCTCTGAGCAGTCGCCGTTCCATCCTACTGGAATCCATCCGACGGGCACGTCTCAAACAGCTACAGGATCCTAAAGTTCAGGAGTTAAGTGGAGCACATACTTGTCTGCAGTGCAGAGCCTCTTACAGGGACTGTGATGCCCTCATTATGCATCGTATCAGGCACATTGAAGGCAAACACTGGCCTTGTCCGGTATGTATTCTAGGATTTTGGTAGAGATTATGAATTTTCCTTACGTTGGACCTGTGGCCTAGTAGTTGCTCTTCATTTAACACATTTTGATGTGATGCTTCTGTATGGGAGTTTTGCCCGTGATTGTGAAATCTCCTGAACAGTCTGTCTCATAATTTCTTATCTTCTGTTTACTCCACAAAAATGGCAGAAGTAATAAACAAAACCACAGCCTTGTTTGCTTTTCCCACTCTGGCTTTCTAATCCCGTAGCTTGTTTTTTCATGTTTAATAATTTCCATTTCTCTTGCAGTTGTGCAGCAAGACTTTCTTCAGACAGAGAAATGTAAAGAATCATATAAGGACACATAATCCCAAACTCTACAAATGCCGCCAGTGTATTGCTGCTCACTGAGGTAACGTACAAACATTTATACAGTCTGTACTCTGTAATGCACATTACAATATTATATCATTGTCAACTTTTTACATTTTAGGTTAGAAGCCACAGGGTGAAATGAAGAGACGCTTTGTTTCTTTAATTGTTAAAGCTGTAAATACCAAGAATCTGTGATGTATGACATTAAGGGTCAGTTTATTAATGTAAATAATATTTTGTTTTAATTTGTCTTTTTCCTCACAAAAATAATTGTTGTTATTTAAGTAACTAAGCTGAAGTTGCTTTGCAATTGATATTGATGTGTTGAACCAGAACTTGAACCCATGGTGTTTTTCTCAGGGGGGTGGAAGCTTGTTGGTCAAGGTGATATATGTATAATGAGAATTGTGTAGAATGCTTTAAATTTGTAACTACTAATGTAATTACAACAATTGTTATTAGAATTGTTACGAATATTTTTCCTAAATTACATAATCTTGAGTGCACTTAATGTTAGCTTTGTTTTGAAACCTAAGAAAGATGCGATGTACTGGGATGTACTTGAATGGAATGGAGTTGGTGAACTGCCCTCAACGTGTGGCTGTCTCGCAATGTTTTAGAAAAAACAGTTATAGAAATTATGTCACAGAGGAATTTTAAATGAAGGTTAGGTAAATGGGTTAGTTATTCTAGGGATTATCAAATGGTTAACCTTCATTGGTGCAATGCCGTTGGAGATATGCCATTTTATGAAAACATCTCTGTTTGACTTCAGCTTTTCAAAATGAAACGGTGACTGTCTTTCAGATAAGGGAATCCCAAAATGTTTAATGTGATTTTCTTTTCTCCTTCTTTGAATAATTCCTTGTCAAATTTTTATGCATACCTTTCTTTAATATAAAATGCAATGAAATAATATGAAGTTTTAAATGTTGAAGTGTGTTTTGTCTGAAAAAGACAGTTTAAAATGTAGAACGACCAAATAGCCATATAAATAAATTTTGCATTTTAAAATTTACACTGTGTGTGTGCTTTATGGAATTAAGAACAGGTTTATAAAAACATCTCGGGAGGTAAGTCTTTATTGTATCATAATTTATTAGCATATTATACTAACTATAAAAGATAAAAAAGCCTTTAAGTTCCACTTTGTATTTTAACAGCAATTTAATGTTTACGTTGGACATCTGATGCTGTTCAGTCTGTAGGGCTTTAAGAGCTCACACTGATGAATAATATCTGTTTTCTGGAGGAAAATATCAAAGTTTGAGCTGGTCCTCAGTACTTTTGCAGAGGGCCAGGTACGGCTCCTCGGGTAGAGAGTAGACAGCCAGTGCCTCCTTAAACTCATTCAGCGGGCAGTACACGTCACTGCAACCTGGGAGTTTTTGATCCTAGACGCACAAATGATGTCGTTAAAAAATCTTAAAAAGAAGGAACACGTTAATGAAATGACCTAAACGTACTATTAGATACCATTATAATGTCACAAGCAGGTCTATTTTTATCAACATACTAAAGTCCCCAGCAGCTGCTTACTGCTACATACAGTGAAACATATTTACAGGCATTTGTAAAGGGCCTTTAAATGAATGATTCCTGTGTGAACCACCTCACCTGACCAATGTAGGAAACTTTAACATAGTGCTGTTTAGTTTGCCGGTGCTGATGCAACTCCAGTGTGATATCAGCAGCATAAGGAGGCCATTTCCTGTCAAAAACTCCCAAAGCCATGAGACACGGCATCAATGTGGTGTCATGCACAGAGTATAGGAACAACTTTCTGTATCAGTAAAAAAAAGAACACACACTCAGCAAATTTGAAGATCTTTGTTCAAGTTCTTGATTTATATTTGATCTCTGACCACTGTGGGGCAGCACCTCTCCAGGTTTGTAAAGAGTGTGATAGCAGTCTCAAAAGGTTCTGGAACCCATAGGTAACATTTAAAGAAATGTATGAATGTGTTTGCATTAAAAATAGAACAAGCAGTAAAGTGTAATAGAAAGACTGAAAGATTGTTGTTGATAGGAATACTGTTTAAATTAATGACAAAATTTATTATGGCATCATTTGTTTGCAGACTCTAAAACATTTGATGTTATTCACGACAATGAATTTCATAAACTGTATGTGTGACTCAGATGTCTGGTGTCCACTTTTGTTGCTCTGGCTTTATGAGATGGTTTGTTATGTGTGTGCGATCTGTGATTTCTATTGAGTTCTAGTGTGGAAGGAGAATTTAACTCACCTGTCTGCGTTAGAGGTTGTTCCCTGTACTTTGTCTTCAATGTTGGTCAGTAGTATGTTAAAAAAAGGACCCACACACATCTGGACAATCTGTCTGAAGACAAACACATCTTAAAACCTCCAAGCATGAGCTTTTCTACATTCTTTTGTCTTCTAGCGTAGAATCCCATGTCCCCTCACCTGTTACTGGGCTCATAGATGTAACACATCATATCTACTGCTCTCTTTTCAACTGTATTTCTCCAATGCTCAAGAGCTGTAGGAACTGGCAGGCCATGAGTCTAGGATTAATAATAAATCAAACAGTACTCCACAAACCCAACACTGCTATATCTGTACAATGCTTCCTGTCACAAGAGGACTGCTTTACCTCTCTTGCCACCATGTCATCTCTAATATGGATGAAGTCTAGGTGTTGATGAGGATCGACCCCCAACGCGCTCTGGATGCTACGCAGGTCTGCTGCGATGTCTGGAAGAGTGGATGATTCTTTCCAGCGAGGACTACGTGTCATGACCACAGACACATGGTGTTAAACCCAACCACAAATCAATTTACAAATATTGATCATTTTTATCACCATGGCAACGAGCAATTTACCCAGATAGCTGCTTAAGCAGTTTGCATTCATAGTAGTTGGGGTAGAGGACCTCGTTCTCTGCCTTATCAGTGAGAATGGGCACAACACCTTACAGGAGAAATATCAACATTTTATTCTGTATTACTATTCTACAACGCAAGACAGAATAATTGAGTTGCCGTTTTACCTGCTTGTTCCTGTTGGAACAGTCCTGCCACCAAACATTTTGCCGACTCAATTGTCCTTACGATGTTGGTTGAGCGAATGCTATAAAAAATAACAGAGCATCCATTTTACTGGTTCACTTTGATGATGCACTTTTTTTGTCATTAAGATTATTATAATTATATAATTTACATTACGTTTACATTTATTTTGGCAGATGCTTTTATCCAAAGCGACTTACATTTGTTTCTAACTATGTGCAATCCCCTGTGATCAAACCCATGACCTTGGCGTTGCTAGCGCCATGCTCTCACCACTGAGCCACAGGAAAGCTTTTTCTTTATTATATGAAGATACATTTTTAATTTATTATATAACAATTATATTTACTATCATTATAATTAAGGTTGATTTAAAAAAAAAAACGTAATCGGATTGGATCTCACATAAACTTGTTATTACTACTTCTAAACAAGATGTAAGTAGTTCTTGTCCTTGTAAAATTCACCATCATTAGGGGGTAGGTGGTTGCCAGGATATTTCAAGTGTTCGGTGTGGTTGCTAGGATGTTGCTTGTTTATTGAAACTAAGAGTCCAACTATCTGTCAATGACCTTGTGGTCGCTAGATATTGTTCGGGTTCCTCCATCAATGTAAGTCTATAGGACATTTTTGATACTTTTAATATCTGCAAGTCTGAACCTGTACACGTTTCCTCAATATGTCATGTTTTATGGAATGATTCATGCTAAATTGATGCACAACTCCTCACGATTGAGTTTATATTTAGAGTTAGGGGTCTATTCAAATCCCTGAGCGAAGTAATTGTGAAGCTATCCAAAGTCTCAAAGTTTCTTTATGTTGCCCACTCACTAAACTTCTTTGGGACTGAAAGAAGATGTGAGGAACGGCACGTCCTCTATGTATCTCTTTCGCAGCTTCACTCCAAGATCGTACAGCTGTTGCATGCCCAGCGTGGTCAGCTGACCTGGATAAGTTCCACCCTGTAGGAGGATTAAGAATTAGTGCCATTATTCATCTTAATATTACTGCCTGTCACAATATTAAGATAAACACAGCTAAACAAGCTAATGATGGTATGACATTTTGCTATTTACTATCAATTTACTTCATTCCAGTAATGTACTCAAGTAAAAAGCAATAAAAGTAAACTATAAATCTACACACAGTGAATTTAGTTAGTTCTACGGAATGCTGTAACCCAAAGTTGCCTGTCAAAAGGCAAGGAGCAGACTGCAAGATATTGTTTAACCCCATTTCACTATGTGTGGTGAATACTATCAGCAATGAAACCAACTTCCCATTGTTTAAAAATGTGGCACAAATGTATGAACAGACGCATGCTCACTGTCAAGATTTTGGCTCTGTAGCTTTCCTCCACTGGAGATGGGGGTCTAGGTCCTCCTTGTAGGTCTGTAACCTTATAGTCTATTTCAGTGTGAGCAGGAGCTTTGAGTAGCTCAGGGACCCATTGTGCCTGGAGATGACGAGACCATGCCAGTCAACAAGCTGATGTTGGTCAATTTCCATCAACTTGAAGACCACTACTAACATAACAGTGTCTCTGTGTCTATGAATTTAACTGCATGCTGGTAAGGTTTGGACCTAAATAACTCTGAAATGTCTAAACAATAAAGAATTAATGTCAGATTTGTGACACCAGCCCTCTTACCTCCAACACATCCGGTATAGATTTCAGCGGGGTTCTCGCCCCATGTCTGAATAGAACTTGTATTAATTTAAGCTCGTATGGAGATACTTCGGTCTTATTCTTTTGGGACCAAAACACGGACCCAAGGCCCACTGAACCTAGAAGACCCACACGTGCCCACATGATGCACCTGATAAGAGAGAAAGATTTCAATCCCATACATGTCAGACTATACATAATTGTTTCACGTTTTTTTAAAGACTTGCATGCAATTGTAATTTATTATGTTTGATTCTAGATTCTAACAGAATAGAAGTCTCTCTCTCTCTCTCTTTCTCTCTCTGTGTCTCTCTCTCTCTCGTATATATAAGTAAACATACCTATATTACCTACATAGCATCTATTAGAATTCAGGAGTCAAAACTGATTAAAAAATCACTTTAAGATGTAAACGAGTCAGTATATGTCTATTACTCGTGCTCAAGTCCACGACACAGCAACAACTTCCACATCATCCAGTATGTCCGCCTGTCATTTCAGCACGTTTTTACACACTCTTGGAAAGATCAACTATTATGGAGTAAGTACGACTCAATAACGTAAAAATAAATGTGCTGTTTTACAGAAAAAGATCTCTGTTAATGTCACTAACCTGAAGGTTTCATGCAGCGACGAAGTCAAATCCACTGGTTTTGAATTGCACTCATTCCGTGCGGGCATTCCGTGTCATTACGCCGGTTGCTGGCGAGGTGGATTGTGGGACATGTAGTTTAGTAGACTAGAACACAATCTGAGCTTCACAGAGTAAAACTACATTTCCCATACTATATAGTGGCTGAACCCGTTTGTAGGTTGTACCTTGCGTTTTAACTAGTGCCATAATGTTTCTATGCAGACAAATTCGAAATATTACCGTAAATATGAATTATATTTATAGACAGTTACACTGTAGATTCATTTATAGACTCACAGGGTCTTGGTGAGCCTGTTTTGTATTGTATGTTTTGAAGAATGTCTTTTTTATGCACATCTTGTTGTAACTTATGCATTTAATGTTGGTTCCAAGAAAGAAGCATTATTTGCAGATCCCACTTGGTTTGGTCGGGTGGAAAAAAAGTAAATAAGCATCACATGAAGTATTAGTTTTGGTATATTTTATTTAATACTCCCAGCAGATCAAAGGTATCGTAAACTGTGACAGTGCAATCGTATGTGATAAATTAAGTGAAATGAAGCGCAGATATCAACCATTTCAAGGATAAAACGTTCAGACAAGATTACCCAGACCTTCTTCACACGCTGATGTAAGGTTATATATTACAAACATAACCACCAATAGTAATTAAGGTGACAACACGAGCAGATAAAAATAAAGACAAAAAATATCAATAATGTTGAAATGACAAGTCTTTTACTTGAAAGATTAAACAGTGCTGAGGGAAATAAAGAAGTGGTAACACAGTACGTTCTGACGACGTCGCCAGTTCGTCTTCATTTGGTAACCGTGAAATTACTTTGTGACCACGTTCTGAGGACGTCTTCGCAACGTTCAGTTTCCTTAGAATTGTTGCTTACATTCCAGAGACGTCGTAGCCACGTCCTCAAATAACGTCGTGAATTAATCCCAAGGAGAACGTTGTAGCGACGTGATGTAGGCTACTGGTCTCCAGATAACCTGGACACTGGTCATTTGATTGTATGAAACATTTATGATCAGATCAAAATCTGTTACATTGTCTGGACGTATGATACAAATCCGACTTCTGACAGCTATTAAACAGGAGTTTAATTCGATGCCACAATTAAAGCTGCGTTTCTATTTATTTAGTGCGCGCGCCTTCTTTGTTCTGCATCAGCCGCGCGCTCTTATTATTTAAACGTTAACGGTCATTTACCTCACTGACTGATTTTACTTAAGCGGTTTGATAATATTCATTCTTTACTTTATAAATAACAGATGTGAGAGTAAACAACATATTTTGGTGGTTTTCGATCGATTTGGCGCGTAAACATAATGTTTATTCATCTGTGTCAATAACGTTCTGCTTTATTAGTCTTTGATTATTTATGTCATGTACTACAGTATAAATAAAATATCTGATTGTGATCTAGTGCTGTGTTGAGTTTAATAATGCATAAAATTGAATCTTTAACGCAAAGATTAAATCACAAATTAATTTAATACTTCATGTGAGGGATGATAATTGATTAAATTAAATAAAAAACGATTTTAGCAACGTGACTGTTTGGTCGTTAGGACATGCTCATCACGTCCCAGAAACGTTATTTGCTATGTAGCTGCGATGAAAATTATACTTTCAAGGTCTTCAGGAGGTTTTCACCACATCCCAACAACGTCCAATGTTACGTCGTCTCGACAAATAGGGTTATCACAAAGTTACGTCGCTGGAATGTTATTATGGTACGTCGTGGCAACGAATATGGTCAGGTCCAGGTACGTCGTCACAACGTAACTGTGTTAGCTGTGAAGTTTCTTATGAGACCAGATATTTAAATATTTGCCATGACAGAATGTCATTTAAAACAGAAATCTATGGAAGGGCTTTGGTGAGAACAAACTTGCTTTCAGAAGAATGATGTCATAAAATTACATATTTGAAATATTTAACTTCATGTTTGCTCTTGCCCTCTGTGCTTCTGAGAACAAGATCATCCAGATATTATACCGTCACTTGCACAAAGATGTGGAGTGTTTTGATCTACTCTCTCAAAAGGCACTTTCAGTAATCATAATCATTAACATCAAGACAATTCCTCTGATCTTATTCACAGTTATATTAGAGCATCTATACAGTATTTATTTTTTCTACTATGTTAGTAAATGATGTTCCAGATCTGGAAATAACTAACATTCTTCCAAATATCTTTCTTTGTGTTCAACAGAAAACAGAAATGTATACAGATGTGGAACAACAGAATTTTCAAGAAATACTTTGAGCAGGACATATCTACAGGCTTTTCTTTTTCTATATTTTTTATATGTTCTCTGTATTTAATTGGTGTCATGAGGTTATTAAAAACCAACATTATTAGTTAGATAAATTATCCCCAAATATGTTATGCATTTAACCAACATTATATCAGTAGTTTTCCATTTAATTCATTCATCTACTACTGAATATGTCATATTGAAAACTGTTTATTTAAGATGACTGTCTCACCCTATAAAAATCTACATTCAATTACTATTACAACAACAGTTTCAAGGAAACCAGATTAAATGCTCTGATACAGATTCTCTCTCTCTCTCTCTCTCTCTCTCTCTCTCTCTCTCTCTCTCTCTCTCTCTCTCACCATCTTCTCTTGCTATGCTTTAATCCATTCTAAACAGCCAGATCACCGGGTCTGACCCTGCTACTACTAGTGCCACTTGTCTTGCTAAGGCGACGCTTGTCTTTGAAAAAGTCTGTGTGGGATGATGGTGTTGAGGGGGCGCTGGGCAGTGGGCTCCCACCGCTCATCTGCAGGAAGTCTTCATGAGCATCCAGGTTGTCATGACTGTGATGGTGTCGTTCTGTGGCCATATTGACAGAATTCTGCTGGTGGGCTAAGCGGTTATTAAAGGGCTGGCAGCTTTGGTGGATATGAAAAGGATGGTGGTGATAAGGATGCGGAGGTGATGTTGGTCCTTGATTTGATGCCAGGCACTGGTTAAAATCTGGAGGTGGGGTACAGGTTTTGCTAGGAGCTGGTACTTTAACCGTATCAGGTATTTCAATTGGAATAGTTGCTCTTCTAGGTTTGACTGCTTTGTCAGTTTTGTTCCTGACATCATTGGCGTGGTTGTCTGCGTACTTTTTAATGCACGGCCTGCATTGTTTCCAGCCGATGTGGTACAGCTCCAGCACACTGAGAAAGAGCGAAACAGCTGCCACCACTAGCATAAACACTATAAAGACGTTTTTCTCAGTCGGCCGGGACATGTAACAATTCACAGGGTTGGGGCATGGTGATGTGTCACAGTGATACAGTGCACCAAGAAAGATTCCATACAGCATGTATTGGATAACAACGAAGGTCACTTCCATGACTAAACGTATCAAAATGCTTAGGACATACGTCTGAAGCAATGCCCCCCGGAGGAGGATCTTTGGCGGTGCCTCTTCGGTTTTCTCTTTATGTTCCAAATACGCCTTCTCTCCTCGTGCCTCATTTCCTGCTGTAGCTTTCGCCTCAAATTCTCTCCGCCTCCGTTTCTCCTCCATGTGGACCGTGTGCATGGCATGGCCCATGTAGATGAGGGATGGAGTTGAGACGAAGACGATCTGAAGCACCCAGTATCGGATATGTGCGATGGGGAAGGCTCGGTCATAACAAACATTGGTGCAACCAGGTTGTCGCGTGTCACACATGAAGTCAGACTGCTCATCACCCCATGATGACTCTGCAGCCGTGCCCAGGACCAGGATGCGGAAGATGAACAGCACGGTCAACCAGACCTTCCCCACGGTCGTGGAATGCTCCTGAACTTCTTCCAGAAAATTACCCAGGAGACTCCAGTCCCCCATTGTAACACAACTGCACTAGAAAGACAGAGACAGATGCAAAGAGAGAAAGAAAGAGGGAAAATAGAAAGAGAGCGAAATGTATTTATTTTACCAAGAAATAAATGTTCTATACACTTGAAGCTAATTTTAAATGGAGATAATTTGCAGGCAATATATTCAATTTTAATAAAGTATTTTATTGGCATGATTGTGTGGACTTACAAAATATGCTAAAAGCATGCAAGAACATCAAGAAAATCACATAAAGATTCATAAAAAATGAATAATGTAACATAATGAAAAAAAATGCAATTCAGTGCAAATGATATACAGTATGTTAGTGGACAACATTGAAACCATTTTAATTATAGTTTTACTGAAGGGGGCACTCTTTCACCATGACATATGACAAAAACCGAAATCTCACTGCTTAGCATTTTAACCATAAATTCATATAGTATTGAAATGTATTTTCTTGCATTAGAAAACAAAAATAATGCTGACCTATCTAACCTACCTTCAAACCCTTGCAAAAAGTTGAGAGTGCTATTAGAATCCTATTTAAAACATAGAAATAATACTTGCTAATAAAACTATGAACAATATGCATTTTCAGCATTTATTAACCCTTGTTAATGTTAGTTCATGTCAATACCGCAGCTCAATACAGCTATTCATGTTAGTGAATTAATAAACAGTGATTAATAAATAAATGTTTGTTTTTAATAATGTTTAAGTAAATGCTGAAATAAACATGAACTAAAATAATAAATGCTTTAGAAGTATTGTTCACTGTTAGTTTATGTTAACTAATGCATTAACTAACTGTAAACAAATAGCATCTTGTTGTAAAGTGTTGCCAAAC
This sequence comes from Triplophysa dalaica, assembly GCF_015846415.1. Taxonomy (NCBI): domain Eukaryota; kingdom Metazoa; phylum Chordata; class Actinopteri; order Cypriniformes; family Nemacheilidae; genus Triplophysa; species Triplophysa dalaica. The sequence goes on along the minus strand of NC_079549.1, from coordinate 15,425,025 downwards.
TACTAATCTTAGTTTAACTGGTAATATACTTTAAAGTGTATTCCACAAACTAAAAATGTGTTACAGATATTAAACTAGTAAACTGATAAACACATGAGAATTTGTAGTAGTAAACTAGTTGGATTTACTTAAAGAAATAAATGGTCCAATTTAGTCCAGAGTATAGTATTAAAATAGTAAACGTACAAGTATAGAACTTGAATTTTAGAGATTTCAGTAATTGCATGATGTATACTTAAAAATATACTTGAACATTACTGAAGTAAACTTAATAAAATGAACTTATAAGTATCCTTATTTTCTGTAATGGAACCCAGAACCATGTTTTCCAGCCATTGCAGTTTGTTTATTATGTTAACCTATTGAATACACTGGCACTATGTTTACAGTAAAAAAACACAGTGTATCTTTCTAGAGAAGATGGAACTTCTATAAGGTGTATTTACAGTAGAGCCGTGAGAGCATAGCACTATGAACTTGAATAAGCACAGGGGTGACTGTTCTAATTTTGGTGTGGCCTGCCCCAGTTTTTGGGGCAGGGTTAGTGACGGTGGCCTTGGCAGGGCAGAGCAGGGCTAGGGGATGCCAGGGGCCCTGAGAACTGCCTTTTTGTATGACCCAGTAGAAGCCTAGATCACGTTAAACCAAAATGCAAAATGTCCACAGCATCTCTACTACATCATGTGTACTATGTGGGTAAATTCTTGATCCAGTGTGTGTGATTTAGTGGATAGGGTACTGCATAAACTTCTCATGACAAAGAAAACAAAATAGAAGGGGTCCCATAAAGTTCCTCAATTAAACAACAAGTCTTTGAATTCCGATTATTTGTTAAAATCCCAAATCGAGTTCAAATACCTAAACATTTTTCCAGTTGAATAATGCAACAGGTGTTTACAGCATGTCCTGCTTTCTCTGACACACAGACATATCTTCTCCCGGGGTCTCTATATGCCCGTTTTATTTGTTTTAGTTATAGCCCCATGTGAACAGTATTGGAAAACCCTATAGATTTATTGCTATTTACTGGATATTGTCACTGTTATGTCCATTAAACTTTAAATGTTTTATTAAGCCCTAACTGTGACCACACTAGAGAGTCATATTTATGTATGTATGTGTACTTTGTGTTTTGACCCTGCCCTTTTGCCATCCTGTGCTAGACCATGTTTTACTAGTAATAGGTCTTGCTGGTGTCTGTAACGGCCAAATATGGAATCTTACCAGCAGACAATTTGAACTGGATGGAGGCCCTCCATCTTTCTGAACAGATGTAAAATAGTCAAAATGTGTCATCTATCATCAGTAAAGAGTATTTATTGAAAGTTAAAGCGGTAGAAATCTGAAAAAAAATACATTTGAGATTTGAGAATTGATTAAATAAATGATTGGGACCTTTAATTGAATTTGATTCTAAAGATATTTTCTATCCAATCCTATAAGAAGATGTTTATTAAAAAATAGGCCTATTAAACCAATTGGCCTATTTAATACATTTATTAGGTCCCTTTCCTTACTGAGACGGTTGACCATACTATCAGTGATTTCAGGTTTTACCCTTATACTGAAAGGTGGGTGCTATCCATGGCATTTTTTGGATTCATGCATTTATTAGTTTTAAGTTTCTGACATCATATGTTCTGGAAATGACTGTCACTCAATGATGTAAACCCAGTGAAACAGTATGAATATATTAATGTCGGTAAAAGTAATTTGGACTGACATTGGTGGGAACGGAATCTTAAACATTTAAAAAAACAGAAGGAGGACGGAAATATCCATCTGATTCACTGACTGAGCAATCTCCGTCGCCAGTTCTCTCTCCCTCCTTCTGTCTCTCTGCCTTTTCCTTTTCTTCTTCTCTTAGGAAGCAATTTTAAACAATATGATTTCCTCCATTCTTGCCACTTTAAAGGAAACAAGCCTCCGAAGGTCTCCAAGTTCAAGGGTGTTTTCTTTCCCAAAAGAGAGATAGAGCCACATGAGAATAGAATTTACCTGCAGCCTGTCAGTGCCCCTAAAAAACCCTAAAAGCCCTTATCATGAGATATTAGAGGAGGTCAAAGTCTAACTACTGCAGTATTTCTTAAAGATACTGAAACAATAGGACTGCAGTGCACACACAAATGTTGCCGAGATGAATGACAGACAGGAAGAACTTTCACCTGCTCTCATATGATTTTCTATTTGTTATAGGAAAGACTTAACATTACATGCTGACCTCAAAGTACATCTAATATGAATGATAGTACACTATTGATACTGGGTTAAATAGGCATGTTTTCACCCCAACACGCAATGTATTATGTTATGTATTATGCAACAACATTAGCAAATAATTTGTAACTAAACAATTTGTAACTGTGCTTAGATTGGCCAAGATGCCATGGTGTGCCAGCAAAGTAAAAATCGATTTGATATGTGAAATAATTTCTAATTTGATTTATCTATCGTTTTAAAAATATACTAAAACATTAACGAAAAAAAACAAAATTAAAAATGATAACTGATTCACAACCCTCTTTTACATTTATTGTTAGAAATCATGACAGCTTCCCTTAACCTTCATGGTTTCTTATTTGTAGGAATAGAGTCGATGTTCTTTATGACTCTAAGCCGCTGTCAAACTTTCAATTACAAAATAAACTTTAGAATAACATAGAACCTCGCACTCTCATTCGCACTATTTTAACAAGCCGGGAACATTGCCACAGCACCTTTGAAACATTCTAGTAGCACTTCACATACTAGGTGCCAGGCAGTGTTGGCAAGCAATGGCATGCTGGTTTTTCTCACACTGATCATGTCGCTGCTGGCACCCTGATACCCACACCATAAGAGGCTCTGCAATGCCCGTGCATGGTCCCTACCCCCTACCTTTTAATAAATATTTATTTAAGCCCTTTCCCCTCAACCTAATGTCAGAGACTACCAGAATTAGCATGACTCAGAGTAGTCCGATCTGTGTCCCAACATAACCACGATTATAACTGAGTAGAATGCAAAGACAAACATAGAGACATATTTAGGCAATGCCAAATAAGCAAGAGTGTTGTTGTAATTAATATCAAGCAGATTTGGCAGTGAGCATCACAGGTATCAGTTATGTTGATATTATGTACAACTGCTGCAAATGTCAGACGATAAATCGAATCCAGAATAAAAGTTTGTGCTAACATGATATATGTCTGTGTACTGTGCATATTAATTTTGTATTTATAAACATATACACATACATTCATATATACATAAGAAAATATGAAATATAAAAATGTATAAATGTTTTTATATAATTCTAATTATTGGTATCTGTAAATAAATATATTTGATTTTTCCTAAATATACATGCACGTTAATTTTAATGCCATTTTCATTAACCCTGTACAATGGAATGCCGGGTAAATTCGAAATATAGATGAAACTAAATAAAAATTACAAAATAAATATGGAAAATTCCTCCATATTAATATAGTACATTGTGCCCTATTTTTTAAAAGTTAAAAAAAAATAAGGCCCTTAAGTATTCAACAGAAGTTATAATTCAGTTTTTAATTCAAACATATTTCTAGAGGGATTTTTACACTGATTGCTGCAAAGTTGCTTAACAGAAAGAAATGCAATATATATATAATAATACATTACATGCTTGAGAAATGGAGGGGGAAATATAAATTAAACTTCAATTGGAACAACAACAAAAAAAACCTTCCCAATTACTGGAAAAAGCAAACTATGGCCAATTGTAGTTTAAATGGATATATCACTAAAGTTCTGTCATCTAGTTTATATATATTATATTTATTAACCTATATAAAAAATTTTTGTTTGGTTGAACATAGAGAAAGGTAATGGACGAATGCTTGAATTACCAAACAGTTCTTGGAACCCATGCCACATACTACCACAAAATACAATGTTAGTCAAAAGTGCCCCAGAACTGTTTGGTTTCCTACATCTCTTCAAAATATCTTCTTTTGTGTTTTTTCCTACTTTAGCAGTAAAAGGGTTCCAAGAACTATCTGGTCATAAGGATTCTTTCAAATATCTTTCTCTGTGTACAACCAACAACGAAATTGATATACATTTGGAATAACTTGCGTAAATGGTGACAGATTTTTTTTTTTGGGGTGAACTATCCCTTTATGACAAAACCTGAGCATGCACATGTTTTGAACTTGAACTTGCATGCCATGCTAACCACATACTTAAAAAACAAAGGACAGAACAGCTGTTTAAGCCAAACATTCCAGGACCAACATAGGCAAGCAAGACCGTTTTATTCAATGCAAAGGTCATGTATGAGATACTATCGTTGTTAATGTGAAGTTAGTATGAACACTGCACACTCTGCAGAACCCCATAAAAAGCACAAAGACACCTGCGCATATCAATATTCACCAAAGAGTGCAATTCCCATTACATTGAAACATGAAGACATTGCCTCTGTTAAGATGATGTTGTGTTACCTTACATGGCGGTCCTATTTCTCTCTTCACTGTCACAACAACTGTACTAATCTGTGCGTCAAAGTCTTCTTAAGACAGGACAGGCGCCACTTGACATTACATATGGGCTTTTGCCTTCTGGAAATATTTTATGAGCTCATCTTATGAGATATGTTAATACCTCATCATTACAAGGTACCAAATTCAGACAAAGTACATTTAAATGTAACTATTTATAGTAATTTAAGTTGATTATGCTATATTTGTATGTAAGATATTTGTTTAAGCATGAGAAACTGATTTCATACATCCACAAAATTACTTTAAACTAGTTGGTTAAAAGTAATAGCTAAAATGGCTAAAGAAAATAAAGGCATTTTGTTTATGATATTCTAACAACATATGAAGTGTTGAAACGTCTGAATGCTTTTTACATATATCTTGCTCTTTTGCACATCAGTCAAAGGTCAGGTGAACTAACTTCGTTCTACTTATAAAAAAGTCCATTACGTCTTTCTTTTTAAGTGCCATAAAGTCACAGTCCTTTGTAATGACAAAACCGTTCATAACGTTATTCAGAAAATGTCATGCCATCAGAGAGGCTACATGTTCTCCAGAAAAAAAGATGTCATGATGAAATGAACGTTGATCGTTGGCTCAACCAGTTATGGCACCATCCAAATGTACATATTTATATTTAGTAAAAATGAGCTAAACCTGTTTTTTTATCCACATTTTTCCACTAGAGCTATAATACAGCATATTATACAACAAATCAGTATATCACCCTTGAAACAAATACAAAAATAAAATGAGGAATAAAGTGTTTTGAATATGACCTGAATATTTTCAATTAAACATTTAACTAATTTTGTGTAAAATGACAAGCTGGATATTATATAATGAAAATATATACATTTGAATATAATCCTCCTCCATAAGAAAACACATAAAAACTCTATTAATCTCTAAACCTACATCTTTATTTGGGACATAAATAAATATCTGTTAATATTTTTTCATATACAGTCATGAAAGCAGAGCTTGCTCTCTGAATTACATAAAAACAATTGGAGTGTATGAAAATGAATCACCTGTCTGAATGTAGACTTGTGTCTCTGAGTCTTCTGTCGTCCTCTTCAGATGAATAAATAGGCTCTTATTCTGCGGCCCGGGGGTCCTGTAGATGTTTGACAGTGGGGACACACTGCAGCAGAGAGTATGGCAGCGTATCTCTATAGATGAGGTCCTGTCGACATTCATGTATAACACATGCCCCCTCGTGCCCGTCCCACTGTGGGAATTGAGCACAAGTATGGGACACTTTGAGAAACACCGGCCCATCTCATGGAGTGTTCCAATCCTCCCTTCCACACTTCCTTCCCCCCCTTTCCTCCTTCACTCCCTCTCTCTTTTTGCCCCTCCAACTCAGTACACACACATACCCGCCACATGCACTTGGTAGCACTCTATTTCGGTGGGAAGAATACCACAGTGTAAAGAGAGGAAGTTAGATTGTAATGCAACACAATGGGTGTTCTTCCCAGGCTGTGCATTGATGCTTTGTGATGCGTTGCGCTCGTGTCACAGTTAGTTTTTTAGACATTTTTTACCTCCAACCCTGATCAGTAGACTTTTTCATGCACTTTCACACGTACGCAAACACACTCGATATGACGGGCACTGGGCAGATTAGATCATAAAATGAGATTTGATTTTGATATTCATGTTTTGTTTCAACCTTTTACTTTTTTCAGACTGGCTGTCAAACTATATCCATGGATTAGAATATCATACAATTATGCAAATTGCAAAAATGACCTAAATTAGTATTTATAAGAACAAATAAACTAAGAGCAGGTCGCATGGTCCCTTTCATCCTTTTTTAAGTTTTCTATTATTTTCTCCAATGCAAAGCTCTTGTTTTACTGTATCTCAGTGAGGATATACCTGAAAGAAATGTATCCACCGTTACAGAGACAAACTGAACCACAAGCAACTCCTCTCTCTTACTACAGTCATTATTTTATGCTGTTCATTCGCTGAGAGCTGGAAGATGTATGTCAGCTTTATATAATAAAAAATCTTTTAGATTTCATTCCTCCTTGCTCATGGGTCTGTGTTTGTTTGGGTGTGTGAATGTGACTCTGGGTGTATGTGTGTGGGGGGAATCCGTTAGATATGATTCCTCCTTGCTGCAGGGTTCGTGTGTTTGTATATACAGTACAGTATCAAGTCTTATTTAGAATGGGTTCCTCTTGCTGGGTGTGTATTCCCCCCAAAAAATTACTGTTTTTATTTATTATTTTGGTGTAAGGGAGAGGTTATTATTGCTGTCTACAGTCTTTGAAATTAAATAACAAGTAAGTTTTACTTCTACACACACTAATAAATGCATGATTTGTTTTCCATCACAATAACCTGGGAAATTTCAAAACAACTTATCATACCATTGTCACATCTTCACTGCATCTAATTTTTTCAACCTTAATCTTCAACAATCTCTTCATTGGGTAGTTTCATCGCTTTCTATTCTATTATTCAAGCAGAGATTTACAGACCCTTTTACTGTAAAATCTCTACCCCAACAGAAACACTGCATCAATGCTTTCTGCCTGTGAGGAGAGATGATTGACAGACGTTGTTCCAAAAGAAAAGAGGAAGTGGATGTTCTGTTTTTCTTCAGTGGAGCTGAAATAAAGTTTCATGATGTCATTTGTCAGGGACAAGCACTTGGACACATTCAGGAAAGGGCTTATGTGTGCTGTGACAAGTCACCCTCAACGACAACTAGCCTAGATATGATGACATACAGCAGTGGATATGGCGTTTATAGGGTTATGTATATGCATGCTGTAGTTAATTTGAATAGAGGTTGCACTGATTTCATCATGGGGTCAGAGATCACCCAGCAGCTGTGGCAGGCCCCGCAGTTTAATTTGTCATAATAATTGACCTTCATTTGTGGGCTAATACAGGATGTGGGGTTTTACTTGATAGAAAAACAGCGGGGTGTGGTAAATTGTTGAAAAGGGATCCAATCATTCTGGTTCATTTTTGTTTGAATTCAATGAGTGTTCACCGTAAAATGCAGGAAGGCTGTGAAATTTGCCTCAGAAATTTCACTGGATAAATAATCAAACAAGACCACAAAAAGTGGATGTATTTCACAGAAGTATTTTAAGTAAAACTGACACATAGAAAATGTACTTATTTTCACTAAAGAGAATGCATTTTAACATTTTCTTTTAAAGGGTGAATTACATAATTCATGCAAACATCATTCAATATAATCATAGTTTCCTAAAATGCTGATAAAATTGAAATACTATTTTGAAGGGTGCTCGCATGAAAAATGATTAAAAACTGTTTTTTTTCTGAAAAAATTTAAGATAAATTTTCTGAAATGGTATTAATTATTGAGAATTTTCTTAGCGACTGTACTTTTCACGGTGGCATAATAGAACCATTTATCGCTATATGGTTGCAAAAGGACCCTTTAACATCTAATAATCTTTGTTTCACAAAAAAATCTTTATAGTGCAAATTTTTATAGTGCTAAGTAAATAGGGCTCTGGGAAACCAAAAATGGTTAGTCTACGGCATTGCTGTGAAGAACATTGTGTATAGCACCTTAAATTTAGGAATGAATTTTATATGGATTATACAAAAGATTATACATGGAATTAGATAAAGAGTAAAGAAGACAAAAAGAGTCAGACACAAGACAAAAAGTGGGTAATACAGGGAGGAAGTGTTTTTTATTGTGTAACAGTCACTCTTACATATAGTTATATGATCTTGGCAAACATTATCTTTTCATTTACCTAATCCTCTATTATTTCTTACACCTCTCACATTTTCTTTAAAGAAAACTATTTATCTCACTCCTCTCTTTCAGGGTCTCATATATTTTGTGTTTTGATTGACAGTTTTTCAGTCTTTTCCCACAGTCTGACTCCGTCATTGTCACCATTCACAACTTTCTGCGGTTTATTCTGTTTCTCATTCTCCCTCCTCTCGCTTTTTTTCTTAATCTTCTGCTTCATCCATTGTTTTAGCATCATCTGAGCATTGGCTCCCCAGAGTGACTGGTGCTGTGCTTACAGGAAGTCCAGTGTACACTTCCTGTCAGGTTAAAGAGAACAATCAATCATTTCCTTCTTTGACCCTTACAAAATGTTTTTCCAGTTTATGTGCTTGTTTGTTTATAGTGGGTTTTAAATCATATACGAGGTGAGAGAACATTTACACATGTGAACAAGAAGTCTTAAATGTTCAAAGTTGGCTCTTATTGTTTTGTCTAACCATTCGGTAGCATTTCTCTCAGTTACAAAACAGATGAATGTGAATGATGAATTAACTCTGACTGATAACTAGGCGATGCTATTATTACAAACAAGCTAAGTAATATTCCAAAACCATAAAATGTGAATAAGAGCTCAATTGCAAAGTAAATTGGTAGCATTTGCATTTTTACAAATTCTTGGAGTTAATTTGAGGTATTTCTTTTTTAATTTGGTACAATTATTAGGTTAAATTTGAAATGTACTCTAAAAGTGGCTGTAAACCATGTTTAAAACTATGCTGACATTAAAATGTTTATTAAAGTGTTTAAATTATTGTTTGGTTTGTATATCATCAAGCTATTTCCATGTATGTTCCTACATTTCATTTTAAGAATTTAATATTTTATTTATTTAATGTTTAGATATAGCTTGTAACACTTTTAGAGGATAACTTTTAGATTTCTTCCCATCATAATTGTAATCTGTTCTACATCTGTTTTAATCTGTCCATGCTGTGAAACAGTAATGATTCAGCAATGCCCTAAACAATACACTAGCACACTGGATTTAAAATACAGCTCCCACCCGTATCGGCATCTTACTTTTGAACCCTTTGTGCCACTGAACTTCCATAGGAAATCACTATGTGTTCAATAGACGTTTCAAATTTCAATTTGAGGAAGCGGAAGCTTGTATCTGCCGGGTACGTTTGCCTGCTGTCGCTCATGTCCCCTGTCTCACTTTCTTGTAGTTCCCAGCACAACTTTCTCACCTCTTTCATATGTACAGAGAAGGGGTGCCAACAACCGTGCCTGGTCTTCTGCCTGCCAACCCTCTCTGGTCGCTGTGGTTTCGAGCATTTGAAGGAAGGTCTCCACGTCAACATGAGCCGTCATCTTCGGCAGTAATTGTGTAACTTGCACCCGTGGATCGGTTAGTGGAACACGTCCAGCAGCGCCGATATGTAATGCCTCGAGCTCCAGCTCGGTCTGGTCTGTCGGGAGGTTGATTTGTTGCTGGCAGATGCTGACCTCCATCAGCTGTTGGAGGAGTTCTTCCATGGGGAAGCAATGGGGAACACTAAATGAGCAGTTAAAGGTACACTTGTCGGTATTCTTCCCCTAAAGCGCCCGCATTCTCCACCAGTGTAGCAAGGTGGAAGAATACGCGACAAGGAGAGTTCATTGAAAAGCCCCGAAGGGTGGCCATATTCAAGAAGGTCAGTAAAGTACATAGGTTAGACAGACTTCTGCATCCGCAGTGGTGAGGCGAGGGTGTGTCAGATCTGATTGGAGAAATAACGGAGAAGGCCACGTCTTTTACCACGGTCCAAAATAAACATTTATTCCTTACCCAAACACAATCGCAGCTGGGCAGGGCCAGCCCTCACCCCCATCGAGGTGTTCTTTACGACCACCGCCTGTCGGCTGGCACAATGACCCCAAGGCCCAGTTACTTGCTATACACCCATAAACATTCAGAGCTTCCTAATCTCAACATGCATAATCATTCAAAAACATACTGATTAAAAATGTATATTGGCGCGGGCTGATGTCCACTTGGGACGAGTAAAAAAATACTGTTAAGCATATAAACTGCCCAGGTTGGTGTTTTTGGCGAGAACACTGTGTGTGTGGATGGGAAGTGAAGAGAATGCTTTTGTATATTCTGGTAAAATAATTAAACAATCTTTGGAAAGCACGAAAAAAACAGTTCCACAGGATGTGAGATTCATTTTGCCAATAATGGAGAGAAATTAAGAAACACAGCGGAGGTGTGAACAGGGTTGAGGGGTTCATAGGAAGGAAGGGTTCTTGTGTTTCATAAACTCTTTAGTTTACAAAATACATCGCAGGCAGACTTATTTCCTTAATGTCTCGACACAGGACAAGTATGACTTTTTGTGTCTGAAGCCTTGTACACTTGTGTGCGTGCTTTCTTTCAACTGTACATGTCTTTAACATTGACTTTATTTGAATCATCACTTCTCAGTTTCATCATTCTTTTAGTGAAGAAGTCCAAGTGTAGGCTATTCACTTTGATGTAGGGCATTAATCATGTTAGGCCCTGTCCACACGAACACAGGTATTTCTAAAAACGCAGCTTTTCTATGCGGTTTGGCCATTCGTCCACACGCAAACACAGTACCCGGTCACTGAACCAAGTTTTTTGAAAACTCTGGCCATGGTGAAGATTTTTAGAAACGCTGGTTTCAGTGTTGTCGTGTAGATGGAGTTTGGCGTATGACGTTGGAATGCATGCCGCTATCTCCTTTGTTTGTCGTCAGATTTCAGGCTTCTGATTGGCCAACACAGCTTTATGGTTAGGGTTATATCGCCACCTGTTGGTTTGTCATGCTTTTGACAGCGCTTTAGTGTGTTTTTGCGTTTTCGTGTGGAAGCGTTTTTTTTTTAAACAAAGAAGGATAAACTCTGTTTATAAAAATACTTGTGTATGGTGGACTAGGCCTTAGACAGAGGGATAAAAATACTTGGACTTGAATTAAAGAAGCTGTTTGTCTGTATAATGATGTGTTGCCAGAGAATGTTTTGGAAATGTAGATTTTAAACTTAATTTACTTGAGTTTAAGCATGCTTTTCCTCAGGGTAAGACAGTTTAAGCATTGACATTCCCTGTAATAAACAAACAAGTCTACACTTCTTTTGAATGCTTAACCTATTTTTTCTTTCACAGATTTTTTGGTTTTGCATGTTTACTCAAGCAGTTTCAAACTCTTTCTTTGGAACACCAAAAAAAATGTAATAGACAATATGTTAGGAGCAAACCAATCTTATTATAGTTTACTCAATAATAATAAAACATAAATAGCAACATAAAGAATAAATAAATCATAAAGCAAATTAAATACATAATAATGACAAAGCACATTCTGAAATGGCTAAATATTAAACTAAAATTAACATCAATACAAGCTTATTTAAAAACGGATAAAACTACAAAAAAACTATAATAACAGTAACATTAGTCGATTTCATTACATGGAATAAATACATTTAGCCACATTCTGTATTTTCTTCATGTGTTCCACGGATGAAAGAAAGTCATTCAGCTTTGAAACAACAGAAGAATATTCAAAGCTATGAAGGATCTCATTATTTTGGACAAACATACATTATTCTAAATAAATATGAAACATTGTCCGATGTGGGGTAACAAAATTCTCCATAATGAAGTAGGAAAATCACAATGGCAAAATTTTGATTGGTACAGGTACTGAGACTGCTCTACAGTTCATTCAAAAATTCTGTCTTCATTTACTCACTCTCAAGTTGTTCCACATCTGCATTTCATTGTTTTGATTAACTACCATAAAAATACCACACTAGGAGAAATTGCTTAAGGCTATAAATGTCTTTGTTTTGTTGAACACAAAAGAAGATATTTTGAAGAATGTAGAAAAGCAAACAGTCATGAGGCACTTTTGACTACCATTGTGATTTTTCCCACTATAGTCAATGATGGTCAAGAACTGTTTGGTTACAGAAATTCTTCCAAATATCTTTCTCTGTGTTCATCCGAACAAAGAAATGTATACAGATTTGGAATGATGACAGCATTTTCATTTTTGGATGAACTGTCTCTTTAATAAGATTGGGTTTATACTTTTGAGGTTTTTGTCATTAAATGCCCCATCTCATGTTTGATAGAGTTCATTTTGTTAACTTAAATTTAGCAGATCTAGTCTTTTTAACTGAGCAGGAAATGTATTGTGCACAGATTAGCATTTGAAAATTGTGTTATAGCTTCATGAGTGTCTGCTGCATTGGCACAATGTGAGCTCACGCCTGACTTCACATGCTCCATAGACTCAGTGGCTCTAGAATGACATCATGTCTTTCTGTATCATCCTACAACTATTCAACGGCAGCCAGATGTGGCTTATCCGACTGGTGTCCACTGTATCAACACACAAACTCCCGCAGGGCACGATCTACCAGAATCTAAATTCATAAATTTATGAATCATTTGTGTGAAAATCACCTTTTAATGGTTAAAAATGTGAATTTGATCTGTGATTGCTAATGTATTTTTATCATACGGCCACACAGCTAACAAGGGACTGAACCAAAAATCTCGAATTGACTGCATAACATGATGTCATTGGATGCTAACAACACAGGCTATTATGATTTCATGAAATGCATTTCTAGACTGCTTCTAATGGGATATTAATTTAGATTTATTTTTATATAGCCCAAATATAAAAAGACAACATGAAGTTGTTCAGTCTTTCATTAAGCCGCTCAAAGTTAATTGTGCCGTTCCCTCTATCTTGATGTTTGCTCCCAATGTACACAGCAGCCAGTCAAATGTGTATGAGAGAGATATTGTGCAGAATAGGGAAATGAATTGTGTAACTTGGAATAAACTCTCTGTCTGTGTTGCATAAAACATTGGCCATTGACTGTCAGTCATGTTTTTTTCCTTCCCAAAGAAAAGCGTAGCACAAACTGTTTCCCCGACAACAATAATTCAACAGTTTAGATAAGTGCTAAACAATCCTGAACTTTAAATAAACAGCTCCCAAGTCTGATAGGGCTTTGCCAACTGTTGCATGTGCTCTTTTGGTCAGCGCTGCCTTTCCGAGCATAAACTTCAAGACTATTGCATAGAAACATGGAAAGCAAATTAAATGTGCAAATGTTCAGTGTTTATGTTGTACTATTTTTAAGACCTCTACTTTTTTGCTTTATACTGTTCATAAGGTTGAGCATAATGTAAACCCTTAAACTAACTGCGTCGCATGCTTTTCTCACATTATACCCAGACACCCTATATTGACTTTCCTGACCTTACACTATTTGCCATTGCATTTTAATGGAATTCTAGGTGTGAACCAACATTGACAAGAATGTGTCTGGCCAATGATTCGGTGGTACAGGAAGCTTTTTAACAGGCTATTGTTGGAGTTTATCCATGTGTGTATGTGTGTACGAGCTTCCTGCTCGAAATCATAAATATGCTATTGCACTACACTTTTACCCCTTTATCACAAAACCATCAAACTTACGTTCAACACCCAGCTTTCCTGCATGGGTGCGTGTGACCACATATTTTATTATTGCCATTTCCTTAAGCTGTCTGCATCTTGAAATATCACTGTTGTCACACACAACAAATTCAAGGCACAAGACTTACAAAACTTAAAACATACAATGGAGTGACTGTACCGTGAAGATTGTGACAACCTGTTTGGTAGAAGTAGAAGTTTACATTGCTGTTTAATTACTGATTTATTATGAAAAAAAATCATAATTAATTTATTCACTTACGTTAGGTCAACATACAATTGAACAATTCAATGGAACTATTTTAAATCTAAACTTTAACAACCACCAATAGGTTTTCATCATCTTTCCTAGCATTTATTTAATACATTTCTATCTTCATACAGTATATGTCATGTAGAGCAGGTCATTGCTGTGGACCTCACGTCCCAGTTTTTTTATATGTTCTCTGGGTTGGGGCCTGTGGATGGTGTCCTGTGGCCCCTCTGGCTGTTGAGCCTATTGTATTCTGCATCAACACTCGTGGTCTGGTGCATAAAGGGCATCTGGTTAGCAGCTTATACTCTACGGCAGGCATGAAAAGCAGCCATCATCCGCTCACATCTGCTCAGTGGTGCGTCAAGGACGAGTCCTGAGTCTAGCTGAGCTCAGAGAAGTTCAATTTGGCCCGCAGGTCACCAGGAGAAGCGGACTGGAGTGACCGAGCCGGGCTGCACTGGACCCGCCACTGCAAAGGTGACTGTTCGGGCTCAGGTCACCTTGGCTCTGCCCTTTAATTAAATTTTATTCTTTTCAGCAGTTTATGATATGTTATATCCTCGGAATGGTGTAAGTGAGCTGTATTTTTCAATGGTCAAACTGAAGATATGTTTTTGAAATGGTATAACTGAGCTACACAGATGTTTTTTTTGTCAGTTTTATCACTGTCTATTTTTTAATGTTTGGTGAGTAGATTAGATTAGGAACTAATAGACAACACTACTGGTCAAAAATATTTAAACACTTGAGTGAAATGTTTCTCATTATCTTAAAAAGAGTTTGATCTGATAGTGTATGATTAAATGTATGAAATTAGTTAAGTAGACTATGCATATATAAACATTTTCAAACTAAATATTTATTATTAAAAATGTATATGAAGTGGATGACTTTGACGTGAAGCCCTAAGAAGCTGCATGCTTGATAAAATGCCAAGAAAACAATTCTGCAAATTTTAGTATCAAAATTATTTTTTTAATGCAACATATTCTCATAGTTCCCTTTGATGTGCTTGTTTAACTTTTAACCGGTAGTGTATATTCACAAAATATTAGGCAAAGTCCAAATAATATTTATATTTATTAGCAGATGCTTTTATCTAATCTATTTTTTTCAATTAGCACAATTGCACATTATTGAGGCAACGGTCTGTTTTTTAATCTACAAAATTTTAGTCTTAATTTAGTTTTGAGTCAAGTCCTGAGTTTTTTATTTATTTATACAGTGGATTCAAAGTTAAATTTTTATGTCTGTGTTCCCTGGAAAAAAACATTTGTGCTGTTACTACTTTACAATAATTTTAAAGAACAGTTAGACCAGCTTTCTGTAAAATACTGAATTATGGAAAATATTTTTTAATTTTTTCTAATTCCTATTTCTCTTCCCTGTACACAGCTAATACACAACCATGGGAGACTGGAGCTTCTTGGGTAATATTTTAGAGGAAGTAAATGAACACTCCACTGTGATCGGTCGCGTCTGGCTCACGGTGTTATTTATTTTCCGCATTCTGATTCTGGGCACAGCAGCCGAGTTCGTTTGGGGAGATGAGCAATCCGATTATGTCTGTAACACTCAACAGCCAGGCTGTGAAAATGTGTGTTACGACGAGGCCTTTCCAATCTCCCACATTCGTCTCTGGGTGTTACAGATCATTTTTGTATCCACCCCTTCGCTTGTATACGTTGGCCACGCTGTCCATTACATTCATATGTTAGAAAAACGTAAGGAACGTGAAGAAGCTGAGATTAGCCATCAACAGGAATTATCTGAGGATCATCTCCCACTAGCAGCTGATCAGGGAAGCGTCCGCACCACCAAGGAGACAAACACAAAAAGTAGCAAGAAGTTCAGGCTCGAGGGCACTCTGCTTTTCACCTACATTTGCCATATCATCTTTAAAGCTCTGTTTGAAGCTGGTTTTGTAGTTGGACAATACTTTTTGTACGGGTTTCACATCCTGCCCCTGTACAAGTGCAGTCGCTGGCCGTGTCCCAATACGGTGGACTGCTACGTCTCCAGGCCAACCGAGAAGACCATCTTTATAGTCTTCATGCTTGCTGTGGCTTGCGTCTCACTGGTTCTCAACTTTGTGGAGATCAGCCACCTTGGTTTGAAGAAGATCCATTTTGCGTTTTGTCGGTCAGCTCAAACACACCTGGAGTCTCCTGGCCCACCTGAGAGGAGTCTACCATTGCTCCAAACCCCCTCTGTACAAAAATCCAAAGGCTATACGCGTCTTGAAGACGAGAAGAGAGATGAGGTTGCACACGTTTATCCACTAGCAGAAGTTGGTATGGAGGAAGGCCAGTTCTTGTCACCTCAAGTGGAGAAAGAACAGCAAAGGAGTCAAGAGGGAGTTATGCCAACAGCGCCCCCTGTAGAGGAGACAGTGATATGTGATGAAACCCAGCCATCCCTCTTTCAAGTCACAGAGCTAACAAATGAGGAAGAGGAGCCACGGCGGGAGGGAGATGAGGTTGACAGCTTGAAGACTACGATCGCATTACATGAACTATTGGAGGAACGATTAGAGGAGGATAGCATGGAGGAAACATATTTAATATCCCTTGAAGAGAGTTTGGATGTAGGAGAATGGCTGAGCGGAGAGATGAATAAGAATAGGTTAGTGAGACAGAGAAGCTTAGTTGAGGATGAGCTTACACAGGAGGAAAACTGTTTAAAAGCTGAAGAGATGGAAATTTTACAGGAAATCGAAGAAACAGGGGAGATGGGTTTACCTGTGGTAGATGAAGTAGGACCTGGTGAACTTTGTGAGACAGAGACATTTATAAACGAGGGAACTTTGAAGGAGATGAAGTCTTTAAAGAATGGTGCTTATCTTGAAGTGTCAGACATTCATGAAAGCACACAAGAACCCCAGGCTTTAGGGGAGGTTGTCGGGTCAGAGGAATTAGGAAATGTATGTGAAATACAGAAAGATAAAGCACATATGTATGTAGATAATGTAGGTGGGGTAGACACAAAAGTGGAAGGAGAGGATGTGAATACAGGTAAGGATGAACCTTTAGAAATTTTTGTTAATACAGATGAGGTTAAATCTCTTCAGATTGCAGGCTACACTGGTGAAACGAAAGCATTAGATGAAGTGGATTTAGAACAGGTGGACATTTTTGGAAAGAAGGAGATGGAGGATCCAGAAGAAGACAAAGATTCTAGTGTGTGGAACAGTACAATGAAAGATGAATTTGTTGAAATCTCTGGGAAGGAGGAGAGTTCACATGAATCAAAAGCTTTAGAGGCAATAGATGAGATGATGGAGGTTCCATCTTTAGCTCTAGAAGTCGACACAACAGAGAGGCTTGAAGAAACAAGATCTTTAAGTCGTCTTAGTAAAGGGAGCAGTAAAGCCAGATCAGATGATTTAACAATATGACCAAACTTTACCAAAGAATTAATTGACATTATTTGGATTTCAATATTACCCAAGTGCCAAGTCATCAGTTTTTTTTCCAGATAACCTATTTTACAGTTCAAGTAAAAATAACATAAAAATTGAATTTGAACAATTCCCCTTAAATTTCATTTAATAACAATTTAATGAAAGACAGTCATTCTTGTTTGTTGTGATAATTATTATGTTTATTAATATGTTTTCTATTTATTGTTATATTCAGATGTCATGATCTTAGGCAGTATAAATAATTTTCTTTCATTTTTTTTAAGAAAAAATGCTTTATTCTTAAAAAACTTTTGTTACTGCTACCAATGAAACGTTCAACTTTATACTATATAGTTCTTGGTTAATGCAAACCAAAGGCATAATTGAAATGGAGCAGACTCAGTATATACATGGGATGTATCCTCAAATTTATAAAAAAATACAAAATTATTGTATGCTGTGTGTAAATTTGCACCTTCTTAACAGATAAAATTATCGTTTACTGGATTATGTCTCAATTTAACAGTGGAGCCCAAATAAACAACAACCTCTTTGTCATCTAATTTTTTAAAAAATTTTAATTACAATATATGAGGATTGATCGTTTTTACCTAAACATTAGCAAACCTATATCTGACCACAAATTGATTATTAAATAAACCATGACCTTTAGTGGTCGACAGAACAATTTAACAAGTGAATAGGTGTAAAGTTAAAGTGAAGTGCATAGATGTGTATATAGATGTGTAACTATATATAAAGACTATGTATAGAGAAGCAAACAATACCTGTATATGACAGATTGATCTCAAGAGATCAGATTATAACTCAAAAAACTCAAAAACTCAAGGTGCTTAAAAAGGGAGGAGCATTTGACATTTAGTCAGACTACCTAGTCACACAGCATACGCCCTAAATAACAAGTGTCATGCAGATTTTTTTTCTACTTCATGTAATCACCACTTAATGAGCATATTCAAGACAGTGTTTTTAGGTGTCAACTGAATGAAGATCAAATATTTTCATAGAAACTTTTATTGTTTTATTAACAATTGAATGATAGAATGATACAGAATGTACAAATCATGAAAACATCAAACAGCAACAATGCCCCAAGGTAAAAAAATATACAATAAAAACACTTTATTTTGTGTACTTAAACGTGCTCCATTTTCTTCAGTACTTCTAATAATGGTGTTCAAAAATAACACTGTTGAGTACGCCTATATCTTAAGTTTATATTAAAAAGTACTGTAGATACATTTTGTATATTTAGTATAAATTAGTGTGAAAGAAAGCACTTTAAATAGATTTTAGTGAACTATTTTTATCTGGGCTTCCGAGAAGGGGAAAAACAACTTGTTTTTCTTGTTCCTTATCAACAGCTACACGGAACAGGTATAATCAGGAAGTCTTTCTGTTTGAAGTGGCTTTTCTCTGTTATAGACAGACAGATAATGTATCACTAGCAAAATCCTAAGGTAAGGCATGTGAAGACCCATAAAAACAGTTTCTGTTTTGAAATTTAAACCCAAAAGTGAAACAGAAGTAAAATAGAGAAATGAACAAGCAACAAAATGGCACGCTACAGAAATATAAACCCAGTATATCATACCTTTTATGTAAGTAGTTTTCTCATGATAAAGTCTATAATAGGAAACACATTTATCAGCTGCCCTTTCTTCCACTGACTGTATAGATTCAGCAACTCAACTCTAGAACATCCATCTTGACAAACTGAGGACTAAACAAAAATCAATTCAATCAACAAACTTTAAATCTATTTTACAGGGTAAAATTTGAGAAAACAAACAAACTGGCCACAAACTACATAAACTAGCAACTATATGAAGTCACATTCATATGAAAAGATTCAAATTATTCTTTTATATATAAATCAAGCACAGTTCATAGGGATGCACCGATATGTAAATTTTGGCCAATAATGATAATTGATCATTCTTGAAGATTGGAAGCCGATTATCAATATATTGGCCGAGATATATTAAATATTAATATAACGTTTTCCGAGACGAAAAATATTTTTTTCCCCATGAATGATGCTCTTGCAGAGCAACCCAGACAGGTGTTCTCAATTCCCACAAGTCTAACAGGTCTCAAGACAGAAAGCATTCACACCTTTGTTGGCTTTTATATGTTTAGCTCCAATAATTTACACATTCGTAAATATCTATAGATACTACTACATCAACAATGTTTTGCTAATAGCAGTTAGTAAATGAGCAGTGTGCAGCTGAAGTGGATCAACCAGAGGAAATTATATTTTTTCTGCTATAGGCTAATATATCGGCATAGATTTTATTATCGGCGGATACCCATAACATTTAAAACGACCATTTATCAGGCGATACCGATATGGCTGATACTTTATCGTGCATCCCTAGTACTTAGCATTGTCTTTTTTCACTGACCTTAGGAAATGACTGCAAAACATGAATCCACCACAATAAATATTTCTGATCTTCTGTCAGTGTCTTGCCTTTAAAGAGTTTACAAATGTTCAGTTCTTCTGAACAGTTCCTGAAACTCTCAGCAGAGGAAACCTAGATACAAAGATTAAAAAAATTCTAACTGAGATATACTTCTACAGTTCAATGAAGTAATATGTACAATATGTTTTCTGCAATCGCACTATATAAGACCAGTAGTATTAAAACAAGTTTTTTATGAGGTATTGCAATAGGTGTGGATACATGTTTGATAACATATTGATATGTAGTTGAAAAGTAAACTTTTATACTGTTGACATTCAGATTAAAGATTTTTTCTCAAGGACCTGTGCAAAGTATTTCATATTCACTCTCAACTCAAAATGGATCCTTATGTAATAGCTTCACCTGATACCATGAGTAAGACACATACAACATCACAGTTCTTATTTGTGACAACATCTAAACTAAAAGTGTTGTAAAGTGATGATGTTTGAGGTACATAATCACTTAGGAATCTTGGAAAGTTCACATAAATACCCTCATTGAGTTCAACAGCTTAAGAAGAACTAATATTAACACAAGAGCTATAGATTTACTATACATATCATAAGCAGTTTATGTTCAACATGTATTATTATTGCCCAGGAATAAGCAGGACTAATTATTGAAACACTGCAGTTAGCTTGTTACTCTTTTATTCTGATCTTCCTCCTGGTTAAACCATAATGATAAAATGACACTATCTGCAAACATGTACACTGACAAAAGTATTTGGACGTCCCCTTCTAATGAACAAGTGTGACTACATTGGTAATTTCCATGAGAACAAATCATAATGCTATAGCATACAGGATGATGATATTCTATAGAACTTGACTGGTCTACAAAACCACTTGGCCATGACCCAGCTGAACACCTTTGAGCCAAGCACTCGTCATCACTTGTACACAGGGCTAAAGTCATCTCAGAACAGACAAAGCATTAAGATTAATGTTTCGATTGTAAATACTGAAATAGATAGACATATTTATTAGAAGGTTCTGTCCCAATACTTTTGTCCATATGTGTGTGTGTGTGATTCATTCTATTAAACAAGTCTCTAGCGAATCTGCACCTGCCCTCAGTGTAGATGTGGTCGGGTTTCAATTGAGGTAAAAACAAAACATATGATTTGCCAGGTGTTTTCCTGTATGACTATTTTGGTCTTTCATTTCAATTGTAAAAGTAAGGACTTTTTGAAATTCAAAATTTGAAGTGTAGTTTCAACTGCATATTTGACTGGATTCTATGTCTATCATACCTTGTCTTTGTTTTTCAGCTTTAAACATTTCAGCTCCTTCGACCACTTTGAGATAAAACATTTACAATCCACAAAAGACAAATCTTTAACCACAAGGTGCTGTAGGCAAAATCCAGAGACCTATAGTAAGAAACATAATCTAGAGTTATTCATACAGTGTCTAGACAAGTTTGATGATTCATGTTTGAACACTTATGTTCAAACAAAGTATGTCTGGATCTGATCTAAGGATTTTTTTACATTTAAAAACACACACTTAATGGGTTTAAACTCCTACAAGCTTGATCTGTTTTTGAGACAAAGTAAAACCAGTAAAAACACAAACTACCTTTGCTGTGATTCTTTCCAACTGTGTTGCTAGGATTATTATAATTTGTTGACTGGATTCCAAGGTGATAGACTCCTTCTGTGTAGACATATAAAATGTCTTTATACAGTAACTGTTCTTTGATAATTTTCACAACAATAACATTTCTAACAATGTATTTTTTCACATAGATTCCACTCATAAACATATTTGGGACATTAAGACGCATACTTTACCTGTTGCAATTCATACTCTGAGCCCATCTTAAGCATTTTCATCCAATTTCCCTTTTGAAAAGAAGACATACAAATATGTTCAAAAACCATATAACAAATATATGACATTGATGTAAATACTGTATGCAACAAAGCAATATATAGTTACCAGTGACAACGTAGGTTTTGTGAAGTCTTCAGATGAACAATCACATTTTGAGTGATCATGATTTTCCCGCAAAAGTATAGCATCTCGTCCTTTGAAATAACATTTACACACACGTCGTGTTAGATTAGAACATCGTACAGTAACGTTATGAGCAACTAAAGCTAAACGGCTATAGCCTACATGCAATAACAGGATTATCATTCAAACCTTTGAAGGAAATAAATACAGCCACGTAAACATACGAGAACATGATTAATTTGCTTACCTCTATTAGGCGATTCCTTTGTTGTCTGAAATAAAATCTTCATGGTTAACGTTTATGCGTGAGCTCCAGAGACATGAAACAGTGACTGCCAGTGCGATCAAAACTGAAACTACTGACATATAAAGTGATTTACAAGAAGATAAGCTTTTGAAAGTAAACTGATTATTTTGCAACATCTGGGTTTTTTTAGAATTTCTCGTTTGTTTGTTGTAAACAATTCGAAGTGACTTTCGGTTTCCCTAAACAAATAGGCATTGTTTTAATTGAGTTATTTAATGGAGACTGCAGACCCGCTATACAGTGCACTTTTTGTGAGGTGAGATGCAGCTGGAGCTCTCTTCTCTGGACTATCTGTAAATAATCAAAAACTAAACCCACAACACAGTTTTTATATGAAAGAGTTTTAATGAATTTACATTTACATTTAGGCATTTGGCAGACGCTTTTATCCAAAGCGACTTACGTTGCTTTATCCTATACATTTTACATAGGTATTTGCAATCCCCTGGGATCGAACCCACAACCTGCTCTTACCACTGAGCTACAGGAAAGCTATTAATAGAATTAACAGAAGAAAAATACAACTTTTTTTGTCAATGTATTTGTTATCAACAAGGGAAAACATTTTAGAACACACTACCATGTCAAGTTATTTACAGCGTTAGAAATCTGGGTACTAAGTCACAAGAGTGAATGAGTTCACACACACAGAGACGATGCAGAATTCCGCATTTAAAATAGCATTTGTTTGGATGTATGCTTATGTTTCCCCTCGCCTTGCTCTTGCATGGGTAGAAAACCCTTGGGCTTTAAAGTACACACAAGGGGACAAGGTTTTCCCAAAAAATAAGAATTTATTTAAGACAGAGTTTATGAGAACAACAGATAAATTCTTCACGTATCTACATTTAAAAAGATTTGTGACTTAAAACAGGGCTGTGTGACCATGAAACCAACATTCACTTAGCCTACCTGATCAGGGCACAAACGACAATGAGAGCACACCCACACACATGCGATCCAGACAAACGGACCGGACCTCATATTTTGGCGTCCTCTCCATTGCTCGCTTATAAACCCCCAACCATGTACTCAGCCACGCCCTACACAAAAAAGAAGCTAGCTCACCGGCTACACTTATAAAATCACCATTTCTCTGTCAGTCTCAATGGTCCCAAACATTGGGTAAATGTTGTAAGTCCTACTAAAATCTGTTATAAATGTGTAAATATGTCTTTCTTTTTCTGCATCATAGAAGGAGCCTTGACCCTCATCTAGATAAACACCTAATTTAGAAGGGGTTGGCTGGTTCAGTTACAGCTATTGTCCCAAGTTGAAGGCGCAGATTCCAGTATCCCATTTTTGTGGTCATATTGACATATCCAGTCCGGCGGGCTGACTCTTTCACAACTCCCACCCGCCACTCATGTTTTTTACTTACATCTACCTCCCAGTAATGACGACCTGTGTTGTAACCCTCTTTAGCTTGAACACAAGTCCAGCCATCATATCTAGAATGATTCCTTTCAAACCCATCCCAGTTTTTATTTAAGGGGGGGTAGACACAAAAGTGGAAGGAGAGGATGTGAATACAGGTAAGGATGAATCCTTAGAAATGTATGTTAATACAGATAAGCTTAAATCTCTTGAGATTGCAGGCTACACTGGTGAAATGAAAGCTTTAGATGAAGTGGATTTAGAACAGGTGGACATTTTGGAAAGAAGGAGATGGAGGATCCAGAAGAAGACAAATTTTCTAGATGATGAAAGATGATTTTGTTGAAATCTCTGGGAAGGAGGAGAGTTCACATCAAAAGCTTTAGAGGCAACAGATGAGATGATGGAGGTTCCATCTGTACGTCTAGAAATCGAGACAACAGAGAGGCTTGAAGAAACAAGATCTTTAAGTCGTTTTAGCAAAGGGAGCAGTAAAGCCAGATCAGATGATTTAACAATATGACCAAACTTTACCAAAGAATGTGTGGAGGACATTCTTTGATTCCAATATTTCCCAAGTGCTACATAATAAAAACAACGTTTTTTTCTAAGCAACATATTTGACAATTCACAAAGTCAAAATAACATAAAAAATAAATGTTTAATTTAAACAATGTGTGGATGTCAACTTGACAACAACAACATAATCTAATGTAAATTTTGACACATTTGTATATTTAAATGTAAACATTTGTTTAAATATTAAACATATTAAAGTTTATTTTCTGTCCCCTTAAAATTTATTCAATCTCAATTCAATTTTAATTATTGTGGAAACTGCATTGAATTGAGATTGTTTTAATTGTTGTGTGTATTAATATACTTGCTATTTATTGTTATATTCAGATGTTTTATGATCTTGAGATGTATAAATAACAGTGTTATTATTAAAATCTTTTGGTAAATTCAAAACTGTTACCGCAATGAACGTTCAACTTTATAATGTGTAGTTCTTGGTAAATGCCCACCCAAAGCATAACTGAAATGAAGCACACTCTGTATTTATATTGGATGTATTGATAAATATATAAAAACAAACAAAGGGAATTTTATGCAGTGTAAATACTCACCTCCTTAACAGCTACAATGATCATTCACTGGTTTTTTTGTCTTAGCCGAAAATAAACAGCCAATTATCTTTTCTTTAGATCTCAATTAGAATAGATGAGCATGTAGCATTTTTTACTTAAAGGTTCTGTGTGTACGTTTCAGAGGCCACTATTGGCGATGTAGGAAATTGCAACCTACAGCTCCTCTACCCCCTCTCCCTCCCATTAGAGAAGCTACGGTTGGCGTCACAGGACAAAAGGGTTCCGGCCATTATCAGTGGTGTTGATAAGTGCAATCTACGTCTCACAGGCGAACAGACCGAAGCTACGGACACAGATGTCGTCGTTTGAGACAGCAGAGAGTAACCTTTGCAAGTCAAGTGACGAGGTTTATTTACAAAGAAAAATAAATAAATTAAATTGACTTAATTCATTATTTACTCTAATCGTTATAGTGAATATTATTGTTACTTGTTTAGCATTGTGTCAGTGATGTATTCGCTTATTTTGCATAGCATTTTTTGGCACGGTAACTTGGTTCGTATCTTACTGCTTATTGAAACCGCTTGCTAATGCTAAAGGCGTGTAATCTAAACGCGAAAGTCTTAGCAGACGTTTGGCATCACCCCAATTGATCAGTTGTATCTTCTCAAATCTTCGTTGACACTGTATTGCTGATAAACTATGGCACTTTGGATTTCATCCTATCAATTATTCAATTACACATTTGTATGCACAGAAGCTAATCAGTATTATAATATAATTTTCACCCGATTTATGCAAATTATGATTGTAATAATGATTTCTAACTTGATTTTTTACACAGCTATGTAAAAAGGAATTATAGTACAATTAAAAAGTGCCAAAAAACAAGAAAAACTCACTTGATGATCAGCTCATCTATTAGCTAAAGCTATCGAACAAACAGTTCACTTATATTGCGGAAATTAGACAAATTTACCGGTCCAGCAGTAAGCTGGCAACTTCGGCGTCGCTCAGCAAACCCTTGTCCTGCTTCAGTGCCCTCCATTTGGGAAAAGCCACGCCGATGTTTATTCGGGTTTTATGTCACGACTTCGCCTTGCTGCATCGTATTTTCTCTTTTTTGAACGAACAGATTAACGCTCTGTCGGCTCGTGTGCAGAGTATGTGTGGTCCGCCATAATCGCAAATTTCGCTTTTTACTGCAACAAAGAACCGTTTATATTTCTAATAAAAAACACGACAAGAAAATGCTGTTATTGTTCTTCCTCTTCTTCTGCTTTTCCTTATATCTAGTCGCTTTGCAAGCTGACTCAAAACACAGCCGAAGAAGAAGAACTAGTCCCGTGCATACTTCGTTTTACGAAACGAGCTCAGTTTGTCCGTGTAGTGATACTATAGAAACATGGCTGTGCACATTGATAAATTACATGTAAGGGTGTCCCCGCGATGTATATATATAAAATGGCTCATTGTAAGGTAATATAAACATTTCGGTTCATTTTGTAAGGTATTTGTTCACCACTCACAACATAGTTTTGTATTATATATTACATTTTGGTGAATAAATCCTTCAAAATCCTACACCCTGTACCTTTAACCTTGGACATTTATAAACTTCTATCTGACCACTGAATGTGGAAAACACAGTAGCGTAGTGAAACAATGTCCTCTAGTGATCAAAACTGAAACCAAACTGCAACAAAGTGAAAGTTAAATGTCAGATAGCTCAAATATGATAAAAAACTTTGAGGGACGACTAAGCAATACCTGTATAATCATGATAAAACCTTTTGGCTAACGATCAATATAGAATCAATAAACATGTCAAATTGTGTTATGGTATAATTGGGAAATTAAGGGCATTGCTGTGGAACTTCTTTATTTATTTTAACTTTTCAAACTTTTGGCATTTAATCAAGACTAACTAGTCACACTACCATACATGACTTACCAGCTCCTAAGATTAGTGTCAGGTAAATATTTCTTTTAAGTTAATCACCCTTTTAAAACCATGACGTGTACGTTTGACAGTTTGTTTTCACTAACTAAATGAAGTTAAAATGATCCCTACTTAGTGTCTAGATATCACTTGATTGGATGCTGGATCACAATGATGGCACAACAATAATGTAAATAACACAGTTTCATAGAAACAATTAATTCATTTAATTTTTAAGAACTGCTTTCTGTTTACACAGATACATTTTTTTATAAGAAACCACATGCAACAGAATGTACAGAATGCGAAGAAAAATTTAAGCCGGGAAACATCAAACATCATGAAGGCATTCTGTGAATGTCAAAACTTTCCACCCCTTGTTTCTTCTGTTTCTTGTCAAGAGCTACGTGGTATGGGTATAGTTGTTGACTATTCTCTGTTATTGATAAAGAGAAAGAGAATGTCTGTCAGAAGTAAAATTCTACCAAAAGATCTGTGAAATCCCATGACAATATAACAGTTAAAAAAATCCCACCTGTTCCCACATCTGTGTTGACATGTGTTGAACTTCTGTCTCAAAACTGAATCCAAAAATTAAAGATTTTGATTATATATCAATTTGCTCTAGAATTAGAGGTACAATCTTAAGATTCATGCCTTTAAATAAACTAATTTCGAAGTATTTAAAGAACAAAAATTACTATTTTAAAATTGTCTGATATATATATATTTTCATAACTGTTAGATGGCCCTGATATATTTAAAGTAGTAAAATAGAAGAACAAACTGGCAACAAAACAGCACACTATAGAAATATGAAGCCATTACCATACATTTTTCATAAGTACTTTTCTCATGATGAAGTCCATAATAGGAAGCACATTAATCAGAAGCCCTTTTTTCCACTGACTGTAGAGATTCAATAACTCATATGAAACCACATTCAACTGGAAGGAATTCAAATTATTAAATGTTACTTCATTATTCAAATTACTACTATATATACATATATACAGTATATTCAAACAATTGAGCACAGTTCATAGCATTGCTTTTTACTGACCTTAGGAAATGACTGCAAAATATAAATCCACAACAACAGATCTTTATGATCCTCTGTCAGTGTCTTATCTTTAAAGAGTTTGCAAACGTTCAGTCCTTCTGAACAGTTTCTGAAACTCTCAGAATAGGGAACCTAATGGGATACAAAGATTTAAACAATACTAACTACCATATACATCTACAATTCAATGAAATGTTTTCTGAAATCCCATACAGGTATCCTATTCAAAGTGTTTTTAGACGAGGTGTTGTTGAAAAGAAGGCTTTCTTTATTCTGTTGACATTTAGATACAATATGTATTCAGAGCGGTAATTGTTTCACAGGAAACTATGCAAAGTAAGTACTAACTGCTTTTTATAGATACTTTTCAAGCTTTCAAGTTGTCATACGAGTACAACTTTATATCAAGGGTGGGCAGCAGTTCAGCTCTCACCTATCTAATACTGTTGATTGGCACTTCCTCTCTTATAACAACAATATAATACCCATTTACTCAGTTTTGTTATATGTCATTTACATGCTATACTTTTTCACCCAGAATAGATCCTGATGTAGTAGTTTCACATATGTTATCCATATAGTGTACTTGTGAATCATTCTATTGACCCAGTCTATAGAGAATATGTACCCGTCCTCAAACAGTAGATGTTGTAATTTTGTTCATATTTTCAGTTTGATGGTGGTCAAGTTTCCATTGAGGTAAAAAAAAAACACATGATGGGACAGGTGTTTTCCTGTCACTTATAAAAGCAGGGATTGGATATAAAATGTTACCATGCTACATATCATATTATATCTGCCACCATTTATTGGCAATGATTTTTACTGCCATCAATGCCATGTGCAACTTGCCAAGCATTAACTTAAATCATAAGTGTAGGTTCCACTGTATATTTGACTTGATTCTATGTCTATCATACCTTGTCTTTGTTTTTCTGCTTTAAACATTTCAGCTCCTTGGACCACTTTGAGATAAAATATTTACAATCCACAAAAGACAAATTTTCAAGCACAAAGTGTAGGGACAGTCCAGAGACCTACATATGAAAAAAACATTATCTAAAGTTATTCATACAGTGTCTATACAAGTTTGATGATTTATGTGGATAGTTTCTTATGTTATGCTTAGTGTGTCTAGATCTGATCTTAAGGATTTTTTTAACTGGGTTTAAACTCCTACAAGCTTGATCTGTTTTTGAGACAAAGTAAAACCAGTGAAAAGTAACCTACCCTTGATGTGCCTGTGATTCTTTCCAACTGTGTTGCTAAGACTTGTATCATTCGTTGACTGGACCAATGTGATAGACTCTTTCTGTGTAGACATACAGGTGATCTCTTTCCAACTGTTCTTTTTAAACCAATAACATTTCTCAACAATTTATAATTTTATTTCGGTTCAACTTATAGGACATTCAAACACATACTTGCATATTCATCCTATGTCCCTTCTAAAAAGAAGACATAAAAATATGTCAAAAACTAATATAGCTATGACATTGCTGTAAAAATGTAATGCAACAAAGCCATATATAGTGACCATCAGTGACAACATTGGTTTTGTGAAGTCTTCAGAGGAACAATCGCATTTTGACTGCTTTTCCCAGAGCATGACATCTCGTCCTTTGCCATAACATTTACACACACGTCGTGTTGGTGGTGATAATGACGATGCACATCGTGCAATATGAGCAACTAAAGCAAAACGAATTTCATTGGTTATTCACGCAATAGTAACAGAATTATCATGCAAATCCTTGAAGGAAACAAAGACAGCGAAGTAAACATACGAGAACATGAGTCATTTACTTACATTTATTAGACGATTCCTTCATTGTCTGAAATAAAATCTTCATGGTTACTAGTGCATCAGAAATTGAAACGGCGCCGGTGAACTCCGAACAAAACCGAAACAGGACGGTGTTGATTTCTTCGATGTCATGTGATTTCAAAAATCGAACTCTTGAAAAGGAAACAGTTCGATCCCAGCAGCCACCACCAGTGTGTCCTTGAGCAAGACACTTTACTCCATGTTGCTCCAGGGGGATTGTCCCTGTAATAAGTTCACTGTAAGTCGCTTTGGATAAAAGCGTCTGCCAAATGACTAAATGTAAAATGTAAACAGAAACTCAAGCGCCTATGGAATTATGCATTTGTTTGTCAAAATCTTCAGGAATTCCATTCTTTTAGAATTTGACATTTGTTTGCTGTAAACAATTGTCACATTAATGCTGAAGTTACACTTGGTATTTAAAGCTAAACTTACATCACAAACTTTTTCTCCATTAATCAATCATTGGAGTTTGGGTTCCTTGCCACAGCAGTGCAGTGTTGGCTTGCTCACCGGGAGACTGCATTTATTTATGTATTAATTATATATTATTTATTAGAATGATCTTGCTTGTTCTATAAACACAACGCACTGTGCTGTGTTTTACCTTTTCTGTTTTTCCTGTTTGCCCCTGTAAAGCTGCTTTGGAACCATGCACATTGTGAAAAGCGCTATATAAATAAACTTGAATTGAAATGAACAATTTAAAGTGTTTTCGTTTTCCCTTAACAAATATAAATTGTTTTTATTTAGTTGTTTAATGGAGACAGCATTCTTTGGACTCTATGCCCGTGAATAATCAAAAACTAAACCCACAACACAGTTTGTGCATGAAGAGTTTTAATGAATTAACAGAAGAATTATACAACAATTTTTTTTTCAATTGCTATCATCATCTTTCCAGGGAAAACATTTTAGTACAAACTACTATGTCAATGGTTATACACAGCACTAGAAATCTGGGTACAGAGTCAGGAGAGTAAATTTAAAGAAGATGCAGAGTTCCCATCCAAAATGGCCTGTGTTTGGATGTAGGCTGTGCCTATAAAATCACCAACTCTCTGTCTGTCTCAATGGTGCCAAACATTGGGTAAATGTTTTCAGTCCCACTAAAATCTGTGATAAATGTGTAAATATGTCTTCGTTTTTCTGCATCATAGAAGGAGACCTGACCCTCATCTATGTCCAGATAAACCCCTAATCTTGAGGGTGTTGGCAGGTAGAGTTTAGTGACAGGTGCAGTCAGAGCCATTACAGTCCCAAGTTGCAGACGCAGATTCCAGTAACCTTCTTTTGTGGTCATAGTAACATATCCATTCCGGGGAGCTGATTCCTTTACAACTCCCACCCGCCACTCACGTTTCTTCCTTACATTTACCTCCCAGTAATGACGACCTGTGTTGTAACCCTCTTCAGCTTGAACACAAGTCCAGCCATCATATCTAGAACACTTCCTTTCAAACCCATCCCAATGATTGATGTCAGAGTTGTAGTTACTTGCTATCACAGATTTTCTGTTTTCAGAGACCTGGAGATCTGGGTTGGCTGTATTTGGATCCAGAACTACAGAAGCTATAAAAAATAAAATACAAATGTGAAGATGTAAAAGAAGATGTCTGGAACTCTGGCTGGATTTTATAAACAGAACACCTTGACGTTATATAGTAACTATACAGTTTATGATCTGATGATGAAAGCTTTATATGCATCAATTATAATAATATGAAGTTGAGCTATACCTGTTGACTTTGTGATCCAATTCCAAACTGCAAAAATGAAAGAAAAAAACGGAACTAAATCTAACAGTGATGGCAAATTGATATGACAATTTATCACAAAATAACATTTATTTAATGAATGCTTTACTATAGAATGTACCTGAGTTGGGAACGGGTAATCCAACTGCAGTGAAAGAAAAAACAAAACTTTTTAACATATTCTTTAGACACATAATACATCCCAAAAAAGGTACACTTGACCATATCGAGACCATCCTGTAACCAGCCTTTCTGCTGAAAATCAGTTATAGGGCCAAAGCAAGGTTGTTGCATAGAAAACTCACCTGTATTTTTGGATTTCTGTTTCTTCATCCACATTCTGGGAGAGGATTCCTTCCATCAGAAAGAGAAATTTCATCATGCAATGTCTTTATTTCTTACCAAGCAATGTCAACCCCTCATACACACTTTAATATGAAAAAAACACATTTTTTCTAATGGAATAAATATGTAAATATAAATCATTTTTATAAATATTTGAATATAATACTCTCATATGCAAAAGGAAAGAAAATAATTAGATCATAGGGGTTCAGTTATATGAAAGTGTCTATTATATGAACCTAATATGAACCTTTCCAGCCTTTTACCTCACAGTTTTCTGACTGTAGTACAGTCCACATCATCCAATCCATTACCGGAAGTATGCTGCACTCTCCCTGCTTGCACTGTTTGTAAAGATCCTTAAGTGTTTCTTTATATTCTCTTTTTGGACACACTGAGTTCTAGACAAAAACAGACATAAAGATGTTTATGAGATGTGTGTCCTTGTCTGTGAAATCCAGTCTCAAACTCTATTAATTTACCCGGATTTACCAGCAGGGTCACATATTTTAAATTCAGTTTACCTTGTGTGTGACAGGAATATGGCTTATCTGAAGTGTTGACATACATACCTCTTTCATTTCTTTCATTTTCCAAGTCCAGTCAGACAAGATTTCTTTAGCTTTTTTCCATTTAATTTCACTCTCCAATCTGGTCTTTTCAGAAGGTGTAAGTTTCTACATAAAAACCAAAACAAAAGTCTTTATCTTTAATCTTAAAGTAAAACCAAGCAAAGTAAATTGAAAGTAAAATGAAGAACCCAACCTTTTCAGGTAACAATGTATCTTCCTTTTGATTTTTCTGTATAGTCTCTAACTCTTCAGCCCAATGCAAAATATAATATTGCTGTTCTTCCATACTTCCTTTATTTTTTATCTTTTCAGACATCTGGTAGAACTTCTTAAACTGTGGGGGAATTGCAAAAGCAAAGTTGCAAGTTCCGAATACAATAAAGATGACAATTTATGTTTAAAAAAGTCATAATCATGCATTGTTTACCTGCACCACTCTGTTGAGTTCAGCATCCAGTCCTCTGATGATGTGCTTTGAGTCATCAAGAGAAGCTTCCTGGTTGCGACTTGCACATTTGTTAAACCCCTGCAACTAAAATTTTGACATTCATGTTTCGTAAGTACTAGTGGTGCAGATATACTTTACACACATTGTATGTACAATGTTTACCTGGGGAAAGACTTTCACGAATGTTTGGCAAGCTCCGCAAATCAGTTTAGCAATCTCCTGCAAAGATAAACCAGCATTCGATAAAAAAATAGATTTAAATTCCACCCTCATCAAAAAACAGTCATAACGTCACACGCAATGGTTATCTTGAATACATTCAAGAACCTGTCTGGGTGGAGAAAATGAAACTATTCCTTGTTTGTTTTTAAACTTACCGGATTTGGCAGAATGCCCATTTTAGGCTTGACAGCAGGGAAGGAGCTACAAAAAGTTTTTAACTTTGTTTGTGGTGTCATCAAACTTATTTCACTTAGAGTCAATCCGGTGCTTTGTGCTTCTGTAACAGTGATAGAAAATCTCTGTGAATTTAGCAGTTTTACACATAATCTACAAAAACAGTCCTCTTGACACAATGGAAGGTTACACACTACAACAACACAAAAAGCCAAGCAGTGTATAAAACATATGGGTGTGGTAAACTAAGTTATTTAAAAAGACATTTACAAACGAAGAAGTGTAAAAAGAAAATATAATACCGGCTGCACATGCCATATTTCTTGTATATTTTAATAATCCCAAAACTGGCGTTCTTTGACCATCACTGTAGTCGAAAGCACTGCAAAGAATCTTGTTT
This sequence comes from Triplophysa dalaica, assembly GCF_015846415.1. NCBI lineage: Eukaryota > Metazoa > Chordata > Actinopteri > Cypriniformes > Nemacheilidae > Triplophysa > Triplophysa dalaica. The sequence continues at coordinate 15,391,612 of NC_079549.1, read as the reverse complement.
TGTGTTTGATATATATAAGCCCAGACACGCCCTGCATTGAAGCATATCGGACCGCCTCCTCAGAAGCGACGAGAGATTTTTTTCTATAAATATGTTCACTCTGTTTTTACTCATATATTCTTTTGATCATACATGGCTCGATTAATTCAATTCAAGTTCAATTCAAGTTTATTTATATAGCGCTTTTCACAATGTGTATTGTTTCAAAGCAGCTTTACAGGGGCAAACAGGAAAAACAGAAAAGTTAAAACACAGCACAGTGCATGGTATTTATACAACGAGTAAGTTCATTCTAATAAATAACATCTAATTTCTAAATAAATAAATAAATAAGTGCATGTTTCATTTTGCCACCCATAACGTCACCAATGCAGTGTCATAACTGTAGGATCTGGGCATCGTAGAAAACACTCAGACCTCTCAGCAGGAGTCTCACCGGCGCCAGCAAGTCTTATCCAACTGCCCTCTCTTAAGCATCCATCATTTGGTCAGGATAGATTCAAACACCTCCCTTGGACTTCAAAGAAGTCCCAACGGGAGGATGGGGTGTGTCTTCAACGATGGACCATTTGGCCTAAAAGGAATGTGGCCTATGTTTTCATCTCTTGAAATTGTCTGTCTTTTCTCCTTATCCGCAAAAGAATGTTCTAAATGGATATTACTCTATATCTCCACATCTTTGTCCCCATGTTATTCGGCCTTGCCTATAACCTCAAAAGCATGTGTGTTTAGTTGTATTCTGCTTATATTTTCATTCTTGTACAAACTTCAAGTTAATGTACTCATAATCCTGGCATGTTTTAAATCTAAATGTTTCCCTCTTCATTCCTTGAAAGATGATGTAAAGCACAGTAATGTGTTTTATACCATACTCATTTTATGTCATTTTAAGAGTTTTACAGTGCCAAACTTCTTAGTGATCCTAAATGCAAATGAGCTAATAAGCGAAACAAAGAAACTTGATTTCACGCCTAAAATCATCTCATCGCATTGGATCGCCCACTTTGGTGGGGCATGAAACCCCCAGGCTTAAAACATTTGTGAACGGAGCAATCGATGCTCTCCGTGTGTTCGCACATTCCAGTTCAAGAACACCTCCTGAGATCTTTCTCTCTCTTCGGAGACAGTTTTTCATTTCGGCAAATTACTTCGGCTAACCTCGTCCTACCTTCGTCAGCCAATCCTGGCTCTAGGAATGAAGTCAACGGACTCACCCGCTTGCTTTGAAACCATCAGCACTCTGAGAACTCTTTTCCACGGGCAAAAAACCTTGTCCAAGCACACTCAAAGGAAACCAATGCAAGTATAGAACTATATTCTAAACTGCTGCGTTTAAGCCGTAACCCCTTTTACAAGGAGATTGTCTTTGATGTTTCAAGCAGATGTGAAAAGCTGTTTGTAATACTGCCACTCTTTGCTTTGTCTATTTCTTCCATTTCTTTACTGCTTTATGTTTCATGTTACGTTTTTCTTAACGTGTTATATCTAGTTAGTTGTTATGTTTCCCCTTTTAGAATAGTCAATAAACCCGCATTTGTTATCTACAATCGAATTGTTGCTGTGTCTCTTTATCACATATTAACGTAACTTAAACTGCTTGATTTCGTTATAATTTCTGGAGCGGTACTGTACTACAGTAATTGTTATGTTTCCAAGGCCAGGAAAGTAATATTTCTTAGATTTGATATACGATCTGCTGATCACTCGCTGGACGAGCACATTTAGTTTGTCGCTATTCTTAGGTCTACTGCATCAGGTTTAAAGTGCATTAAATAGGTATAGTTAATCACCCTTAATTATTCGTACTTTACTGTGATCAAATGCATAGTTTTCCACGAAATACACTATAGTGTTAGACCTTTCCAGGCATTTCTACAGTCAAATACTGGCAACACTGTTGCCAGCTACTTACTGTAATGTATATTCCACAGTTAGTAGCTGGCAACAGTGTTGCCATTATTTGACTGTAACTGAGACTTTACGGTGACTAACTGGCAACAATGTTGCCAGGATTTTACTGTAACAGACTTTACGGTGACTAACTGGCAACAGTGTTGCCAGGATTTTACTGTAACTGAGACTTTACGGTGACTAACTGGCAACAGTGTTGCCAGTATTTTACTGTAAATCAAGAATAACAGCTAATAACTGGCAAGAGTAGTGATAGTTATTTGCTGTAATGCAACACAATCACAGTAGAATACTACATATACATTCTGTGTATTTAATATTGTATTCATTCTGCTCCAACAAAAATGATGCAATTTTATTTAATGGTATTATCTTCTAAAAAGACAAAGAAATTCAAGAGGTTTCAACAAACGTAATTTATTTTCTTTAGCAAAACATGCCTACAAAACACAAGAAAATCCATAATTACACACGACAATTAAACAAATCACATAATTCATAGAAAAAAATATAGAAAATAGGCAAATCTTTAAATGAAATAAAAATTATTAAAAAAACATAAATAATCAAAACAAAAACAATACTAATTACATGTTTTCCACTCAAATTCAGTGAGCCGCTGCAAAAATGTATGTACATGTGGATTCATGGTTTGAACCTTTCTTTTAACCGATGAGCCAGTTTTGCGGCTAGTTCCAGTTTTTGCAGCACATTTTGTCCACTCAGGATTAATCCTCACATAGAATCTAAAAATCAAATGATTAGTATCAGTTAGTAACAAATCAAACACAGAATCATGAGAAACACTAACAACAACAAATACAGACATGATATAATATAATTAAAATCATTTCTGTGGATATAACGTCTCTTTTAACACTTACCTTTGAATGAGCTCTAGTGTGGCACTGGCTGACTCTTGGTACTCAATATTAAAAACATAAAAGCAAGCAAAAAGAACAGAGAGTGCTGCAGCAAAATCTAGATCCTCATCAATGCAATGTGTCACTTTCCCCTCAATGCTGATCATCCACTTTGATGAAGTAAGAAGTGTATCTCCTGAAAATGAGGCTCACCATCAAAACTCCAAAAACATCTTTACACAATTTATTGACTACATATTTTCTACTTACCCAGCATGATTAGCCCTTAAAGTTTTCTTAGAAATGAGATAATAATAGTGAGTGATGCTATGATAGTAAGGGATTACCAAAAGTGTTCCTAATTCATAAAACCTGAGGTTGTATCTTAAAATTAAATTAATATTCAAGCCTTATTTATAATCCCAGTCTAAAATGCATGTTTAAAAGCTTAAATGCCCAATAGTTCAACTGAGGCCAACTCCTGGTTTAATTTGAATCCATATCTGTGAAACATTACTTACTAGTGATGTAATGTAATTATTACTTACATCTACTAAAACGAGGAGAGAGTTTTCCTTTTCCTTCAAGTATTTCATTGTCAGTAGGATGGCGGAAATGACAGTCTTATGATTGGTTGCTGGTGTGGCTTCAATTTCTTTTAAGAGCGCTTGAACCTCTGGATTCCATTTTAATGTCTGCTTTTGAAACAAGTTTATAATTCTTTGCCTTTTTCCAGTCAGACATTCACTGAGGCGACTGTTTATGTCGATCCCTGTAAGGGTTTCAAAGTGATTGCATAGGCCTCTTTTAGTGAATAAGTATGGCCACTCAAGTTCTATGTCACTAATAGCTAGAGGGGGTCATGAATTAATCTTATGCCGCTGACAGATGTAAGTCTCTCGCATTAGGTTGTCCACATCATACACTTCAGCATAACTTGGACCTTCAGATTGAAACTTTTCTAAAACAACCATTCTCTTCATTTCAAGAGATTCTGAGGTCTCTCCATCTGGCATGGAGGTAGGTTGCCAATTAACGCAACCATAACTGTCTATTTTACATCTAACTTTTTTGACTGTGCAATTGTTCAATTCTTGTTCTGCACTGTTTTTTTGGGTTGACGAATCCTGTGCGTTACATTGTCTCTATTAACATGTCCACCCTGGTTTTCAGCTGTCTTTGAAGCGAACTATAGCCTTTTCCTATTTGTTCGCCTTCCTCTCAAAAGTCCCAAAAGGTTAAGGGATGTTTAGAAAATATTTTTCTTGCCACTTCCCCACAGTCAGCTAAGTGTGGGTTTGGGCAAAGTTCCCTTATGGCTACCACAACAGTTCGTACAAACTCTCTCCTTGGTCCAAGTGGAGCATTCTCCTTTTTAAGTACTGCATGAAAAAGGGCTGCAGGCATGCGGTTCCAAGGAATCTCGAACATACTGAGCCAGTCAGAATTTGTAGGAGTATAAGAAGTGGAAGGTTGTTCTGATATGTCAGAGTGAGGTGGTAGTGGGGTTACTGTGGTCACATCCACTTGGCTTATAGATGCTGTAAAAGAAGTAAAAAGCTTCAGACTCCTCATAGACTACATGCTTCACATGGAACAGTTCTATCTAAATGTTCATCTGTTTCGTGTGTTTTACAAAAATGGCATACAAATTTGTGATAGTGATTTATGATAAAATAAATGTTTTACTTACCTCTTTGTTTGAAGTCCATAATGAGTTTTCAACATTGAATGGGAAATAAAAAGCTCTGAAGGTCTGTCACCTCCACTAGTGCAAGGTCCTGTGTCTTCTCAAATCCAAGCACAAAACAAAGATGATTGACTACTGTTAGAAGTTTGCTGTTGTCCAATTCTGGAAGCACTCTTTTGATTTCTTGTTGAATCACCTCTGTGTCTACAGTTAAAAAGAACATACTGAGTGATGTAATGACACCACAGAAAGGTCTGCCACCTCAGACACAGGTAGAGGGTAGTAATCCAAGAGATTATCTGCATTAACACACACGTAATCTGTATATGAGTTTTGAAGAGAGTGAACTCCAAGGTCAGACAAAAACATAGATTCATGAAGTTCTAAAACAAAATGAACATCAGTTAGACTAATGAGTATCAGTAATATTTTTCCAAAGATATACCCACAGTTGTTATGGCCTACAACAACAGTAAGGCCACTGTAATATTTGGCTCCTTTGTAAACAACACCAGATACCTCTGAAGTACTCTGAGTGACACAGTTAGCCATCCTTATTGCATTTTGTATTTTTGTATTGTATAACTGCCCATTGTGTTCACGCCCTTCACTAACAGATTGAATTTTAGGAGGGAATAACTGGCCACAAGCAAGAAATGACTGGAGCAACTGGTGCCTTTCCACCAATGTTTTGCAAAGATTCACAAAATTATGTAGTTTCCTTACACAGTTCTTAAAATATGAATGTTTGCTTTCAAACCTAAGAGTCCACAAGCGAATCAACGGTCCAAACCGTAGTATAAGGTCTGCATAGTGCAACAAGTAATGATGCTTTGCTTTCAGTCTCGCATCAGGAAACAATGTACTTCTTTCCGAGACATACTCCTGTGTTAAAAACTTGAGGTAGCCAATCTCATTATGACTAATTTTGGGAGCACAAATCTGCTCAACCATTCCCTTCAGTTTAAGGCACAATTGCCAAACCTCACTTTCCATTGGATTTCTAATTCGATTTCCTACATAAACTGGTAAGAGTCGTAAAAAACACCAGTTCTGTACAGCAGATCCTCCAAGCCGTTTGCCATCTGCTTTAACTGCACATAGTACATTGTTACAGTCACTTCCTAAATGCCTGAATTGTGAAATGGCTCTATTCAACTCATTATAGGTGAAATGCTTTTCAACTGTAACCAAATGTTTAATGTAAACTGCCAAATCATTAGCCACAATACATTCAAATAAATCGTGTCCAGGACATGGAGGGAGCCCGCCACACACATGAAAAAACTGAAGGGAATTGAAAACTGAATTGAATTTGATACCATCTATCATACGTTGATCGGTAGTAATGAGCTGATCAACGCTATGGGCATAATTGTAGTTTGTTCTTTTTGGGCCAACATTTAAAGGTTCTTGGTTAAAAGTCTCTCTGTCAATTAAACAGTACCGACAAAAAAATGTGTTGGTACTGAAATTCTCTGAAAAACCTCCTATACAGTGAGATCCAAGGTTATCCCCACAAATGGCAATAAGCCCTGCTCTTAGAGTAGTGCCATCTATAGACTGAAATCCAGAATCCTCTAAATGTTTCAAATCAGCAACAAGTCTGGAAAATACCTTCTCCTGACCAAATTGTTTAAAGTCCACATCTCTACACAATAAAACAAGCTGCATTGGATCAACTAAGGAGCGGTTGTGTGGCAGAATCTCACCTAGGGTCATGTACACTGCTAGGATCTTATGTTTCTTTTTACCTGAGCCAAGTGGATTTGCAACTTCAAATGCATCCTGATACAAGATTATTGATAATGATGATGGATTCTCATGAAAGATGGCATTTTGCGTGATGCATGTGCCATCCTTTATATCCTCCATTACCTTGTCATCATGATCAAGCATTTTTGACTGGTTGTACTGCTCCCTCACTGATACTTGCTTGAACAGAGATTTTAGGGTTTCTATAACTGGCACATAATGACAAAAGCGATCTTTACCAGCCGTGTCACTGCCCAGATATATTTGTTTTGGGTGAACAAAGTTGAAGTTCTTTTTGAAGTAGGATTTTCTAGTTTTGTCAGACCTTAACACACCTTCGTTGTACAAAGTTAACAGATCTTGTGCAAGTAATTCATCAATAATTTTGTGTATCTCACATGACGGTATATCTAATGATGACAGCTTTTCTTTAAGTCTACCTAGCATGGCCTGCATTCCTTCATCATGTACTGCTTGAAATTCCTCAATAATAGACTGAATTGTACTGGCAGGCAACAACATTTTTACCTGCATCTTCAAGTAAAACAGCCAGATTGTGTAAAAATGGCTCTTCATTTAATGTATCTATATCACTTTCAATTGACGATGTTGATGGTACCTCAACATTAAGCGACTGATCTGAAGTATTACCTTGTCTGTCTGTTGCTGCTGTATCACACTGTTTGAGGAGAACAAACTGCTGCTTTGGACCTGACTGCTTATGCTTTCGTGATAAATGAGTGGTGAAAGATGTTCTCACCCTGAAATATTTAAAGCAACCTTCAACGGGGCAACCTACTTTTCTACCATCTCTAATTTGAATCCGCAGGTGTATGCACAGCTCTGAAAAATTACTAGCCACAAATTCACACCCTGGAAGCTGACAGTGGAATACAGCGTGTGGATTCCTATGTGTGTCCTGTGTTTGTGACTGCCTGTGGTTTCTGTGCATATGTGACCTTAATGAGGAGAATTTCTTAAATATACAAGGGCACTGCTGCATTCCACAGGCAAACTGAAAATTCGCTCTGTGTTGGTGTTTTTTAACATGTGTATAAAAAACGCCTAGTTGGCGGAAAGGCAAATCACACAGTTTGCATCTATACATTATGGGTAATGTGACTAAACAATAAAAAATAAACAGGAAAAATAAAGAAACAAGCGGTGGGGTCAGCTGCTGATAAAAAATAATGTTCAACACTATGGGATAATGAAAGTTGTGAGATGCTAATAGCTATAGCTAACAGGTAGCTTTTTGGAACCAAAAGATACGGAGCACATAATAAGAAATGATCAACTTTACCTACATTTGCAGTATATTTAAAAAAACCATCTTAATACTTGAAATGTTTACTCACTCATTGTTGGGGATTCCATTTTATGTGTTAAACCATAAAAATCCAGTCACTAAGATAATTAACCCAGCTCAAGCAAAAGAACATTAACTCAGAGATCACCTGGTTGCCCTTAAAGGGGCATCACCTTTGCGTTAAGAATCAAGCAGTCAGTGCACATACGTGTGTGTTAATGCATAAATCTTTGTTTTCTGCCTGAAAATCTTACTCGTGGCAATAGATAGAGCTGCAATTAGTGACAGTGTAGAAAAAAAGTCAGTATTTTACAGCTGAATATTACAGCTGTTATCTGTAATGCGTTTATATAGTAATTAACTGTTATATATTATTTGCGCTACAGAAATGCATCTCATATTTCAGTGAAATACTGTTTACAAATGTTACTGCTAAACACAGCCTATTTTACAGTAATTTACCCTGTAATATACAGCAAGGTTTAACAGTGTACATAACGCGGTCTCCCAAAATGCGTATAAAATAGATGGATGGATAATGCTACTTATTTCTTTAAAAGTATATTTATTATAAAAACATACATTTTACATAGAGCAACAAGCATTTTTCATTTTAATCCTCATTATTACACGTTATGATGATATCATTCATTCTACACTGTAAGACATATATTGTGAAAATTACAGTAATTTACTGGCAGCCATTGACAAGTAATAATACATTAAGTTACTTGTCAATGGCTGCCAGTTAGTAACTGTGATTGTTTTTTACATTAAGTTACTTGTCAATTGCTGCCAGTTAGTAACTGTGATTGTTTTTTACATCAAGTTACTTGTCAATTGCTGCCAGTTAGTAACTGTGATTGTTTTTTACATTAAGTTACTTGTCAATTACTGCCAGTTAGTAACTGTGATTGTTTTTTACATTAAGTTACTTGTCAATTGCTGCCATTTAGTAACTGTGATTGTTTTTAAGATAATGTAGATGATTTGGAAATAGCCCCTAAAAAAATAATTATTAACATAGTTTTAGTTTACTTAATTTCTTAGGATTATTGCTTAAAAGTTAGCCTAGAGCCAAACCCGAAATGAATCACAGATAATTTATTCTGGCTCTTAGAATAAATTCTTAGAGTTTCTGACTGTAAGAATAATACTATTAAGAAAAAAAACACAGTACAAATTCAATGGAGTTCAAGCACTTTATGCTTGGACTTTGACAAGTGGATCACACTGTTTGACAAATACATTGTCTCTAATTTAACGTAAAACACAATTTGAAAACATTTCCTAAACAAACAACAAAATGCTAAAATATAATTAAGTAACATAATCATAATAATTCACAGCTGAACGGGTTGTTCCACATGAAGATTTCTGAAAAACAAATAATAAATAGTAAATTATAATATATACATTTTAGATTAAATAAATATTGACCTCAATCTAGTTATTTTGCCAGTCAAACTCTGTGAAGTCCCTCACTGTAAAAAATGTTCCGTAATTTTTCCAGAAAAATACCGGCAGCTGTGGTTGCCAGTAAAATTCTGTAAAAAATGCATTTCTTTATATACAATGAAAACTTGGTCCAAATGCATAAAAGTGAAAACATAACATTTACTTAATTTATTTCTTTGTAATTCTTTATTAAAACATCAAAGTCACTTTTAAGCAAAGCAACATGCAGCATGACATCAGCATCTCATTGCTGACCTTCACTTAAACACAGACTCCACTCTTCAGCATAGTGGTGACCCACAAAACATTTAATATCAGAAAAGAGAAGAGAAAATACAAATTCTGTAGTTTTTACGGAAAAAAAAGGCAGCTGTGGTTGCCAGCAAACTACCATAAAATTACGGGAACATCCTGTTTTTATTCATCCAATCAATTCACAGTAGAAAACATGAGCCACACCCACTATTCATCTTGTAAATACGTCAGAATACTGAAGACGATCATCATATGCTGAGACTGCAGCATAACAGCCATGACTTGATGCTTTATTGGTGTATTCAAAGTCACCGTTTTTGTGATCAGGGTTTGCTTTAGTTGGCCTCTTTCAGCCATCATAAATATGTTTCCAGTTATCTTTGGGATGCTATGACATTGTTTTGTATAAAACATAGTTTTGTAGCCAATGACATCAAATGAAAATGTGTTTAGATATTTTCAAATTGGGATGTTGTTTAATTATTTAATGTTTTTTTTTGTTACAAATGTCTCAATGGATTTACATTTAAAATTCACATTTCCTGCAATTGTCAATATAAAAAGTATTTGAACCGTTAAAAAGCTTGCATTTGGTCTTTGACTCATAAAGAAGAATTAGAGTATGAATCTCAACAGTGGTGACTAACAAATGAAAAGCTTACAGCCGCAATGCATGCTGGGAGTCATTGATGAGTTTTGTGCTTTGATGATACCCAGAATGCATTGCGTTTATCTTAAGTGTTTTTTTCTGTTGTCACCATTGTTGAGAAAAACTGTTATATTCTTGATGTCTGCTAGAACATTTATCATATATGCCGTTGAAGATATTCAGTATATTATTTTATCTCATAAAATATCATAGATGTGGACAACAAATAACATTAAAGCACCACTTAAACTCTCAAACATTTACTTCCTCTCCAATCTAAAGAAGTTAATGCGTTAGCTTTTTCTGAACTTTTTTCCTGGCAGTTTCGGTGTCGGTTTCCCCACACAGATATCAAAACTGGGCAAAGACTTCTTCCCATGGAAAGCAAAGGGTCAAGACCAAACTAAAGCAAACACTCATCACCATAATGGTGACTCAACAAAACCATCGACATGTAAACTTGTGTTAATTTTCAATTAGAACTTTTGTAGACATGCAACAGAAATAAAGTGACAGTGGTGTCTGTAAGTGAAGGTAATAAAAGTGTTTGTGTATGTATGACCTCTTTTGGTGTACTGACTTTCTAGTTTTCTGGCTTCTCTGAACCTTGGCACTAGACTTGCTGGACTCTGGATTAATCCTGACAAGGAACCTGTCAGAAATGCAGCAGGACATACTGCATGCCCACACTGAAATCTGATGTTAGAAAGATTTCTTTAAATATTAATATGCCAAATAAATGCAGAAATCGAAGCTGCATTGAACTCAGACTCTTTACACGTATAAACCACGATGAAACCGTAACGTTAAAACTTCCACCTGCACTGTCAACAACTTACTACTGTTTTGTTACTGTTATGAAGTGACAAAGTTTAGTCCAAAGAAAACGTAAGAAACTTACCGCTACTACACAATCTGTGCAGCTACACTCCAATCACAGGCTGCTTGCAGGTCGGAATACTTGGTCGCATCAAAAGGTGCTGCGGCGCCAAAGAATATAGATACCAAGAGGCAAAACTCTGGTGTTTTTGGCAAACATTGCAGCCACCATTTTGGGGTAAAAATGATTTTAACTTAAATGGTTTCTGGCGAGCTAATGTTTTTGTCATTATGTATTATCATCATACAGGTTGGATTTCAGCTTCAATGTTTTACAAAGCAGCTCATATTGCTATCGAGAAAGAAAAAAGACGAGTCACTTGCACCCGAAACGGCGGAAATCACAGGGCGCTGGTGTTGCAATGGAACGTTGTATTGAGTTTTGGCTCTTGTATCTATAGTCTTTGGCCATCCGCGACAGCGGCGCTGCACCCGGACGGCGAGTGACATCAAGTAAGGCAAAAGAGAAAAAAAGCTATTTAAAGCTTGTGCGAGACATTTGTATCCTTTAAATAATGATCATACTTAGTTTTGGATTATGTCCCATTTCAGAGGTGCCCTGAATATCACACAAAACGTTCTCAATTCCAAGATTAACTGTAATACCTGTGAACTGGGAAACTATTTTTTTAATTATTTAAACCCTTTATAATAAAGAACTATGAACATTTGATTGTTGTGATTTACCACAGACCTGTGTTGGTTAGGTTAACAAAGTCGTTTTTTCTAGCACTTTCCTCTAATGTGATATTCACAATATTTGATCAATATTGTAATTTCTCATTGAATATACTTTAATGCTCTGTGAGCCCCAATAAATTATTTCCAGTGCATGAACACAGGGAATTACTGTAAATATCACATAGTACTTGTTTGTTGTGACTTTCTACATGACAATACTGATTACTGTGATTTTGTGCCGTACTTTCTCTTTAATATGATGTTCACAATAATTTGACCAGTATTGTAATTTCTCATTGAAACTACAGTAATTCACTGTGACCCCTAATACAGTTATTTCCAGTGCATGAACACAGTGAATTACTGTAGATTTCACATGTTTTTACAGTGTAGCTTTACTTTTAAAAATCTTCACTGACATACAGACTATAAAAACAGCAGCCAGTCTAAAGAGAAAGTAGATTTAGCAGCACAAAACTGTAAACAAGTCAGACACGGATGTGGGTTACATGCGGGGGCAGGCCCAGCCTCAGTTGGTGCCCTAGGCAAGATTTTAGATTGTACTATATAAAATAAATAAGTAAATAAATAAAAATATTAGGAAATTAACTTTATTTAAAAGCAAAATTCATATTTATTTGACTACAACATGAATTGTGACTAACATAAATATTACCAAAAATATTTGTAACAAATTAGTAAAAATCAAGCTTATAAAACTAATGTTTGATGATTATTATTTAGATAAAGATCAATGAGAAAGGGAAAAAAAGGGAAAACCTAACCAAAAAAAAACCCGGAGGAACAGCGTACAACTACAACTACTACAAAGAAACACAGAAATACACTTTATAATTCAAATAACAATACAAATATTTCCTTTAATCACATTTCAATTCAGTTTCAATTACCTGCAACACTGCCATCAACACAGTCCTGTACATGGACAATCGGGGACCAGTAAGGAATACTACTTTCCCTTATTACCTTACGGTCTAAAAGCTGTTGGATATGCAAGCGTACACCCTCGTATCGGTCTATACAGTTGTTGGACTGGTTTATCATCCACTAACGGAATTTCATGTTTCAAAACGCCCAGATATTTTTTCAAAAGCCCCCTTGCCTGCTCTGCTTCATCCCAGTCAGCCCCTCAAAAGACGGCATGGCAATATGGCAGTTGGACAACTGTTTCCCCAGCCGAACGGACACTTTTGCACAATACACATCTTCTGGGCATAATTCGAGTCTAGGCCCTGGCGCTTTTACATTTACATTTAGTCATTTAGCAGACGCTTTTATCCAAAGGGACTTACAGATGGGGTAAGCAATGGAACCCCAACATAAAGCATAAGTGCAATCAAAAAAAAAAAAATGGTCTCATATAACCTAACATAGTATACAGAGCCAAGTTAGATTTCTTTTTTATAAAGAGTAGAGAAAAAATAGAAGTCAGAATCACTGTCACTACCTGAACAGTGCCTATAATCTGACGCGGGGCTACCTCCATACCACCTACATTAACAATGGGTGCATAGACTAACCCTCTCTCTGCATATAACAGGGAGGGGGATAGCAAACCCTTCGGAAGAGCATGTTCTTCAGACCCTGATGGTTGTAGGAGAAACTCAACCATTGCACCTGAAACTTGGGGGCAGGTAACAGGAACCAGGATCAGTGTGCCCGCTGCCACCTGAACTGGAGTGTTACCCTGCACTATCACCAAAATGAAGAGCAAGAATTGGACATGGCTTCCATTTTCTGACAGCACCGAAATGCCTGGTTCCACCCCAAAGTAGCTGATTGTATTTGGGGGATCATAAAAAGCTCAGCACCATGTTTTATTAAACAGGTTAGCATAACATTCTCTGATAATATTCATACCCAATACAGCAGGAATTTTCTCCTCCTGAGCATACATACTGGAGAACAGGTATCTTTAACGATCAAACCCCCTTTTCTGGGTTATGTGAGCCCTAATTAAATAATATTAAGTTCTACATGTCCCACACAAGGAATATCCCTTCCATTAGCAGCTTTTAATGCCAACCATGCGCAGTCATGAAGACCCCCTACCCAAATCAGAAAAATTTGAAATTAAAATCACTTTCTGTTTATGTGGTCACCATAGAGCCAGTATTAAACAAACACATTGCATCAACAGGTACCATTTTGACATTCAATGATGGAGAAGACCCCACCAATGCACAAAGAGGTCCTGAATCAGTTTTTGAGCCAACAACACTCCCCCTAATGGAACTCACAATAGGTAAAGACCTAATTGGCATATTGGTGGTACAATATCTCGCTATATGACCATCTTAGTTGCATTTCATAGATACAAGATACAAGCAAAAGGAGCTAGCTCACAGGCTACAAGTGTTACCAGTAAAATGGTTCTAAATAAGCAAGCTGCCCAGAGTGGGTTACCAACAAACATTGGTCCGACAGCAACGTCGTGCCCCCCAAAAAAAGAGTTTGTATATGAAAGAGTTTTAAGGAAATTAACAGAAGAAATATTTGCTATCAACAGCTGTCCAGGGAAAACATTTTAGTACAAACTATATCAAGGGTTATGCACAGCGCTAGAAATCTGGGTACAGAGTCAGGAGAGTGAATTTAAAGAAGATGCAGAGTTCCCATCCAAAATGAACTGTGTTTGGATGTAGGCTGTGCCTATAAAATCCTCAACTCTCTGTCTGTCTCAATGGTGCCAAACATTGGGTAAATGTTTTCAGTCCCACTAAAGTCTGTGATAAATGTGTAAATATGTCTTCGTTTTTCTGCATCATAGAAGGAGACCTGACCCTCATCTATGTCCAGATAAACCCCTAATCTTGAGGGTGTTGGCAGGTAGAGTTTAGTGACAGGTGCAGTCAGAGCCATTACAGTCCCCAGTTGCAGACGCAGATTCCAGTAACCTGCTTTTGGGGTCATAGTAACATATCCATTCCGGGGAGCTGATTCCTTTACAACTCCCACCCGCCACTCACGTTTCTTCCTTACATTTACCTCCCAGTAATGACGACCTGTGTTGTAACCCTCTTCAGCTTGAACACAAGTCCAGCCATCATATCTAGAACACTTCCTTTCAAACCCATCCCAATGATTGATGTCAGAGTTGTAGTTACTTGCTATCACAGATTTTCTGTTTTCAGAGACCTGGAGATCTGGGTTGGCTGTATTTGGATCCAGAACTACGAAAGCTATTAAAAATAAAATACAAATGTGAAGATGTAAAAGAAGATGTCTGGAACTCTGGCTGGATTTTATAAACAGAACACATTGATGTTGTATAGTAAATAAACAGTATATGTTCTGATGATGAAAGCTTTATATGCATCAATTATAATAATATGAAGTTGAGCTATACCTGTTGACTTTGTGATCCAATTCCAAACTGCAAAAATGAAAGAAAAAAACGGAACTAAATCTAACAGTGATGGCAAATTGATATGACAATTTATCACAAAATAACATTTATTTAATGAATGCTTTACTATAGAATGTACCTGAGTTGGGAACGGGTAATCCAACTGCAGTGAAAGAAAAAACAAAACTTTTTAACATATTCTTTTGACACATAATACATCCCAAAAAAGGTACACTTGACCATATCGAGACCATCCTGTAACCAGCCTTTCTGCTGAAAATCAGTTATAGGGCCAAAGCAAGGTTGTTGCATAGAAAACTCACCTGTATTTTTGGATTTCTGTTTCTTCATCCACATTTTGGGAGAGGATTCCTTCCATCAGAAAGAGAAACTTTATCATGCAATGTCTTTATTTCTTACCAAGCAATGTCAACCCCCCATACACACTTTAATATGAAAAAAAACAAATTTTTCTAATGGAATAAATATGTAAATATAAATCATTTTTATAAATATTTAAATATAATACTCTCATATGAAAAAGGAAAGAAAATAATTAGATCATAGGAGTTCAGCTATATGAAAGTTTCTATTATATGAACCTAATATGAACCTTTCCAGCCTTTTACCTCACAGTTTTCTGACTGTAGTACAGTCCACATCATCCAATCCATTACCGGAAGTATGCTGGACTCTCCCTGCTTGCACTGTTTGTAAAGATCCTTAAGTGTTTCTTTATATTCTCTTTTGGGACACACTGAGTTCTAGATAAAAACAGACATAAAGATGTTTATGAGATATGTGTCCTTGTCTGTGAAATCCTGTCTCAAAATCTATTAATTTACCCGGATTCACCAGCAGGGTCACTTATTTTAAATTCAGTTTACCTTGTGTGTGACAGGAATATCGCTTATCTTAAATGTTGACAGACATACCTCTTTCATTTCTTTCATTTTCCAAGTCCAGTCAGACAAGATTTCTTTAGCTCTTTCCCAATTAATTTCACTCTCCAATCTGCTCTTTTCAGAAGGTGTAAGTTTCTACATAAAAACCAAAACGAAAGTAATCTTTACATTTACATTTTAGGCATTTGGCAGACGCTTTTATCCACGTTGTTAACGCAATGCTCTTACCACTGAGCTACAGGAAAGCTAATCTTAACAAAGTAAAACCAAGCAAAGTAAATTGAAAGTAAAAGGAAGAACCCAACCTTTTCATGTAACAATGTATCTTCCTTTTGTTTTTTCTGTGTAGTCTCTAACTCTTCAGCCCAATGCAAAATATAATATTGTTGTTCTTCCATACTTCCTTTATGTTTTATCTTTTCAGACATCTGGGAGAACTTCTTAAACTGTGGGGGAATTGCAAAAGCAAAGTTGCAAGTTCCAAATACAATAAATATGAACATTTATGTTTAAAAAAGTCATAATCATGCATTGTTTACCTTTACCACTCTGTTGAGTTCAGCATCCAGTCCTCTGATGATGTGCTTTGAATCATCAAGTGAAGCTTCATGGTTGCGACTTGCACATTTGTTAAACCCCTGCAACTAAAATTTTGACATTCATTTTTCGTAAGTACTAGTGGTGCAGATATACTTTACACACATTGTATGTACAATGTTTACCTGGGGAAAGACTTTCACGAATGTTTGGCAAGCTCCGCAAATCAGTTTAGCAATCTCCTGCAAACATAAACCAGACAGTCGAAATTTTGTTTTATTTCAATTCCACCCTCTTCAAAAAACAGTCATAAAGTCTCACGCAATGGTTATCTTGCATACTTTCAAGAACCTGTCTGAGTGGAGAAAATGAATCTATGCCTTGTTTGTTTATTAGCCTACCTGATTTGGTAGAATTGCCATACTAGGCTTGACAGCAGGGAAGGAGCTACAAAAAGTTTTTAACTTTGTTTGTGGTGTCATCAAACTTATTTCACTTAGAGTCAATCCGGTGCTTTGAGCTTCTGCAACAGTGATGGAAAATCTCTGTGAATTTAGCAGTTTTACACATAATCTACAAAAACAGTTCTCTTGACACAATGGAAGGTTACACACAACAACAACACAAAAAGACAAAGCAGTGTTTAAAACATATGGGTGGTGTAAACTAAGTTATTTAAAAAGACATTTACAAACAAAGAAGTGTAAAAAGAAAATATTCTACCGGCTGCACATGCCATATTTCTTGTATATTTTAATAATCCAAAAATTTGCGTTCTTTGACCATCACTGTAGTCGAAAGCACTGCAAAGAATCTTGTTTTGTGTTTGATATATATAACCCCAGACACGCCCTGCATTGAAGCATATCGGACCGCCTCCTCAGAAGCGACGAGAGATTTTTTTCTATAAATATGTTTACACTGTTTTACTCATATATTCTTTTGATCATACATTAATTAAGTGCATGTTTTATTTTGCCGCCCGTAATGTCACCCATGCACCGTCATAACGCTGTCTCCCAAAATGCGTATAAAATAGATGGATGAATTAGGCTACTTATTTCTTTAAAATTTATATTTATTATAAAAACATACATTTTATATATAGTACCAAGCATTGTTTCATTTTAATCCACATTATTATACGTTATGATGAGATTATATATTTTAGCTTTACTTTTAAAAAGCTTCACTGAAAATGTCACATACAGACTACAAAAACAGCAGCCAGTCTAAACAGAAAGTAAATTTAGCAGAACAAAACTGCAAACAAGTCAGAAACGGATGTGGGTTAAAGGCAGGTGTTACAAAATGTTCTGTTCCACGTGATATTTTGTGACCGCAGGGCTTTTCAGAAAGTCTGTTGAGAGTGCTGAGGTGACGTGAGTAGCTGAACACGCCGAACTGTACAAAGCAGGTTCATTTAATTCATAATTAATTTGGAATTATTGTGATTATTTTAGTCATTTAGCAGACGCTTTTAACCAAAGCGACTTACAGTGCACTTATTACAGGGACAATCCCCCTGGAGCAATGTGTCTTTCTCAAGGACACACTGGTGGTGGCTGCTGGGATCGAACCGGCAACCTTTTGATTTACCAGTTCAGTGGTTTAACCCACTAAACCACCATCTCCACCGATTGCCATGGTAATTGTTTCATAGCCAATATGTAGGTGTGTGTTTGTATGTGTAGATATATATACAGTTGAAAGAAAAAGAATGTGAACCCTTTGGGCTTACTTGGATTTCTTCATAAATTGGTCATAAAATGTGTTCTGATCTTCATCTAAGTCACAACAATAAACAAAGAAACACAGTCTGCTTAAACTAATTCCGCACAAACATTATACGTTTTCATGTTTTTATTGAACACAACATGTAAACATTCATAGTGCAGGGTGGAGAAAGTTTGTGAAACCCTAGGCTAATGACTTCTCCAAGAGCTAATTGGAGCCAGGAGTCAGCCAACCTGGGGTCCAGTCAATGTGATGTGATTGGATGTGTTGATTAAAGCTGGCCTGTCCAATAAAAAACACACACCAGTTTTGAGTTTGGTGTTCTGAAGAAGCGTTGTCTGATGTGAACCATGCCTCGCACAAAAGAGCTCTCAGAAGACCTACGATCAAGAATTGTTGATTTACATAAAGCTGGAAAGGGCTACAAAAGTATATCTAAAAGCCTTGATGTCCATGTGTCCACGGTAAGACAGATTGTCTACAAATGGAGAAAGTTCAGCATGTTGCTACACTCCCTAGGCGTGGTCGTCCTGTAAAGATGACTGCAAGAGCACAGCGCAGAAAGCTCAATGAGGTGAAGAAGAATCCTAGAGTGTCAGCTAAACACTTACAGAAATCTCTGGCACATGCTAACATTTGTGTTGACAAATCTACAATAAGGAAAACATTAAACAAGAAAGGACTTCATGGGAGGACACCACAGAGGAAGCCACTGCTGTCCAAAAAAAACATTGCAGCACGTTTGAAGTTTGCAAAAGAGCACCTGGATGTTCCACAGCACTACTGGCAAAACATTTTTTGGACAGATGAAACCAAAATTGAGTTGTTTGGAAAGAACTATGTGTGGAGAACAAAAGGCACAGCACACCAACATCAAAACCTCATCCCAACTGTGAAATATGGTGGAGGGGGCATCATGGTTTGGGGCTGCTTTGCTGCCTCAGGCCCTGGATATTAGTAAACCCAAGTAAGCCCAAATGGTTCACATACTTTTTCTTTCAACTGTATATTAAAAAAAGTGAACCTAATAATAGAACAGCAATCACGACAATTCTAAACATTGTCCATTTAAGAAACATGAACATAAATGAGCTTTGTGTTATACATACATGCATTATAGGCTATAAAATGTACATAAGAACATAATATTATAAAATGATATGTTTATAATGTACAGAGTAACCTTATAGTCCTACAGCAGGTCACCATATCTCACGATGCACGGTAACAGGCTAAAAAATCTCTTACCTTCCCCTCTTATACACAGAATGGCCTTATTGTTCTCCATATTCGCTCTTTTGATATGTCATGCCTTCTATCTTATCCTGAAATGCATTTAGCTGTGATGAGAACAGTGACAGTCCTACAGCATGTCACCATATCTCACCATGCACGGTAACAGGCAAAAAAAAACTTTTACCTTCCCCTGTTTTACACAGAATAGCCTTATTGTTCTCCATATTCACTCTTGTGACATCTAATGCCTTCTATGTCTTATCCCGAAGAGCATTTAGCTGTGATGAGAACAGTGTGTCTCCGGCAGTGAAGACAGTCAAATAGTGGGGTGCATATGTTTTAGGTAGCAGGGCATGCTGTCGGCTAGGAGAGCTCCTGATTTTGCATTGTAAGGCAGACCATCTTGTACTGCGTGAGTGGTCTCAAGCGAGTGCGTGCCTTGGAGGAATTAATCTCTCGTATGCGACTCTGGGATATAGTCAGCCTGCATCCTTTCGATTGGTGCATTCCATTATAGGAGCATGAGCCCGGCCGTGGTGATCCTATGAATTAATGAGGGAAGTAATGTGTTTTATCATTATAAAACTGCAATGTTGCAACGTTATCACTCCTTTTCACTCGGATCCCCGGGTGCTACGCCCCTACTGATCACAATAGAGAAAAATGGCACTATCGCAACTTCTGATTCATGCCGAATTTATAGAGGAAACTGGGTTTTAATTTAAAATGGCATTTGTTTATATCTGTTTATAAAATCCTCATCTCTCTGTCTGTCTCAATGGTGCCAAACATTTGGTAAATGTTTTCAGCCCCCTTGAAATCTCTGTGTTAAATGTATTTTATGTGGGATGTGGGTTACATGCGGGGGCAGGCCCAGCCTCAGTTGGTGCCCTAGGCAAGATTTTAGATTGTACTATATAAAATAAATAAGTAAATAAATAAAAATATTAGGAAATTAACTTTATTTAAAAGCAAAATTCATATTTATTTGACTACAACATGAATTGTGACTAACATAAATATTACCAAAAATATTTGTAACAAATTAGTAAAAATCAAGCTTATAAAACTAATGTTTGATGATTATTATTTAGATAAAGATCAATGAGAAAGGGAAAAAAAGGGAAAACCTAACCAAAAAAAACCCGGAGGAACAGCGTACAACTACAACTACTACAAAGAAACACAGAAATACACTTTATAATTCAAATAACAATACAAATATTTCCTTTAATCATAACACTTTAAAGACATTTCAATTCAGTTTCAATTACCTGCAACACTGCCATCAACACAGTCCTGTACATGGACAATCGGGGACCAGTAAGGAATACTACTTTCCCTTATTACCTTACGGTCTAAAAGCTGTTGGATATGCAAGCGTACACCCTCGTATCGGTCTATACAGTTGTTGGACTGGTTTATCATCCACTAACGGAATTTCATGTTTCAAAACGGCCAGATATTTTTTCAAAAGCCCCCTTGCCTGCTCTGCTTCATCCCAGTCAGCCCCTCAAAAGACGGCATGGCAATATGGCAGTTGGACAACTGTTTCCCCAGCCGAACGGACACTTTTGCACAATACACATCTTCTGGGCATAATTCGAGTCTAGGCCCTGGCGCTTTTACATTTACATTTAGTCATTTAGCAGACGCTTTCATCCAAAGGGACTTACAGATGGGGTAAGCAATGGAACCCCAACATAAAGCATAAGTGCAATCAAAAAAAAAAAAATGGTCTCATATAACCTAACATAGTATACAGAGCCAAGTTAGATTTCTTTTTTATAAAGAGTAGAGAAAAAATAGAAGTCAGAATCACTGTCACTACCTGAACAGTGCCTATAATCTGACGCGGGGCTACCTCCATACCACCTACATTAACAATGGGTGCATAGACTAACCCTCTCTCTGCATATAACAGGGAGGGGGATAGCAAACCCTTCGGAAGAGCATGTTCTTCAGACCCTGATGGTTGTAGGAGAAACTCAACCATTGCACCTGAAACTTGGGGGCAGGTAACAGGAACCAGGATCAGTGTGCCCGCTGCCACCTGAACTGGAGTGTTACCCTGCACTATCACCAAAATGAAGAGCAAGAATTGGACATGGCTTCCATTTTCTGACAGCACCGAAATGCCTGGTTCCACCCCAAAGTAGCTGATTGTATTTGGGGGATCATAAAAAGCTCAGCACCATGTTTTATTAAACAGGTTAGCATAACATTCTCTGATAATATTCATACCCAATACAGCAGGAATTTTCTCCTCCTGAGCATACATACTGGAGAACAGGTATCTTTAACGATCAAACCCCCTTTTCTGGGTTATGTGAGCCCTAATTAAATAATATTAAGTTCTACATGTCCCACACAAGGAATATCCCTTCCATTAGCAGCTTTTAATGCCAACCATGCGCAGTCATGAAGACCCCCTACCCAAATCAGAAAAATTTGAAATTAAAATCACTTTCTGTTTATGTGGTCACCATAGAGCCAGTATTAAACAAACACATTGCATCAACCGGTACCATTTTGACATTCAATGATGGAGAAGACCCCACCAATGCACAAAGAGGTCCTGAATCAGTTTTTGAGCCAACAACACTCCCCCTAATGGAACTCACAATAGGTAAAGACCTAATTGGCATATTGGTGGTACAATATCTCGCTATATGACCATCTTAGTTGCATTTCATAGATACAAGATACAGGCAAAAGGAGCTAGCTCACAGGCTACAAGTGTTACCAGTAAAATGGTTCTAAATAAGCAAGCTGCCCAGAGTGGGTTACCAACAAACATTGGTCCGACAGCAACGTCGTGCCCCCCAAAAAAAGAGTTTGTATATGAAAGAGTTTTAAGGAAATTAACAGAAGAAATATTTGCTATCAACAGCTGTCCAGGGAAAACATTTTAGTACAAACTATATCAAGGGTTATGCACAGCGCTAGAAATCTGGGTACAGAGTCAGGAGAGTGAATTTAA
This sequence comes from Triplophysa dalaica, assembly GCF_015846415.1. Classification (NCBI taxonomy): domain Eukaryota; kingdom Metazoa; phylum Chordata; class Actinopteri; order Cypriniformes; family Nemacheilidae; genus Triplophysa; species Triplophysa dalaica. Next base: position 15,369,394 of record NC_079549.1, on the reverse strand, counting down.
AGAAGATGCAGAGTTCCCATCCAAAATGAACTGTGTTTGGATGTAGGCTGTGCCTATAAAATCCTCAACTCTCTGTCTGTCTCAATGGTGCCAAACATTGGGTAAATGTTTTCAGTCCCACTAAAGTCTGTGATAAATGTGTAAATATGTCTTCGTTTTTCTGCATCATAGAAGGAGACCTGACCCTCATCTTTGTCCAGATAAACCCCTAATCTTGAGGGTGTTGGCAGGTAGAGTTTAGTGACAGGTGCAGTCAGAGCCATTACAGTCCCCAGTTGCAGACGCAGATTCCAGTAACCTGCTTTTGGGGTCATAGTAACATATCCATTCCGGGGAGCTGATTCCTTTACAACTCCCACCCGCCACTCACGTTTCTTCCTTACATTTACCTCCCAGTAATGACGACCTGTGTTGTAACCCTCTTCAGCTTGAACACAAGTCCAGCCATCATATCTAGAACACTTCCTTTCAAACCCATCCCAATGATTGATGTCAGAGTTGTAGTTACTTGCTATCACAGATTTTCTGTTTTCAGAGACCTGGAGATCTGGGTTGGCTGTATTTGGATCCAGAACTACGAAAGCTATTAAAAATAAAATACAAATGTGAAGATGTAAAAGAAGATGTCTGGAACTCTGGCTGGATTTTATAAACAGAACACATTGATGTTGTATAGTAAATAAACAGTATATGTTCTGATGATGAAAGCTTTATATGCATCAATTATAATAATATGAAGTTGAGCTATACCTGTTGACTTTGTGATCCAATTCCAAACTGCAAAAATGAAAGAAAAAAACGGAACTAAATCTAACAGTGATGGCAAATTGATATGACAATTTATCACAAAATAACATTTATTTAATGAATGCTTTACTATAGAATGTACCTGAGTTGGGAACGGGTAATCCAACTGCAGTGAAAGAAAAAACAAAACTTTTTAACATATTCTTTTGACACATAATACATCCCAAAAAAGGTACACTTGACCATATCGAGACCATCCTGTAACCAGCCCTTCTGCTGAAATTCAGTTATAGAGCCAAAGCAAAGTTGTTGCATAGAAATCTCACCTGTATTTTTTGATTTCTGTTTCTTCATCCACATTTTGGGAGAGGATTCCTTCCATCAGAAAGAGAAACTTTATCATGCAATGTCTCTATTTCTTACCAAGTAATGTCAACCCCCCATTCACACTTTAATAGGAAAAAACACATTTTTCTAATGGAATAAATATTTAAATATAAATCATTTTTATAAATATTTAAATATAATACTCTCATTTGCAAAAGGAAAGAAAATAATTAGATCATAGGGGTTCAGTTTTATGAAAGTGTCTATTATATGAACCTAATATGAACCTTTCCAGCCTTTTACCTCAGAGTTTTCTGACTGTACAGTCCACATCATCCAATCCATTACCGGAAGTATGCTGGACTCTCCCTGCTTGCACTGTTTGTAAATAGCCTTAAGTGTTTCTTTATATTCTCTTTTGGGACACACTGAGTTCTAGATAAAAACAGACATAAAGATGTTTATGAGATATGTGTCCTTGTCTGTGAAATCCTGTCTCAAAATCTATTAATTTACCCGGATTCACCAGCAGGGTCACATATTTTAAATTCAGTTTACCTTGTGTGTGACAGGAATATCGCTTATCTTAAATGTTGACAGACATACCTCTTTCATTTCTTTCATTTTCCAAGTCCAGTCAGACAAGATTTCTTTAGCTCTTTCCCAATTAATTTCACTCTCCAATCTGCTCTTTTCAGAAGGTGTAAGTTTCTACATAAAAACCAAAACGAAAGTAATCTTTACATTTACATTTTAGGCATTTGGCAGACGCTTTTATCCACGTTGTTAACGAAATGCTCTTACCACTGAGCTACAGGAAAGCTAATCTTAACAAAGTAAAACCAAGCAAAGTAAATTGAAAGTAAAATGAAGAACCCAACCTTTTCATGTAATAATGTATCTTCCTTTTGTTTTTTCTGTGTAGTCTCTAACTCTTCAGCCCAATGCAAAATATAATATTGTTGTTCTTCCATACTTCCTTTATGTTTTATCTTTTCAGACATCTGGGAGAACTTCTTAAACTGTGGGGGAATTGCAAAAGCAAAGTTGCAAGTTCCAAATACAATAAATATGAACATTTATGTTTAAAAAAGTCATAATCATGCATTGTTTACCTTTACCACTCTGTTGAGTTCAGCATCCAGTCCTCTGATGATGTGCTTTGAATCATCAAGAGAAGCTTCCTGGTTGCAACTTGTACATTTGTTAAACCCCTGCAACTAGATTTTGACATTCATGTTTCGTAAGTACTAGTGGTGCAGATATACTTTACACACATTGTATGTACAATGTTTACCTGGGGAAAGACTTTCATGAAAGTTTTGCGAGCTCTGCAAATCAGTTTATCAATCTCCTGCAAAGATAAACCAGCATACAATTTTTTTTTATTTTTTTTATTCCACCCTCTTCAAAAAACAGTCATAAAGTCTCACGCAATGGTTATCTTGCATACTTTCAAGAACCTGTCTGAGTGGAGAAAATGAATCTATGCCTTGTTTGTTTATTAGCCTACCTGATTTGGTAGAATTGCCATATTAGGCTTGGCAGCAGGGAAGGAGCTACTAAAAGTTTTTAACTTTGTTTGTGGTGTCATCAAATTTATTTCACTTCCGGTAAATCCGGTGCTTTGAGCTTCTGCAACAGTGAAAGAAAATCTCTGTGAATTTAGCAGTTTTACACATAATCTACAAAAACAGTTCTCTTGACACAATGGTAGGTTACACACTACAACAACACAAAAAGACAAAGCAGTGTTTAAAACATATGGGTGGTGTAAACAAAGTTATTTAAAAAGACATTTACAAACAAAGAAGTGTAAAAAGAAAATAGGCTATACTACCGGCTGCACATGCCATATTTCTTGTATATTTTAATAATCAACAAACTTGCGTTCTTTGACCATCACTTTAGTCGAAAGCACGGCAAAGAATCTTGTTTTGTGTTTGATATATATAAGCCCAGACACGCCCTGCATTGAAGCATATCGGACCGCCTCCTCACAAGAGACTAGAGATGTTTTCTTCTATAAATATGTTAAGTATATATTATTTTGATCATACATGGCTTAATTAAGTGCATGTTTTATTTTGTCCCCCGTAACGTCACCATGCTGTCTCCCAAAATGCGTATAAAATAGATTGATGGATTAGCCTACTTATTTCTTTAAAATGTATATTTATTATAAAAACATACATTTTACATATAGTACAAAGCGTTGTTTCATTTTAATCCACATTATTATACGTTATGATGAGATTATTCATTTTAGCTTTACTTTTAAAAAGCTTCACTGAAAATGTCACATACAGACTACAAAAACAGCAGCCAGTCTAAAGAGAAAGTAAATTTAGCAGAACAAAACAGCAAACAAGTCAGAAACGGATGTGGGTTAAAGGGAGGTGTTATTTGATATTTTGTGACCGCAGTAGGCGCTGTGGTCACTGTCGACAATTCTCTACTCAAAGAGCGTAAATTCGGGCGAGACTGCGCTTTGTGCTTGTGCGCAGTTTTGCAATCGTGCGCAATAACGCGCATTATTCTCGTGCACGTTACTGTGAGCGGGCTTTTCAGAAAGTCTCTTGAGACTACTGACGTGACTTAAGGAGCTGAACACGCCGATTGAACTCTACGAAGCAGGTTCATTTAATTCGTATACTGATTGCGTTTGGAATTATTGTGATTGCCATGGTAATTGTTTCATAGCCAACATGTAGGTGAGTGTTGTATATGTATATATATACAGTTGAAAGAAAAAGTATGTGAACCCTTTAGGCTTACTTGGATTTCTTCATAAATTGGTCATAAAATGTGTTCTGATCTTCATCTAAGTCACAACAATAGAGAAACACAGTCTGCTTAAACTAATACCGCACAAACATTATACGTTTTCATGTTTTTATTGAACACAACATGTAAACATTCATAGTGCAGGGTGGAAAAAGTATGTGAAACCCTAGGCTAATGACTTCTCCAAGAGCTAATTGGAGCCAGGAGTCAGCCAACCTGGGGTCCAGTCAATGTGATGAGATTGGATGTGTTGATTAAAGCTGGCCTGTCCAATAAAAAACACACACCAGTTTTGAGTTTGCTGTTCTGAAGAAGCATTGTCTGATGTGAGCCATGCCTCGCACAAAAGAGCTCTCAGAAGACCTACGATCAAGAATTGTTGCTTACATAAAGTTGGAAATGGCTACATAAGTATATCTAAAAGCCTTGATGTCCATGTGTCCACGGTAAGACAGATTGTCTACAAATGGAGAAAGTTCAGCACTGTTGCTACACTCCATAGGCGTGGTCGTCCTTTTAAGATGACTGCAAGAGAACAGCGCAGAATGCTCAATGAGGTGAAGAAGAATCCTAGAGTGTCAGCTAAACACTTACAGAAATCTTCATGGGAGGACACCACGGAGGAAGCCACTGCTGTCCAAAAAAAACATTGCAGCACGTGTGAACTTTGCAAAAGAGCACCTGGATGTTCCACAGCACTACTGGCAAAACATTCTGTGGACAGATGAAACCAAAATTGAGTTGTTTGGAAAGAACACACAACGCTATGTGTGGAGAACAAAAGGCACAGCACACCAACATCAAAACCTCATCCCAACAGTGAAATATGGTGGAGGGGGCATCATGGTTTGGGGCTGCTTTGCTGCCTCAGGCCCTGGACGGATTACTGTCATCGATGGAAAAATGAATTCCAAAGTTTATCAAGACATTTTGCAGGAAAACTTAAGACCATCTGTCCGCCAACTGAAGCTTAACAGAGGATGGACGATGCAACAGGACAACGACCCAAAGCATAAAGTAAATCAACAACAGAATGGTTTCAACAGAAGAAAATACGCCTTCTGGAGTGGCCCAGTCAGAGTCCTGACCTCAACCCGATTGAGATGCTGTGGCATGACCTCAAGTGAGCGATTCACACCAGACATCCCAAGAATATTGCTGAACTGAAACACTTTTGTAAAGAGGAATGGTCCAAAATTTCTCCTGACCGTTGTGCAGGTCTGATCTGCAACTATAGGAAACGTTTGGTTGAGGTTATTGCTGCCAAAGGAGGGTCAACCAGTTATTAAACCCAAAGGTTCACATACTTTTTCCACCCTGCACTATGAATGTTTACATGTTGTGTTCAATAAAAACATGAAAACGTATAATGTTTGTGCGGTATTAGTTTAAGCAGACTGTGTTTCTCTATTGTTGTGACTTAGATGAAGATCAGAACACATTTTATGACCAATTTATGAAGAAATCCAAGTAAGCCCAAAGGGTTCACATACTTTTTCTTTCAACTGTAAATTAAAAAAAGTGAACCTAATAATAGAACAGCAATCACGACAATTCTAAACATTGTCCATTTAAGAAACATGAACATAAATGAGCTTTGTGTTATACATACATGCATTATAGGCTATAAAATGTACATAAGAACATATTATTATAAAATGATATGTTTATAATGTACAGAGTAACCTTATAGTCCTACAGCAGGTCACCATATCTCACGATGCACGGTAACAGGCTAAAAAATCTCTTACCTTCCCCTCTTATACACAGAATGGCCTTATTGTTCTCCATATTTGCTCTTTTGATATGTCATGCCTTCTATCTTATCCTGAAATGCATTTAGCTGTGATGAGAACAGTGACAGTCCTACAGCAGGTCACCATATCTCACCATGCACGGTAACAGGCAAAAAAAAACTTTTACCTTCCACTGTTTTACACAGAATAGCCTTATTATTCTCCATATTAACTCTTGTGACATCTAATGCCTTCTATGTCTTATCCCGAAGAGCATTTAGCTGATACCTGACCCTCCTCTATGTCCAGATAAAACCCTATTTTAGAGGGTTTTGGTAGGTAGAGTTTAGTGACTGGTTCAGTCAGAGCAATTGCATTTCCCAGGTGAAAGCCCAGATTCCAGTAACCTGCTTTTGTTGTCATAGAAAAAAATCCATTCCGGAATCTGACTTCTGTTTCCTCCTTACATCTACCACCTAGTAATGACGTTCTTTGTTATAACCCTCTTTAGCTGAACACAAGTCCAGCCATCAAATTTAGAATGTTCCCTATGAAACCCTTCCCAGTTTTTGCTGTAATTCTGTGCGATCACAGATTGTTTGGAGATCTGGGTTGGCTGTGTACGGATCTAGAACCACAACAGCTTCAAGAAAAGAAAGTTGTTCAATGAAGAATCTGGAACTCTTTGTATTATACATTTATATTATTTGATTATGAATTGTATCATGAATATAGTTGTTCTGTTCAGTTCTATAAACATGTAAGTATCAGATGAGCAGTACCTGTTGACTTTGTGATCCAATTCCAAACTGCAATAATGAAAGTAACAATATTATTTTTGTTGTTAAAGTTAATTTTGTAAAAAATTAATCTAGAAATTGAATGATTGACATCATCTCAAATTAGGCAAAAAAGAACATGATTTAGGAATGCATAATCCAACTTTAGAAAAAAAGGAACAAAACACCTTTTACACATTGATGCAAACTATAAAAATTACTTGAAACAAACGAAATTCACATTGTTTGATGTCAGATTGTACCCTTTAGCACTAAGCGATACAAAATCGCAATGATGACAGATGTTCCACACTCCCAATATTGGTTCAGGATTAAATAAAAATGTTCCAAAAAGGTGCACCATTTATGCTTATAAATAATGAACCAATGCCTTATATCGGTCTCTGCTTGTTAGGGCAAACAATATAAAAAATTATTAAAGAAAAATATGTGTCAAGGCAAAATTTGATCAAATAACTTCACAGGTCATTTTTGAATCTCTGTTTTTCTTCATCCACTGTCTATTGAAGGAGTCCTTTTATTTAAAAGAGATAAAGACTTTTATCAGAACTGCTGCTAAGGTTGTAGTAGAATAAATTAAGTTGGAGAGGGTAATGTACTACGGTTTCTATTAGTGCTTCTACAATGTACTTTTGAATGTATTCGTTAATGATATGAGCCTTTACAGCCTTTACCTCAGAACTTTCTGGCTGTAGTCCATCCTCCAGTCCATTACAGGAAGTATACTGGACTCTCCCTTATTGCATTGTTTGAAGAGATCCCTCCGTGGTTCTTTGTAATCTCCCTTTAGATATGCAGAGTTCTGATGAAAAAAGTTATGAGGCAGAAAAATACTAATAAGGTATTTTAAATCAAATTTAAGGCTCAGCATGACTGGCTTATTCTCATACAGGAAATACCTTCAAACACCTTTTTCATTGCCTTTAGGGTGCATGCCCAATGACACAAAATTTCAATAGCTGTGTTCAGTTTCATTTTGCTGTGCAAACTATAATCCATAGAAAATAAATGAGACTTCTAAATTAAACCAAATGAGAAAAAGATTGTATAAGTGACACAGCTGGGGTAAAATGAAAGCCGGACTTCATTCAACATTTATTCCTCTCCTGGTATAGGATTATTTGATATTATCTTCATTAGTCCCCAAAAATCTATATGTAAAATTATATGTAGAATCAAACCTCTTCTTGCAACAGATTAACTTCGATTTGTTTCCTCTGTGAAGTCTCTACTTCTTCAGCCCATTGCAAAATATAGAACTGCTGTTCTTTCCTATGTCCTTTATTTAGCATCTTCCCAAACACCTGGGGAGACTTCTTGAACGATGGACAATGAAGTTCAAAATGTGCTAAAGTAGACGCGCATAACATACAATACTTACATCATAAAGTTGTATTACTGCATTTTACCTGTACCACTCTGAGTTCAGCAGCCAGTTCTATGATGATGTGCTTTGACTCATCAAGAGATAAACTTTGTTTAAGGTGAGCACTGAAAGACAGACATGCCACAATAATGACATCTCCCTCAAAAAACAAGCATAAGTATATAAGGATGTGTTGTCTTACACAATGCTTACTTCAATGTTTATAAAAAATAACAATTTATCTACATAGAGTGTTACGTTTTTTTCACTATCTGTTCTGTAATTTGTTTGTCAAAGGGCATGATCTACACAACTGTGGAAACTTCACTTTGAGTGATATTACAAGATAACTTTCTATTAGGGTAAAGCCAGTGTGTTGTGCTTCTGCAACAAGAATAGAACATTTCTAAGAATTAAACATCTGCTTATGACACATTTCTTATTTTAGAAAAAAAAAACACTGAAACATAAGCTATGGGTGGTTAACAACTTGTCAATTAACAAATTATAATAACTAATGTCCTGTCAAATAAAAGAACATTGAGGGAAACGTGTAGGAGAAATACTAAACATGCTGCAAATGCCACATTTCTTCTATACCATGAGCAGCACCATAAGAACTGTACGTCTCTGTCTTTGCAGTCGAAAGAAAATATATGCCTGCCCAGTTTTTTTACCTCAATAAATCACCTGAGCGTTTAGGTATTTTTACATGAAAGATGATAAACTGTTCCTTGAAAAGAGGAGGTGGTTATAGGAATAGTGGATGGAGTTGTGGCGTCGCTGAAAATGGGAAGGCCGATTCTGATGACGTTGCAAAACTGTTTGTCATCCTGTCCGGTAGAGAGCAGCATTTCACTTCGCATCAAGTTATTTCACAACATGAAGAAAACCATCACGGAAGCAGAATTTGATGTAGTAAACCAAAAATCATTCTTTACGAATTAACGATCAATTTAAAACGCGATAAAGATTTCTTTCGCCTAATCACAAGTCTAGAATCTGCGGCGATGTCTAGGTAAGTGTACTTTCGTCATCTTCTAAATTGACTTAAGCTCATGTTAATGTAACTGACATGTAATTGTGATGAAATGTCCCGTATTCATACTTAGTTCATTATACATCTGCTTAATTTTTAGCTAAACTGATATTTTAATCTTTTAAGGATTAGCAGTTTCTGCAGTAGTATGAATTCACATAATCTTGTTAGGGAAAATGACACATTGTGATGCATTTAAATACTTTTTGACAGGTGCATTCGTGTTGTATGAGAGAACATTTTTTACATGACCATGGGGCACAAGAGAAGAGGTCACACACTTAAAACATCTCCATCTCTGGACACGCAGAGACAATCTGGTGATGAGAGGAGTTTAAAGCACAGAATATGTATGGTGTCAGACTTTTTCTACCCAAACATGGGAGGTGTGGAGAGTCACATCTACCAGCTCTCACAGTGCCTCATTGAGAAGGGCCATAAGGTTGTTATAGCAACACATGCTTATGGAGACCGCCGTGGAATTCGCTACCTGACCAATGGACTGAAGGTGTACTACCTACCACTGAAGGTGAGTTTAGTACTGTGCTTACCTCAAGCTTAAGAGTTTGTTCCACAATGAGTTTATGTTTATGTTTTATATTGGTTTTTATATATTTTGATTTTTTTTAGCTATAAACTCCTCCTCCTAAAGCTCCTCCTTTTGTAACCTTCTCCAGAAACTGATCATGTGTTTTCATTTCTTTTCAGGTCATGTATAACCAGTCTACTGCCACCACCTGCTTCCACAGTTTGCCATTACTTAGGTGCGTGTTTGTGCGTGAACGCATCACAATCGTGCATGCTCACAGTTCCTTCTCTGCAATGGGCCATGATGCTCTTTTCCACGCCAAGACCATGGGACTCAATACTGTGTTTACAGATCACTCTCTCTTCGGATTTGCAGATCTGAGCTCCGTATTGACTAATAAATTGCTGACTGTTTCATTATGTGACACGAATCACATTGTTTGTGTGTCATACACTAGTAAAGAGAACACTGTAATGCGGGCCGCCCTTGACCCTGAGATTGTATCTGTTATTCCAAATGCTGTCGACCCAACTGACTTCACCCCTGACCCCTGTTGTCGTGACAACAGCAAGATCACTATTGTGGTTGTGAGTCGACTGGTTTACAGGAAAGGTAGGTAGTGTGTAGCTCTTACACATTTACTTTTTTGCTTGTCGGTTAGTAGTTGACTTGTTGATTTAGTTTATTATGTGATTAGTCAGTATGAGCTACATATTTATTATTATTTAATGTATGCCTAGTTCTGTCGGTAAAACAGCATCTAATGAGTTTTCCCACAGAATTTTTCTCACTTAAATTCACTTTATTTGCATCTTGGAAAGAAATAATGTTGCCTGTGTTTTGTCGGCTGTTTTTTTTAAGGGATTGATTTACTAAGTGGAATCATTCCTGAACTATGCGGAAAGCACCCAGATCTCTGCTTTCTGATTGGTGGAGAGGGACCCAAAAGAATAGTTCTGGAAGAAGTTCGAGAGAAGTACCAGCTTCATGACCGGTAGGAAACCCAGCAGGCCACAACGCTTTTCTATATAAGTTTGTATGATTGTTAATACGGTACTTGAATTTCATGTATATGCAGTGTTCGTCTACTGGGGGCTCTGGATCATAAAGATGTTAGAGATGTCCTTGTACAGGGTCATATCTTTCTCAACACTTCTCTCACTGAAGCCTTCTGCATGGCCATAGTAGAAGGAGCTAGTTGTGGGCTGCAGGTAGGTTTTGTTTATTTAGATCAATAGACAACCCTGCCGTTATCTTAAGTTACCTTAGTGTAATGGTATTTTTTTTCTGTGTGTAGGTGGTAAGCACTCGGGTTGGAGGAATACCAGAGGTCCTGCCTAGTGAGTTAATGACACTGTGTGAACCAACAGTTCGATCCATCTGTGATGGATTAGAAACTGTTATTTCAGGAATACGAGCAGGAAATGTGGCGTCTCCTGCTTCTATCCACCGCAAGGTACAAACTCTCTACACCTGGAGAAACGTTGCAGAGCGAACGGAAAAGGTGACTTTTAATTATGTCATATTAATATACTAAAGTTCATGCTTTATCAGATTCTTCACTACATGTATGTTATATACCCCCTCTTTTTGTGTGTGCTGTAGGTGTATATCCGTGTATGCAAGGAGCCTGTTTTGTCACTGTCTGATAGATTGCATAGACTGCAGAATCACTGTGGTGCTGTGGCAGGATCCATTTTCTCCTTTATGGCTGTTCTTGACTTTCTCTTCCTGCTGTTTCTGCAGTGGCTCCGCCCTGATCACCTGATTGATGTTGCTATAGATGCATCTGGCCCCCATAGTCGTTTGGGGCAGAGCTTTAGTAAGAAGAAAAGTAAAATGGCAAACCCAACTTTGAGCTCTGTGTCTTGATATTTTTTATACTCAGATGTTTTTCTTTTTGTGAAACAAAATCTTCTGCAGAACACAATAGAAGATATTTTGAAAAAAGTTGGTAACAGAAAACCGTTGGTCCCCTTTGACTTGCATTGGTTGTGTTTCCATACAATAAAAGTCAACAGGGACCAATGGTTTTCTGGTACCAACATTTTTCAAAATATTTTCTTTCGTCTTCTGCAAATCGCACAGATTTAAAATGAGAAAAAGGGTGAATAAATGGTGAAAGAATTTTCTTTTTTTAAGGTGAACTATTTATTTTATATAACTTGATGGATGTAAAAGAACTCCGGGTGTGCACAACTGACCTGTTTACATTTCTGTATAACACAATAACCTCAGGTATTTATGAAGCTTTTAATATATATCATCAGCAAACCGCTTCGTCTTTGTTCCTCTACACATCAGTTTTTACCTCTGATTCATTCGTATTTACAAGTTTTCATACTTGTACGCTGTTCTTTTATATTCACCTTATATGTTAGTTTTATAACTGTGATTATGATGTACAAGCTTTCCTGCTGCCTGCCTTTTTACACAATCTTTAATAAACTTAAATAACATGCCATAACGTGTACTGCATTTTTTTGTGTGTGTTTTCTGTAGTTGAGTAGCTCACCATAAAAATAAGAAAATGTCTAAATAAACAATCTTAACTAAACTTAAGAATGTATATCAGGTTAATTTTTAAAGTTAAATTCTGCTTGAAACAATATCTTGAGAATAAATGAGGCATGCTGTGGTAAAGCTGATGTTTTCGATTTTAGTCAGGGTCTCTCCAGCTCAGGAATCTCATTGTAACACCCAAACAGAGCAGATAATTCACACCCTCGGCAATTCAAGGTTAAAACCGTGGACCGTTTGCAAACACTTATCACCCTTTTCGGCTTTTTTTGCACATGCATGTACTGTATATACATATTCAACAGCATGTCTATCCAGCTGTACCTCTTCCTGCATAACATTGCATGCAAATGATGTTTTGCTGAAGACGCAGATACTGTGTACTCAATTACATTTGCAGTTTTAATTACTGTGATTCATGGCTCATTGACTTAAAAAAACTTTAATTACGGTTTCATTTCTACACATATGCGATTATTAAATTGTAGATTGAAGTTTGTATTAAAGAGTGTTTTTATTTGACCGTATTGTTATAGGATTTATTCAATCAAGGTTGAATTTACGCTATGAAAAAACAATGCCTGCTGATTTGTATGTCCTTCTATATGTAGATGATTTTCAATGTGTGTAGGGTATCTCTAACCCCTTGCTGACTTTGTGAGACCCTTATTTGTTTATGTGGGGGACACTCACTAATGAGGTGGGGGGTAAGCACATATCGCAGATAACTGTGGGAGTTGCATTCTTACACCCAGGGGGTGGGTGTGTTTCCTTGAAGACCATATAAACGTACTGTGCTCCACTATTATAGTAGTTCTCTTCCTGTGAGTTGTATCAGTTGTTTAACTGTGAGTTTTAGAGAATGGCTGTGTTTCATGCTGAAATGAGTGTCTGGAGTAAACCATGGGATCACAGATTTCACATGTACGGAGGAAAAGTGTGTAATACACTAATGGCAGGTGAGTTCTCTAATATTGATTCAGTGCTTTCTGAATGTGTTGATGGACAAAAAGGGATTTGATTTTAAAATTGTAGCGTGAAACAATATGGATCATTCCATATACTGTTTATTAATATTACAGAGATGATAGTACAGTGCCTTAAAAGTTAGAGTTTTTGTATATATTTTGTGTTTTATGTATTATTATGTATTAGTAAATGTGTGTGTTTCGTTAGGCTCCTGGGATGATAGAACACCTTTACATGATGCTGCATTGCAAGGAAGATTGCTGCCAATGCGAAAACTTCTTTCACAGGTACTGTTTGAACACAAATTTATTGTTAAATTCAGCTTCATTTCATATAAATGTTTTGAGAAAAAATTAATGGGTAAATGAATGAAAGCTTTAAAAAAGCCGTTGCATTTTATAACCAGGGATATTTATCTTTGAGAAATATAGCACAAGCATACTTCTCAAGGAAACATTTTATCAGAAGATATTTGATAGCCTTTAAATGATACAACATTGAATTTGTCCTTGGGATGATGTGTTTGATGTGTGTTTGATGTGTTTTTGTTTGATGTGTTATCTACTCCAATAAAGAATGGATTTTTTAAAATGTTGCATAGTTGTACAAATACTCCCTTGATTCACTGCTGCTTCTTTTAAAGATTTTAAAAGTTTTATTGAACGCTACATAATATGAATGGATGAAGTTAACAGAACGTGTTTTTATGTACACAGGGTTATTCTGTGGGCTTGGCTACACTAGATGGAATTACACCTCTCCATGAAGCATGTGTTGGAGGCCATTTTACCTGTGCTAAACTTCTGCTCGAGCATGGAGCTGATGTACGTACAGTAACCATCCTTCACAGTATTTTCCTTCATTTCTCGGAGGAAGTTTTCACACTGACTCTACGTAATTTCTGCATTAATGAACACAAACATGTATTATGTTTCAGGCAAATGCTGTCTCTATTGATGGAGACACTCCTCTCTTTAGTGCGTGCAGTAGTGGGAACCCCGCCCTCGTCAGTCTCATCCTAATTTACAGCTCCACCCACCATCCAGCTCATCTGCGATGCTCACCTCTTCACGAAGCGGCAAAGAGAGGTGTGTGTTTGTGTGAGGTATATGGACTTTTACACTGCTGTAAATCCAAATAAATAAATGTGGTGTTTTTATGTTTGTTTTAGGTCACACAGCATGTGTTGAACTGCTTCTATCACATGGTGTGAATGTTGACATGGAGATGGCCTGCATAGGGACGCCGCTGTATTGTGCATGTGAATCCAAGAGCACAGAATGTGTACAGAGACTGCTGATTTCAGGTCAGAATCACACATATTACTGCAAAACGTTTTTTTGATTTAGATCTGTAGAGTGAATAATATTGTCCATAAAACTTTATTTTAACTCAATGTGACTCAGTAATGATAAAGCAGTGTAACAATTTCTATAATGGTACATAGCATACAACTTTGTATTTAGTAATTACAGTAATGTACAGTAATTAAATGAAAATAAAGTCATAATGGAAAAAACAGACTTTTGCAAGAAATATATAAAATTATAATTGAGAAACATTGTGTTTTCAGGTGCTGATGTGCAATGTGGGCGTGGTCTTGACACACCTTTACACGCTGCTGCCAGGGTCAGTGGGGCAAAGGAGGCGGAGCTTCTGTTAGAATATGGTGCTGACAGGACATCAAGGAACTCGGAGGGAAAGAAACCACTGGACTTGACTACAGATCAGAACATTAAACAGCTCCTGCAAGCTGCAGGTAAATATAACCACACAGTGAAAGCACTACATATGCCCAAATGCACTGCGATACTGATTTTTTCTCTTGTTTGGTTCTACAGGTCCCAGCTCCCTGTCTCAGCTGTGCAGATGGTGTATTCGTCGTTCCCTGGGCCAAAAAAGACTAAATAAAACCCAGATGCTTTGCTTACCTAATAGCCTACAAAATTATCTTCTCTATCATTAAAACACACAACTTCATTCACAACTGTTTTTGTTTCGTCTTAGCACAACTCATTCAATATTCTTGTCTGCTTATCACAATATCATCTGTAAATAAGTGTAAATCTGTAGACCAAAGTTTTGTGATTTTTGTAATAAATATTTTTCTACATTCAAAAGTCTATTGTTTATTTTGTTGTATTAAATGCTCACACCCACACAATCATTTAATCCAGAACAAGAACAAGGTAATCACTATAGCCAACTTCTACATTGCATTTTTATCTAGTCTAATCTAGACTACTTGTGTTTAATGTTATTTTGTATTGCTGTTATGTACAATCAAACAGGCTTACACATCACTTCAACTTACTTTTTGGAATTTAGGCGACTGGTGAGGTGCCTTTAAATAAATGGTGAATAACTTATAAAACTAGGTTAAAATGGCTAAACTTGTTTATGAAAGACAATTTGATAGTATTCAAATAAATGACAGTGCAGCTCAGCGTTACTTAAACAGCACAGCAGATGGCATTGTAACGTAAGGGAGACATCAAAAATGTGTCCCTTCATTTTAAACACTGCAAGTCCAGTGGTCCGCCTTTTTAAAATAAAAAACATTATACATAATAATCAAATTTAACATCAAAGTTATCTGTCTATTGACTATGTAACACATATCCATATGTGTGTGCGTGTGTGTAGTGTACACACGGTCACGGGGAATCCGTCGGAGCACAGACTCCGCCCACGCCATGCTCGTCCCCAGTGGCGCGTGCGTGGGGGGGTTTGCCTCGCTCGCGTTGTGTACAGATCATCGCAGCACAGTCATGAACACACACACACTATAGCGCTGCTCCTGACTACACTGCAGTTCACGAGATATACATGAACGAGCTCTGCGGCAGGTAAGATGTCAGTTTTGTATCCTGTTGTGTGTTCGTCAATGCTCTCTCTCTCTCTCTCTCTCTCCTCTCTCTCTCTCTCTCTGTTTGTTGAGGCATACACAGGTTTAAGGTGAAATGTTTCAATGGGTGAAGCACGAACTTCAATGTCCCCATTTTGTCTCGTTTTATTTAACAGGATGTGTTTGTGTAAATGGTTAAAGTCTGTAAAGAGACTAAACCCTGACAAAGTCAGTATTGGATGGTTTCCTTATACAACCTGCCTGTTTTTCCTGCTGTTTTGTGACACGACAGTGTCGTCTTGTCTCAGCAGGTGTATGAACAGGTGCAATGCAGTAGAGGTTTTTATTTTCCAAACTAGCCCGAATTCATATTTGTATAAACATTTTTGTTAAAGTTAGTTAAAGTTTTACATTGATTATTTGGTTACGTGCGAGAAAACGTGTGTTCAACAGATATAAGTGTTTACACAGTTTATAGGGAAACGGAGTCTAGTTGTGTCACTTTTATGCTCCAGTGAATCCTTCTTTTTATTGAATGTTTTTATGATTTTTTTGTGTAGATGTACCTTCACTTGGTGACAAGAAAGCTGTTAAACATTTTCAGGGTATTTAGAAGTTATAGTTATATAACTACAGTCAGTCCCAATGTTAATTTGTGTTGCCCTGTTGCCCTGTTTCCATTGGCTGTTTAAAAAATATGATGATATCAAAAACGTCCCAATAATTCTGCTCCATGGTTATGGTTCAGATAGTTTGTGACGTTCTCATTCATTTGATTTTAGCACTTGCCAGGCACTGGAATGATCAGTGTGGCATCCACCAGAAAGCTGTCTAGAGCTTTTGTGACGTCATGTATGACAAACTCACACAGTATGTAACCTCTGAAGTGTTATCTCTCATTTCGTTACCCCTGCTCTTTAAAGGCGGTGTGCTCCTGACATGTTTTATTTTTGCTGCGTAACGTGTTGATGACATTGAGTATCCTAGTCCCTACTGTTCGAGGAACTGACCTATTTGCTTACTCGCACGGGTGGAAGAAGGCAAGCTATACACCCAGATTCAAGCTCTAATGGTTTCTTATCACAGAGGAGACTTAACCAGAGAAACACAAAAAGCGACTTAATTATTTCATGCTGCTAGTAAACCGTTAAACTGATGTCTTGTCGCGTATCATTTTTTCTGTGCTTTGAGCACCAAAATACAAGTGTGTGTTTCCTAAGCACTTGCTATTTATACCCAAGCGATGATAATCAAGATAGCAGGAAGTTGGAGCAAAACAGTTTGACCGCCCTTAGGAGAAATGTATTGCTCAGAGGTTGCTCTTTCATTATTCAGGACACTTAATGAACGTGCTCAGCTACAGTATGTTGAATCGGTTTTGTTTCGGATGTTTCTCTTTGTCCATAGGAGAGATAAATTAGAAACGGATTAAACATTTGTTGAGATACTGTAAATTACAGCGCCATAAATGGACGGAATGAATAGCACTCAGATAATTGGTTCTCAGGGGAATTTGATGAGAAAAGTTCATATCTTTTTATGAGAAAAGGAAAACCTTCTTTTTTTGTGTATAGTTTATTGTGTTCAGCAGCCGGATCCTAATAGCTTATCAGAAAATCTCACAGCCAAGACTGAAAGGACACAGTTGTGTTGCTTAATTAAACAGCAGAGCTCATTTTAAGACCTTTGATGTGTTTTTATTGTGCTCTGGTCCTGAATAAAGCAAACTGAGAAGTGTAATAGGCATCACCGATAGAAGGCTGTCATGTTCAATTGTTCACAGTACTCAGATTCTAGCAAAGCAATATCACACAATGCAATTCTGGACCGGATCTGACTCTTGTATAACCCAATATAAAGGGCTTGTCCCTGATGATTGACTGTACAGAACCCCTCTTTGTCCATAGGAGAGATAAATTAGACACGGATTAAACATTTGTTAAAATACAGTAAATTACAGAGCCATACATGGACGGTATGAATAGCAATTAGATAATTGGTTATCAGGGGAATTTGATGAGAAAATTTCATATATTAGGAAAGGAAAACCTTCTTTTTTTGTGTGTACTTTATTGTTATCGGCAGCCGGATCATAATAGCTTATCAGAAAATCTCACAGCCAAGACAGAAAGCACACAGTTGTGTTGCTTTGTTAAACAGCAAAGCTCATTTTAAGACCTTTGTAGTGTTTTTATTGTGCTCTGGTCCTGAATAAAACAAACTGAGAAGTGTAAAAGGAATCACAGATAGAAGGCTGTCATGTTCAATTGTTCACAGTACTCAGATTCTAGCAAAGCAATATCACACAATGAAATTCTGACCCGGATCTGACTCTTGTATAACCCAATATAAAGGTGATTGAGTGTACTGAACCGCCGCCTACTGCTGTCCTTCTAAACACGTGTGTTACTGTCCCATAACTGTCATTTTTAATTGATTCATGTGTGTATGTGAGTTTACATTAAAGATTGAAAAGGTCACAGCTGGAAATAAATCGACATCACATTAAGAGTAATGGAACCAGGTACTATACATAAATAATATTTGCCACCCTGGTCTCTATACATAACAGCCGTTATTCAAGACTTAGTTGTGGCTAATCTACACTTTATAGCACTGTGTTTTTTTGTAATGTTAATGCAGCCTTTCTGAAAGGCATAAAGGATACATGAATCCATTAAGCCAGGTGTTGTTGATGAATGCGTCTTCATCATTAGAAGAGTAATTACTGTGAGCAGTGTGTCTGGACTGGCAGCTTGTTGACTCGACTCTTGGGTTTTTTCCATTGTACTACATTTCCCATGGTTCCTTCTAGTCCTGTTTGTAGTCTACATGTTTAGGTCATTGGAGCCTGGGGTACTAATGGATTGATAGTGGACAATTCCATCCAAATGTCAACCTTAAGATGAAAAACTCAATTTAAATACTCAAGTCTCTCTTAAAGTTTTTAAAGATCCAGTTCTAGCGAATTGCAACCCATGGCTAACTCTTCCGCTCACCCCTCCCTTTTCGAAGTACTACGGTGGCTGACACAGGAGAAATATATCGTCACGTTTTCGCTTCTTTGCCAAAGGAGATAACATATTTAAGAAAACCACTCTGTAGAGCAGTTTGTCCGTTTAGGGCTACGGTAGAAACAAGATGGCGATTTACACGTAAGGTAAAAAAACACAACGCTTCCTTCATTATGTAAGGTGTTTACGTAGTTATGTAAATATTAAATTGCATTTCTGTTAATAGATCCTCCTTAATATTACACATTGCATCTTTGAGGCAATGTTTTTGCATAGTTTTATATTGTCAGGGAAGTAAATTGTAACATCCATAACGGTCAAGATTCTTCATAAATGGGCACATGAAAATATAGTCATTTTATGTTCTATAAAGAGCCATCCCTTCTCCAGTTGTTGGGCATTATTGTTTCTGGTTTGTACATTTAATTCATCGAAATCCTACAAAGTATGTTGCCTCTCAAAAACGTCCATCCTTTTTGGTCACATACATAACGCGTTATAATTTTCCCTCTTTTAAAGCAGAAAAGTCATGCAAAGACTGGACTTTTTTAATGTCTGGACTCATCAGAGCTATAGTAAAATGAAAGCAGATTGTTCAATACATTCTCCGAGAATTTACATTTCGAGTTTTGACAGAAAATGTCCCATCCATGACTTCGGAGTTGACCAGTGTTTGTTGCTGTTGTGTCTTTTACGTAGTTTAGGCATGTGGACTGAAGATGACTTCATACGAGAACTGTGTGAGCGTGTGTTGACACAGGGCAGTGTATACACTTCAATGTGTGTAATCAGGGTGGGATCCAAGAAGTTGCCACACCTTCTGTAACCTTGGAGGTTTTTTCATTTTTAAGCAGCTCAGCAGTACATCATTTGTTTCCACTGTTTTTTCCTGCCTCGGGAGTATAAAATACCTTCATATTCGAATTTCAGACACACACCAGCAACCGCCTGAAGGCAGTGACAGCAAGAGCAAAGGTTATTTTTAATTAATGTCAGATATTACTGGTCATGCTGTCTTTTCTTCACCAGAGACAAGGAAGATTCTCCACTGATGTTTGCGTTTGTGTGTCCCTGTAAACAGTGCTTGCGTGGAAAATTTGAATTAATATTGCTTCACATCCTCCTGGTGAGTCATACACCAAATGTGAAAGCAACCTCAATTAGACACAAATATAAGAAATTATGTTTAATACACTGACATTGGCACACACAAGCACAAAAAAGACAGACGTTCACGTCCACATAGACAAATACACATAGAAAATAAATATTCACCTGTTTGAGTGTATGTGTGTGCATTGTCTCACCAATTCAAACACTTTTCTTAGTGTAACTGATGGTGTGAAAAACAGCTTTTGAAGGTTTTGATTATGTATCCTGGCCTATAACACTTCTACCAGATTTGTCAGAGAGACTACAGGTAGTGTGCTAAAAACACGCACACATACACACACAGACGCTCAGAAACACCCACACACACATGTCTGGGTTTATTATCTCTGCCAGGACAGTCCATAGGCGTAATGAATTTATAAGCTGGTTTGCCTGTGGGGACCTAATTTTGGTCCCCACGGCGACACTAGTCCCCATGAGTTGGTGTGTATTCAGGTTTAGGTCCCCACCGGGACATAAAAACAAGGCCACACATACACACACACACATTTGAAATGCATCTCTATTAAACAAATCTGCATCAAAGATGAGATATACACCGCATACACACACGGTTAAATGCCCTTACAGTACATGCAAAGCATACTGCACATAAGCCAAATATTACTTTTTTAAGTAGTTTACATTCGGTCAAACTTATTGTTCTTCGGAGAGTGAAGATTAGAGTTCTAACTGCAATCTAAATTCAACAGAGTATGCTTTAGCCGGTTTTGAACATCAAAAAATCTATGAATGTGTAATTCATTTTAATGAGACCTCAATAGCAGTAGACAATAATAATTAATCATTTTTTTACTAAGAACTTGATGTGTCCTACACATTGTTGTGGCATATAAATAAACATGTCATGGAAGTAAAATAATTTGGACCCTTGCTTGTTTCATTAAGTTTTTGACACAAGTTGATCCCTGTTGCCAAGGCTTTAGGATGTTCTTTTTTCCGAGGTTTTTCCAAGGTTCCGAAAACACATAATCCCTAACAGAGTAATGACTTCACTTTGGTTTAATTTTACAATACAACACCCATTCTGGTAAATGTTTATTATTAGAACGCTTAATTTAGGATTTCATTAAAAGTTGTCTTAATTAACTTTATTTTAATGGTTTCAATCCCTACGTTTTAGCCTATTTGCTATTAACTCAGAGGTTGATGGTTCAGTCCCACGTATGCATGATGTACAGTGATTACTGTCTAACTCTATTACTCGTGTGCTCTTGAGCAAGGCACTTCACCCCAGATTGCCGCCGGCAGACTGCCACTGCAGTTAGTGTATTGTCACTTTAAATAAAGCTAAATGGGGACTTATTAGTGGCTGTTTGGCTCAGCTGTCATAGTAACATCTGGACTGTCGGTCTATTCATCAAGCTAATAACTGAGACCATGATGATCCATAATATTCATGTGTTGAACCATTTAAAGGGATAGTTCTCCCAAAAATCACCAACCTTTATGTCATTCCAAACCTCTAGTCACGCAGAACACAAAAGAAGATATTTTGAAGAATGTTAACCAAACGACATTGGCCCCTATTGACTTCACTTACATGTACACAAAAGCACTAAGACATTTCTTAAAATATCCTCTTTTGTGTCCCATAGAAGAAACAAAGACCATACAGATTTTAAAATAAATGATGACCGAATCTTTATTTTTGGGTGAACTATCCCTTTCAGATTTTTGGATTTGAACTAAACTTGAACTGTTGGATTTATACTGTATGTCATTTTCAGAGAAATACATGTCTAAATCCCCTGTTAAGGTATTGTTTTGTGGTTATGCAACCATTTGTAATTGGGGGTTTCAGGAAGCATTAAGGACAAAACTGGGATGATAATTTCTAAAGGTCATATGATCATTATACATTTTATTCCCTTAAACTAGTCATTATTTAGTGTTTCATGGCCATTATCCACCCTATCACTGACCGTTGCTGCGGTTCTTTTAGACTTCTTTGCAAATGCCATCTTGCATGATTGTTTTCTCGCACTTTTCCGGTTTGCTTTCAGGACTCGGGTCCAGTTTAGTGGGTATTTTGTTGCATTCTTCAAAATACTGCTGCATAACTGGGGCTTTGCATAACATGCATTATAATGTAAATGTAAAATGTTCTGCTTTAAGTGATAGTTCACCCAAATATGAAAATTATGTTATCGTTTACTCATCCTCTTGTCATTTTAAACCTTTATGACTTTCGTCCCTAAAACAACAAAGAAGATATTTTAAGGAAAGTTGGTAACCAAACAGCGCCGGCACCCGTTCACTTCCATTGTATAGACATAAAACCAGTGCAAGTAAATGCGGGCCGGCTAATAACATTCTTCAAAATATCTTATTTCGTGTTCTGTGGAGTTATGCTTACGGTTTTATGGTACAATAAATTCTTCAAACATAAATGAAAAATAAATCTTTATTAGTATGACTCTGTAAGTTGGTCATACAGAGTCGTGATTCATTCAATGTCAGACCTAAAAAACTGATATTGAATAGATTTTTAGTTGATCTGTTCTGTCTGGATTTTATGCTTGCAGTCTTTCAACAAGTTAAGAGCGGCAACAATGAACTGACCAATACCTGCCACAATCCCACGATCACTGAGAGATGTATGGTATGTGAAAGATCGAGCAGATGACCTTTAGGAATATGCAGGTGAACTACAGCAATCCTTCATTCTGACCAAAGATATCGAGCTGCGTTCATGAAGGATTTTTTGGATTGGTCGTAGGCCAATTTGATTGGCTGACTTTTGACCCCTGGTCATGGCGAAGACAACAGACTCCTTAAATCTGTCCTTCCTCCTGGAGAATGAAAGACAGATGATCCTGAGTGTCCTCCAAAAAGACGAGAAGCTCCGTAAGCGTGAGGAGAAACGCATCAGGTAGCATCTCTCACTTTCTCATTATCTGCTGCTTAAAATGTGTAATGTGGTTTCTGATTAATATGTGACGATGCGGTTTCAAGGCAAACACAGCAGGGTAAATAAATTAGGAATCATTAGTGCTAAAGCGAAAATAATATTATCATTCCTCATCCTGAGGGTTTGGCATCTAAACAGATTCAGCAGTGCAGATTCATATGTATTGTTATTGTTGTAAGTAGCGCATTGTTGAATTTTTAAAGCAGTTACTGTTTTATTTATGCTAGTCTTTGTGTCTCAACAGGAAGTTGAAAAATGAACTTTTAGATCTGAAACGAGTCGGGCGGCGCAGTTCTGCAGATCAGCGTGAGTGTGCCGTGTGTCTGCGTGCTCTGGGTCTCATCCTGCAGAGGGGTAATGTGTGCACCAACTGTCATCGACGTGTCTGCAACTTCTGCACTGCTACGCCTCCGGACACCAAACACTACAAATGCACTGTGTGTGCAAAGACTGCGTGAGTCATAGACAACATTCCAAACACACTCTGGCATGTGATGGAAAAAAAGATATTCACAAATTTTATTTCATACCACCTACCATGGACCGTCAATAGGCAAATCATGGTAGAATGTCTTCGACTAAAGGCGGCTAGGTATTTTTGTTTCTGCCCTGACTTTCTGTATAGGTTATATGTCAACACAGTAAATTTGCAATTGTCAAGATATTTCATGAGGTCTTTATGAGAAGAACCAATTAAGCTGTGTGGCACTTCTGTAAATGGCTTTTAAACCTTGTTGTCTATTGTGACTGCATTCTATAGGGAGCTGAAGGTGGTTACAGGCGAATGGTTTCTGGAAGAAAGAGCCAAAAGGTTTCAACATGCTAGCAGTGATGTAGTCAAACAGTCTATACTCTGCAGTCCTCCAGTAGGTGAGAGCAATTCAGAACGATGCTGAAGATAAGCGTTCATTAATTTTTAATAAAATTATCATCCGTACAAGTCCTTGGTTATTGTGAAGTATTAAAGGGAAAGTTCAAGCCAAAATAATCTATCTTCATTTTCTCACCCTTGAGTTGCTCCAAATCGGTATAAAAATGTGTTCTGATGATCACAGAGAAAGATATTTGTAAGAGTGCTTGTATCCGAACAGCTTGGCCACCATGACTACAATAGTTGGAAAAATGACAATGGTAGTCAAAAGTGCCTCAGAACTGTTTGCTTTCCTTTATTCTTCAGAATATCTTTTTTCGTTTTACAAAACAAAGACATTTTTCCTACTATGGTGGTCAATAGTGGCCAAGAACTGGCAGGATAAAAGCATTCTTCCAAATAACTTTCTCCGTGTTCATCAGAATAGAAGAAAGAAATGTATACAGATTTGGATCAACTCAAGGAAATGAATAAATGAAGCCAGAAGCCATTTTTGGTTGAACTGTGCCTTTAAGTATTTAATATTTCTTCTTTGTAATTAAAAGAGTTAAAAAACTAAATTAGTTATATTTAGTATGTTTATTGCTTTCTGGGACAATACACAAGCAAATTAAATAAAGGTTCACTGTTTGCTGTTTACAGGTACAGTAGTAAGGATTGAAGTGATCAATTATGAGATTTTGCATTTTGTTACATTTTCCAAATTTCTAGAATTGAATTAATTAGAAATGTCTAATTTTATTTCAAGATGAAGCCTCTACCCCCAGACAGCCCTCTCCGTCAGAGTTGGAGAGATCAGCCACACCCAAATCTGATAGATCAGCCACGCCGAAATCTGAGAGATCAGCCATGCTCAAATCTGAGAGATCGGCCACGCCCAAGTCACACAAAAGCGCAGGAAAGATAAAAAATAGGTGAGAGACATAAATTACAGTTAATTATACCGATGTGGCTGTTGAATGCTTCAATCTGATTGGTTGACAGACGTTATATGGGTATGTAGTAATTTTCGCTAAATTTACACCTGGAAGTTGTTCCAGGTCTGCCGAACGCATCACAGTTCCATATCACTTCGCCAAGTTTAAATAACAGAAAGGTTATAGTGTAGCCTACATGCCTTCACCTCACACAGCACTCTGCTCTTGATCTGACATTAAACTTTACTGTTAATGGAAACGCATGCACAGTTTCGTTTCAACAAACAAAGCATTTTAAAAACAATACAGAAATACAAACTGAAATCAAATCAAATAGAAAATCTAAATAAATTAATAAACACAGATAGCCTACTGGTTCATTTTCCTCTTCGTGCGGCATATAACTGATAAGAAATATATTTTGATAGACCTACTCTTTCAAAAGTGTGCATGATTTTTTTTACTGCTGTGATACAAACAAAACGAGGAATAAATAATATTATTTTCACTGGCTTTTCTGTCACATTGCTGCAAACGCGCAGATATGGCGCACCGCGGTTTCTTACTCTCTCACTCACTCACACCGTATAGGAGCTCAAGTCTCCGAGTCCATTCGCTTTAACGGACGCTTGAAATGAGATTCACAAGAAAGTAGTCATACCATCAACAGCATTTAAAAGACAATAACATGACAAATATTGAAATTAAGTTTGAAAGTATGACATTTGAACAATGTCCTGTTGTGTGGTAACATATTTGAAAGTTAATTATTGACGTTTCATCTTGCCGCGTTACCAGCTCGGGGTGTGCAATAACTTTTGAATAATTGATCGGCCCGTTGTCAATTATTCCTTACGTAAACGTATTATATGTGTTAAACTATGGCTTGGTTTGAAAAGGCATAACTATCATGCTTGGGGTGAGACAAGGACAGAGGACCCAGGGGCAGACAGCGGGTAAGGGGTTTAATAAATAAGAAAGACAAAACAAAAACCTGCAAGGGGGTAAAAAAAGCACAAGCGTATGACTTGACATAAAACCGAGGAATGTAGACTAACTAAACTAAACAGGACTAAAAATAACATTTACCATATATAACAAAAGACTAGACTACACTGAGAAGACACAAACTCACCCACATAAATCGAAATGAACCAGCACAGGACAGAAAACGAAGGGGGAATTATAAAGGGATCAAATCAAAAGGGAAACAGGTGCAGGGCATGAAATAATTACCTATCAATAATGAAGAAACGAGGGGACGGGGACAAAGACGAGACCGGAGAGAGTGCATGGAAAGCCATTAGGACCATAATTGCCTCTCTCCACACAAAACATGAGGCTCTGTCATGATTCTTCCACTAGATCAAGAGAAGCATGACATGATGGGGTAGAATCATGACAATAACACACTACTGTTTCGGCAGTAAATATACAGTATTGCATTTTTTATAAAACTAAAAACCTGAATTAATATCAACTGTTATTTTTAACATCCTTTCTGGACTCATGATCACACTGTAAAAAAATAAGAAGCAAATATCGATTAAATTGCTGTTGTTAATGATATTGTCATTAAATCATGTTCCATTACAAAACAGTAGGCGGTTTGTAATGTGCAGTATGCTGTAAGCTAGTCAAAGCTTCCTCGTTATGCCCATGTCTGTCCATTAGGAAGAGAGCGGTTGCAGTGGAATCCTCAGGTTTGCCAACAATACCCAATAACATGCGAGCGCAAACGCCCAGAACACCTACCCACATCGAGGGAAGAAACAAGGTAACGCATGATGGCACATTTTTTATTCCTGTGTATAAGGACGTACACATGTGCATGACAAGTAGTATTTAATACCTACTGTGTGTTTTGTTCAGCCGGATGGGGCAGAGAGCGTGACTAGTATACAAAGTAGCAACAACATTTCTGAAAAGATGGCAGGTGAGCGGAGCACACCCTCCATTGCCGTGTCCAGAGCCTCCCTCTCATCAGGTATCACCATGGCATATTTTGACAATGTACTGAAGCTCTTAATATGATTACAGGTCACACATATAAAATACTTACAACCTAGAACGCTGGTCATTGTTTCTCTCTCTCTCTTTGATCACAGATCGCAGTCGCTCAGAAATTGACCTCAGTAATGCCGTGGAAGGGTTAAGTGAAGACCCGCTGGTGAATCGTTGCCGTTCAGTACCAGGGCTGAACGATGGGGTAGATGTTATCCCTTAAACCATTTCTGCATGCAGCATATTCCCGTTTGCAAGATATGATATTGACTTCCAGTCAGGGCTAAAGTGATAAGAGACAGCTTTAACATTTATCTCTTCTGGATATATAGTGCTTCTTGGTGCATCACCACTTTTATCAGTTGTGTTGAATTTATATTGCCACGTCAAAAAAAACATTGAAACATAGAGAATGGACCACTTTGTAAGATGTAAACACGAGTCCAGAAGCACTTCCGGTTTCATTTTTTCTTTTCTTTTTTAAATATTGCATATATAGTTAAATCTTAAAGTTATGTATTTAACATTTGTTAACATATATGTTATTCAGTTTTTCTTGTGTTCAAAAATAAGGGAAACATTTTACAATTAGGTGCTATTAGTTAACATAGTAAATGTTTTTCAGCATTTTTAATCCTTGTTAATGTTAGTTCATGTCAATACTGTTACTCATGTTAGTTCATGGTGCATTAACTAATGTTAACAGTGACGATGTTTGATTGTTATATATTAGTAAATGCTAAAATTAAGATTAATTAATAATAATACATTTTGTAGAAGTATTTAGCAATATAAGTTGTACCTTATTGTAAAGTGTTACCAAAAAATGAAACGGGATGTTCTTCTGGAATTGAGTTGAACCAGCGTTATATATGTTTACCAAAGTGGTCTATAGACGGTTTCATCTTGACAACATAAACAACCGTTTTCTCAAATATTTTTTTCCTGAGTGGTTATAGATGGCTTCTAATGCATTAAATAGTTAAATGAAGCTTTTTATGTTGCTTGTGGGGTTTCTCTGTGTTATATTCAGTGAATTTGTTTTGTGGTGCAGGACTCGGATGAGGACATTGATGCTTTGTTGTCAGCGCACTACAAAACCAACCGGAGCGTCTGCAGCGCGCAATCAATGGTATAATAGTTTACGCCGACAAAAACACATTTACACCATAATCACAGGCACAGCTCCATCATGCGCTCCATTGTGTGTTCTCTAGCTCTGTGCAAATGCGTGTGTGTGTTGCATGTGTGTAATGTGTTTAGTTGTATGTTTGTGTGTTTTATGGAAATTATCTTTTCCCCTGGCTAAAGCTCCAGTTACACTTAATTTGTTGACTCACCTGGCAGACCCACATAATTATTTATTTTGCACACTCTCACACACACATTAGAAGGCAAAATATGCATTGCTGTCTTGTTCCTCCTTTACCTGCCCACACGTACAGACACAGGTGGTGCATTAAGACACAACAAAGAAGATTATTCAGCCAAATGCGAAAAAAAGTGGCCTCTTCGGAAACGGATGAGATAGCTCGTACCTCACACACAGAATGTAAAAGCTGGATGAGTCATTACGGTACACCAACAGATGTGAAGAGTGCTGAATGAAGGAGAAATGAGGGAGAAACAAACTACTATAGCACTATAGAGTCATACGACGAATGAAAGATGCTGAGATCTTAGAGTAGTTACAGAAAAATGACAATTCTGTCATTAGCTCCATTTGTTCTTCAAAACCTGTATTTGCGTTCTTCTGTGGAACACAATGGAGGATGTCAGGGCAAAATGTTCATGCTGTTAAAGTGAATGAAGACTGGGCCTATAAGAGACTTGGTGCTTCATTGATCTTGATGTTCATATTTTGTAATATGTGAGACAATCTTTCCTCGTGGCATAGCTTGCAAATCTTGATATATGAACACATTCAGATCATAAATCCATTTTGTGTTACCCGACAACATTGATTTCAACACGATATAAGACAGAGCAAATAATGAGAGAATATTTATTTAAAGCTGAACTTTTCACCACTACAAATAAAACTCGTTTTGCCTTGAGCCATCTCTGCTCATTCATAGAATCCATACTTTTCTCAATATTTCTACTCTGTGCTTTCTCAAACATTTTCCTTCTCGCTATCAATCTTCTCTTTTCTCTTTCTTTCTCCTGTCGTCTTTATTCCAGTCTTCCACGCCTGCGTCGGAGAGAAAGTGGGGTTTCCTAAATGTCCCTGACTCAGATGCTGACACTGTGAGTGTGCGTGTGTCTGTCTGCTGTTGTGTGTCTGTCTTGCTCTGGTGGCTTTGATTCTTCTGTACCATTGAAGAGACTGTTATACATGCACTCTACATAACACAAGCGTAGACGATTGCACACCTAAACACTCTTTCTGTCTTCCAGACCAGTATCAACAGTATGATGAGTGTGTACAGTGAAACGGGGGACTATGGAGACGTACGGGTTTCCGGGGAGATCCTGCTTAACATCTCGTACAGCTATAAAACAGGGGCACTCAACGTGCTTGTCCGCGAGTGCCGCTGCCTAGCAACCGGGGATGAGAGGAAGCAGCGCACGGATTCGTAAGACCACACACACACATCTGTATGCTCCGTTGGACACTTTACTTCACCCTGGCAGAGCATCCTTAAACACTTTATGTATAATTGTTAGGGCTGATAGTAGATTACAATAATTTATTGGATTTAATATGATGCTTTTCTGTGTTTAAAGAAATAAAATAATCTAAACCAATGTGGTTTTCATTCATGTTTTTTGTTGAACAATTTTAAGAGATTTAAAGATGAGTTGTTTGGAATTGCTGTTTATTTGGGCAGGACGACGGAGTTGAAAAGAGCAATAATAAACTTTTGCATGAGTTTAGGACAAACGTATTTTGTTATATAACTAATGGGAGACAGAGGAAGCGTTTAAAACAATGGAAATGACCATTGTTTTCACTAAACTGGTGCAACTAGTCATGCAGAAATCACACACTTTACCTCTAAACATGTTTATTGTGAAAACTTAGGGTGTCACATCATACCGGTAGTGACTATAACCATGATATTAATAACATTGATTATTGATATTGTGTTAATAGTACAGATATGATAATATTGTAAATAATTCAACAGCAATATCTGGTCAACACTCCAAGAACCAAAATGGTTACAAACTCTCTCTGCCATCATTGTAAGATGTAAACTTAGATTGTTTTTTTTATTATTTTCTGTTGATATTGTGATACATATACAACACATATAAAACACATATACATCTGTATGTTTTTGTGTTTATTAATACAAATTGAGTATGCACATTTTTCTCAGAAATATATTATGTAAACACTCACTTTTATTCTGGATGCAATTAATCGCGACTAATCGTTTGACAGCCCTAAAATATAATTTAATAATAAAACACTAACTTTTGTGTGTGTGTGTTTTGCAGGTATGTTAAAACGTATCTCTTGCCAGACAAGTCCCGTCAAAGTAAGAGGAAAACCAGCATCAAAAGCAACAGCACTAACCCAGTGTTCAATGAGAACCTGAGGGTAAGAGCTTCCTGTCTGCCTTGTATCAGGATGGATCTGCAAATAAAATATTGATTTTAAGGCCTCTGTCTTCCCTCTGTCGGTGTAGTACGTGGTCAGTCACTCTCAGCTGGAGACGCGCTCGCTGCAGGTTTCTGTGTGGCATCACGATCGCTTCGGACACAACAGCTTCCTGGGGGAGACAGAGGTGACCTTTGACTCCTGGGAGTTTGACAGTCATTTAGAGGAATGGTACGCTCTGCAGCCCAGGGTGAGCTATGCACAGGCACAGAATCAAACGATAATAAATTATTGATGTTATGGTGTGCAAACAGGGATATTGTGTTGTGTGTATCAGAATGAGTCTTATGTAGACTCAGTGATGCAGTATAAAGGCGAGCTGACGGTGCTTTTGAAGTACATCCCTGCAGAGAGAAATATCTCACCGCCACTGGATCAAGTGCAAGGTTCGATTTAGAAGTTTCTCATTTCAAAAGCTAATTTTCTTTTCATTTTTTGGAAAGAAATACTATGATCTGTGTGGATGATATCTCACTGCTCTGTATTGAAAAAGCAATAAAACTGCAGTTTATTATGTTAGGGACTTTTACATTGCATTTTTATTGCTTAAAGTCACTGTGCTGTGTTGTTTGTGCTCATACAAGCTCTTGTTTCTGCTCACTGTCTGCGTTAATAGAGTCCACGATCAATCTCACTCTCTGTATTTCTCTCTGCCTCAGTGAAAAAGGGATTTCTGAAAGGAAAGAAAATGATCACCCTCCCTAAAGGTGGAATGGTGGAGTTGCTGGTTAAGGAGGCCAAGAACTTGATGGCCGTAAAAGGAGGTTCTTCTGATCCGTTCGTCAAAGGGTAAGCAGATTGCTGCACTTGTTTGCTGATAAACGCATGGCAAACTTACGCTTGTGGTTTGCGTGTCAGGTACCTGCTGCCCGATGACAAAAAAAGCACAAAGCACAAGACGTCCGTGGTGAAGCGCTCAGTGAATCCACGTTGGAATCACACCTTCACGTATTGCGGACTGCAGCACAGCGATCTGGACAGCGTGTGTCTGGAGCTCACCGTTTGGGACAGAGAACCGCTCGCCAGCAACGTCTTCCTGGGTGGGGTGCGGCTGGGTGCAGGAACAGGTGAATGGTTCTGTTTTTTTGTCCTTTGAATAAACTTCTTTTCAGCTCTTATAATAGGTCATTTGTTTACATACTGTCATTATTTGGAAAGACTCTGACAGTCAAATCAGAGGATCAAATTCGGATAATTGTAGTTTGACTGAAGTTTATAGTTGTACATTTTTTAACAAGACTAGTGTTGATTGATAATATGGCAAAACTTTTTACATTTATGGTATAATAATGTTTATTAAAGGAGCACTTTGTCGCTGTCCTTCCGAAACCTTGGACGTCCAAATTTGCTGTTTTTACTTTAAGCTGTTATTTAAAGTGATAGTTCACCCAAAAATGAAAATTCTGACATCATTTGTTCCCTCTCCTGTCATTTCATAACTGTATAAATGACTTTGTTCTGATGAACAAAGAGAAAGATATTTGGAAGAAATTTATTTTCAATTCATTGACTGCCATTGTAGGAAAAGTTAAATGCTAGTCAAAGGTGCCCCAGAACTGTTTGTGTTCCTAAATTCTTCAAAATATTTCACTTGGTGTTCAACAGAACAACAAAATACACATTTTTCTACGTTCCTACTATGGTCGTTCATGATGTCACAGACATTGATATAGGTTTGAAATAAGTAAATGATGACAGAATTTTTATTTTTGGTGATGGATCCCTTTAATACTGTGTTGTCAAAGTTGACAAGCACTTTTTAATACTTTTTATTGGTTATATATTTGCTAAACCCCTCAACCAACATAAAAGGTAATAATAACGATTTACACAAAACAATACAAATCACAAAATATGAAGATATAAGGTTTCAGAAGGACAGCAGCGATATTCTACAATCTAGTTTAAATAGTCTAACTCCACCTGTATAGTTAGTCTAATGTCTGACACCAGAAACATTTATGATTTAGTTTAACGTACCCAGTTTTATTCCTCTTTCTGACTTTTAGAATTTTAGCTGTTTTCCTTTAAAGGTCCAGTGTATAAAATTTAGCGGCATCTAGTGGTGACGTTGCAAATTACAACCAACAGCTCACTCCAACCCTTCCTTTCGAAGCACTATGGTGTTGTCACATTTATGCTTATTTGCTGTAGGAGATACGGTGCTTAAGTGAAAAAAAAAAAACTTTGTAGAGTTGTATGTATGTTTAGCTTTACTGTAGAAACAAAATGGGGATTTCCATGCAAGCGACGAGCGGTGTATGTAGATAGATATAGCTCATTCTAAGGTAATTAAAATTCATTATGTAAAGTCTTTATACACCCCTGAAGACATAGTTATTTATATTATATTGCATTTCTGTCAATAGATCCTCCAAAAAATCACACACTGGCCTTTAAGAAATCTATAAATATATGACATCTGTTATGACTGGCTAACCACTTTGCATGTGAAATTAGTAAAAACACCACTGCCGAATTCCTGAGAAGCCATTGATACGTAAATGTGTATGTGTAATAGTTCACATGGACTGATGACCCATTTTTGCAGCTTGATTTACATAAAAGGTCTGAATGGCTTTGCTTCATGTCAGACTATGTTTTCAAAGTAGATAGAATTAGCTTTTTTTTTAACAAGGAAAATCAATGATACGTCCACTTCAGCCAATAAATCTGTATCTCTAACACACAAGCTGTTAACTGACCTATTTGTGACCTGCAGGTCTGAGTTACGGGAAGGAAGTGGACTGGAACGATGCTTACGGGGAGGAGCAGCGGCTATGGCAACGCATGATTGAGAACCCAGAAGTCCCGCAGGAGTGCACACTGATGCTTAGATCAAGCATGGCCAAAAGAAAGACTTAGTGAATAAGGGACAAAAATAAAGAAGAGGGTGTTTTCCTGGCAATATACATCATGTCCGATCATCGCTAGACAATTTAAAGTGTTTGTAATGGCATTAGCCACATTCTTCTTCCATTAAGGTGCATGTGCATCAACATTTTCAAATGCATTCGTAGGTATATGTGCATAGACCTCTAAGGCCATTTTTATGGTGTTAACATTCATTTGGGTGATTTAGCGATAGCCATCAGTGATTAGATTGCTGAAAAGGGATGTTAATACCGCTATGAATGCACACACATTTACATGAGGACTGTTTAAAGAGAGCACAGTGAAAGTCAGCAATCCAAGGTCACATTATTGTCCTGAAAGAACAAAGCACTAAGCACTTCTTCACACAAATCAAATTTGCGCAAATAGCATCTGCACACAACCAAAGCACCTACAAAAAACCCTTAGAAGAAAAACAAACTGGTTAAAACCAAGATTGTAGAGAACTGTTAACAAAACTGAAAGGCTACACGGAGGCCTTTATATTAGAGGACACTGGGTTCATGTATAGTCTTTTTTAATCTGTTTTTCTTTTGGCGTAGTAGCTTTCTTTTACAGTTTATGTACATTTATTTTAATTTGTTTTATTTGTGGCAAACATAAAGGGTAATTTATACGTATATATGACACGTATAGCTTGAATGCACTGAATATTGCAGTGGATTAAAAGCACAGTTTAAACAAAAATAAAAATTCTGTCATCATTTATTCACCCTCGAGTTGTTCCAAAGCTCTATGAATTTCTTTGTTCTGATGAACACAGAGAAAGATATTTGGAAAAATGCTTTGCCACCATTGACTACCATATAGTAGGAACAATTACAATGTCTGTCAAAAGTGCCCCAGAACTGTTTGCTTTTCTACATTCTTCCAAATATCTTCTTTTTTGTTCAACAGAACAAAGACATTTATAATTGATTTTTCCTACTTTAGTCAATGGTGGCCAAGAACTGTTCGGTTGCAAACATTCTTCCTGTGTTCATCTGAACAAACGAAATTTATACAGATTTGGAACAACTTAAGGGTGAGTAAATGAAGACAGAATTTTCATTTTGGGGTGAACTGTACCTTTAAGACCTCTGCCAAATGCATCAATGAGATCGGGTTTGGGAGAAAAACATATTTTTATAGTTTACTTTGTAATACTGTATCAATATCTCACAGCAGAATTTATCATTTTTAGTTCAGTTTTCACATGTATTTTTGATAAATGTAGAACACATCTGTGAGAAGGCAAAACTGTACTGTAGCACACACTTAATAATTTATCTTCTTCCAAAATCCAAGCTCAGAATGAGCTAAAAATATAATTGAGAAAGTCCAGTGCAGATGAAAGTGAATAAAACTACTCATTAAAAAAAATGCAATATTATGGTATTGTGACCTAGATATTAGTATATTGTATAGCTGATTTCCATAATAACATATAACTTATAACAGTCATTTCCTTGAACCCATGTAAACAGACATGCACAAATGTAAACAGACATGCACAAATGTAAACATCCTGATGTTTGTTACCTCAGATCTGTCCTGACAGTGTTGCAAGATAATTTGCCTGAAAATGATTCTTGGCTGATCGGTTTTTTGCTTTAGTGAAAAAAAGAACTGAAGACAATATTTTTTTAGGAAACTATTTCATCATATTTAAGTAGATTTGCATTTTTTCTAGAAAATGAAGATGGAAAAATTGTATTGAAGATAGAGGGGTGCAAGAAATTGAAACTTAACCATGTAATAATCAAATCACAATACAGCATGCAATTATTAGATTAGGTATAGATGCACAAATGTACATTCGATCAGACACAACATTATTGTTTTTTCAAAATATGTAAAACAGAGAGGCTAAAATGATCTAAAAAAACAACTTTGTAATTGAATCTATAATTTTATTTAACTGGTTGGAAGAAAAAAACGAATGCATTAGGATTATGCACTTTGAAGCACAACACCAATAGTCCCATATTGAGTATTGTGGTGACCCATGTAGTCACTGTGAATTCTCCATGAATAATTTGTACCTTTGCTTCAACCCATTATTTTTGTAAGTATTCAAAATAAGAATAGACCTTATATGAAAACCTATAACAATGTAATAGCTGGTGTTATACCAGATTCTGTGGCATGTATAAGGCTTTATCAATGTTAAAGTGTGACCGCCATTGTTACATGTACAGTATAAACAATGTCCAAAATTGTTCAAAGCTGTTAGATTTACAGCATGTTTACTGTGTGTGTGCCGTTTCCACATCAGGAAGTTAAGGACTTTAGAAGTCTCAAACATGTACCGGTCTGTCCTGTACTGTTCTTTTATCATCTTCAGAAAGATTAAGAATAAACTATTATCAAGCAGCAGTTGTTATTTTATTATTCTAAGTAGAAAACGATTGTGTGTGCATGCTTGGCTGTCATAGTCCTGCTGACAATGTGATGACCTAAGACATATTTTGCAATGGGTAGTTAAAAACCTCTTTCAATTCACAATATTGAAACATAATTATTTTACAAACCAAAGCAGACTCCCATACTCTCAAGCGTCAGTCAATAAAAAGGCCTTTATTACTTTAACATAGCTTTGGTAGCATGTCATGAGGAAGGTAGACTGTCCATTTTGACATAAATAGAGACATAAGACACATAAAATAAAGTAGAGTTTCAAAAAAAAGACAAACAACAGAGACTCACTCATGCATTTGATTTTACGAGACATGTGTATTTGTGTGTTTTCAATGGATGTGTAGCAGCTCTATCCAGACCCTTGTAGTTTGGTTAGATTTATACCCAGTAGAAAAGAATGAGGAAGTGTTTCTAGCAGCTCTGTCCAGCCTCTTTCTGTAGCAAGGCCTCCTCTGTCCGCATTGGAAAGGTGTCGATGGTGGTAAAGATCTCGGCTTCTGTGATTGGGAAGGTGTAGCGCTGCTTATCCACCCCCTGTTTATCCAGCAGTACCATGGAAAATGAGTTCTGAGAGAGCTGCAGTAGCAACCTGACCAAATACAAAGACGGCATGCACACTTCATGAGTTCAGATTCAGTTACACATCTACAGAAGGATTGCATTTGTGTTCAGTTAGTTGGGCGCAATTAACTAAACAATTTCCTCGTAAGACCAACAATGACTGCCCAATTATTTCCAACACCGAGCTGCATTCAAATTTGCATTCCCTTAAATTGTTGTGGCATGCAGAAAAAAACAGCAGAAACCATTACAGAATTTCGGTAACACTTTACATTAAGGTTCCCTTCATAAAGCATTTATAAATGTGTTCATTAATGATTAATATGTCATTTACAAATGCATTATAAAGCAGATATTACTGCACTAATAAAAGGGGTGATTCTCACGAAATACATGCCAAATAGTGAGACATTTTTAACTTGCATGTTTTTTCATTCATTCACAACATCAAAACTTGAAGAAAAATCTTAGGAGTGATAAATGTTAGCAAACCATGAATGTGTGCCTTAATATAGCGGATTCACGTGAACCAATTATAAAATATACAATAGTAAGAAAAACCAACATAACACACTACAGTCTCTAGTCTGACAGCCTATTTTGCTAATAAATAATAAATAAAACATTAATTAAGCATTTATAACATGTGAGTCAAAAACTGCTCACTATTTGCCAGGTATTTTGTTAGAATTCCTATTTATTTAAGCAGTTATACCTGCTTTATAATGTATTTGTAAACGACAAATGCTTTGTAAAAGGAACCTTAAAGTGTTACCAGATTTTCTAATGGTTTCCATTAAAATATTTAATAGAAACATTAGAATTTCTGTTATGGGTTCTTTTGGGTTTCTATTGGGTTTCTTCAGCAGGGAACCCTTCTCTAAAAAAATAGAAAATGTGATTTTATGAGATTTAATGGGTATAATCGGAATTATCTTGCTTTTATTGGAAACTATAATGGTGTCAACTCTCCTGCTAGAAAAACAATAGAAACCATTTAAGAAGGGATTTGTTCGGGCTTTAGTAGAAACTGTCATGGTTCTACTGGTATGATACGGATTCTATTGGTGAGATGTTAAATCCTACTGGAATAATGCCCAAAACACACTACAAAAAGGATTTTTGTAATGGTTTTATTGGAAAAAGCTAATGGGTCATAATGATATTTTGATGGAAACCATCAGCATTTCTGTATTGGTTTCTGTTGGTTTTTTTCAGCAGGGTGGTTTTTGGTGGATTCTATTGGTGGGTTTTTCTCTGGCAGATGGGAACCATTATCACCCTAATGAAATAATGCCCAAAACACACTGCAGAAAGGATTTTTGTAATGGTTTTAATGAAAAAAAGCTAATTCTGTGATTTCTGTGATGGTTTCTTGTTTTCTGTCGGCTGTTCGTGAATATCAACTCATAATAAAACAACATCTTTGCAGTGTAAAACTGGCTATAGGCGGCAAAACCGGACAACTACAAGACACAATTCTATATCAAAATATAATGTTATTTTTAATTATGTTAAATATTATAATACATATTTTATTTGTATTGTTTTTATAGACCAAAAATGAACAGCACACTTATGGCTAAATTATCTTAAAAGAAAGATTGTATAATTAAATCCTTAAGTAAAATTGTAGTATGTGTATTGTGATAATTTAAACAAGATCAATGCAGTGCTGTTTCTCAAGTACTGATATCAAGGTCTTAAAAGCAGTACCTGAGTTGTAGAGCCAGTCCTGGAGGAATGAGTCTGTGTCTGATACGGCCAAGCTGAGCTGGATACACCCCCACCAGCTCAATCACTGTCACATGTCTCAGGTCCAGACCACACTGTGCATGCTGAACCACACACACAACACAGAAACCAATAGCGTTTTAAAGGGAGATGTTTTGAACCACTTCACGTAGTATTGCCAGTTTGCGAATGTGATGAGGACGGCGGGACTGATGCCGTGAGGCGGGGCCGTTGGCGTGAGTGAAAGTTGGAATCAGCTATGCGCACACCAGTCTCGCATATCTCACGGTGGAAATCGGGAGCATAAGAGGGCGAGCGAAGGGACTGCTGACGACATATGTCCCGTTGCTCATCCTCTTATGCTCTCAATTACTTCTGTTTAAAAGTTAAAAGCTATTTTTAATCTATGAAAAAAATTATCCTAGCTGAATTCTAGATGACTAGAAGCATGATCCTTTATCTATTTCTGTTCCTTGAAGATCAAATTAAAATGTAAATTTTGTGTGGGTAGGCCTAAGTCTGTGCCTATTAGGTTTTGAATCCATCTGTATGCTAATGTACACCTAAAAGTTCACCTAATAAAAGTTTATCAGCGCATTTCTAGTAATAGTTTTCTGTTGACGGAAATGGATCAAAGACGTTGTTAAGAAATATTGTAATCAGGACCAAATAACATCCAAAATATTTTTTTGACCTTTTTTAACACCTAACCATAGCAAGCAGCTTTACATCCAGAGTGTGATTTTAGTGTAAAGTAGGGCTGGGAATTCCAAGGCGTTAAGAATCGAGAGACGAATCAAAAGGTTGAAATCGATTCAATTAAAGGAATCGACTCTCGAGCTTTAAGAACATTTAAAAGCGCAAGCCCCGCACCTTAGCTCCTTAAATCACATTAGTTTCTTGCCTAAAACAGTGCAGACTTCAGAAAAAACTGATGAATGAAGTCTAGAGCTGTGGAATGACATAAAATATTCTGCATCCATAAAACAAAACATTGTTGCACACATAATGCGGATATACAGTAGATACTGTACATGTGTACACACATTTAACCTAATAAGTACGTTTGTCTATTAAGATGAACTGTAAACAGACCTTCTTCTCTTACTCTCGATGAGCTCAGTATGAGCGTGAAGAGAATTACATGTATGAAAAGCACGGTCTCTTTAAAGCTGTTAAAGCTGCACAGAACTTTTTCAACACCTGTCTGCACTACTTGCATTTAACAGTAATATTAATATGAACAGTATTCTTACATATTGGAATTGCAGGACAAGATCGACATATTTGGCTAAGGTTTTTGTTATAGAGACAATAAACAATTCAAGTGACAGCTTAGAAAATTGTAATGCATTAAAAATGTGTATTTTTCTATAGCCTAATAAATAAAAATCTGTAGTAAAACAGGGAATTGAGCAGGAATCGAAAACCACAGCTGGGAATCGATTCCTGGAATCGATTCTTTTGATTCCCAAACCAAGAATTGGAATAGACTCCAAAAAATTCAGAATCGAACAGCCCTAGTGTTAAGAAACATTTAAAGGGATACTCCACCCAAAAATGAAAATGAATTACCCCGCACTCAAGTTGTTCCAAATCTGTAAACATTTCTTTGTTCTGCTGAACACAAAGAAAGATATTTGGAAAAATGTTAGCAACTGACATTTCTGGGACATCATTGAGTACCATAGTAGGAAAAATTTAAATGGTAGTCAAAGGTGCCCCAGAGCTGTTTGCTTTTCTTTAAAATATCTTCTTTTTTTACAAAGCAAATTTTCCTACTATGGTAGTCAATGGTGGCCAAGAACTATTTAGTTACAAGCGTTCTTCCAAATATCTTTCTGTGTTCATCAGAACAAAAAGAAATGAATACAGATTTGGAACAACTTGAGGGTGAGTTTGACGATAACAGAATTTTTGGGTGGAGTATTCCATTAATTTTTACCTGTAAATTTGTCATCTGGAATCTGTAGTAGTGATTGGCTGCCGAGGGGGCAGAGATGATCAAAAGTCGTCGTTTCTCATAGAACTGGTCCAGTAGCGCAGCAGCCGACCGCACACCGACGTTAATATTCATGGCTGTAAATAATATCAAAGTTCAGAGAGTGAGACAGCAGCAGTCAGATCAAACTCAAGTTTAAACTGATGAACTTTGTATGGATTATGGGGTTATCCTTTGATAAACTTATGTTTCTATATCATAATATGCTATAAAATCTTTTACACAAGGACATATAAGAAATAAAGCATTTTTCTCTTGCTTAGCCGATGTATTTGTTTATCAGCTGTTAATATTAGTTCCATACCAACACATGTAGTCTCCAAGCCGGACCACTCCATGTTAAACTGGCAGACCCTGGCAGCGCTTCCTCTCAGCTCGTACCCACCCAGACAGCGGAATTCACATGTGGCCCCGTAATTATCACCCGCGCTGTCACATTTCACCCAGCCGTTGTCAGGGACAGAAAGAGGAGTACAGCGACGTACTGCAACACACGTAACAAACACTCATGACATTCCATGCGGTGAGGTGCATTTTCAGTATTGTACGAGGAAAGTTTGTTGGTCTTGCCCATTAGAAGCAGTAATGTAGTTTATGGCGCATTCATGACTCACCTTTCACTCGAACGTTGAACCTGCAGGAAGCTTTGTTCCCGGCCCGATCAAGAACAGTGTATGATAATTTATGATTCCCTTCCGGAAAGTGAGTCCCTGACGGCTTTCCTTTCAATATAACACTACAACACAGATTTAAAACCTATAGACATCTACCACGTGCATACGTTTAAATGCAGCATAATAAACGGATGTCTCACTCTGTTAAGATGCCGTCTGCCGTGTCTTTACCCTCTGGTGTATCCCATGTGAATTTAGCTGTCAGTTTCCCAGGTTCAGCTGTCTTCTCCTTTACATTAGGACACTTAATAACAGGAGGATCCACATCTGAGGAAGAAAACACCGGCAGCAGCAAGTCAATTGTAGCAGCAGCGATTTATTTGTGGATGTGAAATTAAGTTTGCGAGTGATGAATGGCTGTTTCACCCACCCAGACACGCACAGTTGCCACGGGTCCACGTTCTGCTGCTCTGGCAGGTGGCACTGCGGTCTCCTTGCAGTGTGTAGCCCGGCGAGCAGAAGAACTGACAGCGTGAATTAAAATAGGACCCGTCTGAACACTTGAAACCTCCATTGGACGGCATGGCCAGTTTAGGACAGCGGACCTCTGAGAACATGATTCATTCATTCATTGGTTCAAAATGGATTTTCAGCAGACAATCACTGCCATCAATGCAACCTATATGAGTTTTTTGATTGATATGCATTGGGATTTCCTGTTTTTCACAGATCCCATGAAGAAGGTTTGAGCTATTGAAAACCAATGTGAACGAAGGAGTAAAAAAATTAAATGAATTCACTCTGACACAGATTTTCATATACACCGTTGTGTTTAAAAGTGATTTCAACGTGGAATTTGATATTAAAGATGTATTTTTTTTTTATTAACGCTGCATAGTTGTACAGTGAGTGTAAACTGAGCAAAGGAGAGTTTAAGAATTTAAGAAAATATTTAAAATATTACTACACAAGAGTATCAACAAATTATTTGTTTCTGGAGCTATTTTGTGTGCTTTGCAATTTTTTGTATATTTAAATAAAATCCATATTCCCTGATATGCTGTAGATAAAAAATGTTGTCCAATAAATATCCTAAACGTTTAGTATTTTGTCCATTTTGTACCATAGTCCTCAATAGTCGTAATCTGATGGTTTAATTAACATGAAGAGGAATTAAAGGTTGAGTGTAATCTTTTGGAGGCTCTATTAACAGAAGTGCAATATAATATACATAACTATGTCTTCAGAGGTGTATAAAGACCTTACATAATGAAACGTTATGTCTTTATTACCTAAAAATGAGCTATTTCTATGTACACACACCGCGGGTCCCCCTGCATGGAATTTAGGCGACCATGTTGTTTCTACAGTAGCACTAAACGAACAAACTGGTCTTCAGAACGTGTTTCACAAATATGAGATCTCCTTCAGCAAAGAAGCGAAAACGTGACAACATCTTTGTCCTGTGTCAGCCATCTTAGTACTTCGAAAGGGGTGAAGTGAGCTGTTGGTTGCAATTTGTAACTTCATCGCTAGATGCCGCTAAATTTCAGTTGACCTTTAAAAGCAAATATTGTAAAAATATGCCCCCACAGACATCATTTTTGGCCATTACTGTGGAATGTCTAAAGGAATCTGTTTGTCCAACCAGTGGAAGAGAGACAGGGGAAACCTTTAAAGGCAGGGTGTCCGTTTTCTAATAGCCATTGTTGATGTTCAAATCACCAAAACAAACACACCCTTACCCCCATCTTTCGCTTTCGTCAGCGCTCGGCTCCGCTAATGTCCGTCCTGTGCACCTTACTGCTGATTGGTTGTTTTGGTACTCGGCCCGACTCAGTTGTCTAAAACGTAATTCGGAAATCGGTTACCCCGCCTTTAAATTACATTTGTGTCTCCAGAGGCGCAGAAATGAAACCCTTTCCCTTTAACTCCTCTTTTACCTCCCTTTAGTCTTAACTTGTGTATTATACAATAAATATAATAGTGACTTTGCAGTATACTTCATTTAGAGATTTTCATCCCAAGGAAACATGATTTTATAATCAGATTGTGTGAAGGGTAAAGTCAGACCTCTGCAGGCGTAGTTTCCCGACCACTGCTTGCTGGCCATGCAGAGGATCTCGCTGCTTCCGTACATTTCATAGCCTGTCTTACACCGGATCTTGCACCGAGCTCCCAGGACGTTCTTGTAACGCTCCCCGCGAGGTGTCTGGCAGCTGATGTGGCCGTGTTTGACTTTCACCGGAGCACACCACGGCACACCTAGAATTGAGACATACATCATCATTTGCAAGCAAGTTCAAACTAGATCAGCAGTAATACATCAACTCAAACCGGCACAAGTTTTATACACGCTATATATACACATGACCTTATACAGTGTACTTACCTTGACAACTGTCATCATCCAACCAAACATGGAGGAATTGTGAACAAAGATACACAGGTAGAGAATAAGAGGAAGCAGTAATATAGTGATCTGAGCTGGCAGTCAGAGGCGTAGATGTGGATATACATTCTGACAGCAGCGCTCATCTCTTAAGATGTGATACGAGTGGTTATGGAGTGAACATAGGCTTAATATTTGTGGGTGAACGGATTGTGCGGAGTAGACTGGAAATGAATAATGAGTGTTTGTGTGTGTTCACCTGTGTATCGCACGTCTTCATCATCAGTGTATGGCCAGTGTCCAGAGCCTGTAAAATAGTTGAGGACAGCAGAAGCAAGAGACAGTTGGAATCACCACAGAATCTTAGATTCAGCTCGATTAGAATCTAAGCATTCTGAGTGACTCTGTTAGAAAACAACTAACCATAATAAATATATAATATATATGACTCAGTTTATATGGTAATATAAATATAAAACACCATTTAGCTCCAGAATGGAATGCATTGTTGTTATATTTATGTCTGATATGTTCAGTTTGAGAGAGGATGAACATGGGCTTGTTGCATTTCTGACTGCAAAACGGCACAAATGCAACAATGCCTCCTGCAGGCAGCGCAGTGAATTATAGTGTGTCATGCAGAGATGCAGTAAAAATGGCATGCCACATAAATAGCATCTATCATTATATAAGGAAACTGGCACTGTGTAATAGATGGAGTAGATGCTGGCACGGCTTCATTCGGAGGCCAAATTAGTAGTTTTGTGTTGCTTATTTATGCCGAATGTCAGTCTATGTATAATTTCTTCTCCGGACACCATGCTGTGGAAAAACATAAACAGCCTCCAACAGAAACACATTTCTGCACTCTATTCCATCCAATTCGGTGCCTCGCACTTACCGTAATCTCAAAACGCAATATCAGTACTCAACTGAAACTGAATATGGGGCTTTTTTACGACCATTTCAAATAAGAAACTCTATTACCCAGTAACACTCCTAGACACAGATCAAACACGATTCGGCATTCCTTGCATATAAAATTCTTCTTCCTATTCTCTTTGGTTCTCTTTTTCTCTCGTGTATGTGCAAGTGGATGGCAGATCACACGGCAAGTTAGATCAAAGCTCTTTGAGAGGACTAACAAGAACTCAAGAAAATGCAGATTCACAGGAACTCTTCAAGCTAAAATGATACTTGTTTCATAATTTAATCACTCTCATATCACTCCAAAGCTATCTATATTTTTGTACTTGGAAACAAAACATTTGGATGAACATACCGGAGCTCCTTAAAGAAACAGTTCACCTTCAAATTGAAAATTCTGTCATTATTTACAAGCCCTGTGTTCATTTCAAACCTGTATGACAATCTTTCTTCTGCAGAAAACAAAATAATATATTTTGAAAAATGTTGGTAACAGAAAAACGTTGGTCCCCCTTGACTTGCATTGGTTTTGTCAATAGGGACAAACAGTTTCCTGTCAATTTTTTTGTCAACAAAACATTTTTCAAAATATCTTCTTTTGTGTTTTGCAGAAGAAAGAAAGAGCACCCTGCAAGTGAGAAACAGAACACAATTTATGTCTTAACTTATATTTACATTTATACATTTGGCAGACAATATTATCCAAAGCGACTTTGCATTATACTATATTTGTTTCTGAGTATGTGCAATCCATGGGATCAAACCCATGACCTTGACATTGCTAGTTTCATGCACTAACCACTGATTTACAGGAAAGCCAGACATTGATAAAGATACTTGTTAAAAAAATAACTAAAAATAATAATTCATAGATATTCTTTTTGCATCTTTGATGCTCAAAAGCTCCAGTCCACATTCTCCAATTGCATGAAAAGCAACTCATTCTGAATGTTCTTCTGAATCTTTATGTTTCGCAGGAGAGAAAAAATCACATTGGTCTGGAACCAAGTAAGAGACAG
The DNA here is from genome assembly GCF_015846415.1 of Triplophysa dalaica. NCBI lineage: Eukaryota > Metazoa > Chordata > Actinopteri > Cypriniformes > Nemacheilidae > Triplophysa > Triplophysa dalaica. The sequence goes on along the minus strand of NC_079549.1, from coordinate 15,324,676 downwards.
TAACTGAAAACAACATTTGGGAATCTATTCCTTTAAAACAAAGACACACACACACGCTACACTGACACAATTTTCCAGCTTTTATCATGGAAAACACTCCATAGAGACCATGTATGTGTGCGTCTGTGTGTAGGTGTGTGTGTGATTGCTCCAGTTGGCAGATAAGTTTTCCTGTTCCATTCTGTTTAGCTCAGCAGAACGTTGTGTAACCCAGAATACTCACTGACTTGGCACAGATTCACACATACATACACTTTAAAAGAGGGATTTTCCACTTACAGAAAACTTTCTACCAAGACATTTATACATACTCTTTCTAAATCCTGGGGGACCGCGAGACGTTTTGCAACTTTGAAATAAAACCCCTCTCTCCGGGCTGGAAGAGTGCAGTTATTAGTCATCAGTGCTGAACACAAAAGATCCCTCAGGCTCCCCATGTTCATCATCTGAAACAGTTCTAGCATCCCAGAAGCAAGGCTTGACAAAGCCAACGCGCTGTAATTGTACACACTCGGGGCGGCGTTTTAATAAATGCTAGTAGAGCCATATATGATCACCAAATGCAAGAAATCCCATGGATTTAGACAGACTGTTTAAAGAACAGGATCTCCTCAAACACTGTTGCAACTCAAATCTCAATTTGAAGCACAAAAAATTGTTGGATTATTAAATTAATATTGTTAGATGATCCACAGATGTCTAAGCACTTGGACATTTCACAAATGGCCGCAAGAAATCGCACACACTGGTTCAAGTCAGGACAGTGCTTAGTGGACAGACTGTGTTTATTCTATCTCACATGTGTACATCATAGGAAAAGCCTGTGTTTGTGTTCACAAAGTTATAAACCACACAAACACGAATAGCCACCCAGTCTTTGTGAATAAACAACGCACAATGATTGAGGTAAATCAATATGCACCATTTCTTTAACTGCCGGTTAGTTTATGTGTGATCATAAACACGATATCGGACTGCGAGGGTCTGTTGTATTTGTAAATACACCACAGGCTGAAGCCCCCACACCACAACCTAATCGTTTGAGCCACAACCTCACACAGACCACATTTTCCCACCATTGCCATTGGTGCGCAAAATATGTGCGCCTCGATTTTACAATGACAGCGTTCTATGTCAAAATATACCACAACACCACAAAGCAATCGGCATTTTTAGTGTGGTCCTGGTAATCTGCTTGAATTGTGTGTTTCCATAAGCACATGAAATATAGAAAGTGTAAACATGTTCAAGCAAGTCCAAGCAGGACTGTTTGCTTGATGAGTTAATACAGAAAAAATACATCTTTGGCCCAGAAACAGTTAAGGCTTCAAGGTGGTGTGGTGCATATGGTGAATGTGAGTAAAAGTCAAAAGGAAACTGTATGAACAAATTGCGTCACAATATTTTATTAAATAAAAATAAAAATAGAATACACTATATATGTATATAACTATTACTTTTATATAGATTACTAGATGTTTAGAATAATTCTTGTTAACACTCCAGTACAGGGGGAAATTCTCACTAACTAGTTGTTATTAGCGTGCCTATAATTGGCGTGTTGGCTGTTTTATTAGTATTTATAAAGCACATACTCTACATCCCTAATCCTACCGAATAACTTAACCTAACAACTACCTTACTAACTATTAATAAGCAACAAATTAAGAGTATAGAGGGGGAAAAGTCTTATTTACTGTTTTGCTAACAGTGTTGGGTGTAACTAGTTACTACGTAATTAGTTACTGTAATTTAATTACTTTCCCCTTGAAAAAGAATAGTAAGGGATCACTCATATGTTTTCTGTAATTTAATTACAGTTACTTTTGATGTAATTAAACTAAATACTTTGTGAAATATATGCATGTGCAATAGTGTAATGGACATCAAAATTCAAGGTCTTACTTTTGTAATACTTTGGTCAGTTAATAATATTATTTATTTGAATGAATTAAATATATGTTTCATGTCTATCCTTGAATCGCTTAACAAATCAAGGTTGATGTAGGATATAGAAAGTAATTAGTAATGAGTAACTAAATACTTTTTGGACAGAGTAATTTGGACAGTAATCTAATTACACTATTGAATATGTAATGAGTAACTAGTAATTAATTACTTTTTTAGAGTAACTTACCCAACACTGTTTGCTAATAGCGAGAACTGCCCCATATAAAGAAGTGTGACCAAATTTTTACACCGCTGTAAGTCTCATACTTGTGTTGCACTGTTTGTCTTTTTCGGGGGGATTGGACTGGTTATATCATTTGAAAAAAAAGATTAATTTTTTCCCAAGGTGCATCTCTAAGTGTTGTTCATCCTGGTTTGAAAAGACATAAGTGAATGAAAGACCACAGATTTTCTCCGTGAAATCAAAATGTGCCTTCGTGCATACAAACATAAACTTTGTTTTACTCAGTTCAAGGGCAGCCAAAAGAAGCACACAGCACTCCTGATCCACTTCCAGTGACGTTATTGATCTGGCTTTAATCACAGATACTTTTTTAACGTTTTTTTTTAATATTCATAATATTTACCATGTCGACAATATGTACATTGAATGCTTGACAAACAACAGCAGTATATAATACAAAAAATAAAACAGTCTGAAACAATATGCATGCACACTATACAAAGGACATGCAGCTTGCTTTAGTAAGCAGAGGTGCGCAGTGTCCCACTGGTAGCATAACTTATTATGCATATGAAAGAGTCCAGTGTCTTATTTTCTCCTTTGGTTTAGTTACCCTTCACTCCCCCTAACCGAAGCCCCAAAAGCGTCCACGTAAACACTATGAGCGCTGTTTAAATAACATGTGTCCTAATACACTACAGCTAATAGAATCAACAAGACAAAATTTAAATGCCCTATCTGGCACTCGATATATAGGCTATTATGAGTTTGCAAGACTTCGCATTAGTTTAATAAATATTGCTCAAAATTATATAGCGCGCGACTCATGATGATGATTTTGGATGAATGTCTTACCATCGTACGCGAAACTCCCAGCCAGTTGAAGTAACACTATCACATACACACACGTCCAGGTATCCATCTTTAGGAAGTACAGGAGCTGCTGGGAGACCTCCGGTGCATTCCTGCGCTAAAGCCAGAGAGCACAGACCCGCCTCCTTTCTTCAGAAACACGAGACCGCGCGCATCTGCGCGTGGACTGTCGGATCCAGTCCAGAAGTGTAAACATAACACTGGCCGCAAACGTTTTAGACATTAAAATGTATGTATGCCTACGTCATTACAAAACATCAGTGTGTTAAATAAAAGAAAGATAGAATAAAAATAACGCATGTTTAATAAAACATGTAACATGTAAGTGTGACAAATCTACACTTGCGAACTTTGCTTTGAATAAAAAAGTCAAGAACAGGATTCAAACTATGACAGAAATTCCAGTTGGGTCGATCTAGACTTTTAATTAGAAATGGTGATGTATTGGTTGTAGTTACTTTGGAAAAAATACAGTGAATGAACTGTGTCATTAGATCTTAGGATGCTTATCGAAACCTTGTGAATAATACACACAATCTTTGTTACATCCTTTAGCAAAATTGTACTAAAACAGTGAATAACATTACAGTATATCTCTGAGACTATTTTCTGAACAAATGAAAACATAAATACAGTAATCTGTCATTAAAATTTATTGCATTTGGTCTGGTATGCTGGTAATGATAGACCAGTTTGTAGAAAAGGAAATTCCTGTCTTTTCTCGTTATATTCCCCCTGAACTGCAATTTTAACAGTGCGTATAAAATATTAGCCTACAATATACAGAAATAAATTCCTACACTTTGCTATAAAGTGATAAACAATATTCTCGTGATCAATAGAGAGTTTGTGTAAATTCATGTGCAGAATGATTTCGGTCAAGGCACTTTAATGTATTCAATCCATGCCACAAAAAGAAACCATATTAGATTGAATCAAAACATAAACTGAATTGAGATTTGGCCTATAGCATAAAAAATCACTTATTTCTTCTTTGAGCTTCCTTCCTCCTCTTCTTCGGATTCTTCATCATCTTCCTCGCCTTCTTCCTCCACCCCAATTTCTTCCTCCTCCCCCTCAGCTTCTTCCTCATCCTCCTCAGCTTCTCCCTCATCTTTCTCAGCCTCTTCCTTCATCCTCTTCTTCCACACTCTCTTCTTTCTGTGTGGCTTTTTCCTCACTTTCTATTTCTTCTTCATTTTCCTCTTTTTTCTGTGTCTCTGACATCTCAATATTTTCTTCTTCTCCAAACTTTTCTTCCCGTGTCTCCATTTTCTGTTCTTCCATTTTGGCAGCCTCCTCTTCCTCACTGTCCTTTATTCCTTACTTTTGTCTTCATATATTTTTATTTTCCTTTCATCTTTCTGTGCTTCTTGTCTTCACGTTTTTGATAAATTTTTTGCCTTGTCTTTTTTTGCTCTCCTCTCTCAGTGTCTTCTTCATCACCCTCCTCCTCATCTTCTTCACTCCTGTTAAAAATGGCTTCTTTGTTTGCTTTCTGTTCTTCAATGTCATCCTCCTCCATTTCCTCATCTTCATCTTCCTCTTTCCCCTGTTCTTCTTCTTCATGATCATGTGCCTCTTGATTTTCCTCCTCAATTTCATTTCCTACCTCATCCTCTCCTTCACTTTCTTCTCCTACCTCCTCTTCCTCTCCCTGTTCTTGTCATGATTCCACCTCACCTTGTCAGGTATTTCTTGGTCTAGAGGTGGAATCATACAGAATCCTCTGTTTCATGTGGGAGAGAGACGATTTCTTCTCTCTCCGTGTCTCGTCTCTGGCCCCGCCCCTCTCTCTTCTCGTCAGCTTTCCCTGAGTGCTAATCCCCAGCACCTGTTGCTCGTTACCATCCTCTGTTTGTTTCCCCTATAAAGAGTCCTCATGTTTCTTTGTCTCGTTGCTCGTGCACTGTACCTGTATTTGTATGCTGTGTGTATACCTGGTCCTCGTCTGAGTTGTTCTAAGTAAGTGTCAGTTCAGTTTATATCAAGTGTTTGTTTTTGTACCCAGCTTTAGTGAGTCAGTGTTCTTGGTTTAGTTTATTATTTACCCTGTTTTCCCCATTGTGGGTTTTGTTTTGCCTTTTTAGTCTTGTGATATATATAATAAATTATCTGTTAACCCCGCTATCCCTGAGTCCTGCCTGCAATTGGGTTCTACCTCCCTAATCCTGACAGTTCTTCTCCTGCATCATCCTACCTGTCACTCTCATCCTCCTCACCGGACTCATTTTCTTCCTCCTCTATCCGATCCTTCACTTTGACCTTCAACCTTGCTGTCAGATACTTCACCTTCCTCTGGTTTTTTCCTGCTCCTCCTCCTCTCTCAACCAATCATTACAACTCTCCTCTTCCTGCTCTTCATCTGCTTTTGTGATCTCATAGGTCTTCACGTCATCTGCCTCCTTCTCACTGCTTTCCACCCAGCTCTCTTTCACATGCTGCTCTTCTTCTTTTTCCTCTTCATCACCACTTTCTTCATTTTCAGCCCCGTTACTTTTACTGTCTCTTTCCTCCACTTCACCTTCAATCTCCTCATCTTTGTTCTCTTTACTATCCGTTTCATATTCCTCCTCATTTTCCTTTATCGATTCTTGATTCCCCCTTTCTTGTTCCTCTTTCTCTTCTCCTTCTCTATTTTCATGCTTGATCTCTTTTCTGAAGTCTCAGAAAGCACCTCAGCTGCCTTTACCAGTAGTGGTGCCGCACTAAGAAGGATTGGCAGTGATGCAACTTCACTATCCATAATGCTCTGCTCAGCCTTTGTGTCTGAATGTGAGGTATCCATTACCAACACTGTCTTCGTTTTGACTAATTTCTGAAGTGTTGATGACTGTAGTGGCGAAGAACCTGTTCGGCCAGTGGTCCACTCATCAGAAGATAATTGGTCTCTTTCTGGAGAAAACGTATTAATAGATGGAATATTTTGTTTCTGTACATGAAATGCTTCATCAGTGGATGAGTGGTTCTTCTTATAGTCAGACTGCAAATTAAGCGATGTCAGTTTTTTTCTGGTGGTCTTTTGCTAGATACTGATGGTCTGCTGTCTAATGGGGAATATGATAAACATGAGTTCTCAAGTGTTTTATTACCATTTGTCCTTGGATACCTGTCATTTCCTGTCCCAGCTTTTCAGTTCCAAACCGGATGTTCTCAGCTTCCACGGGTTTTCTTTTTCTTCCTTTAGACATTCCAGAAGCCCCCTCTTTCCAGGTTGGTATGGAAACTGATGGAGGGCTGGCTGCTTTTGTTGCTGTTTCTACTGTCCCAGTGGTGTTTTCTCAACTGGAGATTGTACCTCTCTAACCTCCTTTCTTTTCGGATTTGATCTCGGTCTTGAATTCTTTGATGAAAGTATGCAAGGGGTTTCCTTGAAATGGTTCTTTCCTTTTACTTTTTTAGAAATGTTTTGGACTGGTGTTGCGCTTTCTTGTTTTTGTGTGACTTTTGTAGGGTTTGTTCTAATGTGTTCAAACCCTAGTTGCAAAAAGGAGTTACTTTTGTCTTTCTATAATCTCAACTTCATCATCAAGGCATCAACAAAGCATTTTCAGCAAGTCGTCAACACGTCTAGATGACTAAATGCGTTGAGTTGCTGCAGTGTGATTGGCTGATTAGCAATTTGTGTTAACAGGCAATTTAAAAGGTGTGCCTAATAAAGGGGCCAATTGGTGTATCTACAACACAACATGCAACTATACAGCACAATTTTTTTTAATAAAGATTATAAAACCCCTGATGTTACACAGTCCTGTACAGTAGGTGGCGGTATGCACCTATAAATGCAGGTTTGCGATCCGCCATTAAACAGAAAGAAGAGGAAACTCCAGTCAGTTTGTTTCCCTCTGTCTCCACCTAGATCGTGTTGATAGCCTCCACCGTTGAGATGTTGGAAGAGATGCAGGGAGAAATGTAGGTTGTGAGCTCAGGGCTGGTGATAGGTCTGAGTTGTGCTCTAATGCACGGCCCTGCAGCATTGAGCTATAACAACTGTCCAGGTAAGAGTATAGGCCACATCTTCATCTTCTAAGCAGACTTCCTCACTTTCCTTTTGCCGTGGTCGTGCAAATACCAGCATGTGATTACAACCACATGCCACCTATAGAACATAAACACATTTAAAAAGAGCACACACCAGTTTATGTGACAAGTCAGATATGTCCTAGTTTCAAATGCTTGTGAAAGTATGTCGATAATAAGGATCTTACACTCATTACAGAGTAATCAAAGAACCTCTGGCATATAGTTGGACTGAACTGATTGGTGAAGTCCTCATCTCCAAGGCCTAACCTCCCATGACGACCATCACCAAATGTGTAAAGAAGACCACTATCTGAAGCAAAAAAAATGAAAAAAGAATATACGTTTCTGAGATGTAAAACAATATTTTACATTTAACTACTACAAATATTAATGTTATAGTTTTCAATTTTGGGGTGAACTATGCCTTTAAGAGTCTGTACATCTTGCCTGTTATAAGAGCACTGTGGCTTTCGCCACACGAGATATGAGTGACCCTGCCTTTCCTGAAGTGGCCGACCGCAACAAGTGAGTCTGCAGCAAACACAATTGTTCCCAACCCCAGCTGCCCAAACTGCCAAATGAATACAACTCATCCTCAGTCTAAACAGACAGAATGTCAATTAAAATCACAATGAACAATAATGATTAACAAAAAATAACATATCTATACGAAACTAATGCTATGACATACATTTGAAATGTGTCCTAACACTTTTTGTGTCTACATGTTTGTCACCTGTGAGGGCTAGCATGTGCTTGCCTCTGCACGCCACCTGCAGCACTCCGTGCAGAATATCCACACGCTGAGGATGAATGTGATTGGCTAGCTGATAAGCACAAAGACCCAGACCCATGTCTTTAGTGGAACGTTTGTATGCTATTAACATTAGTGATCATATTTGAACAATCTATTATTTTGCAATTTTATTCAATTGCTTAAACCAAATCTACTCTCATGGTAAAGTTTCTTCTATATTACCTGTAAGTGCTGCCGAGGTGTGGCCACCAGAAGAAAGCATTTTGATTGGAGCATAGTCACAGGGGTGGAGACGCTGAAAAGTAATGCTGTCATTACAGTGACCCAGTCCCAACTGTCCATCACTGTTTCCTGGCCACAAAAATCTCCCATTGTGCTGGTCACAAACACTCAAACACATGGCAAACCTCTACACATTCAGGAATGTCCATTTAAATCCTTAGAAAGCTTCCAGGTTCCCAGAGCAGCCTGTGCAGTTAATGTTCTAAGGCTTTATTGTAATAATAAGATTTAGAAGTACGTCCACATATGTACATATATCTATGCACACAAACATATTAATAGATCCTACATGGTATTTCTGTATCTCCTGTCATCACTTCACCTCTCTTCTGCTAATGACATTCCTGAACTGTCAGCTCCCAGCTGAAAACCTGTCATGAGTTACAGCTGAACCGGAAGAGTAACCGTGGCAACCGATGTGACAGTGGAGAAATTGTCATGTGTAGAAGCAATACCACACGCCAACATGGTGTAAAGCACCTGTCCTTCCCTTAATAACAAGAGAAATATTATATTTCACTTGTGCCACGATTTTCTCACACAGGGTTTTTTATGGAATGCACAGTTTCTCCTTAGATGGTCCTTCTTGAAGATGAAGATTTGTTTTCTTCTGCTCAAACACTTTTTCTTCTGCTCAAAACCTTTTTTTTTGCACAACATGTTTTTGTTATACACAGTGAACTTTTTTTCTTGAATGAAGACGTCCTTTAAAAATTAGGACACGTTGTGCTGGATGGAATGGCTCCAACAGGTGCGGGTGCCAGGCTTCTACATTATTCTGATCATAGGCGGGATTCTGTGTTGCATCATCACGTCGGCTCATGTTGATGATCCGATGAAATAAGGTGAGGTCCTACAACACCATTTCCCACTTTCTTCGGGCGAGCGATGAGCTTCATAAGAATACAAGTTGGTTCCAAAGCGTGAATATTCCTTTGCATGTTACACACATTAGGTCTCGTTCAGATATGTATGTTTGTTCACCCTCACTGGTTGACCCACGAGACCAGGCAGCCACAGTAAGGTGGGAACGGAGGCCTTGTTAGTCATAGACATGAAGAGTCTTCCATATTTCCCTGTGGCAGAACGGTTCAATTTGAAGAGGGTCTGGGCCCTCTAAACGCTCTGGAGGTCTTCCACCTGAATCCGACTCCTACTTCACAAAGTTTGTCAGAAAGTAATTTCTGGTTGACTTCGGTCGAATCTTCGGTAGAAGGTCCCGAAGATCTGCCAAGAAACTTTGACCTCTGACAACGTGGGATGACAGTGTCTGCATCCTGTCCATGTTCAAATGATGGATTGACAGTAAATACAACCGGCCAGAGAAAGTGAAGAGCGAGGATCGATCGCAGCAGTCAAACGCCGAATGAAGGTCTTCTCACACAAGTTTTATCTACTGACGCTGACGCAATTTATTACAATGTAAATCATTTTTAAGTGTATTTTGACAATATGTATTTGAACTTTAACATCATAACGATTTAACATCTTATTGGCTGAAAAGGCCTAACGTTACAGAGGGCTATATTTTTATGCCCATTGCGATAAACAGACCAAGACATTTTTTAAATAATTTATGATAAGCAAATGAAAGTAACGTAATTGACGTAGTAAGTCTTTGAAAGAGTTGTCTTCTTATTTCCTTTTTTATTTGAGCATTGCAGGCCCATACCATTTACTTACTCAACTCAACTCAACTCAACTTTATTTATATAGCGCTTTTTACAATTTTCATTGTTACAAAGCAGCTGTACATGAGACACATTTAATACAAGTATGAATTCTAAAGCAGCCCCCCCGGCCAGGCAGATAGTGCAAAACAATATGCAAACGGTGGTGAGGAACCCAAAACTCCCATCGAGAAAAAAAACCTCAGGGGAACCCAGGCCCAACCAGGGGATTCCAGTTCCCCTCTGGCAAAAGCTGCTGCCTCTGCACAAGCTCATCAGTGCTTGCACAACAAGGCTTAATAAAAATATAAAAATTAAAGATTATCATTAACAATCTAATAGCATTTGAAATGTTGTAGGAAAAACAAAGTTGTCGCGTCCTTTATCCAGCTCTATCCTCTTAGCACTTGTCAGGTCACCGCTTCCCATTCTCAGCTCTGCCATCAGGTCTGGGCATGAACTGCATCCTGCGGTAACCTTGGAACAAAGAGACAAGACTGGCTGAGAGTAGAGTACTGTTCTGCACTCTTTGATGCAACAAGTACATCATTTGTTGTTGGATGTGTTCCTGGTTCCGGTTGATCTAAATAATGCAGCCTAAATCCTCTGAGGATTAATATTATGGAGGTGTAGTGTATGCAAGATTAAAAAGATGAGTCTTTAGTCTAGATTTAAACTGACAGAGTGTGTCTGCCTCCCGGACCGTGCAGGGAAGAATATTCCAAAGTTTAGGCGCTAGATAAGAAAAGGATCTACCACCTGCACTTGATTTTGAAATTCTAGGTATTACCAACTGACAGGACCCCTTAGAGCGTAATGTACGTGGTGGTCTGTAATACAATAGAAGTTCATTCAAATACTGCGGCGCTAGACCATGTAGGGCTTTATAGGTAATAACTTACGCGTTTGTTTTAAAAAAATATAAATATTTGCAGGTTCTCTTAAGATTAAGAATAATTCTGATTATACTTTTAACATTTGCTGCACCTTATCTTGAAGAAAAGAGAGTTACCGTATTAAAGTAATTTCCTTTCCTATTTGCTCAGTACAGATTTTGGAATGCAGTTTCTATATTTAACCACAGGAGAGCTCTGTTGCCCACTTTGTTTAAGCAGGGAAAATGAAACCTGATGATTTTCTGTATTAACAAGCAAAAACCTTCACCAAAACTTACTGAGAAGATGTCAAAAGAAAAACAATATATCACAAAATTTTGTTTTTTTATTTGATCTAAATCCCTTACATTAGCATTGAAGAACTCATATGTCAGCAGAGAACATTAACTTGTTTCCCTTCTTAAATAAAGAACATCAACAACAAGAAATGACTTAAATTAACGGAATAAATGTGTCCACACCTTACTGTACCAGAATGGACAATCTCACAAGGTGTGTTCGTAGGGCCTAAGCATTAACAATAGGGTAGAATATTAATTAATGTAGATGTGTGAACGATCCATAATCCATTTAGTCCAAGCAGTTATACATTAAGGTTGTGAATCTATCCTACTGTAGGTAACACACAAAAATAAAATGTATACCACCACCTTGAATATCACTTGAAGTCACTTGCAATTAAATGCATACATGAAATGCATATACTGACTTAAAGCTAGAATGATGTTTAATAAAGAGGGCTATAAAATAGGATGTTTGATTTATTTATTACAGGTATATTGTATTTGTTCTGACTTCCTTATATTGCATTGGAAATACACTGTTTGTATGTGCAGAAAAAGGTTGATGTGTCATTGTGTCACTCCATTGTGACATATACCCCCTCAAAGAAGTATAAACATTTAACATACATGATAAATATATTTTGCATGTCTACTTTACCGAAGACAAAAAAGCAGTAAATTCCAGTATAATATAAAACAATGAACCACATTTAAAAGAGTGGTGCTTTTAAAAGAGGTCACTGTAAAAAGTGGAATTTTCAAGTTATGCTGATCTTACAAAAAAAGTGTGTGTGTGTGTTAGCATATATGTGTGCTGTTCATTTTTTTCTGATTCATTGTGATTTTTCACAACGGCTTGCCCTGTGAGTGGTCCCAGATTAGACTGGGATCAGACTGACCAGCAGTTTCAATGGTTTAGTATTTAAGTAAAGTTTAGATTGTAAATAAAACAATGAAACTAAATCTATGTACAATAAATAGAGGCAATGTTTTCGAAATAAACTAAATTCCTACAAAAGAAAATAGAAAAATAAAAATAAATACATTTAAAATGAAGGCAGAGAGCGAGAGGTTTACAGGGTGAGGTTGAGAACTGAGAACAAGGGTGTAGATGAGAGACAGAGCAGAAAAACAGGTTTGTAAGTCTTTAGAGACATTCTACCCATTCCAAAAGCTACTTGTCTTCCTCTATAGTACATTTACAATTATTTAAACTGAAACCTCACTTGTGATCTTATCTCATCTAAACATTGTTTGACCTCTCGTTTTTACCTTTAACCCATGTGTGTGTGTTGTGTAAAATCTTGAAATATGTGTGCTACAATGACAACCATAATATAAAACCTTGTAAGTTATACGTATCCAAATCTGAACCCTATGTGTATGTGTGTGTGAAAGAAACTTTCGCAGGTTTCACATTGTGGGTCATTTGCACCTGAATACGGATTTGGACTCTCTCGTGTTAATTTGTTCAATTTGACAACAAACTATAGTAAAATCCCTCCAGGGCATTCAGATTCATTCTACGGGACATAAGAGGCAGTTTCAGGCACTTTAAAAGATTTGAAAGTCTATAGAAGGGAGAACATAAACATGCCCCCAAAACCTATTTTTAAGGGGAAAAACTTCTCACCTCTTCTCAAGTCTTTCAGTAATGATTCAGTAATTTAATTACAGATCCAGTTTAAAAGTATTTGTCTGAAAGTATTTATTCTAGCCTATGTGGCAATATAAGGCTTCCAACAAATATAAATATCTTAGACATGTGGATTTGGGTCTGACTTTGACTAGCCTAATCAGAATAGTTTATGCTATTTAAAAAATGCTTTATTTAATGTTTAGTGCATATATACAGTCGTGTAAATCCTAAACTTTATATGATCTTCACCTATTACGTGTCATTAATTTAGCCTTTAGCCTAGGATAGTCTTTTCTATTGGTCATGCCCAATAAATATGTCAGTGGAACATTTTCACATCATATTACCATTTATGACGTTTGTTTGTATCGTAACTAATTATGCAATCAATCCGTTTATTTCAATTATCTTTTGTGCCTCTCCCTGTGCCGAGGTTTGTGTCCCACTAATGGAATCTGGTTTTGGGTGACCTGACACCCCAGACCGGACCTACAGGTTTCGGTCACGCCCAGTCTATAACGAACCACATATATAAAGAGTCAAAGAATGTTACTCTCTAGAAGGAAGTTAAGCCCAAGGGAGAGAAGCATAACTCCCCAATAAAAGAGAAAAAAGTACTCTGGACTTAACCCTCTCAAGAATCAAGATGCAGATGTCCGAGCCCCTCAGCCAGAAGAACGCGCTTTTCAAGGCCATGAACCGATTTATCGGCGCCGTCAACAACATGGACGAGACGGTCATGGTGCCGAGCCTACTGAGAGATGTGCCGTTGGACCAGGAAATTGAGCTGCAGAAGTTAACTAAAGAGCCGGACAGCTATCGCAGGGATGTTGAGGTGGACATGTACAGCTACTACAGCCAGCTCAAGTCCATCCGAAACAACATCGAATGGGGCGTCATGCGTGCAGAGGAGCAGAGGCGCAAAAATGACAATTCTGCGTCGGAGCCACCGCGCACCGAGCCCGAGGGCGACATGGACTTGGAAGAACTCCTACAGTACCACTTGAGGGGTTTGCATGGGGTGCTGTCCAACCTTACAAGTCAAGCCAACAACCTGACTAACAGATACAAGCAGGAGATTGGCATCGCTGGCTGGGGACAGTGAACTGCATCGTGAAGGACATTAATTAGGATATGATGATTTGTTCTGACCTAATATAGTTTGTATTTGTAAAAATCCTAACTCCCATTTATACTGTCAAGAGGTTCGAAGGAAAGATATGCCAAGATGGGAAAGTGGTTTTGTTTGAATGTTTTCTATAGTGTTGATCACTGACATGTTAAAAGGACTGCTTCTTGTATTTATGTCATGGCATATAATTTGCACTGACAGTCTTTTTAAATCTCTGTTTGAGTGGCTGAATGCCACCTTACCTTGCTATTTAAACCTATTTATGTATTATGTATATTTGAATGCTTTTATTTTTTCATTCTTTATGAGAGGAAAATTGTTGTCTTATGATGTTCCTGTATACATTCCAGAGTACAACTTGTGAGTTTGTTTCCTCTGATAACTTTAGGAACTGAGTCTATGATAATTTTTTTGAGGTTTTTTGAAGTTATAGAGAACCCTTTGGACGTTCTCTGCTAACTGTAGACTGTATAGACTGTAAACTATCTGTGAATCAACTTGTGAATCAATGACGTGGACAGCTCTGAGAATCACTGTGTGTGTATCATGATGAGCTTCATGAGGTTCTGTCATAGTGTGCCTTGTAGGCCCTAAGTATGATTGTTCACAGCATATTTTGTTTGCCTGAAAAAATAAACTTTTGTATTTGAATTCATCTTATCCATTGTCATGCTGTTCACTGTTTTCATGTCCCAACAATTCATGATCACTATTCCATAGGCTATGCACTACTGATCATACACACTATATGGTACTTACGAAGGTGTCAATCTACAAATATCATTCATTTGTGTAATGTCATTTTGTGTAAAAATTAACTAAAATTCTTATCAGTAATCTCTTAGATCAGTGGTTCTTAAAGTTATTTATAATTCAATTTATTAATGGTGCATGCCACATCAGCATTGCTGTGGGGAAAGGAGTTGGTTGGACTCGCCTTAACATCTGCAATTTTGACACTGTTATATTTCAACAACAAAACGAAACTTTACAGAACATATCTATACATTTCTAATGATTTTGTAACCTCTCGCGTATTTAATTTAATTAAGTTATATTTGTATAGTTATATTAAGACATAATTTAAAAATTTTAATAATAGCTAAAACTTTTCATACCAGGGAGGTATTCCAGAAAGCTGGTTATGTGACATACCTGGCTAAGTTAAAGGCTAAGTACGCTGATAACCTCAACTTTCGGTTCCAAAAACAGAGATAACTTTTAGGGTGTGTAAGTAACCATAGCAACTTACTCTCTTAAGATAACCATTCCAGAGCAGGTTATGTTCGACAGTTAGTTCATTTTGACAAAATGTTACTAAGCTTTAGGAGTTGTCTGCGCATGTGTGCGTTTTTGATGAGCGTCAAGTGGGCGTGGAAGCACAGATAACGTATTTACAGCACTATTACAATTACATTTCAAATCTCACCCCTCGAAATTTAGCATTCACAACTATATGTTTTATGAACTTTATCATTTAACCTTTCAAAATGAAATAATCTTTAAATAAAATAATTCAAACTGTGGTTCTTAAACTTTATGTATTTATATGAAATATTGTATATACTTTGAATTATGTTTATTAAAACATCTCCAAATATCACCGGATAAATATACACACCATGCAATTTCCAAAAGTTGGATGTTAATAGTGAAGTATATTAACTGCAGAGCAAATGCATATCATTACTCTTGTCCACTTATTATACAATATTTGATGCATTGGGTCAAAGATAGCTATGGCCAAAGGTTGCAACGCAAAGGTTGCAAGTTCAATTCCCAAGCTGGCAGGTTTCCAAGGCTTTATTCTGTGATCCCCCAATAGGATCACTATGGCATATTGTTCACATATTTAAATTCTTCTTAAATTTTTAAATACATTTACACAAAAAATTTAACTTAAGATTGTTACGTCCCATGACATAATTTTGTATGTTTTGGATGTTCCCATGTTGTTCTCTTCTCTCGCTCTCTTTCTCCTCTCTCTCTCTTTGCTAAGCAGCGCTACAGATCATCTGCAGCTGGATACAATTAGAGGCAGTGGCTTACTTGCTACACAGGGTACTACAGAGGTTAAATTAATTTTTTTAAATGGATATAA
Source organism: Triplophysa dalaica (assembly GCF_015846415.1). NCBI lineage: Eukaryota > Metazoa > Chordata > Actinopteri > Cypriniformes > Nemacheilidae > Triplophysa > Triplophysa dalaica. The sequence goes on along the minus strand of NC_079549.1, from coordinate 15,308,885 downwards.
AATTATAATAAGAATTTAAATATGTGAACATTATGTCATATGTGATCCCATTGGGGGTAACCTAATGAAGCCTTGGAATCCTTGCAAAGTTTGCATTTGAAATCTGGCTCTTTTAGGCCACAGATATCTTTGACCCAATGCATCAATTTTGCATAATAAGTGGACAACTAATGATATGCAATGGAGTTAAAATACTTCACTATTAACATCCATTAACTGCTGGAAATTGTAAGGTGTGAATATTTATCCAGTGATATTTGGAGATGTTTAAATAAACCTAATTCAAAGTTTATACAGTATTTCATATAAATGCATACAGTTAAACAATAACTGCTTACATTATTTTATTTAAAGATTATTTCATTTTAAAAGATTAAAAAATAAAGTTAATAAAACAATTAGTTGTGATTGCTGAATTGCAATGGGTGAGATTGGAAAGGTAATTGTAATATTGCTGTAAAATTATAATTCATTATACGTAATCTGTGCTTTCACGCCCACTTGACGCTCATCAAAAACGCACACATGCGCAGACAACCCCTAAAGCTTAACATTTCCTTAAAATGAACTAACCCTGGAACATAACCTGCTCCGCAGCAGGTTATCTTCAGAGAGTGAGTTGCTATGGTTACTAACATACCCTGAAAGTTATCTCTGTTTTTGGAACCAAAAGTTGAGGTTATCAGCTAACTAACCTTTAAATTTACCTGGGTATGTCACATAAACAGCTTTCTGGAAAACACCCCTGGGCATACCTATTCAAAATTCCTATTTAATAACAACATTAAATTATTAACTATACTATGTGTAATAAAAATATAATTTAAAGATCTTTCCCATATATGTGATCTATAAAATCGAAACAAAAAGCATTACTACAATTGCAAAATATTATTCAAGTATGCCAAAAGTTCAAACTAAACAGTTTGACATCAACATTAGAAGACAAAATAAGTAAAGTTGATCAGAATTAAGATGAAATTGTGCTGACTAATACAATCATGTCCATTTAAATCTACTCAAATAAAATCGGTATTAAATACTCTATTACGTACTCTAGTAGGTATAATATATATTTCTTAATCTCAGAACAGCATTATTGATTAAATTATTTATCATAATTTATGTAAGTTTTTATATATAATCGTCTCTCTCTCTCTTGATACTAGACTTACTAACTCTATTTCACAGATATGTCAATCAATGACGCTGACACTGTAAAAAAACTCCCCGTGTTTTGTATTGCAATAATTTTGGCCTCTTGCGCTTGCCGTACATGTCAATGTGGCTGTTGTGTGATCATGTGTACAGTTAACACAAAACAGTTCTTTGTGAAAAGATAGAATAAAAATGGAAGATGAGCATCTGGTCCAGGTTAAAAACATCAGCAGCTCCCGCTGCACCTTTTTCAACATAGAGCCGAACGACTATCGATGTGTGAGTAAATATATTTTTGAAAGCTGCTAAAGCTTTATGTTGTTAGCCATCATGCTAACCAAATCATGACATCATCCTTTCCAGGCATGATGATCAACTGTCCTCAATTGTTGTTAGTCTGACAAATGTAATGTAATTAATCGCCACTGTTTTAAAAATAATAACTTACATATGCAGTGTATGAAATTAACTACGTCATGTTAGGAGGAGAAATGAACTCACTCTAGAGTAACGTTAGTTAAAGTGTCAAGAAACGTAACGAGCGAGGGGTGTAAGGTTATCTGGTTAACAGACCATATACTGATTGGCCCGTTAGTAATACATTTGTGGTGCAGTATACATTATATTTCATACATTAGTTCTGTCCCTCTTTCTTAAAGCACAATTATCAGTAGTGTTGAAAGGTAGCTAGAAGCAAGAATAGTTCAGAGAGGGATAAATATATTAAATCAATAATAATATAATATTGCCTGACTAAAGTCATAAAAAAGCTTTAACACATAATCTGTTAAACAGCATAACAGATATGTAACATGGTTATATTGAACATTTGATGAATGTGGTTGGTGTTCCAAGTTGTCTATTAATCCCAGATAGCAATCTATTAATACTAATAACACATGATAACCCGAATGCAGCAAATCATTTTGTCAAATTAAGGAGATAACGTGTTTACGAAACGCACTCTGTAGAGCAGATTGTCCATTCAGGGCTACTGTAGAAACAACATGGCGAATTCCATCTAAGGGGACCTGTGCTGTAGATAGAAATAGCTCAGATTTGAAAGACAATAAAAAAACATAACGCTTCATTATATAGGGTCTTTATACACCTATGTAGACATAGTAACTCGTATTGCATTTCTGTCAAGAGATCCTCCAAAAAATCACACATTGGACCTAAAACATAAATATTATGTTGCTTGATTGATTGCACTCTTTACTCTCTATTTTGTATATACATTTTCAGGATGTGATTCTTAAAGTTAAAAGAGCCACAGGGACATTTTCACTGGTGGCATGGTAAGTTAATTTATATCCAAGTTATATTATACGCTGCATATTTGTTTTGTGTGATTTCTTTTTTTTTAAGGTTCACTTTTTTAAACTTCTCTGTCCATAGCTTTTTAATGCTCTTTGCGATATGGCTGCTGCGGCGATATAACTCTTTGGCTCAGGTACAGTGAGTACCCAAAATAAACAATTGAAGCTTGTCAATCAGTAATTATTTTCTTTCACACTGATGTTTTAACCATACAGACAAATGTATTCAATTACTTTTCTTTTGTTTATTCAGAAAATGATAGCCAGTCTGACAGTAGCTGCCTTTTTTGACAGTGCAGCATATGTTATGGTGAGTTGCAATAATTAAGAGTTTGTTATGTAAATTAAGTAATGTGATGCAAGTTTTATGAAATGTGGGAGTATTTCAATCCTCTTTTATTTCGTAAATTACAACTTTTATTTCCTTGTATCTGCAGGGAGAGTCTCATCCGGAGGGTTCTCTATGTGATTTTCAGGCTTGGTGGCTCACATATTTTGGTAACTGATTAGGAGTCTGTACAGATATAGAATATTTGATACTTTAATGTATTTTGTATTGTATTGTGTTGCGATTTAATTTTGGTTGGTTGTTTTAGACTGGAGTGCTCTGGCCTGGGTGTGTCTTATTACTCTCAATCTCTACCTGAACCTGGTGAAAGAAATTAGAACTGAACATTATGAAATGTGAGTCAACACACACATTCCAACAAAACATGTTTTTAACTATGTATACATACAGTCACAGTTTTCTTAAGATCTAAATGTGTTTCTCAGACCGTACCATGTGGTGGCATGGGGGGTTCCTCTGCTAATGTCGATCCTACCTCTGCTTTCTGGATACTATGGTCCTGCTGGAGCCTGGTGGTATATTTTTGGCTTTTAATTCTATGTTTTTATTGTAAACATATCACCACCCCAGTCTCAGTGTTTTCTTTTGTTGTTTTCTGCAGTTGGATCACAGATGACCATGTTGCCTGGAGGTTTGGCATGTACGTGCATGTGGCGTCCGGAAGTCCCTGTTTGTTTTTGTGAATGATTTTGTTTTGCTGACTGACGATTGAAACTTTGTTATGACTTGCGTAACTCATGAAACTTCTCTGGAATTTCTGTTCTTGTTGAGATAGTGTACTTGTATTTCTGGTAAATACTGATTTACATGTGTATATTACAGTATGTTCAGAGACGATTTTTCATGACTGCTTTAATGGCCCCAGAAATATTTTTGACATTGATAATGTTTGAAAGGCATTAAATTAGATAACAAATTATCTGACAGACTTTTTTTGTCAAACAATTGACACTTTATGGTTGTTTATGTGATGGAGCACACATGTGGTTACGGATGAAAAGCAGTGTAAACTATAAAATGTGCAAAAGGAAGCTGACTTGCACACATTCACTTACGTAAATGACTTATTGGTTAAACAAATTGCGAGCGAACTTAGATCTGAGGTCCAAATGTGTCTAGCATGATTTGTTTGTGGATACCTCTTTGTTTGATATTTTGTGCAATTACATTCATACATTTATTTGACTATTGCCAAAAGCTTTTTTGGGCCAAGTTACATGTATTTTGATGTTCACTTGCAGATGGTACATCCCCCTGTTTACCCTTATTATCCTCATGATCTGGTGTTATGCTCGAATCATCTGTGTGGCCAATGAGAGGGTAAGTGCATCTACGAAACCTACACCCACTTAAATACCGTCCTACAACTTGAATGTGAAACTAGTCTTACATTGGTCTCAAATTCATCATGAACAAAGCCTTTGTCTCTTTATCTTTTCTCTATCTGATATTTTTATCACTGACCTACCATGATAAGGCAAAAAGCCAAATTCCAGAACATTTTTGCACGATTTGCTGTTCATGATGAGTCGTAAACCCGATAGATCAGAATATACGAGCCTTGTAAGTGTGCTCACACCGGAAAAGACATGTACCTGGTTTTTGTCTACTGCTGTGTTAAGTAGTTAATAGTTATCTTTTTGTGGTACGCACTGCACATTAAAATATTATATAATTATAAACGTAAGTATAAATGGATGCTCAGACCAGTTTAAAGTTCAGAACTGTCTTAATTTCAGATGCGTTCCTGGTTGGGCACCTTTAACCCAGAAAGAGAGAGGAGGAAGGTAAGTGTTTGTGTAAGTGTAGAAGAATACAGATGTACCCAAAACAACACAGTTGTATTCACATCCTCTATCCAAACTTCTTGCAGATGTCTTTAGCTGAAGAGATCAGACCGTTAAAGTGGTATCCCTCCGTCTATCTGCTCGTATCTATCTTCCCCCTTATAAATCGGTAACGTAAATTCTAGTCACATCTTATATTTTTGTGAATGCAACTTTGGATGTGCATCTAATTTAGGTCTGTATTTTTACAGACTTCATAACGCTGCTTACCCAGAGGACCCTGTGTTTTCTTTGACCTTACTGCACGTGCTCAGTGCTCCCTTACATGGTCTTGCCAATGCTCTCGTTTTTGGTAGAGACACCTGGAGTCAACTGAGTACCACAGGAATAAAGGTACTGTTCACACTGGTCTCAGATAGTATGCACATATATCTAATTCTCACGTAGAAAAACAAGCTGTAAATTGATTCTCTGGTTTTTATTTCTGTGATATGTACGTTTTTTATCGTTTTAGATGGCCCTTCAGTCTCGGCTGTGTGATCGCACAATGATTGGAGAGTACCATCCAGCGACTATAAGATACACACATGACCTCGACACACACTCCGACTCAGATGACGAGGACAGCAATGTTCTCTTTTATAGTCCAGACATGACTCTGAAAGACAGAGGACCCTGGGAGAGTGTTTAGGAAGTAGTGTGTGTGTTGGTATGTGTTTATTTACACTCATTGCCTTTAAAAACTTCATTCAGTGTTAAATATTGCTGTTTTGTGTCAACACTTTAATTAAGTATTACTACAGTTAAAAACAGTGAAGGTCTGTCCTTCAGTGATGGGTAAGGTATTTGTTCTGTATTATTTGGAGAAAGCTTTTAAAACTGGAGTTGATTTCCAGCTCAGAATAATATGTCTTGTATATAATGAAAGACTCGCTTTTATATATCATTCTATAGCTCATTTCAGACATATCAAATACTTTCAGAGATTTGACCTGTTGGCTTAAGATTTGTGCATGTTTCATTGTTATATTTATGAAAGAAAATGCTATATTTTTGTATTGGCTGCAGAATCAACAAATTGTAAATAAAAATATAACATTTGTATTTTGTCTTTGTGTTTCTGTGTAGAAAAAAACAAGCCCAATTAACTTAAGTATCTAAAGTTGTTTTATAAACATGTTTATAACATGAACTGTTTCACAAGAGGGTTATTAAAGATAAAAATCTGTGATAAACTTTGAATTGCCAAAGGTGTGCTCAACATTTAATAAGTTGACGTTGCAAAGAGCTGTTCTGGACAATACTGCGACCTACAAGAGAATATTTTCAAGTCAGAATTTTGTTTTGTAATCGGCGGTGTTGCGTTACGTCATCAAAGCGCATTTAACAGCAATTGGTGAACAGGTCACCAAGTCTGTTAAGACAACCAATCACAGATGAGTGCGACCAAAAGGTTGATGAGAAATGCGACAATAACCATTCGTAAAACAGTCTCATAACAGCGGCTGGGCGCTTCCGGATACATTTCTGTTCAATAACACCAGTATCGTTCACAACGTACAGACGCGTTTGTTTCAGGACAAGTTTTTCGTGTACAGACACGTTAAAAACTGTACATTCTGTACACAATGGTATGACTTCTGATTAAAGGTAACGTAGGAATTTCATAACTTTTACTGTGAAGACTAGATACTGCTGTTTACGAGATCAACGTAACAACAAATGCAGTTATATATTTACTCAATATTATATAATAAATGACTAATACCTAAATTAAGACATTTTAAGTAGGTTATTTCATAGGTAATGTCAATATGCAAAGTTCCTTATATTGAATAGATTGTTATAAACAGACAGTAATCCTCATGTTTAAATGTACATTAATCTTAGTTTTATTTTATGTTTGACTGTATGCTATATGACTGACTTATAATGTTCTACCCTACAGCCGGCTGCTACGTGGCGCGCAAAATCAGTGCATCCCTTAAACAGGGAGAACAGCCTGAACAACCCGTGCTCACACCATGTAGTCTGGCTAAAGGTGAACTGTCATTATATATCTCACACTCATACAGCCATAAACACTTTTTTATCATTCACGTTAAACATCAGCACAGCTTATCATCAGTCAGGAAAAACACACTATGTTTAAACAGACACATACATTATTTTATTTTTCAGCACAGCAGGTTCAAGACATTTCCTCATTCCTCATTACTTAAAGTAATACTTCACCTAAAAAATTAAATTCTCTCATCATTTACTCGCCTCCGAGTTGTTCCAAAACTCTCTACATTTCTTTGTTATGATTAACACAGAGCAATGTATTTGTAAGAATGCTCATAACCACACAGATTTGACTCGCATTGTAGGAAATGTGAACTGGGCACTCACTAGGGTGATGACACATGAAGGCAAGAAAGAGTTTATCCAATCGCCCTGTCTCAACAATGTTCTGATGCTTAGATAAAGGTATTGCTACACGATTGCTAAGCTAACCTTTTTGGTTGCTAGGGGCGTGGCTTACCATATGTCAGTTGATGATACTCTAGGCTATGAGTAAAATGAACCAACCCCATGTCTCTACGATATTCTGGGGCTTAGATATAGGTATTGATAAATGGTTGCTAAGCTTACCTGTTTGGTTGCTATGGGTTTGGCTTAGCATATGTCAGTTGATGATACTAAATGCTATGAGAGAAACGAACCAACCCCTGAGTCTCTTTGATGTTCTGATCCAGAGATATAGGTATTGCTAAACGGTTGCTAGTTTAACCTATTAACTATTTAACCTATTTGGTTGCTAGGGGGCGTGGCTTAGCATCTGCCAGTAAAGACCAGTTTAGGACAAGTAGCATGTTTTTTCCTACTATGGTAGTCAATGGGGGCCAAAATCTGTCTGGTTATAAGTATTCTTCCAAATACGTTTCTCTGTTTTCATAAGAACAAAGAAATTCATACAAATTTGGAACAACTCCAAAGTGAGTAAATGATGACTGAATCACTTTAAGTATGTGACAGTATGTCTTGTTTTTATACCATTTCGCCTCAGGACGAAGGAATCAAAGCATATCAGTGTTTATGGGAGGTATAGATTGCATTTACAAACGTAACTAATGTTGTCTGACCTGTTTGTGTGTTTTCAGGTAAAAAAAAGCTCTATTCAGGGGATGAAGCATTAATGTCGAATCCAGAACCTGAGGGGTTTGCTGGCTCATCTGCGTCTGCGCCTGCAGTGACAGCAGTTCAGAAATGTGGTTCCTGAGGTTAAAGGTCATGCAGAAGCAAATCTGGGCACACAAGGGGTTTACATTGCTGAAAAACTCTGCATTCCACCTATAGCAGACTTAACCAACCAGCGATGCCAGAAAAGAAATGCTGGTCAAAAAATTTGCTGGGTGAACAGCACGAAACCAGCATTGTTTATATATCAGCATTATGACATACAAATCTGACTCCAAACCAGTTTTGCTCTGCATGACCTTTTATTTTTAGGTGCTAACACTAGTTGTCTTTATCTCTCTCTTTCGATATGTTTTCATTCAGCTGTAATATGTGAAGATCTGTTCATCAACCTCTGTTTCAGGGGCGGTTCAGATCTGATGTTTACCTGCAGCAATATGACTGCATTTCGACTAGACTTACATGACAAAAACAAAATAAATTAATAAGCTCTAATTCTATTATTGTCGTTTCGTTTCTTTCTCAAACGAGTCAACAACAAATGAAGATAGTGAACTTGATTTTATGTATGACATGATATTGCGCTTTCAGGTAGGGCCAACTTTCTATTATTTGTAATAGTTTAGATGGTAAATGTTCATTGGGTGTGGTGTTTGATGTCCAAATACTTTTAGCATTAGTGTATTGTATTCTGAGCAAAACAACGTATCACTTTCAATTGTGGCGAAACTGCAGCATAACAGGTAATATGGGTTTTATTTAAATATACAATTAATGCGTAGAAAAAAGACATTTTGCCGAAAATAAAGCAAACTTGCCTACAATGTTATCAATCGTTATTAAAATGTGTTTTTCTTTTCGTTTCGCCGTATTTTGTAGCCGTTCTCCTGAGCTAGACCTACATTTTAATGTGAAATCTGAGCTTCGGTTTATACCCCAAATACAACTGTTCAACATGAATAATAATATTCAACTTTAATAATGTATTTGAATTTAAAGCGATACGTCAACTGACCAAATTTGGACATCACTTTTCACCGGGACTGAAGATTGCTCTTTCTACCACTAGATGGCGCACTCAATCTTCGCATTTTCACGTCACCGCTTCTCAAAGAAGAAGAGCCTCTGACTTCCGGTGACTAGCGGAAGTTTTTAGTCGAGGGCTGTAATCCAAATACACATGCGCTCACTTTCAGTTCATCACCGAAATTATCTTCTTTTGTCATGATCTACAGGTTACACTGACTCTGGATTTGAAAAGTAAGTGGAATATATGAATATTGAACCAATATAACGGCAGATTTAGGCGTTGTAGTAGTTAGAAGTTTAATGAGGAACTTCTGTTTAATGTTAAATGTATTTAATTGTTGATTGTTTTATACGGCATGTGCTAAACTCCCTTTATACATGAAAGAAGATAAATCTCACAAATTAGGCGGTTTTGATTCAGGTTAAAGATGTGCTTTTAGCGCATGTTGCCATAAAGAAGCTTTGCTGATTCTGCTTTCCTGGTAACAATAGTTAACCTAGGTTCTAATCTCATGTGTTGTGTCTGTTCTCATTTGTGCTGTGTCTGCGATCTCAGGCTTTTTAACGTTTGTTTGGACAATGCCACATGAAAAAACCCGCAGTAGCCTCTTGTCTGACACCCTGAACCGGAGAAGAGCTCTGACGCTCTCACCAGGTGGAAGACATGTCAGCTGTCAGGTAAATCCATATTTAAAACAACATCTGGCATAGTGATGTGTATAACGTTACAAAGGATTTAAAATAATCTTTTCGATTTGCCCATGTGTCCCAGACTGAAAGTCCACTCAAGATTCCCAGAAGTTCCTCAGCTAAAGATGAGGATATAGAGACAAATAAAGATAGGAAAACGAGCAGCACCAAGGTGACTATAGATGAACTGAAAGTGTTGCATGTCAATATAACATTATCTTTATACAAATAGGGTGTCTACTTACACTTAACGGGACAGTTCACCCAAAAAATGGTCAGCATTTACTCACTTTCGGGTTGTTCAAAATCTCTATACATTTCTTTATTATGATTAACAGAATAAAAGATTTCTTCACCACCATTGACTACCATAGCTGGAAAAAATACAATGGTAGTCAGAAGTGCCCCACAACTGTTTGCGTTCCTACATTCTTAAAAACGTTCTGTTTAACAGAACAAAGTAATTTATAAAGCGTTTTTTTCTTCTATGGTAATCAATTGTGGCCAAGAACTGTTTGGTTGCAAGCATTCTTACCAATTTGTTTCTCTGAGTTCATCAGAAAAAATAAATGTGTACAGAATTGGAACAATTTGAGGGTAAGGAAAGAAAAAAGAAATTTCCTTTTTTATGTATACTGTTCCTTCAAAATGTAAACCTAAAATTAGTTGTAAAGTTCGTAAATAAAAGACTATAATCAATTAAATATAGTAATTGCAGTTTTTTGTTCACCGTACATAATGACAAATAAAAATGTAGCTTTACAGATTACTTGTGAAATAATCATTTGACCATCTTTTTTTTTCAAAAATAATGAGACAAGTTTTACATTTGATACAAATTTATGATTTTTCACCCACAGTAGTATGTTTTGAAATTTAGACTTACTACGTTTTACCGTAAATAACCCGTGATCTCAAATTTGTTTTGATAGAGTCCTACTTATTTTAATTTTATTTGTTTATCTCTTTGCATTAGATCCATTGGACACAGCTGGCATCAAATGGTACGTCCCCCCAGTTAGATCCCAGATCAACCAGTGATCGAGGACATAAAACATGGCAGGAATTAGAAAGGTAAAATGCTTGCTGGGCTATGGTACAATGCTTGCTGGGCTATGACACAGTGCTGTAATTCTGATTGTCTTATTTAGTTAAATGATGACATCAGAGCCATAATCTAATGAAATCGGCTAAATTCTGAGTATTTAACCTGAAAGTTTAACATTCTTTATTTCCCACCTGTTTCCTGTAAGAGGAAATGATGCGAGTCTCATGAAGGAGTGAGCGCATCTGCATTTGGTTTGAGTTGTTTTAGGGCACAGTAAGATTGTACTGCTGCCTGTAATAAAGTTGTAAGCGATGAATTTGTCTTATCTGGGTTTAACAGATCTACTACTACCCTTTTGCTTATCATTCATGCACCCTCTGTGCATGCTGGCTCTTGAACTAAAATTTTAAATGTTTGTGCCACAGTGACATTAGTAAACAAATTAAGCAAATAGTGAATCCATAGGTCTATGGGATTTTTGCCTGCTTTTATTATTTGCTGGGTTAAAAAAAAAAGTAAATTTATTGCACATTGCTGATAGAACAAGACACATTATTTTGGGGGCAATTAAGATATTTAGCACAAACTGTGAAGTATAAGTTGTGTTCTTAAAGGGACAGTTCACCCCAAAATAAAAATTCTGTCATCATCTACTCACCCCTGAGTTGTTCCAAATCTGTATACATTTATTAATGATAATTATTATGAACGCAGAGAAAGATATTTGGAAGAATGCTTGTTACCAAACAGTTCTTGGCCACCATTGACTTCCAGATTAGAAAAAAATTAAATGGTAATAAAAAGTGCCCCAAAACTGTTTTCATTTCCTACTTTAAAATATCTTCTTTTGTATTCAACAGAAGAAAGAAATTTATAAATCAATTTTTCCTACTATTGTAGTCAATAGTGGCAAAGAACAGTTTGGTTACAAGCATTGTTCATCAGAACACGACATTTATACAGATTTAGAACAACCTGAGAGAGTAAGTATATGAAGAGAGAATTAAAATTGTAAAACATTAAGTTTAATATGTAGGGTTTATTCCCCAACAATTATCAAAAATAATGTACATGTTGCTAATCAAATTATTTATTATTCTTACAGACGTCAGGTAAAGATTGTCTTAAAAGATGTCCTCCAGACAAAGATCGGACAAAGCTTTCTTGGAGAAAGACGAAGTGATCAGACATCAACAAGTGAGCTTAAATACACGAGAAGAAGCAGTCTGACAGTGAGAGGTAGAAAAGACTCTGCTGAAGCAAAAGATAACTCACCATGCCCAAAACAGACCAAATCAACCGCTTGTACTGAAAATGAATCATGTTTATCCAAAGATCAGATAAAGATAAAAAAATCACGAGTCAAACAAACAAACTCTTCGCTGGAACTATCAGAGCTGTCTGAAGAATCAAATAACTCTTATTCACCCAGAGAAAGTGAGTCTCCAGAGTGTGTTGAGATTAGCGATCAGCTGTCTGAACAGATCAAGCCATCTACATTTAAAGAGAAGGAGGCAACATCGCTTGAAGGATCTCTACAAAATGATGAAGCAGTTTTGTCTGAATTTGAAGTGGGACACAGCCCCTTATCATCAATAGAAGAGCAAGTTCACCTCAAAGAGGATGACACTGATAGTGAGGTAAGATTCATGTTTGTAAATAAATTACTACCCGCTAGTTGATTGCAGGTATTCTTGAAAGAAACAACAGAAGTTGAGTTATCAATATTTATGATATATTTTCCAGAAGAAGAGTTTTAATTGTGTAAACCTGCTGAATATGAATAGTCAACAGAAGCTACTATTCATGGTAGTTGCTGTGCTCTACTAGAAATCCTTACTCTTGTCTTTACTGGTCAACCTTGCAGCATCTAACCAATCAGAAAGAAAGTGAAGAAACACAAGAATGCTCAGAGTATACAGAAGAAGATAAGAAGGAAACCCACAAACGGGTGAATGGAGAGACAGAGCAGGAGTTGGAGGGGTTAAGGGGTAGTGTCTTGCGTCTCTCAGTCGGGGCTGATGGAGAGGTCCCACTCAAAAGATGTCGTTTGGACAGCCTCTCAAGTGAACAGGTTCCCGGGTCAGACTGCGCCTCTGAGAGTGCAGAGGGACAGTCCTGTCAGCCCCTCCCAACTGAAACCAGTAAGTGATTTGAGAGGTCACAAGAACATTCTGGTGTGATTTTATTAACACTTTTTATGTCAGTATCAGTGATTTGACTAAAGCAACATGTGTTTTGCATTAATTTGTTTTGGCTATTTGGTGACAATCACTCCCTCTTTACTTCTGCAAGTTGTTCTCTCAAGTGAAGAGGAGGAAGAGGAGAATGAGGAGGATGTGGTAAAAGACAAAGAGGAAGAGGTCTTAAACATTCTGCCACCAGAGGGCGATAAAGCAACGGATAGACTAGAGACACCAGAAAGCGCTTATGAGCAGAAATCAATGCCTGATTTTCACTCGCACATTACACGACTGTACACACAGGTTGGTTCGATGATCCACATACTGCACTATATATAAAAGACTATTGCTCCAAATACACTGGTCTCAAAGCAATAATTTGCTCAAAAGTCTAAATTCTGTCATCGTTTACACCCCCTCTTCTCATTTCAAACCTGTATGACTTTCTTTCTTTTGCTGAACACAAAAGAATATATTTTACAGAATGTCGGAAACAGAAAACTGTTAGTCCCCATTGACTTGCATTGCTTTTGTCTCCATTTAAAAGACGTCAGTTTGGATCAGCAGTTTTTGGAAACCAACATTGTTCAAAAAATCTTTTGTATTCTGCAGAAGAAACAAAGTCATACCGGTTTATTTGTTTTGGTTTGTAATTGTTCTTTCTTCATTTTAAAATGTGAAAAAGCATTTAATTGTTTTTTTAGTTATTTATCGTTCATACAGAAATTGTATAATTCTCACACTGAAATCGTATAGTCTCATCCATCAATGTGTATTCACATGGACTTGGTGCTTATTTGGTTAAAACCCATTTTCAGAGTTGTAGCATGATGGAGTTGCGACTGTCTTCACTTCACATGGGTGGAGTTAGTGCCATATCCAATGAGAATATGAAGGTAAGGACAATATAATAGATTTATTTCTCACAAACTATTTCATTAAAATGCAAATTAGTGTTTCGTGGTCCATTTTAAAGCATCAGGAGGTTATTATATTATTTTACAGATTTCAACAGAGGAGATCATCATTTCATTAAAAGGTAAATATGCTCTTCTGTCATTTAACAAAAATCAACATTTATTATTTACCTGTAAAACTTCTGTTCATACTTTCTGTTAATAAACTGTGTCACTTACGCAGATTCTTCAGTGAAAGTTTCTATATCGATGGCAAGCGTGCGTAAATACAGTGTGTGGGAGGGGACCATGTTGAAGGGGTGCGAACTGGTTAAGGATGATGACATCCTGCCGCCTTCTTTGCTGCTGCTATGGCTGTTTGACTCTCAGGCCCGCCAATTGCACAAAGATCTGTCCGTTATCGAACCAGAGACATTCCCAGGTCATATATCTGCACTATCTTTCTGCATAGTGGAGTGTTCTTGTATATCTGAAATGACGTTTTCTCTGTGTTGTGTGTTCAGATGAAGGCAACACGTGTGTGGTGCTGTGTTTGGCAGAGCCTGTTGCTGGCATTGAGAGTGCCATCCTGGCCTCACTAATGGACCTGGTGGCTCTGCAACAGGGCAGTCCAGAGCTCCTCTCCCCCCTCACACATTCAGACTCCTTGAACCTGCTGCAGAGCTCACAGGAAACACATTTGCTAAAGCTGCTGACGTCCAAATCAGACATGCAGACCAGTAATGCTGCACAGGCAACTGTATCTACCATAATGGTGCGTTTTGTGTGATCTTTTGTGATGTTTCATAGTTCTTTCTTTGAGATTTGTATGTATAAATTTGCTGCTAATCTTGCCTTTATGTTGTTAATTCCTGCAAATTTTTGTCGTCAAAGGATGCTGATGTTCAGCTGAAGCCAGTCTACACACTGTGCCACAGAAGATCTCAAGGTTCCTACAGTGTTTCAATGGAACCTGGTCTCGGGTCAGAATGGACCCCCTACTGCCACCAAGGTCCTACACGCAGGTACACAAGCTTAAAACAGAACTTGGTACTTTTGTGAAGTGAATTTATATTATTATATAGATAATTACGTCTGGGATAAAAGGATTATTGGATTGTCTTTTGATGTATTTCAGTTCTGATTTGCATTTCAGTTCTGATTTGCATCTCAGTTTTGATTTGCCTCCACTTTTCTCTTTAGGTTGATTCAGTTCCCTCCTCCGCCCTCTAAAGGAGCCCTCTCTGTGACAACAGAAGACTTGGAGTGTTTAGACAGTGGCGAATTTCTTAATGATGTCATCATCGACTTCTACCTCAAGTAAGGCTGGTATAGAGATGCTGTACATCAGTGAGAGGAGTTTAATTTGATCCAGCCATTCCCATAAGGCTTGGGGAGATTTAGGGTGGAATTAAACAAATAGTTCAGTTAGAGGATTTTGGCTCTTAAGTCAATTAGCTTATTCTGACCGAGAATCACCCACAGAAAGAAGCTGTTGGAATGAGTCTGCAAATGTTTAAATAAATGTAAAACAAATATTTTGTAGGTATCTTTTGGTGCAGAAGGCTCCACCGTCATCTGTTGAAAGATCACATGTTTTCAGCAGCTTTTTCTATAAACAGCTCACACGCAAAGACAATGCGAATGAAGACAGCACAAGCACACCGTGAGTGTATAAGCACATAGTTTGGATATTTCAGATTGTCTGCAGTAACAAAGAAAGCTGTTTCACTGCACATTTTTATATTTATGATGGGTTTTTGCTTTCAGAGCTCAGGTCAGAAGGCATCAGCGTGTTAGGACATGGACCCGTCATGTAGACATCTTTGACAAAGACTTCCTGTTTGTACCTGTCAATCAAGAGTAAGTAGTTGTTTGATTGTGTCCACATAAAGCGGCTACTGATTTTGGACATACATTTTTATTGATGTGCTATGTACTTTTTGCTACGTATCAGCAGATTATTGTCAGTCATTTCAGATTGATGCTTATATTTGAATGGGGTTTAAATCTTAACATGTCTGTTTTGTTCGTGTCAGATCGCACTGGTATCTGGTGGTAATATGTTTCCCAGGGTTGGAAGAACCGCATTGTGTGAACAGGGAAGGCTTTGGTGATGAGGGTCTGAACGCAACTGAGATCCAGTCCGACAACAGGTCCAACAGTAATGAGGATAAAGACGCAGGTAACGCAACAGTTTTTAATTCTTCAATTTGTTCAGTTTCACCCATCAGAACCTGAATATAGGGAATAGCATCTCATGATTCTGAGCACCTTTTTTCTTAATCTAGATGACATCCAAATAAAGGCCAGTAATTCTCATGAACCCGTGGTGAGTCACCATGACCATTAATATCTGACAGGGCTTTTCAGTCAGAAATATAATTTATATAGATTTAATATAGAACACGTTAGTAACACGTTTTCTGCCTCTTTCTCTGTAGAGCTGCACAGAAAGTACCTGTAAGAGACAAACTATCTGCAAAAGGTGTGTGGG
Organism: Triplophysa dalaica; assembly: GCF_015846415.1. Lineage (NCBI taxonomy): Eukaryota > Metazoa > Chordata > Actinopteri > Cypriniformes > Nemacheilidae > Triplophysa > Triplophysa dalaica. The sequence continues at coordinate 15,292,743 of NC_079549.1, read as the reverse complement.
TTTCTTCAAATTCCTTGTCTGCCTGGCCACATCTCACGTCTGAACTTTGTTTAACACGGTCTCTTGATGCTTTATTTTTTCCAGGCCGTGTATTCTTGTCATGGACTCTCTGAAGTTATCTCTTCATGAGCGTATCTTCAAACTCTTGCGAGAGTGAGTGTTTGCACTTTGTTTTGTTGAAGTCTTGGATTTGAACTGCATTTGTTGTACCAATGAAATAAGATATTTTAGAATGTGATGTAGGCATTTGATAACATACACATGATATGTCTATTAATATGTGTATTGAATATCGAATATGCTTAGTTATTAAGTGTGAGTGTCTTTTAAGATACCTTCAGGTGGAGTGGGAGGTAAAGAGAGGTGGTTATCGTGACTTTAGTGTTGAAAACATGGAAGGTTCCCATTGTAAAGTCCCTCTGCAGGATAACAGCAGCGACTGTGGCCTCTACCTGCTACAATATGCCGAAAGCTTTTTACAGGTAGACACATCTTTACACCACATTATCAAATACACAATGTGTGCAACTGTCCGTTTCAACCTTACAATCAACAGCTAATGCTCTTTTCCTTTCAGGACCCAGTTGTACATTTTGACTTGCCGCTGAGATTAGAACGCTGGTTTCCTCGGCAAAAGGTTCGAGGGAAACGAGAGGACATTCGAGACCTCATACTACACCTGTACCGATTTCAGCAAGGCTCTATGGGAAATGAAGCATTAATAGATAGAGTAGATAATAGAAATGCGATTTAAAAGTGTTTAGGTGTGGATTATTTTACACTAGATGTATTTATATTTGATGTCTTGAACATTTTATATAGTTTTATGCATTTTAATACGTTGTTGCAAAGATTTCAGCAGGAAATAAATTTCTTGAACTTTTGCACAGTCAAAATTACTACATTACTTCCACATGCCGTTGTATATTTCTCTGTTTGCCCTTGGTTGTCATGAATGAATGTGGGATTGAGCAAAAGGCCTGGACCACACGATTGGACAAGCAGTTGGGTGTAGCGTAAATTGGTACTGTCATTGGTCAACTTGTTTGGGTGGACGGGTAGATTGAAAGGAGTTTGCAAGAGATGCATATGCTTAATGCTAACCAGACAGACTGAGATTAGACGGATTTAGAGACCACCCACCTTCTTCCAGTAATCTCAGTATTCCGGTGTGTGTACATTGTTACTCTGTTTGTTAATTTGGAAGAGGCTTACTTTGATACAGATGGGGATATCTACAGTGACTTATCAGTGAATCATTTAGAAGACTAAAAATGGGTGAATGGTTACTTTTTTGTGTATTCACATACTTTTTTTAAAATTGCCAATGTACATTATGTATGGGGGAGTTTATATTTAGTAAATTATTATTCTGTTCTGCTCAAACTTTTCTGTTGAGTGATGCCAATGTTTTTACTGCATTCTGGAAAATTCTAAGCAAACTTTTCACAGCTCTGGAACAATAATAAGACAGCTCTATAAATGGCTCGCACTCCATGTGGTGTACTTTCTGCCAAACTTGGATGGGGGTTGATACACCAGCTGAACTTTAAAGAAGCAAAATGGCTAACTTTTCTGAACAATTACCTAGTAACTGCACTGAGGCAAAACAATTGTAGACAATGTATACACTGTATGTATGTAAATTGGTAAAATAAAGAGATTTAGCAGATGCTCTTATCCAAAGCGACATTCAAAACAGAATGTTGGAGCGATCACTGAGACATTAAAGAAACGGTTCATCCAAAAATGAAAATGCGGTCTTCATTTACTCACCCTCAAGTTTTTCCAAATCTGTATTTATTTCATTGCTCTGCTGAACACAAAAGGAGATATTTTGAAGATTGTAGCAAAAAATTCTGGGGCACCATAGACGGGGATGGTGGCAAAGAACTGTTTAGTTAAAAGCATTCTTCAAAATATCTTTCTTTGTATTCGTCACAACAAAGAAATGTAAACGGGTTTAGAACAAGTGAGTAAAAGATGAGAATTTTTGACTGATCAACTGATATCATATAAAGCTTATTTAGTTGGCAGGAGATGTGTGTGTTGTGTTATCATGCTAAAGATGTTCTTTCTCTTGAATCCTGTTAATTTACAGTTTGTTGTGGTCTTTAGGGGTCAAACCAATTATACATGTCCTTTACCCAGTTCTTTACCTTACAGGTTTAGCTGAGAACTGGTTGTGTAATCACCTCCGTATCACTTTTTCAATTGAAAACTTTTGTAATCCTGTATGTTTTTATCAATTTTGACGGTGGCCTTTAGACAGTAACCATAACCTTTGTCTCCCACCTACACTACCAACCCCTGTATTCTTGGTTCTGCAGTCATGGTTACATCCAATACCTCCGGTTACATCCAATACCTCCAGTTACTTCTTGATGAGCTTCTCTACAGGATTACTAAACAAGATTAAAGAGAGAAAAAAAATCCCTTTCCATCTGTTTACCTGCGTTAACATGAGCGGTTACCTATGTGTGACTTTGAGGATCTGGTTGCATAGCCCTTAATCCATAACAATACTATACCTCGGATACACACATGTACTGTGGGTAGCATGTAACATGCACAGGTGTGTGAAGGTCTGTGGTCCCAAGTGAAGTAGCGGCTATCGCTTGACAGCTCGATTTTCAAGCCTCTGGAGGTAACTGAACCTCGCAATGTTGCAGCTCATATGGACGTACAGCCTTTGTTGTTTGGGCTGCATATTTGCAACAGCCAAACTGGATATTTCCACAGGTAAGGGTCTTTGTGCAAATATGTATTATCTGGGAATGCAAGTGTTATGGTAATGTGTGTATTTCTGTTTCAGAGGAAGTTGACTGGGGTTGGTTTCCTACACTTAGACATTCAGATAAGCGCTCACAAAATGATGATATTTCACGGTTGTTGCAAATGCTTGTGGAGAAGCCTGGAGACCGAGCGTTCTTGCCAAGAAAGAAGCGTAGTGTTCTTCTCTCTAGTGGAGTATTGCAATGCAGTCAAGAAACAGTACAGCAAGTCATCCGCAATCATCTCAAATACTACCAGCTCAGAGGTGAGAGCCTGTTACAAATTGTTACATTTATAACATGGTTATTACATATTGATAACAGGATAAAGCACCATGCTGTTTAATTTAAAAGCAAAATGTATTGTTCATTAAGAGCAAACATTTGTATATGGATTGTGGATGAGGTCTTTAAAAGCTAAAACGGTTCCTTAGCCCAGAGGCAAAGTGCCAGACATCTGAACACTGACGAAAGAAGCGTCTCTGCGTACGGTTTGGAAAGGCATGAGGTCAATACTCTGTGAACATGATGTTCTTTTGTGAATAAACACATTCTTAACTGGCGTCATTTAACTATTTTCATGCAAGGGTAAAATACTTAAGATCAAGTTTTTGACATTTATGTCCAATTTACGAATCATACGAAGATGCAGATGCTTTAAAAATGAATGAAATGTGTATGCCGATCTTGCAGCTGTAAGGGTTTAACCGAGTTCTATCAAATAATCGAGTCAAAACAAAACTGATGGCTGAACAAAGAGAATATTTTATATGTGCATTTTATCTGTTCCTGTAGCTTGAGCATATATGACACTTGCCACCATAAGGTGGTAGATTCCTATATAGGGAATGCACATATTGACAAAATGTATACATTGAATGCATTATAAATGCACAAATGTAATGCTATAGAGATTAACATAATACACATTATGCGGCGCTTTCCCGGACAGGTATTATCTTGAAACAGGACTGGGCTTTAGTTAAATTAGGATATTTAGGTAGCCTAGTTTTTACCTTTTTACATTCCTTGCAAAGAAACATGATTAATGTGCATCTTGAGACAAAACAATGGCACTGATATATTTTAAGATCTGTCAGTGCAAGCAGTTATCAGTTAAAACAGCTCGAAAATTTTAATCTGAGACTAGTCTAAACCCTGTCCGGGAAACCACCACTGTATACAGTAATTAAATCAACAACATAATCTGAAAGCTTTTGCAACCATCCCTTTTGTGAACTGCTTTTGTTGTCAACATCCCATAGCAGAGATCATCTGAACTTGGGAGAATTTGATTTGAATCGAATCAATCTCAGGCTGTGGATTTTCATTTGTTATATTTCTTAAGAGACGAGAATAAGAATAGGAGTTGGGACACTTTTAGTATCTGCAACACATTGTTGTAAATAAATCAGTGAGGTTTTGGATGGGAAACAACCAGACCTTCCCCAAAGTTATCCGACCTGACAGACCAGAAGTCACAATGTCTATTTTAATGAACTAAAATGAGTAAATGTTGAATTTATTACATAATTTATTTCCAGCAGGGAAGTAGCTGACATAATTATTACTTTTAAGGAATAGACTGTGTTTTTCTCTGAGACAACAAACCTGCACCAAAATCCAAAGCAACATACTAACATGACCCATGATAAACCTGTGCTCCTGAAAGGTTTCAAGACCACAAAATAAAAATTTGCCATGTGTGAATAGTTTTCCAGAGTGGGCAGCTGAGGAGCATTTGGCTCACATAGATCCAATCCACTCAGACATCTCGGTTAGTGGGAAAAGACGATCTTTCACAGCTCGCGTGTGATTTCTCCCTCAACAAATTAAAAGGCAGCCTATGCAGTTAAAAGTCAGTTAACATATTGGATTGAAGCCAATGAGGTCAAAGCTATTATATCCGCATGGCTGGGATAAAGGGTGTGAGCACATGCAAGCTGTCATTCATGCCTATGTGTGTCACTGAGATGCTGCGTGTTGACACCAGCTCGGAATCAACCGTAACTGAGCAAGTTAATAAAAATGAATTTCAATGTTTGATATGCAAACAGCACTTAATTTCATTAAGAATAATTCAAAAAAAATTGCTGCATAGTTTTTTTGTCTGTTAATATGTTGCTTCCATAATACTGAATTGTTATTAATGTATTTATTTTGTTGTGTTTCTTTTTCTGGGCATTGTGGTTTCCACAATTTTGTCATTTGTTCTTGCAATTGGTAATAAATACAATATTTTTTTGCATGTCAGTTTGTCAGGAAACTGTGTGGGAAGCCTTTAAAATCTTCTGGGACCGCATCCCTAACCAGATAGAGTACCAGAGCTGGTTGAGTCAATGCCAGGCCGGAACAGTCACCATACATGACGTTGGCTCCTCTTTCAGCAAATCAGAGGAACACCTACAACTTGTCCTCAAAGTTTGTAGCACAAGACCTTATATTGTTAACATTTGTGATAATTACGTAACCTGGTTATGTGGTTTGAATACATTAGTATGAACATACAAAATGTGTGATTGTATGTGGTTCATATCTCTTTGCAGATACTTTCTCAGACCAGATTGAAAAGGTACATCAAACACTTGAACACCGAACTCTTTTATTTCACATACATGCACTTTCCATATTCTCTACATTGGATGATCTGTCCTAGCTCTTTCCATTTGTCTGCTTCTTTTTTCTTCTCAGTGAAACACCTTCAACGTCATTATGCAGTCCTGAGGATTCTTCCCAAAATCAAAATAATCCACCAGCAGGTCTGTCTGTCATCATTGCGTGTTTGTGTCTTCTATTAATCAAATTTAAAGACATTTAAAATGTTAAAACATACATAAAAATAACATGCAAAAACATCATATAATTCGATGTGGATGATAAAATAAATTCAGTTCTATAGTTTCTAGTAATGGTTCTTGGTATTATTAAAATAGTTTTCTGGAAGGTTGTTCGATCAACAAAAAAATGATCTTTTATAATGTGCCAGGTGATGGGTTTCCAGCAGAGGCCACTGACGTGGTGACTGTACCTGTTCCAGATGAGGTCGTCTCTCAGAGGGTGATGGAAGTTACAGTAGAACCATCACCTGTTGTCATGACGACTGAACCGGAAACTGAGGTTGGTGTTTTCAGCCTGAAACAAACAGTTCAAAGTCCAGTGTATGAAATTTAGCGACATCTAACGGTAAGGTTGTGATTGCAACCAACTACTCACTCCACCCCTTCCTTTAGAGGCACTACGGTGGCTGACACGTGTCATCACAGTTTCGCTTCTTTGCCGAAGGAGAAACCGTACTTGCGAAATGCGATCTGGAGAGTAGTTTGTCCGTTTAGGGCTTCTGTAGAAACTACACCAACAGTGTATGTAGATAGAAATAGCTCCTTCTAAGATAATACAAACATCACACTGACGCTTCTTTATGTAAGGTTTTTTATACGCCTCTGAAGACATAGTTATGTGTATTGCGTAAATTGCATTTATGTCTCTAGGTCCTCCTAAAAGTAAAAGACAGCATTTTTTAAGAAGATCTTGAGTGGGTAGGTGGGTGCTGGCATCTTGACAGATAGAAGGAAACAATTCATAAAAAAGTGACCATTTGCAGGCTTTGTGTAAAGGAATATGTAATCTCTAAATGATATACAATCGTTTAATAAAAACACTTACCTAAAGTCCAAATGGATAGATTAAATAACAAAAAAGGTCCACAGAACACATCTGCTGACCAACGTGTATTTTGTTTTCTCCATTTGCTAGATTACTAATGAGGTTGAAGAGCCTGCTGCTTTACCTGCACGTCCTCTTATTGAACAGAAGGTAGAGCTGACGTTATTACTGATGGGAGAGCCGTGGAGCGAATATCTGTCTGACCCCACCAGCAGTGAGCGCCTCACTCTCACCCAGCAGTTCAGAGAAAAGGTACAACACACTGAACTTTTAGGCGACATTATTTAATGTGCATATACAGTATGTGCAGTATATGTATTTATATGTTTACAGATTTCTACTGCTTTGAAAAATCTTACCGAATTCAAGAGTGTATCAGTACTGGATGTCAGGTATGTTTTTACATGTTCCATTTTTAGTGGTTTTAGTATAGTTTTACTACACAGTGGCCTAATAATAGGACATGAAACAGGTATTTAATCTGTCTTTATGCAGGCCACAGATGGATCCCTCAAGGTAAGTTACTCACGGAGTCAGATAAGTATTATTAGTTAGTATATTATTAGTATAAGTATATTCATTTATGAAGTAGGATCAGGTATGAAAGTGTTGTTTTCCCTCTCCAGTGGTGAAAAAGCATTGCTGGTGGAATATATTGTGTTCCTTCAGACAAGCAGTGAAGAGATCAGCAGTGAGACACTTGATTTTATTAATCTCCAGTCAAACATGGTAGAGGGAACCTACAATGACTCCCTTAAACCCTCCATTACTGAAGACTTGAATGGTAACGTACTGCTCAACCTGTACTCGGGATTTCCAACATTATGGTTGTGACTTTTACTCTCAGAAAATGTATTTATGATCAATATATTGAACCATCTGTTTATATTTTCATATTTTAAACTAGACATGATAAAAGATCAGTCTATACAAATGTTCTTTGAACTATGGCTGTGATTAAAACAGACACCAATTTTGAGAGACAACATGCTTTGTACAATTTCTGTAAAATAAAATGCACAAAACAGAAGCAATAATACCAAAAAATAGGACATATAGTGAAACTACAGATGCACCGATACCAATAGTCGATTATCGAGAGTGACATCTTCCGATACGATTCTGAAGAATAAATTATCTTTCATAACTTCCGAATGTTATTAATTCATATAATTATTATTAATATTAAACATCAAATTGGTGATGTTTCTTAATATTTTCTCTTTTGAACCTCTTTTGATTGACAGGATTTATATTGGCCCTCAACAGAGGCTGTTTTTAAAATATTGGCTGATAGCCGTTAGTGTAAAAAAACACACAGTTAACTTATAAATATATATGGACAATTCTGAAAGCAGAACTTACCTCTCTAGGAAAAAATCATGCTTTCAAAAATAAAATAAAATACTTAACTTATGAAACAAATAAACTTTTAAAATACTTTAAATTATTAAAGAGTACTTAAATCACTTAATACAAACCTTTGTTAATAGTTAATATTTTAATATTGACATTTGCATGTTATTACCCTACTATGGCACATCTCGGTCTGTGACAGTCCAATGTATTCCTATTTTCAGCGGAAGCCGCTCCAGGGGAAACTCTTGAAGCAACAGAACCTCCAGACTCTGACCTCACGGTGAATTCTTATTTCTGTCAGCATGACAATGAAACTTCCATTTTATCTAGAATCAACTAATTTCTTTCATTTATTATGTAGGAGGAAATTCAAAGTGTAGAAAACACACCAGCTCTGCCTGGTGAGGAGGACAAGGAGGTCTTCACCATTAATCCAACGATAGGATTACAACAGGAAGATTTGCAAGAACATGATGTTATAAAACTAGATGAGAACACACCATCTCTCACTGATGATCCAAACAGCAATTTCCCGGAGGGTAAGAACTAACATTGTTGATATTATGTGTACAATGATTTAGTCTAACATGGTGATGATAGTCCAAAAAATGATGATTGTTTATTTCAGATATTGAAGACAAGGGCTTGGTTTCCTTGTCTACCTCCAGTACAACTCTTGCTGTGGATGGTGAAGCTGTTGGTCAAGACAGTGACATCGCAACTGATAACTTTGATCCTGCCTCTGGATCTGCTGCCACAATGGTCCCAGCTGAAGAGACTGAAGCTGATGTAGAGGTTTTGACTGATGTAGACACACCCCTTTTAGAGGACTATGAATTCTCCACCATCAACACAGCTACAGAGGTGATTGAGGACCACGTTTCACCTGTGGAAATAGATGGACTGATTACTGTTGTAGATGCTGATACACCAAGAATGCCAGTTATGGAAGAGACAAAAACTTCCGTACCTGAGGTAGATGAAGATGATAAGAAAGAAATTGCTTCCACAGAAACACAAACGGATGAAGAATCTGAAGTTGTAATGATTACAGAAAACGTATCAGGGGATGTTGAAGATAATGGGGAAGTTGTTGATTGTACCACAATGGCAAACGAAGGAATTGGTTTTGTACTAAAACCTACTCAATCTTTAGTGGAAGGTCTAACAGAGGATGAGATCATATTGGTCACTTTACCAACCATCCGACAACCAACAAGCCCAGTCCAACAAACTTCTCTTTCACCAGAGAAAGAATCACCCTTCACTCTCATCACCATGATGACCCCAGAGAATGTTGAGTTAACTTCTACCATTAATTCAGAAGCCATGAGTACATCCTTGGATTATAATGTGATTTTTTATGGGGCGGAAGATGGTAGCGGCATGCCCGGTATCAACAAAGGTGACGATGTTTCCAGCATTGCCATGCCAACGAACCCTGGGCGAGCTTTGATGGTGTTCTTCAGTCTTCGTGTAACTAACATGATGTTCTCAGAAGATCTGTTCAATAAGAGGTCTCCAGAATACAAAGCCTTGGAACAACGTTTTCTCGAACTGGTAATGTCTTCCACCACCTCCTCTCCTCAATTCATTTTAAGGAGTTATTCACCCAAAAATTTAAATTCATATTAATAAAATCCTGGATGGTGGCGATTCACATTTCGCGGCAAAGTCATACAGGTTTGAATTGACAAGAGAGTGGGTAAATGATGTTTTTTTTGTTTTCATTGACTTTTTTATTGTATAAAGTTATTATTGTATGTTCTTGTATAATCCTCAGCTGGTGCCATATCTCCAATCAAACCTAAGTAACTTTGAGAACCTGGAGATCCTGAACTTCAGGAATGGAAGCATCGTGGTGAACAGCCGGATGAAGTTTGCGAAACCTGTTCCTCGTGGAGTCACAACTGCTGTTTATCTTATTCTGGAGGACTTCTGCAACACAGCGTACAAGACCATGAACCTCGCCATCGACAAATATTCCCTGGATGTGGAATCAGGTAAATCCATAGTCTCAGAAAGCTTAAGTCAATGGACTATTAAACATTTAGTAAAAGGACCGTTTACCAAAACTTCAAGTTGTTTCAAACCTGAATAAATTTCATTCCTCTGATGAACACAAAGAAAGATATTTTTAAGAATGTTTGAGACCAAACAGATCTGGGGCACTATTGACTAGGTATAGTAAGAAAAGAAAATTACTAAGTTAGTCAATAGTATCCCAATACTGTTTGGTTTTCCACATTATTCAAAATATCGTCTTTTGTGATCAACAGAACAAGAAATGTATACAGGTTTGAAACAAATTGAAGGTGATTAAATGATGACAGGTTTTTTTCTTTAAGTCAACACACAACAAAGCAGCAATATATTTGCCTTTTTGTGTTTAACATACTGTATGCGTATTGACGTTTGGTTCAGGTGATCAGGCAGACCCATGCAAGTTCCAGGCATGTAATGAGTTTGCAGAATGTACTGTGAACCGCTGGTCGGGTGAAGAAGAATGTGTGTGTAATGCTGGGTACTTCAGTGTCGATGGACTTCCCTGCCAGAGCATCTGTGAGCTTCAGCCTGACTTCTGCTTGAATGATGGGAAATGTGACATCATTCCAGACCAAGGAGCTATCTGCAGGTGTGTATTCATGGTTTATTAGATTGTAATCATGTTTTCTGGACCACAAACCATGACACGTTCTTATGCATGTGTGCTCTGTAGATGTCGTGTGGGGGAGAACTGGTGGTACAGAGGGGAGCATTGCGAAGAATATGTATCTGAGCCACTCGTAGTCGGCATTGCCATCGCATCGGTTGCTGGGTTTCTGCTGGTTGCATCAGGAGTAATCTTCTTCTTAGCGAGAACCCTGAGAGACCAGTATGACAAAGATGAGCTGGAGGACCCAATACAGTAAGACAGAGAATATGGCACAGTCAAAATGGACTTTGTTACACTTGCATTTGGTAAAAGCACAAAAGGACAGTTGAAACCTAGTTTGTGTGTTGTGTGTGTGTGTGTGTGTGTGTGTGTGTGTAGAAGAGAGGATAGTTTTCCGTTTTTAGACAGGGCCACTAAGTACAACCCTATGTTCGAGAGTGATCTGACGACAGGCTACAGTCATTACTACCGGCGGTACCCCGACCCCCCGATCCACAGCAGTGGCAGTGCTGAGGCCTCCACTGACTTCAGCAGTGAAGAAGTTCGCCACATTTATGAGAACAGTGAGCTCACCAAGGAGGTACAACGGATATTTGTTAACAAATTCATACAATCATATTTGAATGTTTTAGTAGGATTTGCTTTTGTGCCCATGTTTACAAATTAAGTTTAGGGGTGGTGATTTAGAATAACTTTTTCTACTAATTGTATTGTTTTGTATTCATATCGTACTTAACGTATAAATTAACCGCAGTGTAAAAGTCCCATTTTCCTCCTGGATGTTCCCATAACATAATATGAGTTTTACAGTATATATTCAGTGGTATGCAAAAGTTTAAACACCCTTTGCAGAATCTGGAAAAAGCTGATACTTTTGAAAAAATCAGAGGATTTTTGAAAATGAAGGTTTATTTTTAATTTCGTCCTGCTCTGAGCAAGTTATTTCACTCCTACCTGACTTGAAATCAAGGGTGTTGACTTTGTGGGCAGCAATGAATGTGTTTATCTATTGTAATAGTTGTGTATGAGTCTCTTGATGGGCCTCAATGTAAAAAGAGGAATCTCAACATTTACTGCTGGACATGAGTCAAATATCCAGAAATGCTGAAAAAGCAAAGATTGTGGAGGACCTGGATCATTTTTCTTAAGATCAGTGCACAGTCTAAAGACTCATGACAAACAAGAAACCCTTAAACAACTATGACTTAACATAAAAACTGTCATTGATGGTTCAGGTAACATCATACAGTATTAAGGGGTATCTAAACTTTTGCTCTGAGCTATTTTTAGAAATTCTGTTATTATTCTTTAGTGTGAACTGTATGTTAACATTTCTTCAGTGAAATAACTTGCTCAGGGCAGGACTAAATAAAAAATAAACCTCCATTGTCAAAAATCCTCTTTTTCAAAAGTTTCATCTTTTTCCAGATTCTGCAAGATTCTTTAAACTTTTGCATACCATTGTATATTTCATTTTCTTCCAATTCCACAGGAGATTCAAGATCGCATCCGTATCCTTGAACTCTACGCAAGAGATCGTCAGTTTGCAGACTTCATGCGGCAACATCAACCGTGAGTGTAACTGATGGTGATCTTGTACATTAGCTTTACCTGTTTTATCACCTCATGTCATCTTGCTTTTGTTTGATCAGAGCGATAGATAATCAGAGAGAAAGTTCCTCTTCATCGACAACACACGTCCAACTGAGCGCAACAAGCTGAAGGTGATAAATCAAAATTATGGGAACTGCATGTTTTATTGCGACATGTTCTGTGTTTTTAATATTGCAATGAGAGTAAACTTAGAAAAATCTTCAGGATTTGTATGACAGAAGAGCACATTTTAATATTTTATTATGATCACTTATTTTTATTATTTGTATGCTTGTTGAGCATCTTAACTTTATAGGTTGTAGGTAAAAAAAGAGCTATATTCCTTTTATTTTTTCTTATATTTTATTTGTATTACATGAAACGTTTTTCTGTCATAGATCAAGATTGTGGTCATAGACAGCTCCTCTCTTTGTCGAAGTTATTTGTGCCTTCTAATCTGTGTTCTGGGTGCTGCGCTCTCATCAAACCATCATTGACACAGAGACAAAGGCCTGCAATGACACAGGGTTTGCCCACTTTCTGGAAGTTACTTGAATCACTATTACTGTTGTAATTCTGTTAGTTTTACTGCTTTTAAAGTATCAATGCTTCTCTTACAATTAAACCTGCCCTTCAAGGAGTGGGTCTTGCCAAAGTTCCTATTTTGACAAGTTAGTTCACTCAGCAATTCCCATGGCAGCTATTTTCTAGGCAGTGACAAAAATAATTTTAAGATGATTATTTATATATGTACACTTAGACCACACACTTAGACCACAATTTTTAATTTAAATGAATGCTATAGATTTAATATCTGTGAGATTAAATCTCATTGTTTTTTGCAAGGTCCGCGACTGATCACCATTAATGCAAACTTTTTTTATACTCACATTCTTTTTTTTAAAGTAAGTGATGGAAAGCCTTGAGGGTTTGGAACGAGGTTGAATATATGTTATGTATGTCAGTTCATATATGATTGTGTAAAATGAAAACCAAATAAAACCTTTTGATACTGAACACTTACAGTCTAGTTCAACTTTTGTTTCAGGCGCACTGAGTAAATGTGTTTGTGTGCATTCTGGAAGTGATGTCAGGCTTTCTTACTATGAGTTGGGCTGTCAGGGTTTCCATGTATCAGAGCTAATTTTGGATTACAGAGAGCTCACTTCAATTAGTCAAAGCAAAGATTACAGCTGAGATTATAAAGCACAACACACTTAACCGTAAGTTCTTCTAAGGCTACTGTTCCCATCCTGTGTAAGTCACTTTAGAGTAAAGCTTCAGCTAAAGTATGTCATTTCAGCATCACCTGAAAAATAGTAATATCTTATTCGGCAGAAGTTAAACCATCCAAATAAATGTAATTGTCTGGTAAAGGAGGAAGTATTGCATCATTGAAACGTTATAGCATTCTAGTTTCTGTATGATTCACATTTATGGTGCTTTTCTGGAGCTCAACAACACCTGCTTACAATATTCAGTGAATGAAAAAGAACAAAGGGCATATTTTCCCCCTTCTCTGTAATTTTCATTTTGTGCAAACTGTTTCAGTTATGCGAAAGTATTTCATTTTATTAATTTTCATGTTTAACAGATTGAAGCCCTTGAATTTGTTAGCGTTTCAGCCAGAATGTGATAGATCCATGAGTCATGCAAAAGTGTTTTTTCATTCTTCGAGTTCAAAACTTGTTACAGTGCCACATCACTGTTTAACCTCTAGGGAGCAGCGTGTTTTTAACACCGTAAAGAGTGTCCTCAAAGCATCACACTTTGATTAAATGCTTGCTGTGAAATTCCCATGTTGATCTATTTTTTTATCTTTGTGCATGAGCTCATGGTGTGGCGGTGATGTCACTGATTTAATGTCTTCTCAAATATGTTGGTCCCTTAAACTCTAGCTCTGGATTGCAGACGATTCTTTTTTAGAGAGTCTCTGTCTTGTGAGCTAGATCCACTTCGGTTTTGAGGTTTTTGTGGAATGTATAGGCCTACTTGTATTTAATATGAAAAAAGTTTGACTTTGATTTGCATGACAGTTACGTAACCAACAATTGGATGCATTGTGGTTTTCTTTCTTGCATCTATTTGCAGCCTAAACGGAGTATTTTCTTGCTCACATCTGCTTAACTAAAGCCAAGGGTGAGATGCTTGGCTGGTCCAATACAGCTTCAATCTGACCTGTGTGAGAAATTCCACTCTGATCAATCCTGCAGTAAAAAGAGAACAAAACGACTGTTTATCTCTTGTTTATTCTTAATATCAGAAAACATGTCAATTATGTTAGATATTATAACGGCCAAGTGCTGTTACTGAGGCAAACACCGAGAAAGACGACTTGGACTTTTGGTTCATATCTACTGGTGATAAATTAGAAAAACGTTCTGCTCAAGGGCATGTTTGTATATTTCAGCCCTAATGACTGTGCTCTTCCACTTTTCTGGCAAGCTTGATAATGGATTACTCTCCTGAGCAGAATTCATCAGCCTCCTCACACAAGCACATTGCCAACAGCTGCTTTAAGTCACTTTTCCTTCCTCTGAAGAAACATGCACACAAAAACCTTCGCAACATTTCACACCACTGATAACAGATGGAACCACACACCAGGTCTAAGGCCAGAAGGACCAATCAATTTTGTTCCCTCTGTGTCCCGACACACTCTCTGGTATTAAGTGCATGTGTTCATCCTGACACAGTCTTTGTCTTCTTAGTTTGATTTGTATGTTTGGATTACTATTATTAGAATGCATGTGTGTTTATATTTGCGATTTGTGCCTCGGGCAAACTTTTCAGCAGAAACACATGCTCGGGGTTCGTGGTTCAACGCGACTCCCCCTTGAACCAATCACAGCTGCAGAACAAAACACATGCAGCACTCATCCATCACTCTAATCTCTTTCATGATGTCATGTGCTAATATCATACAGTACTGACCTGCTGACTCTCATTTTTAATACGTGACTGGATTTGAGTGACATGTACCAGACTTCCAGAAATCCAACAAATATCTTGGACATTTATAAATACTTGACCATCTTGACATTTTTGGCACGCTTTTTCTTACCGTGCCCAGGAAAAGTAGCCATCAGTATAATTGATTAATAGAAAGCCTTGTCTTGCTTCCAGGGGTCCCGTTATTGGGTCTTCTCTGGCCAAGAAGGATTAATCCAATCAGGCAAGTCTTCATTTCTGGTCTTTCCGCAGTCTGAAAGCTGCAGTCTTGCATATCGGCCTAAGAGACTGGCACATAAAAAACACAGGGAGAAGATAGAAAACAGACGGAGAGATGAGGAGAGGTGATCCATGTTTTTTGACATGAGATTGATTCTTAAACGTGGCCGCTGCCAACCGCAGATTTATCCCAGCCCTGAAAATAGTCTGTGGAGGTTTTGATGTGTTCAAATCAGTCAGACCCAGACGTAGCTTTCAGCTGTTGAAAAAGTACTTGGCTCCCTGTTATTGTGCATGCTGGATAGATAGATCACAGCTATGACTGTATGAATGTCATTTCAGAATAAATATTAAAACAAGTGATATACAGTATGCAGGCAAATAATGCAGGAGAGCTTTTCCCACTTTGTTGCCATCAAGGTCGTTTACACGTGTAGTCACTTACCTTCGAGTCACTTATCTGATTTAATGAGATGGTGTAAAAATGTGTGAACTTGTTAACGCCTGCAAAACATTTCTGTGTTGATCTAACATGGTCTACTGAGGATGGTATCTTCTGTGGTTTTCCCTTGATAAAATATATAAATGCTATATTTCTGCAAACATGCTTTCTCAACACTTTTGTCCTACTTCATCTGCTTGTTGTTAATCTATTTGTTAGGCCTTTCGATGTTGGTATGTGTGTCTGTTTTTAATTACATTTGTGTACAAAATACTGGAAGGTTTCATTGCAAATAGAGTCTTTTTGCAAAATGATTTAGAATTTCAGAAATTGCAATATCATTATAATGCTTACTAAGAAAGCAGGCAGGCGTATCTCGTGCTGTGCAACATTAACCCTTAAAGCACACTTGCAATTTCTAATTCTTCTTTATTCAAATGCATTATTCATATTCAAATTATATCATATGCAACACTGTAAACATTTTTGCTGTAGTCATGCAGCTAGTTGCCAGTAATTAACTGTAGATTTATATTTATCTTATTTATTACCAACAGTTTGTTCAAAGATAAATTAAAATTAAACATTAACAAGTCTTTATCTTTACAGAAACAAAACGATAAAATAACAGCCTCATGCAAAGAATTGAGATAAAGTATGGATAAAGACTTTTTAATGTTAATGATCATTTATCTTTGAACGAACTGTTGCCAGTAATATAAATATAAATCTACAGTAAGTTACTGGCAACTAGCTGCATAACTACAGCAAACTCTTGCCAGTAATACTGTAATTTCTTATTTTATATTTGGGACACAGGTTTTGAATGACTTTTTAACCGTTCCTGAAGTTTGATGATTTGTGTCTTTACATCTGATTGTGCAATTTCATAACGAAACATCTGTGGTGCATTTATGCTTTATGGTGAAGCATCTCCAAAAGTAAGCAGTGGAAAAACTAAATAACCTCTGGTCATGGCCGTCAAAAACACCAAAATCTAAAATGTAGTCATTTACTGTAGCTAAGTAGAGATTTTTTGTAAATTATGAACAACTTAATTGCATAATAAAATGTAATAGTATTTAATGTAAATTACATAATCTTAATTTTGCCAAATGGTTGATCTGTAAAGTGTATTTGACAATACATTTGGCAAACAGTGTTTTTTGGTCTGTTGATTTGTTTAGGATTGTGGTATTTGGTAATAGTCATTTTGTTGATGCTTTACTAGCTTAATTTGACACATAGAAAGAAATTGGTGCTGTTGTTTATTTCATGATTCCACCTCAACAAAACTCACATCAAATCAGCATTTCGTTTGTTTATCTACAGCACATTTAAACTGTTTATTTGAATGTGGTGACTGGCCTAATGAAAGACAGTGCCTTGATAATGTCAAACTTTCACGTTAAAATGACCACAAATACAAACAAATGGTAACACTTTACAATAAGTGTGTATTTGTTAACAATTAGTTAATCCCTTAGCTAACATGAACGAACAATGACCAATGCTTCTATAGCATTTATTAATCTTAGCTAATGTTAATTTTAGCATTACATTTTTAAAGCAACACTTTGTGGTTTTTCGACCTTGAAATAGTATCTCTAAAATGATTTCAGTGGTAGAACAACTCTTAAACGGATAAATTCTACAAGGCAAGGCAAGTTTATTTATATAGCACAAGGGCAAGGGCAATTCAAAGTGCTTTACATAAAATGATTGACAGAAAGAAATAAGACTTATCTTTAAAATGCAAAAGATTTTAGATCGAAAATACTTTAGATTTTAAGAAACAACTTAACAACTTATAGTGCACTGCCCACTGGGAAGCTTATACAGTAACATAATTTACAACACTGGTGACAGACAATTGCGCTTTTCAACCATATGGGGAACCCTGAGCAAAAGTTACATAGTGTTGCATTAAAACCAAATGTACTGTCTGTTAGTGTTAACATTAGTTAATGCACCATGAACTAACATAAACAACTGTACTGACATTAACTAACATTAACGAGGACTAATAAATTAAATCCTTCATTCTTAGTTAATGTTATGTTACAACCTTACTGTAAATTGATTTTATGAACTCTGAAGTGACAGAGCACTCCGAATGATCCATAAAATGGCAAATATTTGCACATGCTCAATCTTTTCTTTGTAGTTTTTCACTCAGAATTCAAACATTTGGGGGAATTTCAGCTGTACCTCAAAATCCACATATGGCGTGACCGTGACATGTTTTCATTTGATAAATGAAAGTTAAATAAAAGTTATAGAGCACATTTGACCCTTTAAACAAAAAAAGAGAACAACACATATTTTGATTTTCTGCTTATGATTTATTTCAGAAACCGAATGGGTTTTTGGAATAGGTGATCTCACAAGCTAAAAATTAAAAATATATAAACCGATTAAGAAGGAAAACAGAGATTGCTGACATGTCAGACATTGAATGAGGGAGAGAGAGAGAGAGAGAGAGGATGAGAGATAAACTTAAAGTTTAACAATAACAGTGTGACATCATAGGGTCCCTCCCTCCTGTTAATAATCCAGTATAGATGGTGCAGTCAAAATCTCTCACATTCACATCAACAGAAGTATTTTCAAACATACCAACGCACTTTCTCTCACGTACTCTTTGGGTTGACATGAACTTCTCTAGAGTCATTTAAAAGGACGAGAAGAGAACATATGATTTTAACTGAATACGTTTAGAGAGGAGTTTTATGTGGACTATTGGAACTTTGTATTGGCTTTTCTCTGAAAAAAAGGACAACATGAAAGTCTTTCTCTTCCTCTTGCTGCTGAGACTGATTTCTGCAACAAAAGGTAAAAGGCGCTTGATTCTGACAAGTTCCAGGATCATAAATATTTAGTGATATGTATGAATAATTCATGTATTATAATATAGAATCTTATATTTTATGAATATATCATATATTTATTTATTAGTTTATTATACACTTTTTGGTTTTATCTGTAAAAACAAAAAAAGAATGTTTAAATGCACAACTATGGTTATTGATTGACAAAACAAATGTATGATATGAAATGCATGGAAATATGTCAAAGCATGTGCCTGTTGTAATGTGATCTCATTGAAGTCATAAGTCTTGTATGCGTGGTTCTTGTTAGAGGATGCAAGCTCAGCTGTTGTCAATATTTCTGTTTTCTATTTCTTGCTTTCTTTTTTGGAGTAAATCGTGCAATAATTTTCTATAATTATGACCATTTTTTGAGAGAGCACCAAAAATCATGTTCATAATCAACAAAAATGATGACCCTGACTTTGAAATCCAGTAAAATTTCATAATCTATGAGATAAAATGAATGAAAGTTTAATTTCAACCATTAATTTGAATACAATTTAAATGTTTGACATTGCCTTACTCATTTTTAAAGATATCAAAGTTATATTTTACCCAACGTTCTTTATATTAAAATTTTTCTATGTATATTTTGTAGGATGATTTTATGTACAGTAGAAAACAGCAAATCCCACCAAAATGGCATCAGCTGTGTTTTCACAATGAGGCAGAATCAAAAATTAATAAAACTTCCATTAGATGTCAATTGTGCATTCTGCAAAAAAATAAATGTTTGTGTGTGTGTTTTGTCTTGATTCGTCCAAGCTTATATCAAGGTAATAGCAGGCGCTGATTTGTGTTTGCTGTTTGCCAAAAATCTGTGAGGATACTGTATTTATAATGAATTAATGGAGTGCCTGTAATTCTTTGCGTGGATGTTTGCCAGATGTTGGATCTGGACTATTTTAATTTACTTTGAGAGTACTTTTTATGTGTTATATCTAAAATGACTTCACACCCTGTTCAATGTTCCAGTGACTGGATTAGTTTTTTTACTGTGTTTTAAGAACAGAACTGATAATCGACTATTAAAAGTTCTGTTAACGGATATAAAGCCTATAATATTCTGAATAGAACATTAAATATGTTAGATGCTATGACGCTGTATAAATATCTTCCCTTGACTAATTTTCTCCAGGCTATTCCTCTGTTACATGACCAGTTCGATT
Source organism: Triplophysa dalaica (assembly GCF_015846415.1). NCBI lineage: Eukaryota > Metazoa > Chordata > Actinopteri > Cypriniformes > Nemacheilidae > Triplophysa > Triplophysa dalaica. The sequence goes on along the minus strand of NC_079549.1, from coordinate 15,273,043 downwards.
ATGTCCATATTTCCCGTTGCCATAGACATCCTTGTGTTTTCCAGTCATCACAGTCATGTGTTGTACACACTTTCTTTGAAGAATATGTTATGTTTCATTCACCTGTAATGACTTTCCTGTTCGGCTGACATCACAGAAGTCACACAGGAAATAACTCATTGAATAAGAATCCTGTTGTGAGTAATGCGTGATTTTTAAAATCCTGCCAATATTTAACAACAACAATTAAATCCCAGCTAACACTGATTGTATTTATAAAGATGTTTTTAGGATTTAAAGTGAAATTAGGATAAGTGTCAGGAATCAGATGAAATACTGGTGAACCTGACCTTTCAGCAGTCGAATGATGGTAGTCCTCATGTACATCAGCATGTCACATAAACCGAGTAGTGTATTGCATTTTACATTCACTTGAATTCTCAAAAGATCTAGTAGAAATAATTAAGAGAAACACATGTGACAGTTATTGATATGCACAAAACATATTAATATTAATAATGATGACATCTCAGATTTGGTTTTGATTACATATTTAGTGTTCTTGGCAATTCAAGTTTATTGGAATATTGCTGAGATCATTTTTGAAACCCCACGAAAAGAGAAACAAATATGTTACTGGAGCTTTCTCTTAAGAGAAAAATCTAAGAAACATGAGATGTCTCCATTTGCTTCTGATTAAATCACAATTGATGTAATGAAGATAAATGATCCAATTTGTGATTTTCTTGTCCTCCAAGTTCAGATCCTATGTGGTCTTTCTTTAAACGCACGCGTGCAACAACAAAATGCATGTTTTCCCACATTGTGACCTGGAGTCACATATCCCCAGATGATCTCTGACATATGTCTTCAGCGCGGCAGTTTATCTGCAGACCCCTGAGGGAATGACACAGAGAGCAACTGATGTAAGAAAGAGGCTGTTTGTGTGCTGTAGAGCTCTGTGTTCAATGCCAGGGGTTTCCCTCAGAGCGGTAACAACTTATTCTGGCACAGGACACTGTTTCTGAGTTATTCTTTAGAAGGGCCAAACACACCATTTACAAGAAACAAACCACTCGCGCTGGGCTTCTTTCACGTGTTTGTGTTTTGTTGTCATAGTTAGCGAAAAAGGTAATAATAAGAACCGTATTAAATCATTGAGTGGGAGGCAGCTCGCTGACAGGCGCATAGATACACACGATTACATGGAGTGTAAATGTAAATGTTTAGCTTTTTTGAAAGAGAAAATGTGACATCAGAATATCATTTTGAATCTCTTGGCAAAATCCTTCAAGATACAGATCACATTGGCAATCTGGTAATAGTTCTAGCTTAAGTCATTATCGAATGTGAAAGCTTGAACTGTACATGACATCTCTTCTCTGTTAGTGTGTGAATACAGGTTTGGCTAACCTGTGAGGTATATAGTAAAACATGGGTAGCACTTTATTATAATGGTCCCCCTATAGATAGATGCTGCATTAATGAAAGTACGAAGATACAGTATGTAGTTGAAAAGTAACTTATAGTTAGCAGACTATCTATAGTGGGTGCATCAAAATAATGTGCTTAAACAAATATTTATTTAAAAGGCTTACCAATTGACCAAATCTTTGTGATTTGCATCTAATGATGTCAATAGGTTTGAATATGGTTTTAACAAAGCAAAGGTGCATGCATTTTCCAAGGACTGCATATTGTAATGTATTATCTTATGCTTAAATGCACTGAATTGCTTTGGGTTAAACTGTCAACCGAGATAATGTAAATGGTTAGGTTTAGAGTATTACATAAAACACATTGTGTGTGTGTGTTGTCCTAGGGCAGGGACAAAACATGAGGGTGCGTATCAGTGCTTTTGGAGACACCATCACATTCAAGTTCTTGCAACCTCGTGTGAACAGCAGATTGGAGGGATACATCCTTGGATATGGCAGCAGTATGTTCTCCAAACAATTGATCCAACTACCTGAAGATGAACAACCCTTTGAAACTGAGAGAGGTATAGACGTGATCTTTTCTACACTGTAAAACTTTGCTGTAATTTTTGTAGCAGGTTTGCCGGTAACTTACTGTAGATTTAATTAGTACTTACTGTACTTTCCTAATTAGTACTGTTTTCAATTACTTTAATCAAAATTGAAGCACTTCAAAATGAGCTAGAAGAGACTATGGCATTAGCACAGCAACACTGCAAAAATGACATTCATCCTTAGCATTATTCTCTTGTTTTCTGTAAAAGTATTTATAACTTCTTAAATTATGATTCATTAACATAACGAGAAAAGTGACCCAAGATATTTAGTGTTGTTTTATGAAAGAAATTCAACTAGGAAACTTTATGCTTAAAACAAAATTGTACATTAAATCTACATTAAGTTACTGGCAAACCTGCTGCGAAATTACAGCAAAGTTTTAAAGTGTAGAGTGTCCTAAAGTTCGTAATGTATTAAAATCATTATCCCTTTTGCTGTTTAGATGCTGAACCCAAATATCTGATTGCGGTGCGGTCAGCGAATGACGATGAACCCGTTAGAAAACAGTGTGCAGGTGAGCAACACTACACCACCACTTCGATAAAAAATGAAATGATGTAATTAAAAAACATACAGTGACCTTATAATGATTAAACCTTTAAGTAACATTTGAAGATGATGTCTAAGAATTGTTCCACAGACATACTTTTCATGTTCAAATTTGTCTTTGGCCTGTATAGAGTATAATGCATTTTAGGGGATTTCTCAACTCTGACCTCTAGGAAAAGTGGATCTAGAGAAACCATTACACATTGTGATCGGCTCGGTAACAGACTCTTCGGTGCTTCTGTCTTGGGGGACTCTACTGACAACCCCCTTCACGGATTCCATTGTGGAAGATTGTGTTGAAGATGGGTATGTGTTTAACTGTGTGTATGTACATGTCATTGAATTGGGCATTTTGGTTTGATCAGTTCGTCGTTGACCTTCTGTGAAATGTTAATTTATTTTACTGACAATAAGAGACCCACAGCAGTTGCAGTAACATGTTCAGATACAGAGTCCCGAGAACAAGAAACAGATACCCTGATAAACCACAGTGAAGGACAACCGGCTTTTAACAATATACAGAGTAAAAACCGAGGAAAAGTTAATGCAAAACACAGTCATAAAATAAGCAGATGTTTAAAAAAAAAACATAGTACATCTTGCACATGTACTACTGCACATCGCATTATGGCTGGGACTTTCTAACTTTTTTATGCCAAGAGCATCATATTTTTGAACCCAATCACAGCCCCTTAAGAAACCTTCACACTAAGCTTTTTATGTGTTTATTAAAACATTATTTGCTTTTTGATTTCATCTGTTATTTTTATGAGGACTGTTGGCTTGTTCCTAAAATGTTGGTCACTGCATGGGGACATTTGCTCATACAAACACATTGGAAAGGCTATTGGAAAGCTTAACCTCAGCCCTCTATTAAACAAACAACGTGATCCTTCTACTCTATAAAACCTCTTGCCAGAGACACTGGCAAAAACTGGAAAAACAAAACAGCCTGGATCCTTATTGGTTATGGATTTGGTGAATTCAGGGTGTTTTGGGTGGTTGCTTACAGGCCCCAATCCATTATGAATTATGCTTGGTTCTCTCCTTCAGGATGCTTTTACATGTGTTTATTGTTGTGCGTGCGTGTAGGCGATTGCTTGGAAAATTTGCATAATTAGATTAACATTAACAAGTTGCATAAATGAAACAATAATTTTACAAATGCCTAATGCAAAGTTAAATCCTAATCTTACTTAAAACTTTAATGTTATTATTTTGCAGCATTCTTGCACTGGCGTTTCCATCAGAATTCTGTTTTTCTTTTGTCTCCACTCAGACATTTCACAGTGCGCTACAGGGAGAAGGAACCCAGCAATAACTGGAACTACCAAACCTGTCCAACCACCAGCACGGTCATAGACCACCTTAAACCAGATGCTCTGTATGAGTTTGAGGTCCGAGCAGACACTGAAACCAAAAGTGGAGACTGGAGCCCACCAATTATCCATAACACAGCTGGTGTGTCCCATCACAAATCCTGTTTCAAAATGGTGTTGTCTGATCTATTTTTTAATTCCATTCAATTCTCATCACATCATCTTATCTTATCTTCTCCTGTCTTATCTTATCTTATCTTATCTTATCTTGTCTCATCTTATTATTTTGGTTTAATAATATATGGACAGCTTTGGCAAAGATTTCCACAAGACATGTCTCGTCATATCTTCTCAAGAATCTACTGTAACATTCTTAAGAGTTTCAATAGAGATTTTAACTATGTCTTGATCCCAAATACCCAATAGCTTGTTAAAATACCAAAATCTGCAGTCAAAAGACAACGATTTTGATAAAAGTTTTTTTCCAGCCTATAACTGGCCACTGCTATCAACATTCATTTTTTACAGTTTTATGCTCCTACTGAACGACTAGTGTGAGCAGTGCTGTATTTGACACAACATTACACACTACACAGGTTTTTTGTTTAACCAAAGTTTTATTTACTTATAGATCAAATAATTGATGAACCGTTCAAAGAACTGAATCAAGCAAGGACTAAGGTGAGTTCTGTAGCTGTGGCCAGTGAGACATGTTCTGTTCTGTCTCTCTCTCTAATCTTGTATGTTCTTTTCAAAGCAGAAGCCAGATCAACCATTATCCTTCCCAGCAGTACCAGGTAATACCGTTGTTTTCTTCCTGAACACAGCCAGTGATATTAGTAATGTATATGTAGTATATTATGCCTTTTCCTGCCACTTCCCAGTCTTGAAGAACATCACCCAGGTCAAACCAGCTCCCCTCATCAGACAAATTGTTCCACCAGATCCCTTGATAACTTCAGGTAACCCCACACCTTTTCTTTGAATTCAAGCATAATATAACACAAGGGAAATTGAATTTAAGCATACTGTACTGCTTACTACATACTGCACAGTATGAACTGTAGAGTAATATTTTCTTTCAAATAGCATGTTAAACAAAATGGAGGTTCAAGCAGTAGTTTGCTACAGTACATTGTTTCCATATGACCTCACTGTGTAGCATGTCAGTTGTTTTGGCTTCTTTTTCAACAATTATGTGCACCTGTTTTTCCTTTATTAATTTCTCAATAATACATCCCTGATCCTGCACAGTGAGCCATATGTTTTTCTTCAGCTTTCTATGTTTAAAGGTCCCCTGCCACTGAAGTTTTCAGGATAAATTCCAAATGAATGTTCTTGTTGTGTATTGAAATTCCATATGTAGATAACTTTCCAAGAGGCGCACTGTCAAACTGGAAAAACTGTGTTGACATCGTCTCACTCTTTATTTTTATTGTCTTTTACTCCCCTGGTTGGGCCTGGGTTCCCCTGAGGTTTTTTTTCTCAATGGGAGTTTTGGGTTCCTCACCACCGTTTGCATATTGTTTTGCACTATCTGCCTGGCCGGGGGGGCTGCTTTAGAATTCATACTTGTATTAAATGTGTCTCATGTACAGCTGCTTTGTAACAATGAAAATTGTAAAAAGCGCTATATAAATAAAGTTGAGTTGAGTTGAGTTGAGTCTTGGCATGAAGCAACTCAAAAAAATCAAAAATCGAATTATGACTCTAACATAAGGGATTTAATCTAAATGGTGAAATCAACCAATGATTAATCATCATTCTTCTAAATTAATTAAATTCAAAATAAATAGATGCTGAAATCTGTATTTTATTGAGATAAAAATCTCTCTTTGATTCATGTGACAAGAAATTTTCATACCATCTCTCACCATGACCGAATGGAAATGAATGTCCCACTTTTTCCGTTTTATACTCCAGCTGTGTCACTGAATGTCTATGATACCAAAAGCATATGTCCTCTGTTTTCTATTTTCAATTTTCTTCACAGAAGCAGAGGAAGTCACAACAGCTTTAATCTCTGCCGAAGATCTGATCCCCTCCACACAGCCCCCTGCATTCCCTCAGGCACCTATTCTCCTTCCCACAACAAAGACCACAAGCACAGTGCAGCATAAAAAGTCCACCAGTCAACCCAGTACAACCAAATCAGTTCCAGATAAAAGTGTAACTCCACAACAACCACTGACAACCCGTCAACCTAGTTTTATCCAACCACAAACCAGCACATTTCACAGCACAACCCATTCACAAACAAACACACAGGTTTCAACCGAAGATCAATATACAACCAAGCAACAACTGATCACAGTTCAACAGCAACTCAGTAAAACAACATCCAACCCCATTCCAACACAAACAAATGCACCACCTCCTCAAAGCACTGTCCAGGAGCACCCCACCCCTCCTAAGGAACAAGACACCATTACTCCGGACAATCGCCACACGGGAGAAATTCAGCCCAGTACCAAACTGCAACGATTGAGTCCAGTCCCTCGTCCACGAGGCACGTTCAAACAACAAACCACTGACTCTTATTACTTCCACAGAACCACCTATTTCTATCCGTCTAGCACAATAACACTCTTTGAACAGAAGCCGAACACCAAATCGCCAACAACACACACATATATGTCCACCAATGGCTATTCTTTATCAAGTAAATTTTTGTCACCACACACTACTCTAGCATCCAAGCAGGATGACGTAGTATCAGTGCAGACAACCGATACTAACAAACATTCTATTTTTAGTACCAAGTCATTCATTTCTAAAGAATTTTCTACATTTCCTCATCACACAAATAAAGAACAAGAATCAACTTTACCCCCCATACAACCACCCACCATCTTATGGTACCAGCCCCATAGTCCCAGCACCACGACACAGAGTTCCAGCACTTCTAAACACAACACGAATTCTACCCTAACTACTAAACACTACCCAAATATTTCTAAAACTGCCAAACACTTCTCCAAAACTGAATCCCAGTTTGCAAATCTACCACCTAACCATAAAGAACAGTTACCAGGTACCTCCAGAAACCTGGAACTGATGCCTACAAGGTCAATGCCTTTCGCCAAATCTGATGATAATCAGGATTCACCAGTGCCAAATGAGGTGGACAGTAGAAACCTGGGTAATGATGTTACTTTTTAATCTCTAGGCTATGCTGTTTGTCACCTCTCCGTGTTAACCCCATAAACCCTCATCGTACAAAATAAACATCAACATCACGTTTCAAGGCTGGAATGTCACCAAGTATCACCATCACTTTCAAATGTCATCCTGCAACGTGCCATCGCCCCACAGTCGTCTTTAAACCATCATCCACCAGCACCATGCCATGCATTTACCTCACCGACTGTTTCAGTCACCATTAATATCCACTTTTGTCACTGTCTTGATGCATCGTACACTACTGTATGTCCTGCACCTTCTCTTTTAGATCTGTTGGCCTCTGTCTCTGATGAGGTTACTGTTGGAAAATCTATCTTAAACTGGTAGTTGTATTCTGGAACGCGCAGCTACTTTTTACAATAAATACAATACAACTACAAAAGCTACTTTTTACAATAAGGAACAGCCAGTTAGTTTTTAGACGTATAAGAGAGCCTAGTTGCTTGTGCCAGGACAGACAACCTAGAAAAAGTTCACCTTCAAAATAAAAAAATCTTTCATCATTTACTCACCCTGTTGTCATTTTAAACCTGTGTGATTTTGTCTCTACTGCAAATAACAAAATATTTTCATATTTTGAAAAATGTCAAAAAAAAAACTTTGGTCCCCAATGACTTTTATTGGTTGGACAAATCAGTGCAAGTCAATGGGGACCAAGGGTTTTCTGTTACCAACATTTTTACAAATATCTTCTTTTGTGTTTGAAATGATGACAGAAATGTAATTTTCAAGGTGACCTATTCCTTTAAACCTGCTAGAAACCTCTTACGAAACACTTTTCAATATGTATTGTGTATTATATTTACAATGCATTATTCTGTATATTTTGAATTATATATTAAATGAGTTAAACATAGGAAAACATATTTTTTTCGTTTACGTTTACGTTTATACGTTTACGTTTAGTCATTTGGCAGACGCTTTTATCCAAAGCGACTTACAGTTTATTTTCTTTTCATAAAGGACCAGCTACTGTGTTCCACAGCTACCGCTTTAAACTGGATTTAAGCAGATTTTAGGCTAATTAAGCCTTTAACCCTCTATCAAATTCTTTTCTCCATGGCTGACTGTGTTTTGGTTTATTTAGGCAGAGGTGTCTTCCGCAACTCTTCTTCTGTGTCCCGACCCTTGGTGCGAAATGTGACAAACAGACTGAGGCCGAACGGCCGTGTATCTCTGCCTACAAATACCTCAATGCACCAAAATCCCACTTTGAACAGGAAAAGGGGTATACAAACTTTGCAGTCTTACACTTACACAAACACTTTCTTTTAAGTGAGACATTAAACTATCATTGCTTTTCCTTTATTATTTCATATCACAAATTTGTTTGTTCATTTATTTTCTATCTCTCAAATAAGTAAAACCGTTTAAGACAAGCTGAACAAGTATTTTTCTTTCCTGTCTGACATAAATGAAGTAAACAGTTACCTTACCTACCTTAGAGAAAACTTGACCATCATATTAACCTTATAACATCATGTGATGATGCGTTCCTGGTGCCGAGCCAACAAAATCAAAATATAAAAAACCGACCAATGAATGGCGATGTGATGTTTTCTGCAAACATCCTAAATGTTGTAAATAGCTAAAAACTGAAAGAAAACCAAATAATGTATATAAAAGCAATAGCTAAACATTCAATTTACCGCTATTTATAGGCATGGAAAACAGTTTAATTTGGACTTCGTACATAAGTTTATTATAAAGAAGTATTTGGGTCACTGTTTATTTCACAAGCTTTTTTTGGGTGGGTTTTGTATTGAATTCTTTTAGGAGCTCTCAGGAGCTGTTGACATGATTCATGTGTTATCTACAGGGAAAAGACACACAATCCCTCTCCCAGACGTCTGTTTCTCATCATTTTCTTCCGCACGCTGCCATTTAATTCTGCACAACAGCTGATCACCCCTTTGACATTTATTATTTACATTTAGGCATTTGGCAGACACTTTTATCCAGAGCGATTTACATTGCTTTATCCTATACATTTTACATAGGTATTTGCAATCCCCTGGGATCGAACCCACAACCTTGCATTGTTAACGCAATGCTCTTAACACTGAGCTACAGGAAAGCTGTTTTTCAACTGAAACTCTTCAATTTAACGTTTTTCTCATTTAAGTCCATCTTCTTCCTTTCACATCTGATTCCTGATCAAATATTATCAAGTACAAATGTTTTTAGGACATTTTAAACATCAGTATTTCTACAGTATTGTTGTTATGCCCTTTGAATGTTCACATGTGGTTTGGCTGGATTTCAATAGTCATTTGAAATGGTTTTGCCTTAATAGCCATTTGTTTTCTGACAGTACCCAGCGGTGAGCGAATTATAGGCCTTCAAGGGACCAAACCTCGGAAGGAACCCAGAAAGAATCGTGGTAAATGAATCTCACCTTTAAATAGAGATGTTAGGTTCTCAAAAATCTGCTATTAATTTGTTGTTGAAATGTTTCCAGTAACTGATTAGATAAGTAAAAATCTGCACTGCTGTCCTGTCTGTCCAATGTAAGCATTGTTTTTTCAATCTCAGAACTGTTGGACAAATGCAACTCCTCGCATTGATTCAACATTATTTATCTTTGCAATCTGGGATTAGTTTCATCTTGTAAGGTGGCCACATCCGTCACAGTCCATATAATTTGAAAGTCAAAGAAAATAAGTTGTAACCTTGATGGTGTTTTTATGCTTGAGTTTATAGAGCAGTTATGTTGTCCTTTCCTAAAGAGCTGTGAATCCAATTGCTTGGATACAGTTTTAACATTATGCTAGAGATATACAGTATGTCCCTGTTTGGTAGAAAAGCCGATTCCCTTGCAGCTGTATTTTACGATTATTCTAGTCCAAATAAAATATTTATGTGCTGTTCATGTCAAAGTGGATTTTAAGGGCTTAAAGTCATGACAAGTCAGTCATTGATAAAATCAAGCGAAGCAATGATGAGAACCCTCTTTATATTCTCTCCCTCGCTCGCCGCCTCCATCACTCTGCCCCAAACAATGACAACATTAAAACTATACAATAAAGAGCCAAATCCTTCTGACCTCACTCGATCTCTCATCCATTGAGACTTTTATTAGGTTTACTTTTGTCAAAACATCTGGCAGACGTGCGATTACTTGATGGACTAAAAAGAAAATGTAAAATGGTTCTCCAACTTCTCTTGAAAACCTTCTATTCATCCTAAATTGAGTGCCTGGTAAAAATGAGGGAATTGAAATATTTTGGAAATTGCATATTGGAATAATGTGCCTTCGGAGAGTCGCGATGTTGGGAGTAATTATGTTAGGGATTGATTTATTGGTGCGCTCCGATACATATTGTCCTATCCTGCTATTTTGACTGAGTACCCAGCATTATGATCATGTCGTTCCGCACTCCATCAAAGCGTTGGTCCCTCAGAGCCCATCTCGGATAACTTACAGTCCTGACAGTTTGGCCAACATTATATCATCCCATTTGGCTCACGCAGTACACTGACTGTGCAGACGTTGGCCTCACATGCAGTGTTTTTGTAATTTCATCCATGTGAATGTTGTGCAGAGCTTTGCTTTCACTTCTGTTCTACGTGTTATTGGCCTTGTATAGTCATGATGCGTGTTAGCCCCATTGAGGCATCTGGGATTTTAAAAGGAAATATATGAAACGAAAAAGAACACAGTGTCAAAAAGTCACTGCAGAGTTTTGTTTGTGGTTTCACTTCATGTTAATGGCCGTGCAAACTGGATCTTTATGCTTAACCAAAAGTTTGATTTAGGAGGATCTTCCACTAACATGCCCTTCTCTTTTGCAGGGAAGACAAAGACGAACCAGGTGTCAGAGAGTAAAGAAAAGGGTGAGGACACTATGTTACACAATGAGACTGACCAAACAATGAGGGCGCATTCCACGGAATCTTAACTTAATTATTTTCCTGTTCTCCTTTAGAAAATGTTATTAATCTGAAGCAGATGGAACCAGTTCCACTGAAACCTTTAGCTCCACCCACTACTGAGAGACCAGCCTATCAGGAGACACCACTGAAACCATTGCAATTGACTTTAAATGGTATGCACAAATGTCCATGTGATTTGAAGATTTACAGTATTTATAGCGAACTGCATTAAAGTCGAGACGCTAGAGGGTCACTTAAAAGTATTGCGATGGAAACATTTTCGAAAGAGTATTGACGTTTCTGTCTTTGAATTTTAGGGAGTCGTTTTGACACAGGTGATAACTCCTCAGTGTTCAGTCCTCATCCTGTCTCTGAGATAGATGCAATGGGAAGAAAACGCTTTATAGGTAAGAACTCCAGCAAAATTATTTCAATACTACACTAACTTCACTTTGAAACATGATGTCAGAACTTTGATCTGAATTTACAGGGTTGTTTTATAAATCATAGTTTTTTTAAGAACGTAATTTGTGATTGGCTATGTCATAGGGAGATCACATGACTATTGGGCCTCTGATTCTCTTTGCAGCTCCTCATGTGATCTATAAAATCGACAAACGTCCGGAGGAGCCTTGCTCCGTCACACACTCTCTCAGCTACTTCCCTGATGAGGAAGTGGGATACTCGAATGTCACCGGCCCACCCAAGACTCCTCCTTCCAATGTTACTGTGGTAACGGTGGAGGGATGCCCCTCTTTTGTTATCATTGACTGGGAAAAAACTGACAATGAGACCAAAGGTAGATGGAGCGTTTTATTGCTGTGATTACTGGCGTATAATATAAAAAGAGGAAAGTAATAACACGTAGGAAACTGAAAAAGTGTCATTGCATTGCTCGATATGACAAGTAATCCCAGAACACACATGAGCCTCAGTTGGAACAGCCTGTAAAATACAGTTTTATGATATAATTGCTGACAGATTTTATTGCGGATTTGACACATCCTCTTAAAATCATGAAAAGCAGCTGTGGAGATTTTGGTCTTTCGTCATTCAACTCACTAGAATATCTATTTGTATGTTGTTGACTTTAAAGAACCAGTGTGACGTTTTTTTGGAGGATCTATTGACAGATTTGTGGGATAATAATAATATACAGAACTTCATAGGTTCATAGGTGTATAAACACCGTAGCCTACATGATTATGTTTTCTTACCTTAGAATGAGCTATTTCTATCTAAATACACCACGGATCTCATTGCATGGAATGTTGTTGCCCTTAATAGAAGAACTGCTCTACAGAACGGTTTCGTAAATACGTTATCTCATTCGAGAGAGAAGCGAAAACGTCACCACATCTTAATCCTCTCTCGGTGCTTCGAAAAGGGAGGGATGGAGTGAGCGGTTGGTTGCAATTTGCAACTTCACCGCTAGATGCCCTTAAAAATTACACACAGCACCTTTAAAGAAACTAACTACCTAGAGGCATTTCTAAAATGGCCACAGAGTATTTTTTATTAATGAAAGATTAAAAAAATGTTTTCTTTTGTGTCGTCTTGAAAGAATATGATGTTGAATCCACCACCAAGGGTCCACATGGAAAGGAGGTGTCCATTGTGACAACAAATCAAACGCATACAGCAGTGGAGAACCTGAAACCAGAGAGCAGGTATGAACACACAAACATGATGATGGGAATCTTTCATTTGGTCACTCAAATCTAAATAATATCAAATTTGATTTTATTCAATCACATCTCTTCAGGTTTAAAGTGGTCATAAGGTTTAAAGGAGCCATATGGCGGGAACACGTGTTTTTCTGTGTCTTTGGTGTGTTATAAGTTGCCCATGCATGTATTAGCAAGTAAAATTGCAAAAATTGAGGTGTCGGAACAAAAGATGCATTCTATCTAAAAGCGAACTCACCCAGACCTGCCTGAATCGCCTCGTGTAACCACAACCCCACAAATCCACGTCAGTTCATGGTATGAGTTGTTTTAAGTCCGCCCAAATGTATTCGCAAGTCAGTACTGTCAGTACAATTGCTTTGGAACCTGATGATCCAAATATGGTTCAGTAAGAGGCGTTACATTTCCATCACACGCTTGCAGTATTCGACCAATCACTACACAATGCTTAACTGGCCAATCATAGCACACCCGCATTTCAAAAAGGCGGGGAAAAGAGGAAATACAAACATGCAAGGTATGTGGAAAATACAGTGGTTTTGAATGTTAAATCGTGTATACACATTGCATTACATCTAAAACAAACTATGATATTTGTTTTAGCCGTTTCATATGACTCCTTTAATACCCGTCCACAAAAATACATATCTAAAATCTTAATAAAAAATATATTTTGTAATTCTATAGGAGTCAAACACATGTGTTAGTGTCACATTCCTAGCTGAGCTACACGATTATCAAAGCACCAGAATATTAAATCTGAAAAGTTGTTCTCTTGCAGCTATGAATTCAAAGTGACACCAAAGAATGAGCTCGGTTCAGGCCCAGCCAGTGACCCGGTCACCTTTAGTACTGAGTCAGGTAATAAGAGCAGAAATATGAAATTCACTCTACTTTATGGTCTACGGTTCTAGATGTTTTATGAATTTAGCAGATTTTCAATTAAGATTTTGGCAAATGTCTCTGGTTCGTTCTGTCATATACCTGTATTGTTTGATTTCTTCCATGCACAAAAAGTAAATGTTTAGCCGAAGCCATCAAAATTTGGAAGGACTTGATATTGAACTGTGATGCATACCGTCAACACACCTGGAACTACAGTACAGTTGTAATTCACTCATGCGAAAATAAAATCAGGCAGTGTAATTTACGAATGAAAGATCAAGTTCACAGTTCCATGAAATAGGCAATGAACTGTTTTTGAAATGAATGGATAATTACCATTTAAACATTTACTGTCAGCAAGTAATGTGCTGCAGAGTAATGTGCCTAATCTTAAAATAATAGGTTCAATATGTTTACCTCTCTGTGTGCATTGCAGTCATTCAGGTGAAAGTACCAAATGGGACAGGTTTCCAAAAAATAATGAAAGCCACAAGCACACTGACACAGACTCTGGAAAACTGTACATCATGAAAACACAGACGGCTTTGGAATTTAGTAACTTGGTTATAATAAGTCTTAACGCATGTTGTCCAGCAATTTTTTTAAGTCTTGAGTATATCTCTGACTTAAAGTTGATGTATAGCCTAATCTACGTAGCTGCATAAAAAATGGTTGTATCAAATCAATAGAAAAGACTACATTTTCTACAAGTTTTTGGAACACCAGTAGCGAAATCAAAACCAACAGGCATGAGGTCTGTGACAGATATCATCTATCAATGACATGTTTTTCTCTGTATCGCAGCTGATCCTCGCGTGAGTGAGATTCCGACTGGTAAGTGCTCATGTGCTCATTATTATCCATAATAAAGTCCTACTGTAAATGTGTGTTCAATTTAAATGTGCTCTACAGGTAAAAATGCTATTTGGTCATCGTTTCCATTCAAGGCGGACTCATACTCCGAGTGCAAGGGGAGGCAGTACATAAAACGAACCTGGTACCGCAAATTTGTAGGTATCCAGTTGTGCAACTCTCTTAGATACAATATCTACCTTAGTGACTCTCTCAAAGGTCAGTACTTTACCCTTCATTGACCCACCAGGCATTTTTACGACAACTTCGGTCACTAAATCATTGTTTCGTAACGTTCCTTACTAGGAAAGTTCTACAGCATAGGAGATCTGGCAGGGAATGGAGAAGACCACTGTCAGTTTGTTGACTCGTTCCTGGATGGACGAACCGGAGGTCCTCTTGCGCCAGACCAGTTACCACCCAGACAAGGTTTTATCAGAAGCATTTCCATACAAAAACAGACAGTCTTACACCAAGACAATAGATTTAATGTTTTCTTCTCCCGTCAAGGCTTTTTCCGGGCTGTGCGTCAAGAGCCTGTGCAGTTTGGCGAGATCGGAGGAAATTCGCTTATCAAGTACGTGGCCTGGTATGAGTGCGGGATACCCATTCCTGGAAAGTGGTAGGACTCTGACTAGATGAAAAACATAACCAGTAAAGAACATCTGGACAAAAAGAACCGGTTTTATTCATACTTAATGAATGTGTACAGATATGTAGTATGTACTGCATCTTTTTAACAGGTACATATACAATTATTTATAATCACACGCAGCGTATAAAATACAGAGAAAAGAATGTTACTATTAAGAGTATAAAGTTTTTGAGAATGGGTAGCAGGCTCCCTGGAAGGCTAAAGCAAATGTGTATATTATTTATCATGATGTTGAATATACCCAACCACTTAAAACTAAAATGTTGAAGGATAAATATTTTCTTAAATATGCCAGGTCAAATTACATTGTTTCAGGTTAAAAACCATCTGTGGCATAATGTCAATTACCATCTTTTTTATGTAATTATGTTGTATGTATACTATGTATCGATACAAGGAACAAATGGGTTTGGAGGATCTGTTGTTTTGTACAGAAGTTGAATGACTCATTTAATCATTTCCAGAAAAAGCTTTAAAATGTCAAATTTCATAAAACGTTTTACATCGAATGTTTTGTTTTTATAAGGTTAAATGACTCTGCTTTTACCCTTAAATGCACAAGCAGCTGTTTTATGATTCTTCTGTGGCTACTGTTAAAAACTAGTTTTCAGTCAATGATATCCGATATGGTTATTTCTTATGTTTCTGTATATTTGATCATTGCTCTGCAAAACAAACCATTAAAAAGATTTTATAAAAAAGATTGACATACAGCAGATAAAAAATCATTCTGTGAATAAACAAGCTTCTCATCAATTAAGTCTCAAAGTCTTTATTCACCTCCTGAAAACAATGTTACAGTTTATACAGATATGACAGGCTTTACTGCAGAAGGCCAGTCAGGGTTAGTAAAAACCAGGACATTTGAAAAGGGGAAAAAAAAAAGAGCAGGCTAAAGAAAACTAAACAAACGTCACTTTGTTTGATTATGATCATTTTCTAGTGTTTAGACAGACTCGTGGTTTATGACAAAATAACACCAACAAGGAGACCGGTGATAAAATAAAATGCACACAAGACACATGTCCTCTCTCACACAACACACACAGAGCTATCCAACACCCATGCTGTTTGGTCTCCCATGTGTGCAAACGCACACATAAACATCTCACTAGCTCATTCCTGCACTCACGAACATTCATCAACATACACCCAAAGCACAAACAAACACAATATTAGGTTGTCAAACACAGAAATTCGGGGGCTGATGTGTTGGAGACAGAGAAAACTAGCGAGGTCGAACTCCCACAGGTGCTGTGGGGATGTTAAAGGGCCCTTACCGATACCCAGGACCTGGCTGGGTGTAGCCCTGGCCATAAGGTGGGCGGTTTCGGGCATAGGGGTTGGCACCCCCGGGGGGAGGGGTTGCACCAGGCGATGGGGTGTATCCAGGGCGGGGCTGATAACCCCCTGCAGGCTGGGATGTGTAGTTTTGAGGTGGAAATGCTCCAGGTGGGTACTGGGTTGGTCCTTGGGGAGCAGGAGGTTGTGATTGACCCGAAAATCCAGGGGCGGAGCCAGGAGCACCAGCAGCCTGAGAGGTAGGGGTGGGGTAATTCTGGAACTGTTGTTGAGGAGGAGGAGCCTGAGAAGCTGCAGGCTGAGGGGCATAACCAGCTGGAAACAAGCGTAGATAACAAATATATCAAATATGCAAATACAAAGCAAACGGTTTATGATAGGGTATCTTTTTGTTTTGAAAGAAAATTACCAGGGTACTGCATCCCATACTGCTGCTGGGGTCCAGCTTGTGGAGGGTATCCACCTGGAGCCTGATACTGCTGATACATCTGACCTGTTAAAGGCGGAAAACACATGTATTGGTTTAGGACAAAAATATTATTTTATGCCCAAGGATCAAGAGCCATAGTGTGAAGAACAAAATGGAAGGAATTTTTCCCCAAAAAAGCCTGCACATCTAAGGACCCGCACAGCTGTTGTATTTCAGTAAGGACATCCCACTGTTACTTAGTTTCATCATCAAACGTTGGAGAAAAAGCTGGGACACCACAAGGCAATAAATATCAGGAACTATCTCTTTTGTTCTCTCTCTCTCAGTAGAAATACAGGGCTCAACGCTAGCACTACTGGCCCGGTCTGGCAAGTGATTAAAAAATGTTTACTGGCCCAGCCAAAATTTTCACTGGCCCCAGCACAAAAAAGTAATAAATAAAAATATTATTGTCTTTTTTACCTATGTATTATAAATAAATAAGTTTACGATACCATAAAAACTATTAACATAACTCACAGAAATGTCAAATATTGTTAAAGACAACTACCCAGTAAGTGATAAAATAAGAACCAAATAAGTAATCAAGATACATGCAAAAGCACTTCTAAATGTTATAAAGCAAACATAAAAAGAATCTTTTTTTTCAGGTTTGTTTAACAGTAGTTATCAGGTACATAAATTAAAAAATGTATAGTCTTCACTGTGTACATGAAATCTAGATTAAACCATCCTTAAGTTATCATTTAATCATTTTGGAGCAGTGAATGTTTTTGAGCCTGTTTTTTCTTGTTTGATGTACATGATTACATATTTACAGATCTAATGTACTCACATTCGTTTTGTTACCAAACTGTTTACGTTAACCTAATACCTAATACATAGCAGATGACCTTAAGAAGGATACTTAATAATAGGCATCATGGCATATTTTTTTCTGGATATGTCTGTATTATAAGAGTAAGAAGACATGATAGAGAATTAAACAGTATTTTGTGTATTTTCTGAGATGCGGCTGTATCATAAACAGTCTGTGAGAACCGAATCGAGTTCTCTATTGCATCTTGAAAATATTAAAATAGGCTAGGCTTAAAAACATGCAAATTATAATTTTTCGAAACGATACAGCACTGGGCTGATCGGGCGAGTGACAGACCTGTCCACTGGCCCAAGGGTCTTTGTTGCTGGCCCTGGGCAATCGGCAAATCCTTATTGTTGAGTCCTGAAATATCTGGCAATAATCCCTGTGCACTGACTAATATCTTGATCATATTCTAAAGATGGTTACTTGAGCCAAACTAAGACTAAACTATCAAACAAGCCGGAGATGGACATTAAGAATAGATCCTTGATCGTCTGTTGACCATCTGTAAATCACATCTCCTTACTGAAGGCGGGAAGTAATGTAGGACCATAATCTAACAGCCTCAAACACAACCCCACTTTCCACATACTGTTTGTGTCTTTTGCACCAAGAAACTAATAAGAAAAGTGTGTGTGTGTCATTCTGCATCACAGCTCCACAAGTTTGCAACCATGGCAACCATCTGAACAACCTGCCAAATACAGAACAGTTCTGGACAATTTCTTATTTGATCTGGGCTGATGTTCTTTGCGAAGATCAAATCCAAAAGATGAGTGCAGAATAACATTACACTGAACCCACTACAAAACCTTGGAGGCTGTTTGATTTCTGGTTAATTTATCTTCTGCTGGATGCTTTCCCATGAACCTCAGTCAGAAGACACGTACAAGATGCTTTCATAATGCAAACACACAACCGTCAGAAAACATCCTGTGCCACTTCGTGTCAGCGTGAGAGAACGTGCATGACTTCAGGTGTGTAACACTTCTGCGAAACTGCATGACCTGCCAAATCCAAAACAGTCCTGCACAAGTTTTCATGTCCACTGGGATGATATGAAAGTTCTTTGGAAAGAAAAGTGGGGGTTGAACAAATCCAATGGATTTTCTCCAATGGGAGAAAAACATTATGCTCTGAATTTACTACAAAGACTTGCCATTTGGTCTTATGTTCATTTTTCTTTTGCATGCTTCATTTTGAAGACATCTGCACGAGGGATGTGCACAAGATGACATATATTTAAAATCAATATGTCTGTGGGTTTCAACAAATCGTAAGAAGCTCTATATAATCAAGGTGGTTTCATGCTCTTACAGATATGGGAAAGGTATACACAACTGAACTAATTTGCCTTCTCCCAAAATGTTGTGAATGTCTCCATAATAAACACACCTGGTGAGTTGATTCAGTTGTGTCATATTAGAGGCAATTGATAATAGTCTCTCCCAAACATGGGATCGAGGGGAGGTTCGGCCAAGGAAATATTTTTTTGTGCCATGAAAAGTGAGATATTTGTCATTCAAATGTAGTTAAGTACACCAAAAAGTAAACAGAGAAAGTAACACCCAAGTACAAATAAGTGTTCTTGAGTACAGTACTCGAGTAAATGTACTTCGTTACTTCCCACCTGAACAAAATAAACAACCAAATCATGGTATTTATAGCCTATTATGTACTTTGCAAAATGCAAACACCACAAATTGGGTTTTACTAATATAATCTTTAATTTTGTCATTTTAAACAGCTCTCCCCTTTAAATTTTAAAACTGCGCAGCTTGAAGAGATGCATGCAAAACAAATCTGACTTTAAAACTGAGCACCAAATTTTAGGACCAACCAAGTGGACCAAATAGTATTAATTTGCGATTATGGCTACGACAATGTTTAAAAAAAATGTTTTTGTGTAAATAAAATTGTTGAGAACATGTACGTGTGACGCTGCTGCCAAACTGCAGGACTTGAAAACTCACTAAGAAATCAAATTTTCCACTACAGCATTACTACTGGCTCATTACTAAAACCTATACATTTTCCATTTAGATTTTTATTCTATTCCCTCCTGCCTAACCACAGCCCATCGGTGACCCCCGCTGATAAGATATTAGGTACAATCAATACACATGGTAGGGATGGGCACTGTACCCAAGCACTCAGACGCAGCAGCGACAGGGCAGAAGAGATGACGCCTTACTGTGATATTTCCTTTAAACATATTTGCAAAACATTGATGGTGAATTTTTAATCATCTTTTTTACTCAATCTTGTCACCATAAATTTTTGTATCAGATCTTTACATCATTGCCATGTCCCGTCCCCCATTAATAGAGTACTCGTTTCAAAAGTCTCCAGAACTCGTAAAAAAATATGGTAAAACATTCCCCTCCCTAACACATGACAAACTTACCATCCATAGTAGTGGAGGAAGTTTGTTGGACCCCTGAGTAAGGTGGGGGAGCCCCAGCAGAGGGTTGCGCTGCTGAAGATGAAGAAGCAATACTGTCAGGAGTAGCAGAACGCTCCTCTGCAGCGGCAGCGGCGGCTACAGCTGGAACTTAAACACAGGAGAGAATTCATTATAATTATACATCTATACTAGATATAACTTCATAACAATAATTCATTGTAATTCAAAAGAATCCAGCTCTAAAATGGGCATGTACCTTGGGCATGTTCCTCAGACAGGCCGAATGCTGAGATGACATTCTTGTTGACCTCCTCCTGGTTCTTCAATGGGTCAAACGCTGACATGCTAGCAGCACTCACGGGAGGGGCCTGCCTTATTGTTGAATCTACTGCTTCAGTCACATATTCTGTTGCACAGGCAGACATCAAAACAAGACAACTTTAGCCTAGCCACACATCACCAGACACCAAGTTTGAAATTCTGGGCCGAATGGTTTCTTTAATGTTGACCTACTTTCAAAAACTAAATGAGCTTCTAGTGCGACACTTAAGAACACTTGGATCTATGTGTTTCAGATGGTTTACATTTAGTATTGGCTATGAAGAACACTAGAATCACTCAAGGAGAGTAGGTGTCAATACCAGTTTCTCGATTGGTGCTCTCTGGGACACACTCTGAGGGCGGCTCCAGGCTGTCCAGAAGGCTGTTGACTTTATTCCTCAAATGGATCAGTTCTCGGCGCAGGTGCTTCACCTGAGACGACTCCAGTGGCCGAGGCTGTCCATTCACTGCAAACACACAACAGTGATTTTTTAACAACACTTTAACCGAGAGACTATAAATCACATCTCCTCCATGTTAATCATGAGTTTTTGTTCTATTGTACCAGTCACTTTCAGTTTTTGTCACATCACTCTACATAGCTCTCAAACCTAGCTTTAGAAAATGAATCATGAAGAATATTCTGTTTACTCTGACTTTGTCACCAAATGAATTAAGATCATTTCAATAACCCGGCTCAGTGCATACGATGAGGTAATCCAGAGTTTTGCCTTTGTGTCTGACCTCAGACTGTTCTTTCCAAAGTCCATATGTCTGAGACCGGCTGCTGCTTGAACTATTCCAGACTATTCAGACATCCCACAAGCGCTAGAAGGCGTTCACCCCAGCCCCTGGGCGCCAGTCACACGTTTGGGACGCATACATGCATGTGACAAAATACAGCCATAAACCAGCACATAAAATCTTCCTGAAAATCACATCACATTTCATTATTTCTTCCTTCAATTTCCATTCTTCCACAAAAAGGGCATGGCTTCATACTGTTATCAGACGTCATCTCTCTGGTGTTTAAAGCCTTTAAACAGTTAAACACATTGTAGACACCGAAATTAATCATTTTTTGTTTCCCACTGCTACCAACTGGTGCAATACCTTTATTCAGCATGTGAAATGTATTAGTATGTCTAGATTATCTTTTAAATCATTCTAAATAACTAGAGTCTTTTCCATCGACACATTGCACCCTTTAGGTTTGGTTCCACTGGTTAAATCACTTTGCAAAATATCCAAAACACAGTATTTATGGCACATTTGAAGAGTAATGGGCACATGCTGAGCACTGGCTCTTACGCTGCAGTGCAGATGTACTTGTACGAGCCAAACACTGGTAAATCACATAGATGGTGACGTAAGCGGGAAAGAAACTGTGGTCGATTCTCTTCTTTGGAATACATGTTGAGTGGTCTTTTTCGGCATTGCTCACCATGTGATTAATAACATACTTGGAACAAAATAAATACAAATGATTAAACCTGCCTTTTGTGCTGTTGATTTGTATTGAAAGGTTTGAAAGGTCTGTTAATGCCATGTGCGAATAGTCGACTAATGGCCTAAATGAACTACTAGTCAAATAAAAAAATCTAGTCGCGGTCAGCCCTAGCATCTACTTACAATGATGCCAGACCTTTGCTCAGAACTAACTTTTCTGACCTACTGTTCTTAGGGTCATTTTTATGACTGTAATCAGTTAATTTTCCTAAAACTTACAAAGGTACCCAAGATAATTAACCTTAAATATGTTTGTAGTTTATCTAGGCCTATTTTTCTTTAAAGTTTTTTTGGTAAGATGTTGTGCTTGGAAAGTGTGCATAAGTAATTTTCTTCAAAAACACCGGGCAACTTTATTGTATATAAAATATTGCCTATATAAAATATTCATTACTAATAATGAAAGATGTGGACTGATTGTACAGTGACCCTACACATCCAGACACAGTATTCACTTAAAATGTGTTCTCCTATGCCATCTGCTGGACATTAAAATCCTCAACTGATATATCCCACTATAAAACAATGACCTCTCCTGGCTGGAAAAAAATACTACAAAATTCATTATTTTTAAGATTAAAAGAGCTTTACTCTAGACAATTAGACAATCTGTTCTGATGTTGCGGATGCGGGATTATCTTCTTAACCAAGAGTCCATTTTAACCCCAAGGTTGAAGCTCAGTACAACACACTCTGTTTTCTGGGTCACAAAGAGACAGTGTGGAATCAAGCTTAACTAGATATGTCTCTTATTTTAGCAAGCTTAAGCTTCAAGAGCATAACAGCAATAACTATGGGCTGCTTAGTTCTTTTTGTCCTATATCTCTTTTCAGTCATTCTGTCCAGGGACACCATGACCGCTGTAGAGTTTTTGGAATATGATCCTCCTACAGGTAATGTAAACCTTCACAAGTTCAATGACCTTAACTCTGAGCATGAGTTGTACCCATAACAGGTGTTTTATAGCACTTCAATCTTACCAGTTAAATACAATTTTAAATAGCATTAGAATAGGCACCTGAATTGGCAAAAAATATAAAAGCAGAAAATATGAGCAGTTTTAATAGATTAAAGTGGTCTAAATCCTTTCAAGGTGGTACTACTTTTTACAAGAAAATATGTGAATAACCTGTTAAACTACTTACGCAAATAACTTTGCAGAACTCAGATGCATGTACAGTGCTTTTCGAATATTACATTCCTTTCATAACCTTTCCTGGTATCCTATGGTAGGAAACTATGCTTACTTTTTTAGCTGGTCATGAGAGATAAGCGAAAAAGAAAAAACTCACGTAATGCAAACATTACAGAGCTAAACTCACAGCATTTCTTGTTTCTTACCAAACAGAGTGAGTTTCAATATTCTACTGCACTGGATTGCAAAGGACAAATCAGAACTGTCAAAGATGGTGATATGGTCATCATCTGTAAGAGAACAGACAAATAAATTAAGAAATTATAACAAACCTTTTTGCGGGTCTTTTTAATTCTAACATGCATGCTTTGAAGTCTACAACTGACCTTCATCCTTATACTTAATGGTGACCTCATCAGTGCTCTGTAGCTGCCCACGGAAGACACGCTGCATCATCAGCAGGAGCTCATCGTAAGTGATGTCTTCATTGTGAATGGGGATCCGACGGATATCATCCCCCAGCTGAGCTTTAATGATCAGCTTCCCACTCAGGTCCAGCTGGCCATTCATTCTGCTGAAATAAAAAGTGTTTTTGCTATTAATGCTAGGAGATGTATGTATTGTTTTAATACAAAAGCAAATTAAACATACACATACAATTTCGCTGAAATTAAAATCTATCACTACTTAATCCTACTGCTACACAGTTGTTTATTAAGGAAGAGGCTGCTCAACTCATCACTATTTAATCCATCACATTCACTTTTTGACATCATCTGATGCATCAGTCTAGCAACAACAGAAACACTACAGCGCAGGCAGGCAGCGACAGTGACAACAATATAAAATGCACACATACATGTGATTGAGATAACACCCTATCCAAGTAAAAAGCAATCACATAATCTAAGACTTAATGATTCATTATCTTCCGTTGGAAACAGAACCTCTGCCCAGACCACACGTCACACAAGTTAATCATGAAATGTGATAGCTGTAACTCAATGAGCATCTTACAGCTAGCTCTCCTGCTTTTGTTGTCGATATAAACACGTCAAGGCCATGAATCACTTATGTCACACACTAAGGGTTCCACAGTCTAGTTAGAGATGGATCTTATGACTGGAATAATACAAGCAAGCAGCAAATGTTAAGAACCTAAATTTTTTATGAGAAAATTGTTCACCTTGACTTACAAATTATACACAATTTTACAGTTTAATAGGTGGAAAAAGCCTCATACTAATAATGATTTCAGTTTATTTGCAATATGCTACGGTAGAGTACGGTGCTGGGATATAAAATAAAAGTCTAAGGTTCATAAGAAACTAGATGATTTGGCAGACCTACAGTCCTTCCCAACACAGACTTTGGCCTTGTTGAAACACAGCCTATGAGTGAATAGACATCGACAAACTTATCAGAAGAATTTACTCCCTTCCTCTGACAATCTAATCCATCATTTAAACCTAAAACTGCATTGCATTGTAGACAGAGACGGACACGTATTTAACCCATACCAATAAAAACTAACGTAATCATGACGCCGGTATGGTGATATAAGCAGTGTGCTTGTAGTCTGCATCATAGAAATTATAACGTCTGCTTGTCAATCAAATGAAAGAGCGAGTTATAAGATGTGATTATTTGCCATTGCTTTGCTTGTCAGGATCGCATGTGTATTGTGTAGGAATAATGACGAATGCACAGGAGAGGTTTCTCTGGTTGGACTTGTTGTTGGAAAACGGCGGCTGTCTTGCAGTGTCATTTTTTTCTGCTAACTTGTCAAATTTCAAGTGTTGTTTAGAACGGAAGAAAAAAACCTGAAGCTAACATCGGTTTAATACTAAACGTTTAAGTGTTGGATGTAAAAAAGCACCAGGCCATTTCTCCATCACACCATCATGACGTACAGCAGTACTGCCAAAAAGTGATCCTCTCTAAACCATACCACCAGGCCTAATTAACCAGATGATGCAGCAACTTCCTGTCAAAAAATGCTCTAGCATAACAACCGGCGTGCAATTATAGAAAATGTACAAGAATCTAAAAGAAAGATTAAAACGACTTTAGAATTTCTTTTGTTTTACGAAACATGAATATATATATAGTACATTTTCTTATGATTTTTAAACACTGACATTTGTGCAAAACGCTCTTTTTGGCTGTCCCAGTTTCCCACAGGCTAAGCTAACGCTAGCTAGCTTGCTTGACAGCGGGCTAATTGCTAACGGTTCGTTTTCAAAGCACCCTTTTAAGAGACCACATAAGTGTATTTAGATGTTTACACGAACAAAAGTGTATTGCTTTTACCTGGTGGTTTGGAGGTACTGATGCCAGCAGCAGCCTGTATATCCTGGGCTTGAGCTGAGCGACGCCTGACTGACTAGTCGGAAACGCCTCACAGCGACCTGTACGTGGCAAAACCACAAACGCGCATGCGCGATGTGTAAACCCGGCTTGGTATCTCTTTTGACGTCTATCTTGTGTATTTAATAAACCAGCACGATATAAAGGTTAGCATAATGTTTTAATACTTTAAATGTTATAGTCACACACTGACCCCTTGCTCTGAGGGCGTCATCATATGCCAAGGCCAGCTATATATAAAACATGACACGGTGATATATGTGTATTTTAAAGAAATCATTTATTTATAAATTATTTAAAAAACTTGTGGATTGTATGGTGGATTCGACCTCCAGAAGAAACAATTGTTAATTTAAACAAAATTAAATAATTTAAATATTAATAATATGTGTAAAAAAACAATATTTAAGGGGCAAGATAATTTAAACGTGTAGAAGTAAATATGAACATTAAGGTATGCTTTGTTGAATAACTAATATATTTAACTTGTAAATATTCTCATGCAATGTACAGTATAAACTGAGGCAGAATTAGAGAAGCTGATATGTAAAGCAAGTCCTCCTCAATAACATGTTTATTTCTTCTTCTTCTCTTGTGTTGAAATAAACCACGCATCCAGTAGCTTCTTGCTGTAGTAGATTTGCCACGCGTGTATCTGAATAGCGATTATCATTAGCAGATACATCACAGAAACAGCCGAGAAGCCAAAGATAAAGCGATAGGCTTTGCCATGCCTGTATAGCTGTTTGGCCAGTGGAAACATTTCCATTGCACCAAAAATCAAGGGTGCCACTGAGAACAAACCGGCACTGATCATTGAGATCACCAGGTAGCTGATGTTGTTTTTTGGCATGGCGAGTGCTCCGATCAATGAAGGCAGAAGACTCAAAAGGTATGGATACTCCCACTGGTAGGGCAAGGCCACCAGGTCGTGTGAGACCAGATCGAGATGACTGACAGCTACCTGAGCTGCCACCAGCAACCATACGAAGACATGGATGACGGCAAGCTTCTTTATCTCTGATTTTAGTGAAGCACTGAAAGACAGTCATATTTCAAATATGAAACACTCCGATACATACGTAACTGCAGTGATTTGTAATCGTATTGTAGCAAATCATAGTTACCTCATCTGATAGTCTGATGCTTTCTCTCTGTGTTTATAGTCACTTCCATTAGTCCCTGCAGCTCTTGGGCCTGAACGTGATGCCATGGCAATTTCTAGATGATTGCTAATACCATACAAAGATGTTACTTATATTACACACCAGCTTGCAAATCACTTTTATAACAACCAATTAATACCGATTGAAACAAAAAAAATCCAAAATTCAGGATTAATGTAGAAACAAAAACAGATAACGAATAAATATATGTTTATAGACAGCCACGATGAACTTCTTACAATGCAAACGCTCATACATAGATATGGAACGCGTATCAAACTGTAAATAAAGATGTATTATGTGGTCCAGTATCGAAAATAAGAAGCGTAAAAAATGTGAATGGATCTTGCCAGCCGGCTTCCTGGATAAATTTACCGGCACTGGCAGACGGATCATTGAACGTGCGTATGTGGTTATTTCATGACACAACCCCTTTAAAAATAAACTTACCGTGCTATCTATTGTAGAAATGTGGAAGAAAACGATAAAATGTTGATGTTTGAAACACAAAGAACCTTCGATGTAGCAACATATGCTGCTCATGCGCAAAACAGAGAGAAATTATTTCTCCGCCCCCTTCGCGAGGTGTGGTTTGTCAGCGCAGCATCCCGTTCTGCGCGTCCTCAGCATCACTGATGCGCATGCATATTAGTAAAATAATGAAGTAGCAAAATATTAAGTAGCGCATTTTAATATCGTTATACCTTTAGTGTCAACAACAAAACTGCACTCGGCCACTAACCTTGTATTTCAAACATTCATTGTAAAATGTATTCCTTCTTTAGATTAGATTTATCAATGGGATGCAAATATGTATCAAAAGTGTCTTTGTGGAGACCATTACTTGCCACTGTTTTATTAATAATCATTGTGTTGTTTTATTGACAGTCATTTAGTTTTTTATAAAACTGTTTTGTAAAACCCCTATGCAGGAGCGTTTTTATATATTATGCATTAGGCTATTATGAAACAATTTAAATAACACAAGGACAGTAATCACTTGTTTTTTTAGACATTTTAAAGTAGTTAGAAATATATTTAGCGTCAATCAGTAATTCCCCACATTTTAGCTGATGTTTGAAATTAAATTATTTAATTTATGTGAATATTGAATATGGCATGCACTTGTTACAGTATTGGAGAGCAGTAATATGACAAACCTACAGATGTAAATCACTTTTATTAAAAAATAAACAAACAAAAGTGTCTAAAATGTTGTTGGAAAAGTGACCAACATATGAAAAACAAAGAATTACTTACTAGAAAATCAGCGGTGACAGATAAAGAACAATTAAAATGAAATAAAATAAAATAAAATTGTATTTGAAGTTGCTGCGAAGGGGAAGGGTGAAGGTGAAACAAGTGGGAGTGTAAGATTTTTCATAATCAAATGATTCTTTAATCAATCTTAAATCAAATTAACTTAAATATTTTCATGCAGCTTTCCTTTTGTCTATAATTTATAAATATTTTGGCGTTTACTTATTATAGGTTTATTCACATGAGTGTTTAAAGGTAACTGTAATTTTTGAACTATGGTCAAATTTCACAGATTATTACAAACCGAGCACACACACACACACACACACACACATGCTCACAAACATAAAAACACATAAGACTTCTTTCTGTTATTGCAATGTGTTGGCTGTTCAAGCCCTGTGTTACAACAATACAAATGTAAAACCTTTAGCATTTAAAAAAAATGTTGATTAAGAAAGAACAACAAACTTTGGTGTGATATCTTTGACAACTGTCTTTCTTACTTCATAATACACATATACAGTATATTAGTTTGTAATATGTAGATGGTAAAACAGTCTGATGCATTAAACACAAACATAAATACATTACAAATACAATCATTTAAAAAATCTCTCTTTAAATGTGATGTGAGTACTTTTGTTACAATTAGTAAAAGTCTTTGTGCAGGTAGTCAGAATAAACACAGTACTCCATTATGTGTCATTGCATATACACAGCCTGTAAATGGATATGGCTGGGTAAACATTTAAAGATGTTTTTATGTCTTCCCTTTTCCCGTTAAGAATGTACTTACAAATACTGACATTATTAAAAAGTCAAATATTTTAATGTCAGTCTTCTCTTTTGCTCTTTTGATTTCTTACTGTTGGTTTCTACATCGGATATAGTAAAAAGCCAGAGAAAGAGGAATGGACATATTGTCCTGCATAAAATCCAGCTGCCTCCTCAGATGGCAACTGTAAGTAAACTGTGTCTCCTGGTTGTAATGGAATCACAGCACTCCCAGATGCTTGATCAAGGAATCCTTTTGTGTACTCATCATATGTATACATGACTGGCTCTCCATTCCTATAAAGACCCACCCAGACATTGGCACCCTTGCAGTGTACATGATAGGCAAAGTAGTAGATGCCTGGAGGTCACAAGTGAACACACCGGTTTGAGGATTGTAATTTTGACGTCCATTATACAGTAGTTTGTCAAGCACTATTGGTGTGCCTACAGGAGGGAATGGTGTTGTCAGCTGGGCAGTGAAAGCAGGCATCTCCAAACCACTAGATCCCATCATATCACCTCCACTTGCATACTTCCCTTTCTTATATCCACCAGTTTTTATACCATCAAGGGCTGGGCCCATCTCAGGAAGAACACCCATCAGGTCAGGGGGAAGAGGGGGGCCTGGAGGTCCAGGCGGCCCTGGGGGACCTGCACTTCCTGGCTGACCTGGTGGACCACTTGGGCCAGGTGGACCTTGAGGACCAGAAAGACCAGGGGCACCAGTGTTGCCTATACCAGGTGGACCAGCTTGACCCGGTGGACCAAAATCTCCCTTTGGCCCAGTAGGTCCTGGAGTTCCAATTGGTCCTCCTGGCCCTGTAAGTCCTGGAATGCCTTTAGGACCTTGTGGTCCTTCTGGACCAGGCTGACCTTGTTCTCCCTTCAGACCAGGTAGTCCAGATGGACCTGGAACACCAGGTTGACCATTGATACCCCCCTCTCCTTTGGGACCATTGGGTCCTGGGAGTCCTCTTGGACCAGGTTCTCCATCCTCACCTTGGGGGCCAGGTTGGCCAGGAAATCCTGGAGGACCTTGTTGCCCCATAGGTCCTTGATCTCCCTTGGCTCCCTCTGAACCTCCATCTCCTTTTTCACCTGGGGTACCAGGCTCACCTGAAGGCCCCATGGGTCCTGGAGCACATGGGGGACCAGTTTTACCTGGTGGACCAGTCATCCCTTGCTGACCATCATTACCTCTGTCTCCTTTGGGTCCAGGTGCACCTGGTAGTCCTCCCATCCCTTTGTCACCCTTTGGGCCAGGGTATCCAGGTTTACCAAATCCAGGTAATCCGGGTTTCCCAGGTAATCCTGGAGGTCCTGTTAATCCTTTGTGACCAGCTGGACCTGGTTGACCTGGTAATCCAATTTCTCCTGGCTTTCCAATACCAGGGGTTCCTTGTAGTCCTTGGGGACCCTTTCCACCAGGTTGACCTGCTGGACCTGGCTCCCCAGACTGGCCTGGTTTTCCTGTCAAACCAGGTGGACCTGAAACACCAGGCAAACCAGGCCTACCCACTCCTGGTAATCCTGCCTGACCTGGGTGCCCTGGTGGCCCAGCTGGCCCTTTGGGCCCCTGTGGACCCGGTAGTCCAATTCCTTTCTCTCCTTTATGTCCAGGTAACCCTGGGAGACCTGGTAAGCCTTTATGTCCTGGCACTCCTTTAAATCCTGGCTGTCCTGGCAATCCTTGTCCACCGGGCTTTCCTATTCCTGGTAAGCCTGGGGGTCCAGGAGGACCAGATGGCCCGGCCAAACCTCGTTGTCCATCCTCACCTCTGGGACCTTGTTCACCTTGTTGACCAGGTTGCCCAATACCTCCTGGCTTTCCTGGCATACCTGGCATTCCTGGCTTGCCAAGTCCAGGAAGTCCTGGAGGACCTGGAGGTCCTTGCTTTCCAGGGGAGCCTGCCATGCCATTTCCTTGAGGCCCAGGAGATCCGTGTGGCCCAGGTGGGCCAGGGGGTCCCTGTGGTCCAACCTCTCCTGGAACACCCTGCTCACCTCTGGGAATGGTCTCACCTTTTGTTAAAGAACAATCAAGGTCAGGACCCGGCAAAGAAGTATTGCATATTTTTGCATAATTGTTTAATTCATATTTTGTTTTCGTTTACATAATGTTTTTTTTACTAAATGTTTCCATATAAAGCTAATTTGCAACAACAGATATCGTAAAATCACTATAGAAATAAAATCAAATGCATACATTTAAAAACAATCAAAGTGCATACATGTATGTGGAAAAATCATCAGTCTTGCATACCTTTGTTATCCTTTCCTTTGTTTAGGTGCACAGGAGGATAGTGTGGATAAGCCTTGTGTGGTATATCCTTTCCCATTCCCATGTGATGCATCTGTGGCATAGGTTGGTGTTGCTGAAGATGCATTTGTGGGATCGGTTGGTGTTGCTGAGGATGCATTTGTGGAATAGGTTGGTGTTGCTGAGGATGTGGTTTGTGCCCGTAATATGCGCCTCCGAAAGCTGATGGCAATAAAGCCATTTGCACCACAGCTACAAGGAAAGCAGCCATGGCCATGGCTTGTAAAGAGAAAAATAGCGAATTAATGAACAGACAATTTTTTTACATAACATGTAGCCTATTATTTGTGATATTTTGATCAGTAATGTTAATCAGTCACAAACACATCAATTTAAGCAATAAAAATATCAAACATAACAAATCAAGTAGGCAATCGAAAAAGTTAAATATTTCCTTTTATGCATGGTTGAATAAGTTACCCAACATGTTTATTTGTTACATTCAGTCAGTTAATTATATATATTTATATTCAAATTAAATCAAGCAATTATTAAACAATAATGATAATGAAACAATAATTTCTTCCATGTTATAACTACACAGCCACTGACTTTTACTAAGTGCACAAGGGAAAGTATAAATCTGACCATGCACTCTTAAAATTAAAGGTGCTTCACGATGCCATATAAGAAATTTATTTGACTAAATGGTTCCATAAAGAACCTTTAACATGCAAAGAACCTTTTTGTTTCACAGGTTCCTCGGATAACAAAAAGGCAAGAAAGACATGGTTCTTTAAAGAACCTTTGACTGAATGATTCTTTGTGAAACCAAAAATGGCTCTTCTATGGCATCGCAAAAACCTTTTAAGCAACTTTATTTTTAAGGGTGTAGAGTTATATCTTGTCATTGTCAAATTCATTGTTTTCATTTGTTTACAGATAAAGTAATATTCTATCAAAACAAAAGTTGTGGCAGCAAAGAAAAGTCGAGAAGTATCAAGAAGTTGAAGTCACTAACATGAAAACCACTTGTAAAAACACTTAACCTTACAAAGTCAATTAGAATTGCTACGACAGCAGGACATGTTTTGCAGGAATAAAGCTGTTCAAAAAAAAGGAAACCCATGTGGCAGTAGGACACAATTCATGTTCATTATTAGGTGCAATCATCTAACAATGTAAAAAAGAAGCATCAGAGTTGTAGGGAATCTAAGATCCTAACATTTGTTTGTGGTTGTGCTTGCTATGCCAGGATCAGAACCATCATCCATAGATTAACAATATCATTTGATAAAATGGCTCTGTACCTTCGTGCATAGTTGATAATGGGAACATTTCAAGATTTTTTCTGAGAGTTTTGCCTCTGAGAAATGAATTATCTAAAAGAATGATCTAAAACTTTTCTCTAAACATTTGATCTATTGTAAAACCATGTTGATATGAGAATACGAGCCGTGGGACATTTGTGTTTGAGGTAGTGGAGTCGACGGGAGATATGAAGAGAATGTTTGTTATTCCCAACCGGAAGAATTTTTCACCGATGCCCCTTTCACACTGCAGGGCTATGTTTAATACCAGACAATGTGTGTTTATGTGTACATTTGTGTGCTTCAGTTTATAAGCTTTTAAATGTGCCGATCCAAATGTTTTTTGCTAATTCTCCATAATGTTTCTTGGAACACACTATGTTTGATGTGGATCAGACAAAAATTGCATCATATTGACGGAAGTGATGGTGTTGACCTTTGGCCTTTTCTCAGGCTGCTGGAGATTTTCACACAGATATGCTAGACCCTCTAGGTTTTCCGCTCTTTTGATGTGTGTACAGGCACTGTATGGTTTTCCGGCCCTGTTAGTTAAGTTATATGATGTATACAGTCTAGTTTTAACCTACCATACAAAGTTTAGGAGATTAAAACATAATAACGCATCATCAAGAGTGATTTTTTGCACAATAGCTGTTAAACATATGCATTGTGAAAAGCGCTATACAATACATGTGAATTGAATTAAATATTGAAATATATTGAAATGTTTGTAGGTCGTGTCTGCAAGGATGTAATACTGAGCCGAGTAATGTTTCTGAGATCATCCCAATAACATTGGAACATTCTCAAACTACCCACAATGCAAATGTAACTGCACTTAAATGTCAATAATGTAACTCACTTCCTTACATCTAGAACTGAGAAAAAGAAAGATAAAGCAGAAAAGAAAGAATATACAGCAAATGTAAGTGATAAAGAAGAACATAGCCAAATATAGAATCGGTCTTAAGTCTAAATATAGCATCTCTCACACCTGCCTTCCCATGTTCTTTAGACTGACTCTTTTAAGAAGGTTGTGAGATTCATCACAAACTGTTTACCCATTCACAAACTTACGCAGACAATTGTGTCACCTCTTTTTCAAGTCAGTACTACTCAAACGATCAATTCAGTTCACACAGACTGACACTATCAAATTTAGTGGTGCTTACCTATGTTATACCAAATAGACATGAATAGACAAAGCCGTCACAAAAATGATTGAAATATACACTTATATATCTTTTTATCTTATATGACAGAACAGTGTGTAGGATGACAGGAAATTACAAGGTGAAAAGAGGGGAACTGGGTCACTAAAGGATCTCGAGCTGCCATACGTGCATTGGCTCCACATGTTGGAACACTGCCCACTAGGCCAACATAGCTTAAATAATGAAACAGTACACTTTGATGCTTATTAATATAAAATATTTCATTATTTAAATGAAGTTGTTAAAAAACTTTTATCCTATGCATACTGTGATCCCAAATGCAACCAGTGCAATGCAAATCATCGTTTTCTGCCCTAATAAGTAAACTATCATCTTAATAGAATTTTAAAACATCAGTGCATCCTTCAATTTCAAAATCACTTTCATCACTTTTTTTATGTCTTTTTCAAACATCCAGTTTAATATTAGCCTTAATTTAGCTTGCTTCTCTGGCCTCCGACCCTAGTTAACAGTCTTCTGTGCTATTTGTGAAATGTGCAACTGGAATCTCAAGCATTGCTTATACAATTAACACGTCAGCAAATAAGTCGACTTAACACAGACTCTTGCAAAGCTGGCCTAGGAACAGTGTTTACAGAAACCCATTCCTTGCTCTTTGTGTGCATGTTCCCTTGTCCATCTCATAGTGTGCACAGTCCCTTTCTTCTGTTCTTTCAATTCTTTTCCACACAGCCCTTTTCTTGGTATTTGTGTTCTCACATATCATTAATGACAACACTTTCTTTATGCCTCTTTATTGTGTAAGAAGGAGAGTGTTGAGAAATCCTTAGAATAAAACATCATGATATTTAAAAGATTTGAAAAATCTAACATTACCAGTCTGCTACATTTAAAGTTTGCTGTCTGTTAGAAATGGGCTTTCTTATTGTTCTTACAGGTGGCCCAAAGCTCAGCAGTTCCTAAATAATAGCCAATGGTCAAATATATGACTGACAAAAAACATTTTGATATCTTATTAGGAAGATATTCAGGGTGACTGTATCTGCATGCTTGTACATAGACTAGGGATGTCACAATATTGTTAATATCCATGATGTAGATAATTGTAATCGTAGATATTTTGAGTTAACACTATGCAAAAAATATTGTAAATGATTCTGTGCAAAATCTGGTTGACTTTCCAACGTAGGTATTCATTTTCAACCATTAAAAAATTTGACTTAAGAGCCACATTGGTTCCAATGGAAGCTGGGATTCAGAGCTGCAAACAAGCACTCCATTTAAGATGCAACAGGGCCCTTATTCTCCCTGTCCAAGTGTTGGGTCACTTAGAAGCATTTTAACAGCTTAGTGTTAATAAGAGTGAGAAACACAACGTAGGCATGCTACTCTCCCCATACGAGATGAAGAATGTCTCTTGGAATCATCCTATTGTTGTTCTTGCATTTTTTATGCATTAAGCAGATGTTTTAATACAAAGCATCTTACAGTGCATTCAACGTTTTCATATATGCGTGTTCTCTGAGAAATCAAACCCATGACCATTTGCGCTGCTAGCTTAATGCTCTATCACTAAGCCACAAGAAATCCTATGGTCCTCAAATGCCCATTCAAAGACAGATTTCGACAGTGAGTATAAGTGGCCCATTATTGAATATTGTGCAGTAAAATATGTATGCATACACTCATGCATGCATACATCCATCCATCCATCCATCGATGCATACAGTACATACATGTGTACTGTCTTATTCAAAAAAAAAATCTGCCTAATTCTGAACAATATCAAATTATCACAAACTAAATATCAACCAATTAACTAATTGGCCTGGCTCATGTATTGCTGGTCTGTTGGTCATTTCAAGTACACAGCAGTCTCACTAATAAACCTCCATAATGTAGTTTCCGAGGTGCCATACAGCAACAAAAATCAGTCAAACAATAATGAAAATCAATCAATGAATGAAATAATGGTACAGGCTACAACTATTACTTAGATTAACAGTTAAAGATAACATTTGTTCTGCATAGATATATTCCCCAATAACTATGTGTCTTTTACAAGCCATATGCCATTGTGTCTCTAATAGATACATTTAAACTAACAATACCAGGTACACTATGTCAATCACACATGCATGCTAAGACCCAGTAAGTGTCTGCCACCAGAAGGTTGAGTTAGCAAATTGTTCCAGACACTGCACAACTAAACTTTAAAAGTTTCCTGATGCTCCTGTTAACATGATGTACAGATATTCACTTCACACTCACTTGTTAAAATCTATAGCATTAGAGAGCTTCTTTTGTAGAATGACACCTGCACACAACATGTTAATAATACCAAAGGATATCTATACTCGTATTAGGTGAGGCCCGTAACAATAATTTTGTCATTTTTAATGTCCACTGAATTTCCCCTTTCTCAATAGTTTCCCAACAACAAAGTGCATCATCAATCATCAAAAAGGCCATTATTAGACTAATAAAATGTACTTCAGCATAATTTCTTACCTTTACTTGGTAAGTGGCCGTTGCAGGGGTAATCTCAAGGATCCTCAAGCTCACACACAGAAAGACCCTAAAACACACTGAACTAAAACAAGAAGCTGCCTCCAGATGACCACCTTTTATCCACAGCAGGGTGGAGCCAAAGAGAAGGGAGGGAAAGCTAGAGACAGATAGAGATTGATACAGTATAGGAACATATGACAGTATAAAGGTGTTCTCAACGATTTGTTTGATTTTCCAAAATCACTGTCTACACCCTTGGTACAGAATGTCTATAGGTTTTCCTCTTCACACTTTAGTCACCACATTTTTAATTGAGGCAGGGCTACACTGTTACGGCTATAAATGGGCATTTATAAGATTCCAGAAAGGAAATTTGGAAAAATAGAAGAATTAGTTAAATATTGAGTTTGTTGTAATGGCTGTTGTAATTTAATGAAATGATACTAAGGTTTTCATTTCAATACATGGGGGTTCCAAAATAAAATTTTAGAAATTGTGACAAGAAATGAATAAGAAAAGATTCAGCACTATTTTACTCGTAGGTACATTTTTATAGACCGTATTGGCTTGTTTTAACAAAATTCGGGTTTACTTGCTTCTATTGAAGCGAACAAGATGCTTTATGAAACATCACGATCTCAAATCATTATGTGATTGTGTGGAGGTGCAGAAATGTGTGAATTCCATCCCAGCGAAAAAGCATCGAAAGAAATGGAACGTAATTTAACGTAATTTACATTTGTTAAATTGTGAAAAAAATTGACAATACAGAAATGGGGGTTTTAACCATTAAATCCAAATGCACACCATACTTTTAATCTCAGATTAGGATTTGATTATTTACAAATCAAGGCTATTGCATAAGCCTGTATACAAAATTCACAAACATTACATATTAAACCAAAATATATTTATATACCTTTAGTCTATATACCCACTAATACCTCCTATTTTTCATATTGTTGTGATTCCTAAATCTGTATACACTGTAAAACAAATAGTGTGTTTAACAAGTCATGTTAAAACATTTTTTTTAATTACTTTAACACATCAGATTATTTACTAAATTTTATTTTATAAATTGTATTTTTTTTCAGTTTAATGGAATTTAAGTTCAATTAACTTGTAAAGACAGGCAATTTAAGGAAGTTTTTGAACTAAGGTTTTTTGAAGTTGAAGTTAAACAGTACTTGGGCCTATGGAGTAGGAAATGATCCTATTAGTGCATATACTGTATCAATACTCATAGTTTTAGACATACCACCACATCATCAAACATAATAAGAGAGTGATCACAGACAGATTAAATCTATATCTTGAATGCACTGGGAGTCAATAAAAGGGTCTGGCTCCAATTGAAAATGTGATGTAAATCAGTGCAGGAAAGAGGGTGAGATAGCCCTCAACCCTGTGTTAATGAACAGTGAATTAGGGTGCTGTACGGAATAAGGTTGGGGTTGATTGTGTCCACCATGACGCCACCATGTGAAACAGTTTTTTTAAACCAGGCACTTCAGTCTGTTACCAAAATCGATTAAAATGACTCATTCACTAATATAAGCATGCCTCTCTTTTCCATGCCTTCAGTGCCTAGAAAAGGGTTTAACCAGCACTTACCATTGCAACAACAGCTGTATGCAGAAAGCATGCAGGAAATACATAATGAAGTGCTAAATATGTGGGAAAAATGCCTTTTCTAAATGTGCAGCAAACCAGAAACACTCAAACACTCAGAACAGTCATAGATTTTGAATTATTCCAGATTTCAAAACATTTCTGTAAAGAGGCTGACTTGGTTCTCTTAAAGGAGATGACTTCAAAATTCATTAACCCTTGTGTTTACCCATGGTCTTTAAGTTTTATCACGATCACTTAGATAAAAAAGCCAGCATGACTCTTTTTTAAGGTTAGCACCCTCCTCAGTGCTGTGCGCATTCACACACTTTCTCACAAAGACACAAAACTCAATTAGCTGTAAGCATGTTTGCTAATCACACACCATCCCGGCATCTGTTTCACGGTTTGGTCCCAGAAAAAACGTTAAAAATAGGAGGAGCCTAGAGTGTTTGTTTGCGGAATAACTGATTTAGGCCACAGCAGCTAGTATAATGGAGTGCATAGCTTGATGGCATGTGTTGTTCTTGCCTATTTGTCAGATCTAACCTGGAGGTTAATGGCCCGTGTCAAATCAGATGCCTGCAGCACTGCATTGTAAGGCTCTTCACATGCTGTGTTTAATACTGGGCTATCTTCTTTATAAACCCTGCTTTTAACCAATTGCACTTTTCCATGTTTAAAAAAGAACTAGGGCTTAAAGTCCAGTAGGGTCCAGCAAAGCAGGTTAGTCTAGTTTTAGATGTTTAAACAGATGGACTGAATGAATACATGCAGAGGGTCCTTTTATGCATAATCTGTAAGCATGTTGCCCAAATGCCCAAAAGTTTGTCATTCTGCTCGAAATTTGCAAAAATGTCACAAAAACTGTTGTTCACTATATGGCGGTGCGATTGTGTAAATATTTGTTCAGTTTACGATTAGGTAAATGTGTTGGTGAGCCAGGTTGTCCAGGTGACAGGGTCTTGATTGTAGTCAACATTAGCTGTAAGATTTCTACATTCCCACAGCTGTTGTTGTTGTGTATTGTGGCCATGGAATGCAGGGTGCAATCATTACCACGGTAACACGTCACAGGACTTCAACACACAGAGGACAAAACAGTCTCGTACCTTAAATTGTCATCGTTTCAAATGTACGCAACACAGCACACATCATTAAAGTCTCTCCAGTGCAGGTGGTTTGGGTAAAAAATGTGTAATGAACTACTAATCATGCATCGGCATGCATTCAGTGTGTGTGTGTTTGTGTGTGCAGTTGCGTTTTGTGAATGAGTGTGTGTGAGGTCTGAGCCCACCCTTAGTTCACTGATGCTGACGTGACCTGAGTCTGTTCTAGCAGTGGAGATTGGCTGATCCTTTTGGGACCTGTAAAACCATCGCCATGGAGAACTTAACCTGTCACCAGTGAGATTTAGGGGTCCCGGTGGTTGTTTTAAAAGTTTCTCTGTGACGGCACGCACAAGTTTTGATTCTGTGCTTTATTAAAAATATGTTCATATCACACAGGTACAGACACATATTTGTGTATATGTACCCACTTAATCTTTATCAGATGTGTATGCGAAAACGGTATTGTTTTATGGACTTTCGTTCTTTTGTAAAAAAAATTAAGTATATAAACCTTACCCAACAGTACGAAATGTTTGACTTGACTTGTTTATTAAGTCATTTAAATTAAACACATCCTGTCAGAAATCTGCGATCGCAGCAACTTTCAGACGCCAGATTGTGGTGTGACAGCCCTATAATAGATCTCTATGTACATTTAATTAATCTATATCATTAAAATGCCATTACCATCATTGTTCAACCTGTCAAACATAACATATCTCACCCTTTCCTCCAAAGAAATAAAAAAATACGGCGAAAATGATTAAAAATACACGATAATTAAACCAATATGATTTAAATGTATTGTTTAGGCCTATGATTTAAATAAGATGTTTATTATTTGTTACTCTATATGAACCTAATAATGCAAAGAATTGCATTTAAACAATAATAAACACTATGAAGCTGGAATGCACAGTGATAAACAGTATATTCTTGCTGTCCTTCAAAAATCCAGATATCCAAATTCTATGTTTTACAGGAAATTGAAAAAAAGGTTATAAATGGTTAAATGCTGTGTTGCCATATACAATACTTTTTTAATTGGTTAGATTTTTAAGGAATCATTCACATTCAAAATGAAAATTCTATTCTCATTCGAAACCTGTGTGATTTTCATTCTTCTGCAAAACACAAAAGAAGATATTTTGAAAAATATAACCAAAAACCATTAGTCCCCATTCTATGGTATGGACACAAAACCAATGCCAATGGGTCAAAAAGTAAAAAAACATATCTTCTTTTTTGTTATGCAGAAGAAAGAAAATCACACAGGTTTGAAAGTAGGCGTTTAAATGAAGACAGAATTTCAATTTTGAAAGTGAACTGTAAATTTGGAACACCCAGCGACAAACATAAAGAGTCACTGATAAAAAAGATTTATTGAAGAAATAAAATTCATGAAATTTTAAGATACAAGGACTGCAGATACAAGAACAGCGACAATATCCACTTTGTTTATAATCTTTGTTCACTTGTTGTGTCTGTTAGAGCTATATTTAGAGCTGTCACTAACACAATAATGATGTATTTCATTATTACGTTTCTGTCATTGTTACGTTCCTCTCTCACTATCGTGTTACATAAGCTCACTGTCTGCTAATCTACAGACATACAGTGGCATTGTGGGTGCCCTCATGCTTTACTTGCTGTGTCTACTGCACACACAGTCTGTGTGCGGTGGGTGGGTGGTGTTTTGTGTGTTTAGCTGTAAAAGTTTGCCGTGAGTATGCGAGGCAGATGGCTCACCTGGGAAGTGTGTACGCTGTTCCTCCGTACACACTACCCAGAATCCTTTGCCTCGGTCAACAGCCTGTAACATTCCAGCACTGGGCCCGTCGTGGGGAAGATGACATCATCACTGTGGAAATCAACAGTCTGAATCATCTAACTAAACAAGTGCCATTGACAAAAATAGGTATGGCCATATGACAGACCGAAAAAAATAAACCACCCAGTGGTCACTTTCCTACAGTTTCCCATTGCTGTCTGTCAGGGCCTCTTGCTGTCTATAAGGGCCTCATTGCCCTGCATGATATATGTCTATGTGTCTACGCTCATACATGTGTGAAAACCTAATACCAGCAGAGCTGGAGCCATTTTGCTTGACACTAAATAAATAAATAAAAAAACTGATATTTTGACAAAGAAACTTTGAAAGGCAAATAACATGTCTGTGCTTAGAGCAACACACACTTTCTAAGCTTGTGACTTTGTGTTTGCATGCATGTGTGGCTATTTGTGTGTGGCCTTAAGGTTCTCATTGAACCATGCATGGAAATGGCTGCCAAGCTTCATTTAGGGTGGACAGGCAGACCCTCCCTAAGGGCCCCAACCCCAAACGCCTCTCCAAATACTTTCACACATTCAGAAAAACTGGGACATGGAAAGGCCGAAAGTTTCAAGATATTGAACTTGTAAAACTGCCTTATGTTGAAAAGCACACATTCTCAATATAGAAGTGAATAATTGAAGTGTATATAGAAAAGTATCTTGGAAATCAGAAGAAAGACAACCAATGATGACTAACTCTCATTTTAAAGACGAAACACTAAAATCTTGGACTAAAAACAAGTAAGGGATAAAACCTGAATGCTGATACCTTTTAAACTTTTCACCTCAGACTGAAATTCAGTCATCTTGAAATATGACTCTGCATACTGCAAACGTAGTTTCACACCCTACAGTCATTTGTGATGACATAAATGACCTCTCCCACACAGAACCAGACGCCAGTACATCAGGAACTCCTCATGTCTGATTGCTTCTATGTGTATATGAAACTATGTCTGTGTTGGTGCATGTCATGTAGCCTACTCTGAATACTCGGTTGACATTAGATTTGAAGTGTGATGTTTGCTCATCCCCACTGATTCAGTGCTTTGCTAACCACGTGACAGATATGGCGTTTTGATGTGATGTGAGATGCATGAAATCTCAACCAATACCTTTGACCTCTTTATTATAAAGTGCTCAAAATGTTGTCTCCTACATGTTACTGCAAGCTACAGTATATGTGACAAAACTAGAATTCTGTTTCACAAGCTTAAAACTACATTCTAAACATTTTTCAGATGACATGTTAGCATTATCCAGGGCGGCCAACTCTCATGCATTCGACGTGAGACTCATGTAATTGACACTCTTCTCATGCAGGGGCGCAATAAAAAAATTTTTTTTGTGGTTTATAATACTTTTTTAAAATAAATGCCCATTCTTTTTTACATCTCAGTGGTCTAGCAGTGGACCAGCGGTGGACCCAATGTCAAAATAAGGTGGCTAATCAAATGTAAAAAGGCAGAAGTTACTGCAAAGAGAGCCGAGCAGTGACCCATCAAATCAAAGAAGACAGTTAAAGGGATATTTCAGAGGCAAAATAAAATGTACCCATGTTTTATTCACCCTTAAGGCATCCTAACTGAATATATCTTGAAGAATAATGCAGTCAAAGTTATAATATCATGTATCGTTTTACTTCCAAGCGGTAGAATGGCAGTGCGTCAATATAACAGCGCTTCAGAGCACCAAACACCAGGACTCCAAGACACAGAAGCAACTTCTCCCCCCAGGCAATCTCCCTCCTAAACAGATAACTGATAACTGCTCCTTAAGAGCAATATTCCACTTTCACTATTCCTATAGTGTGCACTATAGTGCCTTATTATATGTACATTTTATTTATAAATGTATGTAGACCTAACACTACCACTACTTACAATATTATCCATTTGCACAAGTGTACATACAATCTGTTATTATGTATATTCTACTATATACTAATATATGTAATAATATTTTTACAACTTCACAATACATTATTTTAGTAACCCAGCCCCCCAAGGGCCAAAAAATCTCACTCCAATATGAACTGAAAAGTTGTTAGCCCTAGCATTAGCATTAGTTTGGACAAAAATAGCCCTAACATCACACAGTTTAAACTGGTTGCAATACTTAGTATATAATAATAATATAATGAGTGAATGCTAACTGTACATTTGGGTAAATTATACTTTCAACAACACATTACGACATTCATTAATGCGCACATGTACAAAACCATACACTCATGTGCAGCACACACACTGTGGATAATAAACGTGGTCACTTTGTAGAGAAGGAAGATTTTGAGTAACACTAAGGTGCAGAAATGTGGAGAATGTCTGTCACGTTTGCTTGGAACAAACACGCCGACAATCTCGCTATCCTTTGTGTGTATGTGCATGTGCGCACGCGTATGGTTGTATTTGGATGCAGATCTCAACAGAATTTTCCATCAGTAGAACTCATTTAAGAATTAGGGATAGTGATGAATGAACATTTTATCAATATACTGGACAATCGTGATAAATCCAAAATTCTGCATAGTTGCACACATTAGTCAAGTGGTTGACAGATGCATGTCTAAAGAATGTAAATGAAGACAACAGTGGCATTTGTTAGGTCTTATCACCCTTTTCTTTGTTGGTGTGTTTACATGACCAGGTTAAGCATTATCTTTGTTTCTGTTCTTTGATAATGTTGCCCACCCACTGCCATTTGCTCAGATGTTGCTGAGAGAACGGAGACTTAATTAATATCTTGGTTATGTTTCATTTAGATATCAATTCTGTGTAAAGACAATTTAGAGTAAGAGTATAGTGATTAATGTACATCCAGTGGCTCTGATAATTGGATCAGAATCTGATGAGGAACATTTCTTTGGTCTGTTAAGAGACATTTATTTTAAGTGTAGTTGAGTATTACCATGCATCAAAGAAGTCTCTCGTGGGACCTTTGACCTTTTAATACCTTTTACTTATTTTTTCAGCCTTTGGTTTAATTGCCCTGAAAATGTCTGTTAAATACACACACTTTCATGCATACACATCCCCATAACCGGTCAGACATAACCTCCGGGACACCATAAACCAAAGACTACCAGATGTGAACACTCACACTCAACCGGATTCATGTGTCAAACATGCCTTCACAAAGATGCTTGAGCAAATAAACTTCAATAAACATTTTACAAATAGTATGTGTCTGTTCAGTTAAAATGATAAAACAATAGCTGATGTTCATTCGGATATAAAGTATTTGGACACTTTATGGACATCAGACATCAGTTTAACCTGTTAATGTGATGAACTATATCATCTAGCATCATTTGTTTGTCATTCTTCGTGATGTTTTTGACACAATTCATACATTTGTAAGTGTAACTAAGGTGGACACTACAGTTCAAATGTACATACCACTGTAAACCAAACCTAAAATAATAAATGATAACTGAGAGAAAATAAAGTATAACATAAAAACAACATACTTACCCACATTTGAAACAACATAGAATTTTTGGAGAGTACTAATATTACATGAAAAAACATATTTATATAAAATGTTAAAACATAGATATAATGTCTGAAGTTCCACTTGGGGTCTGCCTAGAAGAATTCCTGCAATGTGGTCAGACCCTCCACTGCAGCCCACCAGGTCTGAATCCAGCCGAATCTTGAAACAAATGTAGAAAGACATTGTCAGGTTGAGCGTTAAATGGACAAACTGTTTATGGAAATGAAGGGATGTGTGTGAATAGATGTGTTTGTGTGGGATAGCATAGAAGGATGATGTGTGTCTTCGGATCGCTGCGTTTGCAAAGAGAATCCATGGTGGCTGAAAAGGAAAATACACATTAAGTAGAAAGAGTGACAGACCTGGAGCTCAAATAGAGAAAGCGAGACAAACCAGATGGGCCAATAGAATACAGAGACATGCCATAATTTACTATTTTTCATTTATATGAATATATAATTCAAATTTCAATCACGTTTAGTTAAATATGGCAGTTAAATAAGGTCGATATTTGATCATTTAAGTGCTTTACCACAGTTATGAGTCCTTCCTCAAACCCATTACTGAAAGTGATGATTAGTAAGATTATATGCAATGTCTTACTTGCGTCATATTGATGAGATTAATTATGCGTATTAAAAGTTTCTATCCTCTAGAACAGAAAGAACCACTACATCTTATCCACGAGAGCAGAGAAAAAAAACGTGACATGTGATCTTATGAAATGGACCACACTCTGTGTGCGAGTGACAGTAGGAGTGTCATTTTTAGAAGTGCACACACAAGTTATTGAGAAAATTCTGTTTCATACCCCACACATAAAAACTGTAAAGGT
Organism: Triplophysa dalaica; assembly: GCF_015846415.1. Lineage (NCBI taxonomy): Eukaryota > Metazoa > Chordata > Actinopteri > Cypriniformes > Nemacheilidae > Triplophysa > Triplophysa dalaica. The sequence continues at coordinate 15,228,331 of NC_079549.1, read as the reverse complement.
TAATGAAAGAATGTTTTAATGTCATTTTTATAAACTCACATCTATTGTAATCTTCAGAGATGTGTGTATATTTCTTTTGCTGTTTATGTTTTGTGATAATATCCTGTGCTTGTGTGTGTTTTCCATAATTAGTAAACATCTGTTTTGTTTCTTAACCTCTCTAACAGGTGTATAATGGGGTGGTGGAAACAGGGGGTATTTATTTTAGTCCTATAGTTAATTTCTGAACATTCTTCAATTTTTTATCCTAAACATTCAGGGGCAGTTTCCCGGACAGGGCTTAAGCCTAGTCCTAGACTAACTTTAATGTTAGAGGTTACTCAATCGAAAATAACTTGCACTGAAATAACTTAAAATATATGAGTGCGATTGTTTGTCTTAAGGTGCAGACCTGTAAAGTTGTTAGTAAAAAAAAATGTTTTAATTTAATTAAATATCCTAATTTAACTAAGCCCTAGTCCTGATTTAAAATAATCCATATCCGGAAACCCGCCCCTTAGATTCACCAATTTCTTATGCTATATGACGTTCATTGAGGGACAACCTCATCTCCACAACGTTGGGCTTTTGTTAGATCTTGACTCCATATGACAAGAGGTGCCCACTACGGTCCTAGGTTGTGTAGGCCTACCCTACCTTTTTGCAATAGCCCGAATAATCATAAACTTTCTGTTGCTCCTATAAAAGATATAGTTCATCCAATAAATTCATAATTTTCTCACCTTCAGTTAAACTTTTTATACAAGTTTTCAGATGAACACACAAATAGAAGAATGTTTGTAATCAAACAGTTCTTAGGCACTATTGATGACTGTATAAGGGAAAAAAATACACAATGATAATGGTGCCCCAGAACTTTTTTGGTGTTCAGAACAAAGAAATGTATACAGGTTTGGAAACAACTTGATGGGGACTAAATGATGACAGAATTTTCTTTTTTAGTGAACTATACCTTTAAGACCCAGCTGGTAAACAAATGTAAAGTAGTGTGTATGTGGCTGTGTGTATGTATATTTGCAAGCATGCGTGCAACAGGTATTGATGGGCTTTTGGACACCCACCTTGTCCGGATGAATTTGGTCCCTGCCTTAGTCAAAAAGTGTTTATTTTTGGGGAATAAAAATGTAGCATTGCACTTTCAGCACATGAGGGGCCACCCAAGTGTAGAGATGTATACGAAACACAAGTGTCCGCCCTTATGTTCACAAGTGACCAGTAGACACTAGCTGAATAGCCTTCACCATGCATGTTAATCTCTTATATCGGAAGTTTAATAACTTGGGAACAAGAAAAGCATGAACGTTTTCTGAATAATGTAAATCCTACCAGTTTGGGTGACTACCTGAATAAATGTCTTTCAGGTCAAATTGCTCTTTAACATAAAGAAACCAGACGTGTTTGATATTGCTGGCTTAATCTACTGCAACAACATGCCATATAATCTTGTGTAAACCCATATTATTAATATACAGACTTGCACCTTTATCCATTTTATTCTGAGTGGAATAGGATACGGGCAGCAATCTACTGTCTGTAATGGTCATCTGTTGTCTCAATCATAGCACCTGCTGTCATGTCAAGAGCTTCCATTCTGGCTCACTGTGACATACCATAAAAAATCATTTTGATTTGTCCATCTGTTTATAAAAACGATCAGAAATCATGTTCACACTAATGCAATGAAAGTATTGCGAATAATACCTAAATATTAAAAGGTGGGAAAGTTCTATCAGCCATTTGACGCAGTGGGAGTCCATTACACAAGCCACGTTTTTCAGTTTGCTGTTTGATGGAATGCTCAAAGCGGACTATTTCAAGTGATGTTCTCCATATCTCCCAGCTGTAGAGCAGCGCTGAAATACAGGCCTTGTGATCTACGTGTTCTGTGCTGCTCCGCTGAGCTCTTTGTTTTGATAGACTGCATAAGTTGGCCACCGCGGTGCAGATGATCAATTTTGTCTCAGTGAGGTCAGAGAGGCAGTAGAGACTCATTCTGTCTTCTCTCAGCTAATGAGCTGGAATGCCCTAAAAAGATCAGAGAGCAGTTTATCAAAGGCTCTACTAACAAACAAGCCCAAATAAGAATATTCAATTTTGCGGTTATTTCTATTCTTGTGAATATATGGCACAGACAAGTACTTTGTAATCCTGTATAACCTCTAAACCCGACACCTCACGTCACCGTCAAACTCTTGCAATCTTTAGTTACGTTACATAATTACAATTTTAATGAATTACTCCATGATAGCTAAAAAAATAAACATACTTTCTAAGATATGATTGCAAAAATGCATATAAATTTACTTTCTAAGATTTAACAAGTTAAATTAATACATCATCTTGTCCACTAGTGGGTGCCGTTTATCACAATTTTCTCAATTGAAGCTGTATGCATGAGTGAAGTGCGATTTCGAATATGCCATAAAAATGCCTAAAACACAGTTCAGTGGGATGTTTTGTTTCTTCCTTCTTTGACAGAATTACCTTATTGGTGTCTTGGGGCTACTGATGAGCTATATGAGATGTTTGTTTATCTATGTATGACTCTTATCTATATATGAGTCTGCGCTACATAAGAACCACTGTTTATAACCCACATTTTCATATATAAAAAGCGCAAACTTATAAACAATATTTTGTATAAAAGAGCAACGGTGTATTTTTTTAGTGAGTGTGTTTGTGTGTAAATTGAAATGTCATGTTAAAAAAATCATCACCTTTCCACTGTGGCAATCGTGTTAATCCTGTAATATCACAAGATGAAGAAGAGTTTTACACCACTAGATGGTGTGTTTGGGATACAATTGATAATATCGGACACACACCTACACAGACAGAAAGAGAGAGAGAGAGAGAGAGAGAGAGAGAGAGAGAGAGAGAGAGAGAGAGAGAGAGAGAATGTAGACGAGCATTGTGCTGATAAGATAGAAGATAAGTGACTTGGCTGACGGACTCTGATTTACCACATAACTATCTCAAGGACAGAAAAGGGGGTAATTAGTTATAGTGAGAAAGAATGAGTAGCCTGAGCATGCGAGAAAATGCTTCTCTTCCTTTGCTTCAGAGAACAAAAACAGACATTTTTTCCTTTGGACACCCTTTGTTAGTGTGACTCTGAGGTATTTATACGAGAACAAATTTATAATTTACACCAAAAATAGCTTTTGTATTTCCATGAAATAATGGAATAAATAAAATATTTCCATAAATGGAAATCAACAAATCATTTCCATAACAAGAAATTGTTAAATTGCCATTATCATGTTATTTTAATGCAATTTTTAGAGAACATGCATTTATGAGAAAATGCGTTTGACATAATAATCCCTGAAATATTGTTAAATCATTGACTATTTTCACAGCAAAGTATATGTTTTTTTTATTAAAATATCGCTTTTAGATGTTAAAATCTAAAATGTTATTTCCACTTAGTTGAGTGAATCTTTCTATAGCCTATTTTTACGTATGTTTTTAGATTAATATGGTTTTAATATAACTTTAATCCCTGTAACGATTTTAAAAAGCCTTTTTTAAATACGTATAAAACATACGATTTTTATATATTAATGAGTTATTGAAATTATATTTTGTTTTTAATAGATATCTTAATTAAAAAATATTTTATAATTTCACAAGATTGTGTTTAATGTGAGAATATGCTTTGGTAAAACCATAACAAATCTATTCCTCATCCACAACAATTCATGGAATACCACAGAATTCCCATCTAGGGGCCGCTGTGCGGTGGGAGGAGCGGAAGTTGAGGAAGTCGTGTAACAGATCGGGGGGATGAAGAGTCGCTGTTTGTTCTAACGCTGAGCCGCTGAAGAGTTCAGGAAGAGTCAATAAAACCATCCCGATAGTACAAACTCACGCGCGCGTATCAGCATCGTGACACGCTAACGGGCGGCCGGATCGGAACGCTTTTGCATTATGCATTCGGACTGCAGGCTGCTGGGATGGACGGGTCGGTAATGGTGGGCAGAGGGACCAGAGGGGCTGCGGTCTTCATCCAGATCGTCTTCATCCTCCTCCTCAGTGCCAGAAGCTCGCGGGCGCAGAAAGGTGCGTGATCTTACACCGAGGTTAAAGTTTTGGTTATTTGATAAAACTTGCCTTAAAACTATCACCCCGACTCTGGGGTCGGGACTGCAATCGCGGTTTCACAACAAACAAACTCTGGGGTGGTGTTGTAATACGGATATGAGCTGGAGGGGTTGAACGTTCGAACCCCGCCAAGGTCACTTTCGTACCCTCCTGTATTGCCATTATGATGTTATTTGCACATTTTAACCATCCCGACCTTTAGTCAAAACTATTTACTATGTTTACCCTTACGAATAGTAAATAATAAAGCTTTAGTAATCACAAATCTAGTCTCAGTTTAACAACGACATTTGGAGTAAAAGTATGATACTACAAATTATAATAATCTGCCAAATGATGGATACACTTTTGCTATTATAAACCAGGGTTGATTTTTGAGGTAATGACACTTTGGCTTTGTACACTATACATGACTTTTGGTAAAAACATCAATACACTGTTACATTGTTATCTACAGATGGAGCAAAAGAGGAACGTGATGATGCAACACCTTAAATGGCCTTACTGCAGCCCCCCTCTTTTCCCAAATATGTAGAGAGATGTGCTGTCAGGACAGCGTCTGTCCAGTGTTACCAGTGACTAAAGCTCTTGCATTTAATCAAAGCAAGTCACAGTATGTGCAATCCTGAGGGTTCAGTGTAGAGTTCAGGAACTGACTTAGTTTAAACCAGTTTACATTTTTATTCAATGGGTTACACCATCCTGATAAAATACTATGCATGATGAATGATATTTTTGCTGGTTGAGTGAATATTTGCTGGGATTGCAGTAATTTGACATGGCTTGTGCAGAAATGGTCTTTCAAAAAGACATAAGGTCATACATTGCTAAGGTAATAGGGGCCAGATGTGAAAGCATCTTATCGTGTTATCATACCTGGTTATGTGTAAGGTTATGAGATAAAATTCTGTGGTTTCAAACACATAGTTAAAAACTGTCAAACATTAAAAATGACCTTTAAAATAATATACACCTACCCTGAGCAATACTCGCTGTAGTTACTGTATTAGAAACAGCTGAGCTCTGTACTTGTGCATAAAGAAACTTTGCAAGTGTACAGTTTGTAGGAGTGCAGCAAAGCTTGAGGAAACATTGGAGGCTAGAGGTGTGTGTGGATAGGGCTGTTGTTTTTACTCCGGGGGTCTGAATTTTGTCCAGCAAGATTACGTAACAACAGCGCAAGCAGAGATTCATTCGGTGTGTAAACGCGTGACAGGCGGCGCAAGCAGCTGCTCAGCAACGCGATCTCATCTCTCTCGCTCTTGCTCCCTCTCTCTGTCACTCTCTTGGTCCCCCTGTTAAAGTGATAGTTCAACCGAAAATGAAAATGCTGTCATCATTTACTCAACCTCTTGTCAGGTCAAACCTGAATGAGTATCTTTCGTCCGTTGAACATATAAGAAGATATTTAGAAAAATGTTGTTGACCGAATTGCGATGGCAGCCAGTCACTTTCATTGGTATTGTGTACATGCAATAGATGTCAATGGCTGCCACCGCTGTTTGGTTATCAGCATTCTACAAAATATCTTTCTTTCTGCAGAAGAAAGAAGGTCATGCAGGTTTGAAATGACAAGAGGGTGAGAAAATCAAAATTACATTTTTGGCTGAACTATCCCTTTAAGATTCAACGTTCAGGTTTAAAAACATACACGACATATGAGCCGTGAATAAATTTCTTTGCATTAGATAAACATAAGAAAGCACTACTTTAAGCGAAACATTTCCAAAAAGAAGTATGTTAGGTTTTGACTTCACTTATATCCTTGTCATTTGCAAAAAGGCCTCATGATGGAGAAAGTTATTCTCCTTAATTCTGCATCTCATTGTTTATCACATTCATTTCCATAACACCAACAAAAATGTGTTCAAAATATTTTAGTATTACCTAGTTTATTGGGGCCATGTACTGTGGAAATGCGATTTCATTGAAAGTTTTTTAAAATAACCATCAGTATCTGTACATGAACCATGAGATTTCTCATTGTACCACTCTGTTACTGTATCATAGTAATGGCACCTTTGTTATATTCCATGCCGAGTGACTGATGTTTTTTGGATTTGTTTCAGGGGACGGCTGTGGACACACAGTGCTGGGTGTGGGTAGTGGAAGCCTGGCGTCTCTGGGTTACCCTCTGTCCTATCCATCGAACTCCGTGTGTGAGTGGGAGATCAGCGTGTCCCCCGGACAAACGATCCGTGTGCACATCGCAGACCTTGATATCAATAAAAACAACTGTCAGGTGTCTTACCTTCGACTGTATAAAGGCATCGGACTTGGACGATCAGAAATCGGTGAGAAAATCTTGACAGTAATTTTATGACTAACTAGGTTGTCACAGTGAATTTAGAGACGTGGAGAGATTCTTTCAGCAAGCTCAAAGTTCAGTCTCCACCAGCCATCAATATGGAAAATGAAACATCTTATGCAAAACATAAATGATTCCGAGTCCTTTTGGTTGGGAAAAAAGGGGTAAGGAACCAGAAACCCTTTGCAAGGCTTTTAGAATTCATGCAATTGCAACACAATAATTCGACTACTTCCAAAGTGTACCAAGAGGCGAAACTCTGGTGCTTTTGGGGAAACAGCGTGGCCACCATTATGGGATGAAGATGCCATGTAACTGACATGGTTTCAAGCGAGTCAAGGCTTTTTTTCATTATCTATTATCATCATTCAGGTTGAATTTGAGTCACTTTCACCCCAAAATGCCGCAAATCCCAGGGTGCCAGTGTTACAATAGAACCTTTTATTGAGTTTCGCCTCTTGGTATTGTATACTCTTTGCTACTTCTGAGGACACGGCTGATAGAAAGCAGGAAATGAATATGCTTGATGTCTTTGCAGTGAAGTTCTGTGGAGAGAGAGAATGGAGAGACGCTCTAGTGTCGGAGGGACATCAGATCACAGTTCAGTTCATGAGTGGACCCCACAGCAGAGAGCGTGGCCTCTTCCTCTCCTACAGCACTAGCCAGCACACAGGTAACTACATCATTCAGTGTGAAAATGTGCCAGCATGATGTCACATGAATGTCCTGTCGTTGTTGACATAATATTTATGTCATTCTAACCCAGTATGCTGGTATGAAACTTGTTGAGGTCACTATGTCTGTTTCAGGGGTGCTGTTACACTATCAAGTTTTTACAATGCAGACTTATAGGCGGTATTTAGTGCAATTACTCTGCAGATGCACGTTGGGTCATGGTGCCCATTTGGGGGACACAGTCAATGGTGCCCCAGAAATCTCGTTTGCTAACATTCTTCCAAATATCTTTCTTTGCGTTCAATCAAACAAAGACATTAATACAGGTTTGGAATAACTTTCATTTTTGGGTGTATTGTCCCTTTAAGGGGTGGGCATTGCTAGGATATTTTGTGTCATTGCTTGGCTTACTTGTTCAAATCAATAGAGCCCAGCCTCCAAATCTGTATCGTATTCTGGTCCCTAGATATGGCTCAGGTCATGTGTCATTGTAAGTTCAGGAACCTATGAAGACCCTGTGCTACACACAGGCGCGCAACGTGCACAAACTAGTGTAGGGGACCGATCACGTAAGAAGTGGTTATTGCTGTTAGATGCTCCTCTTTGTAACTGTTTTTTTAGTTGGCAGAGAGAGTTTTGCTCGCTGCTTATGCGCGCCGGATGTCTTTAGTAGTGTTTACCGACTTTTTCAGGTAAAGCGCGTAGATAAAATGTTGCCGGTACAGCCCCGCAAGCGCGTGGTTTTGCTTTGCCGACTCAACTCATCTTTCTCTTGGTCTATCGGTACAGGGACCGGCAGAAAACAGAAGCACATTCAACTGACCGAACAAAACAGCGTTTCTGTTTCAGACTGCCTGGGCATATGTAAATGGATGTAGTTTGTCTGCAAATATTTGCAAAGTTTGTTGCCCAGACGGACATTTATGCTGCAAAATTCACTAAAAGTTACATTGAAGTACTATTTCATAAGCAGAAAAAAATTAAATGAGAACGGCTTTTTGCATTTTTTTGTATAAAAATGCAGCACTGTATGTAACAGTTAAGACAGTAAATATGATTTAAATAATAAATATGATGAATAGCATATAAAGAGTTGATTTGCAAAATATATCTTGTACACAAGATGTTCAAAAACAATGTTTTTATTGTGAATTCAAATTAATATCAATGAAACTGCAGTTGGGTTCTTTTGATTAGGTGATAATATAAAATACGAAATTTTACGAAATCTGTTTTTCCAAATAAACTCTTCATATAGAGTTGATTTGTTTTTTTAACTTATTTAAAGTTGTTTTGACTGTTTATTAAAAGCAAGTTTTGTAATAATAATTGTACCGGACCTTTGACGTTGACAAAAATAGATTCGGACCTTTGAATATAAACTTTGAGAACCCCTGCACTATATAAATAAAGGTAAACCATTACTATATTTCTGACCACATTAACAGACGTTAACGTTATATTATATCTAAGCTTGCATGCTCACAGGTGTTACCGACACAAAAATTAACGTGGACTACCTGATGTTGTTGCTTTAAATTGTCAATCCCAAATGTCTTTTGCAATGCCAAAATCTGACTCCAAAGGCTGGATGGATGCTGTATCTGAAGATGCGCTCGTGGCTGGGATGCAAAGTGTTATCTTGCCAGCTTGCTCAGGATTGTAATAAAAAAGTTTTATATAAATGAGTGTTATGTCCCACCATAAAAACACCACTTACTACCTCGACCGCCTTTAGTTCGGACATAAAACCTGCGCTAACCTAACCTTTTTAAGGAATCTGCCAGAGACTGTTTGGCAGTATGTTTTATCATTCATGAGGTGAAAACAATGCTCTGAACACGATCCCAACGATAATCTATGTATTTTTATTGTTCTTATTACAATTTAGAAAAAATAAAATGTTCATCTTTATGGTTATAGTTATCTTCAATAGTGTGAATGGCCCTTTAGTCTATATTTTTGCTATTACCGTATCTTTTTTCACTTGAATTGTCAAATCAGGGGCATAGTCACCATGCATGCTCATATGAGTTGACTCGGCACTTAAAAAGCACCTTTGCACTGCATGGTACTACAAATCTTTGGAATCACAGCTGTGGACTTCTGTGTTTGATGACTGTAAGCAATGACTTTTGCCCTATGACCTCTGTGGCTGTCTGAGGTCAGGAGTTCACAGTGCCATGTGGGACCTACACCTGTTTATCCCAGCACTGAGTCATAGAGAGAGAGAGAGAGAGAGAGAGAGAATGTATGTATGTCAGTAGAGCTCATATTTCTCATGATTCAGGACAGAGACCGATGAATCCATGCTGTGGGTATGAGTAATGGGTAGAATAACACCACAAAATACCTTTGAACTGAGATGCACACACACACATACAGTACAGTGACGTAAACTGGAAGGATTAGTGATGTTTGTTGTGGCTAGCATCATATTATTATTGCTCCTAGAAAGCTATTTGAGCACTAAACATCACCTCGTACTGCACCGTTTGTTTTGTGGGCATAATATATACTGCATACAGCAACGGAAAGAAATTAGGAGACCACTTCAGAATGATTTTCAGTTTTTCTGAATGTACTATTTATAGTTATACGTTTGCAATTAACTATATTTCTACCAAATTTCATATAAAAATATTTTTTGTATTGACGCTTATTTGCAGAAAATAAAAACGGCAGAGAAACAGGGCAAAATAACAGAAAATATGTATTTGAAAAGTTCAAAAAACATATTTTTTATGTAATAAACTCACAATTTGAATGGGTCTCGTCGTGCAGTCAGTCTTGTCAAAATTGCTGTTGGATGACTTGTGTCACGCAAAAGTTTGATTTGTTGAAATTCAACAAACACCGACTGGACTGGAATGCACTCAATACATCTAGAAAATGAAGAGTTTGCTTCCAAAATGAGATAACTCCATAAAAAAAATCTAAATTCATGTTTTTCATTATGTTATCATGCTTTAATTGTGTTGTATTGTGTTAGTTATTGGATTGCACAATAAAAAACATGATTTTTCAAATCTCAGTTTTCTCAAAATTGAGCGACCATTCCAAATTTTCATTTAAGGCTGTGTATATTATGCATCCCTACTGATCATCTCAACAGTACCCTGGTAACCACCCAGTACAGTTTAGCATTTTCCCAATGAGTTTAATTCCACTGAGAGCGAGGACCACTTACATTTTCTTCAGAATATGTACCAAATGTACATCTAGTTGCTATTGATCTGTTCATTCATATGGAGGCTTTTACCCACAAATATGAAATACAATACACCACGAGTCACTCACTGAATTCCTAATGTGCACAGAACTCGCACATACATACTCACGTTTTTCACCCTGTTGCAAATCTGGGATTAAAACCTGATTTAAATCTGTATAAACAACGTTGTTGGATTTAAAAAAATGAGAAGAAAACTTCCTATATGTATGCAAATTTGTGACATTGACCTTGCTAACCCAAGTGCACGCTTGTCAAAAAGAGTGACAAAGTACATACTAGCAAATTCTGAAATTCAATTCAGTTTTGCAGTTACTTGTATGCGGTTAATTTAGTTTTTAATGAAAACTGTGAAATGGAAAAAATGCAAAAAGGAAGCGTTTCCAGTAGTGGTCTCAGACTGATGACATTAATCAATAGTGTCACCATGGCAACCACCTGGTGCGCTGCTTTATCTGTCAGAGGTAAACCCATTTTGAGAGGGTTCAAAGACATATAAAGACAGCGTCTCTGTTTTCTCATTCCCTCCAGATCTCATTACCTGCCTGGAGAAAGGAGAGCACTTCACTGAAGCAGAGTTCAGGTATCCTCTCACAGAGTTTTTTTTGGGATGCGTGTGCATGTTTTTCAGTGCGTCTCATTGTCCTCTCCTGCCGTCGCAGTAAATTCTGTCCTGCGGGATGCCTGACTGATTTCGGAGAGGTTTCGGGAACCATTCCACACGGATACAGAGACGTAAGTATGGCACTATTGTGTGGGTGTTAAATTAACAGGTTTTCTCTGTCTTTCTTTGTGTCTGATAGTATTGTTGGACTATTAGAAAAGCTCTTTGATTCACTTCCCTCTACTTACACCGCTTAAACACTGAGTCACTTTATTCGCACTTCCGTTTGGTGATGCAGAAACTACCTTTAAATGTTTTAAGCTCTTTTGAAGGCAAACTAATTTACACTAATGCACTTACGACGGAAGCCGGGCTTGCAAACACGCAAGGGTTTAAAAGCAGAAATGTCAAGCTCGTATTGAAGGCACTTATGTTTAAGTGAGTTACGTCCTTCTAAACAGTGCTACTGATAGTCAGGCCTGAAACACTAGACTCACACGCAGACGTTCCAAAATGTGCCAAAATGCTACTCGCAACACAACACTGTTATCTGAATAATAACACCTCAGGTAGCACAAACAGTTTGAAGGTAAATCTAATTTTGTCCCTTTCTGATAAATGTTTAATAACATTTTATAAACGTTTCTATAGCGTTTTAATTCGGTTGAGCAAATTGAGGCAAGTTTTTTGTTCACAAATTCTTGTAGGTGTTTTCCAAAACCATATGACAGACAGGGGTACTTTACCGAAAAATGAAAATTCTGTCATCATTTACTCACCTTCGAATTGTTCCAAATCTGTATTTCTTTGTTCTGGTGAACACTAAAAAAGATATTTGGAAGAATGCTTATAACCGGACAGATTTTGCCCTACATTGACCACCACACTAGGAAAAATACAATGGTCGTCAAAAGTGTCCCAGAACTGTTTACTGTGCTACTACATTCTTAAAAATGTCTTCTTTTCTGTTCAAAGGAACAAAAATATGTATAAAGTAATTTTTCCTACTGTGGTAGTCAATGGGGCGCAAAATCTGTGTGGTTATGAACATTCTTCCAAATATATTTCTCTGTGTAAATCATAACAAACGACATTTATAAAGATTTGGAACAAATTTTACATTTTTGGGTGAATTTTTCCTTTAACACTTAAGTGCTCCTTTAAGAGTCATGACCGCACACTGTCTTGACTGTACACTTTAGGTCATTGGTGATGACCTCATCACGGTTCAGTACTTCCTGCTTGCTTTAAACTGTTTGCATGATTCACAATGATTTTGTCATTGTGAACACAATAGGCAGTTGTTTTTAGAGCACGCTTCAGTCTCCAACATGATGTTTAGGGTGTACGAATACGCAGACGTTCTTCTGAAGTTGAGTCATTGTAAATTATTCTGTTTGTCCGTTTTAGAGCTTGTGGTCTCTTAGGGGCGTGTTGATATGAGTGTCTTGACTGTATGGATGTACGTGTACGCATATTTATGTGTGCATGACGGCGTGTTTCTCTGGGAGATGTTAGATCACGTTTGGCTGAATGTTTTTCTAATGAAGTCCAGCTGACAACAGCTTTAAGTCTTTTTCTCAGCTCAGATACACCCTTAGAATTAGTGTGGGGACTTTATGACTCCTTACAACTGTGTGGACGTGTGTATCTCTGTGTGTTCAGGATTGTTCGTGGTCAGAGTGGTGCTTTATTTTGCCCAGAGGAAGTGGTGTGTGTTTGCGGTGTTTTTGTGTGGGTGTTGAAAGTTTGCCTAGTGTTTGTGGTCTCGCTTAGGTCTGGAGTCCCCACTGTGTGTATATCAGAATTGCCATTTTTAAGCTAGCAGTTTAACTTTTACTTTAATACCAAGCAGCAAGTGGCTGTGCTCATGTTCACACTAAGCTCAAAACACTTGGAGTCAATGGAAAGTTCATCCAAAAAAAAACATTCTGTCACTATTTATTCATTCTCATGATGTTGAAAACTTGTATGTTAGCCTTTTTTATGTGGAACACAAAGAGGATATTTTGTAAAATGTGTCAATGGAAGTTTATGGGGCCAATGTTGTTTGGTTATCAATATACTTCTAACAGTAAAAAATTCATTAGACTATGCACAAAATGCATACATTTGACTTGTATAATTTTAAGTTTATTATAAACAAATAATGTGCTTCCTCTTTAATAGAGCATTGCGTTAACAACGCAAGGTTGTGGGTTCGATCCCAGGGAATTGCAGATACCTATGTAAAATGTATAGGATAAAGCAATGTGAGTCGCTTTGGATAAAAGCGTCTGCCAAATGCCTAAATGTAAATGTTAATAGTAATAGAAATGTTTGTTTATTGTTTTCACACAAATGTTTTTGTATATCTAAAAGATGCATTCTACAACTAAACTGACTTCCTAAAACTGTAAACAACCAAATTTGTATTATATTCACTAAGTATTTATCACAGAACCGAACAATTTTAAAAAATGTTTAATTGCATTTGTGTAACCAAGGTCGGAAGTTCCACTCATGAATCATGAAGCATTCTTTATAAAATTGGTAAAAATATACCCCTACGATATTCCTTCCAGGATGTGACCTCATCATGCCATGTCAAAGCTTGTTGGTTTTATGTAAGTGAGTCAGCATCAGCTGTCTCATCATTTCTCTCTTTCTCGCAGTCTTCTCCACTCTGCCTGGCCGGAATTCATGCGGGTGTGGTCACCAACACTCTGGGGGGGCAGATCAGTGTAGTCAGCAGTAAAGGCATCCCACACTACGAAAGCTCACTGGCTAACAATGTGACATCTGTGGCGTGAGTAACCCATTTGATTCTTGATTCCTTTCTTCATGGGAAAAGTTATTTCATTTGATTATAGTGCACATTCAAGTCAACTCCAAACGACTTATGAAGAGACTTTTTCGTCTAAAAATTCAGCCTTATATTTAAGTTAGAAGTTTTCATCATTCAAATTGTAAGCGATGTTAATAATTGCATATAAAATTGTTCATGCATTTATTAGCATAGTGTTCTTGCTTTCATCTAAAAATAATAATAACAGCAACAAAGTTGTTATACATAATTTCTTACATACAGCCACAGAAGCTTGAAACGCATGTTTGGTTTTTCATTGGCTGTGCAGAAGGACCTGTCTCACCAAATCGCATTTACACAGATAAAAAGTCTCAAGTTTTAGCTTAGTAAAAACTCTTTATCTTTAGCGTACAAGCACAGGTCCCGAAAGTGCAGTACTTTTTATTTGCTTGATCCTTTTGTTATGTATATTATTATTTGATGGATTGGTCGATAGATTGATATCTTTGCGTCTTTCTCCCTCCTACAGTGGAAATCTCTCGCCCAGTCTTTTTACCTTCAAGACGAGCGGTGAGTAAATCTGCTGTGAATTCAGTCAATAAAATCAATTTACAGTATTTGATGGTAGTACCTTTTAGAAAGCTCAAAATAATTCCTCATGAGCACTATTTCCATAATTATTAAGAGTGACAGTACTATAAATGCAAGATGTTGTCTATTTCTGTCACATAAATGTTGTAGATCTTCACGCTTTATTAATAGAAACTTAATTTTATAAGGTTGCTATGGTACTTTGGGATTAGAGTCGGGGGTGGTCAGTGGCTCTCAGATCACAGCCTCCTCAGTGTGGGAATGGGGCGGTCATGGAAAGGAACCCACCATCTGGGGCCCAACAGGGGCCCGTCTTAAAACTCGGGGACGTCCTTGGGCAGCAGCAAACAGTGACATAAAAGAATGGATTCAAGTGGACCTAAAGAAGGAAAAAAGAATAACAGGTACTGATTGTGTTAATCGGAGTATGTGTTTGTGTGTGTGTTTGTATCTTAATTACTCTGTTTTCTCAGGTATTACTACCACTGGCTCCACCCTCTCAGAATATCAGTTTTACGTTTCGGCCTACGAGGTGTTATATAGTCATGATGGACAGCAGTGGAATGGCTGTCAGGAAGTAGGATCGGACAAAAACAAGGTATGTTTGCATCATGTTACCTTGTTTTGTGGTCCGTTCTGCTCTTGTGCGCGTGTGTGGGGGTTGAGGTCAGACGTTGGTATTGAAACTGCTGCAGAATGACATCATATGTTGTCTGTTTCCAACCAAAAAAAGGTTTCGCAATCCTGAGGTTTAAGGACCCTGAAATTAAAGTGCACTCTCTGGTCATTAATAATGAATGTCCATCGATTGTCAGGGAACTTAATGAGAAGCGCATTGATTGGTCGTAAATGAGACAGACCTTGGTCTGAGGCCAGAGACTCTTTGTTACCAAGGTGATGCGTCCTTGTGTCTCTGAAACAGATTTTCCAAGGCAACACCAACTATTTGCAGGAAGTGCGGAACAACTTTATTCCTCCAATCGAAGCGCGGTTTATCAGGATATGCCCCTACCAGTGGCACCAGAGGATCGCCCTTAAAATGGAGCTGCTGGGCTGCCAACCGCATACGGGTGAGACTAATGTGAAAACAATGACATAATTCCAAAATGTTGATTTGATCAATCAATCTATACACGTTTGGTTGTTACTCTGATGTTCAGCAAGGCCAAGAATATTCCACTCAGCCCCTCCTCCGCCCCGTGGGAGAAGCACAGCTCCCCCTCTTCAGGAGAGGACGACACGCACGCCCAACGTCCGAAATACCACCATGACTCCTCACTCTCACGATGGTGAGGACTTTCTCCAACATCAAAGTTTATTCCAATAAAATTAATTATTTTGGAAACAGCCTTTCGTTCCAGCTTTACAATGATTCCCAACAACCTATGTAGGCAACTCTAGATTAATGTTGATGCAATGCACTGTGTTAATGTTTCAGAGGTGGCTCTGGTGGCAGTGTTGGTTCCGGTACTGGTGGTTGTCCTGATGACCCCCGTCTTGGTAATAGTGTGCTCGTGGCTTTGGAAGAACAGGTCAGTATGATGTGGTGCTCATCCCTTTTTTGAGTTAATGGTTAGTTAACCATCTATTTACAGTTTTGATAGTAGGCCATTTTAAGAAAAGTTCTTTTGAATCCAGTTTCAGTTCTGAAAACACAATGTCCAAATAAAAAAACTCGCTGTCGTTTTTTTATTACCAAGATATTAATAATAGAGCTGCACATTAGTTGATATAGTTTGAACCTTTATTATTAACTCCTCGTTAACGGGATAATTCACCCAACAATTATACTTTGTCATAATTTAACAACATAATGTTGTTACATACCTGAATAAATTTTGTTGTGTTGTTGAACACAAAGAACGGTATTTGAAAGAATGTATTTAACTCAACATATATGGGGCACTATAGATTTACTAGAGAAAAAACTATGCTGGAAGTTATGTGACCCAGAACTGTGTAGTTTTCCACATTCTTCAAAATATCTTCTTTTTTGTTCAACAGGAAAAAAGATGTTAATAGAGTTTTATAACAACTGGAGGGTGTTTAAATGATGACAGAATTTTCATTTTTGGGTGAACTCTCTTTAAATGCTTTCTCTTGTATAAGCAGCTTTGGATAAAAGCATTGACTAAATGAATTTAAATGAAATAAAATAAAAACTGATATGACTATATGTGCACATGAAAGCTGCAACTTTTCTGTAACTTTTGCCTCTAAATCGTCATCTTTGTATGAAAAAATTATAAATAGCAGGTTATTTTTACGAAGGTCAAATGATGCCAAATCGACTGCTTATGAATTATTATAAATCATGAGTTTGAAGATGATGTTGAACACTTTTTTACCAAAAAAGATTGCAGTTTTAATCCTCAAAACCACTTCTATATATTATGTCTGCTTATATGTTCATAATTTGTATTCAAACCTACAGAAAAAGCCCAGAGGCAACTTATGACCTTCCGCACTGGGAGCGCACAGGTACGTCTGTACAGACATAATCCGTGATTGTTTACTTCAATGCATTTATACCTACATAAATCAAAACCATTTGTGTGCACATGTTTCAGTATGGTGGAAGAGCATGAAACAGTTGTTGCCCTCTAAGCTGGATGGAGATGAATGTGTACGTTACAGTTCAACAGCACAAGTGGACCACCAGAGACCACGACTGGAGCCTGCAGGTACACACACACCTGCACAGTTAGAATTATATTTCTGTTTTTCAACAAATTCAAACATTTTAAGTTCTGCTTTTCTCTTTCATATCTGCATAGAATATGCTCATCCACTTGTCAGTGGTACCATGGCATCTCTGGGACAAAGGTCAACCTTTAAACCCGAGGATGGTGATGACCCGGAGTATGATGCGCCTATTCCCCCAGAACATTACCATGCTTACGCTGAGCCCCTCCCTGCGTCTGGGGTTGAATATGCAACTCCAATCATGATTGACAGAGCGAACCACCTATCAGGAGGCACACTGCCCTTCAGAGGGCGGGGACTGCTGGCTCGGACAGACAGCAGCCAATCAGCAAATTCAGCCTACGACACACCCAAAAGCACATCTGATCAAGCCACAACCACCGAAGGACAGTTGTACCAGGTGCCTCAGAATACCCACAATGCACCATGTCAGAAAACAGACTGACCTATCGCAGAACAGGGTGACCGGTAACCCCTTTAGAAACTCTCATCTGAACACTACCTTTACAAATGCAGATCAGCACATGTGCGTTTGTGCACGCATGCCGCTCGAATCCTTCTCAAATCGTACGCCGTGCAAGTCCTATCACTGAAATAACACGCAGGAATGTCAGGAGAGAACAGCAGAGGTCTTGTTACACTACTGTGTTTTGTAGATGTTTTTATGTGTTCCCGTGTCTAATGTGTGTGCGATGTGTGAGTACATATATGTGACTCTGCTATCAAACTGTGAGTCCTTACAAATCTGTATATTTTTCTGAGAGCTGTTATGAATACGTTTCAGCAGCTCATCACAAGGCACGTTCTTCCCCTTAGACGGATATTTTCAACACCGACTCCCACACACAGACCACACTGTGGTCATTTTGCACTTTTTATTGTGTTCTGTTTTGACGTAATCATGCCACCTAAGCCGCAAAGTAGCACAGTGATGGTGTTTTTAGCTCTGTTCCAAAACCTTGCTGTCAACTGCCTACTTGGGTAACTGCCTTCTCAGGGCACATCCTGATTTAAAGGGGTAGTTCATCTAAAAATTCAAATTCTGGTATTATTTATTAACCCTTATGTCATTCAAGACCTGTATATGAGTCTCTCAGTGGAACATAAGATAATATATATTGAGAAATGACTGGACTTTGTGCCCATACAATGGGGCCCAATGTTGTTGAGCGTTCTTCAAAATATTGACTTTTGTGTTGTACAGAAGAAAGTCATAGGTTTGGATTGATATGAAGATGAAAAAATATAATGAAAAATATATGTTTTTGGTTTGTACTATCCCTTTAAAGGTTAATAAGATTTGAACCAGTAAGATTAATAAGATTTGCCACTCAAATATGACTCACAATTGATAGTTTGAAGTTAGCATGTCGCTAAGCTTGCCATTCTTTAACAAAAAAAACGGGGTATAAGCATATGGGGCGATGACGTACTTCTGCTAAAATCTCAGCCAGCTTTGCCACTTCCGCTCTCATTGCCCTGAAGTAATTTTTCATCAAGTGATAACAATGTGTTTTGTGAGAAAAATTTCAGCAAACCGACAACACTACGGCTAAACATTTCTTTATATCTTTTTCATCATGCTTCAAGAGCAAAGGTTTAATTGGCTTTTTTCTTATTTGTGGTTGTTACTTGAAATGGATAGCCTGAAGCGCTTCTCCTTTTTGGTTGTTGATGTATGACGTAGTGTTTGGATAACTTGACTCGTTTCGTTGACCGTAATCCTATTTGCATCTTGACGTGACCGAGTGAAAAATCTCATTGTTTCCAATGGACGCTAACGTGCGCCGGATGTAACAGAGCTGGCTGAAATTTTAGCAGACGTACGTCACTCTTTGTCCATATACCCCATTAGAGCAAACAAATGATACATTTTGGCAATACTTAATAGAAAAGAAAAATTTGTCTATACTGTAGTTTAATTTAACTTTCTTGCCGGAGTTATTATTTACATTAAATTTTGGCCAAAATAAATCATTTTTTAAACAGTCTTGCATCTTAAGCCCACCTATAATGTCTTAAATAATTTCCTTGGGAGGCAGCTCACTAGGTTTCGGAACAGACTTTCTTGTGCTTTAGTCAAAATAGGTTAGGGTATTGTATAATAAAACCTAAGTGATGGACTGATAAATATTTATTCAGCATTGAAACCTTCTTAATAACGGTGCTGCATTGTCTATTTCTCTACACATACACATTCATGCCAAGTTTTTCCAATTCATGCACGTCAAAGAGCCTCTGCCACGTAATCCATTTTTTCCTGCTGATGTCTCTTGTATTGAATACTTCCAAACCACTAACAGGTTGAGGTAAAGCTATCAACCTGCACTGCTTTCCATAGTTACACTGTCTTAATGGAAGCCTTGCCAAGTGTAACCCTTTGGTGGTCAATGGCCAAAGAGCAAAATACAGTATGTCAACATTCTTGCCTCTGTTAAGATTCACTCAGTGCCAAGTGGTCTTTTAATCTCTTGTGTTTTTAAAAAGATTGTTGACTTGAAGACCAAACAACCTTATGGATAGTTCAATCCAAATATATTCTCCTTTTAATTAAAATACCAGACCAAATGTTGCCTCACGGTAAGGATGAGGATGTTGCACAAGATGTTGCATGTTCCAAGTCAGATTTGTGAATGTACACTGTTTGCCATAATTCCACATGATGTGTCACACAAGTGATCTTTCGGTACTTGCGTTTACTGTCTTACAACTCTGAAACTCATAACATCCACATTGGTGTCTTATTAGTGTGCACACAGGCACCATAGATGTGTAAGTGCTGTGTATGTTTGAGTGTCATTGTGAGTTATAAAGTGTACCAGATTCGATGTATGTGCATGTTTGCTAATCAGAGTTGTTATGTGTGTAATGTGTTTCTGTGCACTGTATCCACAAGCCTGTGTGTATCTTCCTGTCACTGTACATCTGTCTCTAAAGGATGACTGGTACTGTAGATTGTATAGAAAAATGAAACAATAAATTGAAGTTTTATTAGAAAATAAAATGTAATTACAGAAATCAACAAACAAATTTTGAATGAACATCCTGGCCATGTGACTTATGCGGCAGAGTAATTGTACTTGATCACATCCATATAATATACATACATTTGCTGACAACGATTCAATGCAAAGCATGTCACTGCAGTTGAACATCACAACATCTTGATAGTTCACGCAACCTTTTTTTTAATCAATATTTCAATGTAAAATGTACATATAAACCTTGAGTACTATGTAAGTTAGTTAATTATTTTCTCATTTTAATGAGTTTTTTTTTCAGTTCATAGAGATGATACAGTGACACTACAAAATATGGTACAAAACATAAATATTTCATGTATCCTCTCATTTGATAAAGGGTCACAATAACTGCATTCATCATCACACAAGTTAGAAAAAGGAGACTGATGCATTTACTCAAGTTTTGTTGTAAAGGCACAACAGATTTCCAGAGAGTATGTGCACGTGACTAAATGAGAAAAGCGTAATAGACAGCCTGTAATACCTACCAAAATATTTTCTTTGTAAACTATTTGGAGTGTTAAAATGCAATGTACATGATCCAGGTATGTAAACTAATACATTTTCAAACAACATTTAAATTCAACATGACATTGCCCTGTATACTGTAAAAGTAAACACATTGCTTTATTGTCACAGATGCCCCCTCCTGGCAGAAAGTAGAATCTAGTTTGTGTCCTCTTTTGCAAAGGCAGAAGTATTTCATCATATGATTGGGTCATGTTTTGCACACAATTAGAGGTTATCCGAACTTACTGGGTTAAGGCTCATATGCAAATATTGAAATAAAATAACCAGTTCCCTATTAAATTTAATTCTAATGCAGGAGAATGTTGCCAACATCTAAAATTAACGTTTCAGATAGTCTTTTCTTTACTTCACATTTTTTGTCATTTATTCTTCCATGTTCTTGCCTTTTTTTCCCACTTTAACGTACACTGCTGTGAGAACAAACGATGTCACTAGGATCAGTCCACTGGTCACCAGGTATGCTATGGGCAAGAAGTGATTCTGTCCCCCAAACCAGGACACAGTAGAGATCACCACCTCCTTCCGACCTCTGAAGTACTCAACAGGATAATCTGGAGTTACTGCTTAAGGCTAAATGGGTTTCTTGAAATAACTTCGAAATAAAATGAATAGTTTCTTAGATCATCTGGGGACACAAGAAAATGTACACAGCGCTGTAAATTACACTTTTGTGAAGTGCGTGTGCGAATGTGTGTGTTGGTAAAAATACACAATTGCAAGTTACTAATATGCAGATTTCTACAAGTACCTGTATACAATCCTATTTCAAATATTGTCTTTTTTAATGGACCTCAAAATATTGTGGTTACACCAGTGATGCAGGAACTTTTATAAAATGACCTTGCGAGTTTAGATCTCAATAAAATTCCATCACCAAAGCCTCCCAAAGCTTCCATCCGCAGGTAAAGGATACTGTAATTGATGGAGATGTTGTAGTTGCCAGCAGGCAGGCCTTCGGTGAACGGCCCCTGAGCACGACTGAGAACCCCGTAAAGCTTTTTGAAATTAGGGAAGGCTGCCTCTCTCATCCAAATAATGAGGTCATCATTTATGAAGCCATTATTCAGGGGGTCACTCTGGGCCAGGTCATAGACAGGACGCTGCCAATATAAAGGCTGAGTCGTGCCTGAGAACAATGAGAGAGAGAGCAGTGACAAACAGAGTCTCATACGAGATCATGCGCATGATTTGAGCATCGCGTGCACCTTCGAAGGCCTGTTGAAGTGTAAATGTGTCGTTGGTTGGGGGGTTACGGAATTTCACGTTTTTGTCTGTGTACCACGCGATGCCCTTCCTGTAGAGTGGAACCAGCGCTGATCGTGCGGTAGTTGGATGATAAGTCACACTAAATGAGTCTAAGAGAGTGAAAAAATGAACAAACAAACACAAACAGCAAGTGAAACAGCTTATTAGCGTAACGCCAGCGGATGCATCTCACCATTAAACATGCTGTTGGCCACAGCGCCACAGGGGGCAATGGGCACTCCTCTTGCATCGTAATCGAACGGGGGGGCGCAGTATGAACTCGGTGTCTGTGGGAAAAAGTTGCGACATCCTGAATGCGATAAAGGCGCTACTAATGTGAGGCATAGTGAGAGATCATATAGACAGACGTTATTTTAATCAGCGAGTAGGAGGGAGAGCGAGCGTGAAAACAGAAGGGGAGTGAAAGAGACGTCGAGCACCTTCAGGTTTTTTTTCCTCCCCACCATCTGTGCATCGTCGCGGGAGTCCATGTACCTCCGCAGGTTCTGATGAAAGTTCCTCAGACCGTAGTAAAAGAATACATCACCCTGAGGGAGACAACGCGCTGTCTGACATATACTACATCATGCTGAAAGGGTACAAGCTGAGGACAAATTATGAGGACCACATGCTTGCTCTTTTAGGCATCTGAATTTTGTCTAGAAATGGAATCAGGGTCTTCAATAACAAGCAACAGGGAATGTACTGTAGCATGCTGGGAAAGGGGATTTTAGAAAGACTCTTAAGGTAAAAGATATAGTCTTGAATATAAATTCAATATTATTTTAAATATTCATCGTTTAAGTTTAAAACAAGCTCTCTTAACTGCAGATAAAATAATGCTGACATTACAAATCATGTAATACACTTACAATGGAAGGCATTACATTACCAAGCAGATCAACAATATTATTTAGACCCAGTCTCACACACACCAGAAAGAGTTTAGGAACATTGAAGTTGACCCAGCACTCGCAGGGGGTTTTGGCATTGGTGGCATTCTTCCGTAACTCAAAGCATCGCTCACACGACCCAGAATTTGTGTAGTCCACCTGCACAGCAGAAAGACAAACATAAATGTGACTGGGTGGAGCCATGGGTGCACATTCTATAGTATACTGTGGTGCTTGTATCAGTGACATGAGTTCAAAGCCACACACTTTCCTTTTGTGTAATGTCTTTTTATACACTGATAAAAAAAACATTTTTTTTTTTTTTTTTAGATTGACTTCAAATAATTAACCACAAAACATGAGCAGGGTATATTTATGCCACTTTTAATGCTATTGCTTAAGCAAACATTCTTATCAGCGTGTCCATAGACTAAAAGCTGAGTGTAATTTATTAAAAAATGCATCTGGAAAACCAAAAAATTGACATAAATTTCAACAACACCTGATAAAACGATAAAGACTAACTTAATAGATGTCCAAAATATTGTTACATTTTTTTGAAATCTGTATAAAATGGAGGGAAGACCTACGATGAAAGTAAAAGGTGTGTCTGGAGTGTGACACTCTCTTAATAACATATATATTGACAAAAAACATTGAAAGCAGACAAGAAACTTCTTTCCTACATTAAGTTACATTATTCACACACTCTGACTGAATTCATATTTTAATGCATGGTTGGGTTGCATCTTTCAAATGTGTTTACATAAGAAAAACGTAACTCAGACAAACAACCTCCTGATCTGTTTCTTAACCTGTCTTGCACATAGACATCTATGACAAAGAGCATGTCTAACCTTCAGTTGGTAAGTGTTCTCAACTGTGATGACAAGCCATATTCCCAGTATCAAACAAACCAGAGACAGAATGTAGAATGTTGGCAGGACAGTCTGTGCTGTGAGAGACGGAGACCAGGCTGGTAACCTCTGCTGTTTAAACGCCGAATTATCAGGACGCCTCGACAACGGCCCAGTACCTACCTGCTTCTTAACCATTTCAGATACTTTAAGACACTAACTAAAGAAACAACAGAAATGACAACCAGTGGGTCTTATTTTATTACTTCCACCGTAGGAAGTTTCCCAGCATCCCATGCGATTGAACCTTTGAACCTGAAGTGACTTGTTACTTATTAACTAAACGCACTCCAGCTCAAACACACACACACTTTTCTCTCACCTTGTAGCTCTGACTGTTAAACCTCCCCAGTGCTACACACATTTTTGTCAGAACTCAGTATGTCCTCATTCCTGGACCCTGCTGTAATGTGTGGGAGCAACGTCTAAGTAAACGTGCGTGTGCGCTGCGCTCGAGTTTGTGTGTGTGGTGTAAATGGATGGTGCAATAAGCAGAGTTTCCCCGAATTAAGTCTAATTCGTGCATCATACCTTCTGTGGGAGGGGTTCCTGGTGGACGAGACAAAGAAATAGACCAATCAGCTGTCCAATCAAATGGGTTTATTTATAAACCTGAACAAAACTCTGAGGGGATCATATTCGCTCTTGCAGCTGACAACTGTATAACACTAAAAATGTTGCAATAGTTACATCAAATACATATCAAACAAGCACAGTGACATGAATATGAAAGCAGGCAGTATGCTCAAAAGAGTCCTATTTTAACTGATCCTTCTCTGCAGCTTTGCACTAGACCAAGGTCCATTATCTTCAACAAGTCTGTTTTCACCTGAAATAACACAAACAGAAATTATTAAGACATCAGAAATTTAATCATGATTTATTTTTGGCCTTGTGATGTTTGTTTGAGGCCAACAATATACTTGTTTGCTACTAAAAACCAGTTCCAAATAAATGGACAAAAATATTATGATCTTTTTCACAGGGTATATACAAATTTAAATACAGTCTCTTGAATGAGAAATTGTCCTCTACCAAATAGCACCTGTCACCGACCAGCAACAGCAGGTACTAAATCATGGCTTTGCATGGACGTGGCGTAAATTAAAGTTTATTGGCCATTTTTAAAAAACGACAGGCCCTTCAATATGTCCTGCCCCACTTCCCGGTTCGACAGGGGATATTTCAAGGCAGGAAAAACTGCATTCGTCAAACCATTTTATGAGGCCCTTTAACAACGTCATTCTGGAGATTAATAAATGTGAACATTAAATTATCAAATTAGTTTTCTGTGTATTATTATCACCAAATTATTTGGCTATGGCTACATAAGATATAAACATTATAAACATCTAATCCCCACCAGTGGTTTTTTATAATAAAGTTGAAAGTTAACGCAAGCATTTTTTATCCTTTTCACAAAATTCATGACCCTTTGAATATTTATATGAACCTGTAAATATATGAAAATACAGAATATTAAAAAAAAGAACAGAGCAAAAATAAAACATCTATATTATTCTGTCTTCATGTGTTTTTTTTAAAAGAGATAATTCACCCCTAAAATGAAAATTCTGTCATCATTTCGAACCTGTATGAATGAACAACAAACCTGAATTTTAATTTTTGGGTGAATTGTCACTTTAACTCCTCCTGAATGTTGGAGGTTTTCTTGAAAAATTATTAAAAAACGACATTCTGAACAAAACAGAATCTTCAAACAGATCAGATTTAGAATGATAATCAAAACATAAAATGATGATCAAGCAGTTGATTGTATTTGGATCTGTAAATGTTGTACTCTTTCAGATGTATAACAGCACCCCCCATTGTATAACAGTGAAAACATTGACAGCTCAAAGTCTTGTCATAAATTATGGAAAAACTTGTCAATGATGAGAAAGAGTTAAGCATTTGATATAAAATATAGGCTTTATTCAAACTTTCAGCATCAGTAAAAGTCATATACTGTTACCTCTGGTACATCCACCATTCTTCTCTGCTTCTGGTCTCTGTGGTTCCAGTCGAATATCAGATATCGCAATCCCTGCATGGTCAAACCCTCTAGAGCACAAGGAACAAGTCTCAGTTTGTATTTGTTAACACTCAACATATTGAAAACTAAAATGTGCAAAGCTTACCTTTTTCTAAAAGCGCGGCGATTCTCCCCGGGGTTCCAACGCCAATATGCGTCACACCTTTGCCTAAGACTTTATATGGTCATCCAACTTGATGTGTCTCGCGAACAACTTCTGCACTTTCGCTTGTCCTTTGAATGCGCCTAGCTGCCTTTAACAGAAAAAGACAAGAATTGAACACCTGGGAAAACAAACTTCAAAACATAAGTCAAGAAAGGAAACTCACTTAATGAGGTCAATGGTCCTGAGAGCAGATCCACAAACAATGAGCAATACGATTGACCGTGTCTGGGTGTGCTGCTTCTGTATTTTAGCCCACTTTGGACAGACTATAAAACATTTTTTAAAATATAAGTAGATTAAAAAGTATATATGAAAGTAAAAATGCTACATAAAAGTACTATATAAATATATCTAAATAGTGACTGCTGGCAGACTGTTGTGATATGAGAACAAAAGGGTATAAGGTTTCTCAGGTGAAAAGAGACACTGTCCATATAAGGTTTTTTACCTTCTTTGAGGTAGGAGGACAAAGTATGTGTGAGATCATTAATGTTCAGGAAACAAGAGTCTAAAATAGAAAAGACACAAAATCAGGCTCATTATCAAGACTCAAGACAAATCTAGATACAAACACACATTAATTGACTCACCCGGTAGCGTCAGTTCCTCCTGCTCGATAACAGAGCGTGTCTGGCTATAGTGAGTCTTCAGAATGCTCCTCAGGTCAGATGGAGAGCCAGGCACAGGCTCGGCGCTCGCCAGGACATCTGTGATAGTTTTCTTCTTCTAAACAGATGGGCGGTTGGCATGTTTTTGAAGGATGTACATCAAGAGTGGAGACAGTAAAAAGAAGGCAAGGATGGATTTTAGAGATACTCCATCCTCTTTTAATATTTAATACAGGAAAACCTTCCAAACATTTTGTCAAGTTAAAAATGAAGAAGCATATTAAGTTGAGCATGGGATACACATTTTTGACATGTGTATATATATGACATAAAACATAATTCTCCTTACCTTTCGTCTCTTCTTTTTTGTGTTGGATTCTTTATCACCCTTTTCCTCTGTTCTCTCCTGTGTGATGAAACATTCCTTCTGCAGGGAATTATGATGGTCTTTACTTAAAGATGCACCGTATTTGCTCATAAGACATTCAAACACACCGTTTTGTTGAAGAAACTAGCATTGAAATGTATGTTAGTGTACCCCTAATAATGAATCAATTAATTTTAAGTTGAAAAACGTTACCTGATCAGTTTTCTTTCTTTTCTTTTTCTTGGTGTTTTCTTGTGTCGGTTTTTCACTTTTTCGTTTCTTTGATGTAGATTTATTCTGTTGCTCTTCTGTAGAGGGCTGTGGGTCCTCTTCCACCTCTGACGGACCTAAAACAGTGAGAAAAAACAACAAGCTCATTTCTTTCTCTTTACATTCATCAAGTATAAAAGACTGAATGGAAAAGGTCACAAAAATGTCATGATGTCCTTTACATCACCAGCGCTAAATAAAACAAGTACTAATTTCAATAGCTTAAATTATTTACACCGAAAGACTGCATTTCCCACGATGCTCCGCGACTAGCGCAAACACGTGTTTGTGCAGGATAAATTCAGTAATGGGTAGTTTTAGGATCAGAGCAGTCAGCAAGGAACTTGTTACAAGTGAAAACCAAAGTATGTTCGTTTATGGTGAGGCACTTTATGTAAATTAAGCTGAACTTAAAGAAGCCGACAAAATGTTATTATTTAGAGCTCTGTAGGATGTCTTCCAGTTACAGGTTATAGTGGCGCAAAAAAACCGGAAGGTTTAAAAAATTCATAAATAACACATCTAATTTTAATAAAAACCATGCTACCAGCAAAGTATAGTTGTAGATACTTATTAATGTTACCAGAATTGTCGCCCTGAGTCCACCACTCGTCTCCTAAATCATCAGCCATTTCTCCAACAGTAATAACATATCTGTAGTTTCTGCAAGGCAGATTCGCGTTGGTGAAACTCAGCTTGAATCTGCGGGTGAAAAAAACCTCCACAAATATGAAAGAGTGCATGAGCTGTCAGAAAGCAAAAATTTCAGAACTCTTTCATTTAGTTTTAAACAGAAAGAAACAACCACTTTTTCATAAAAAATATGTAAAACTTAACAAACATGTACTATTTAATTGTCTGCTTACATTTAGGAAACACGATACTTTTAAAAAAATAAGATGTTTGCTTGTGAATTGTGAATTAATTATTAATGTATTAAGTTATTTGTGTTTGATGTTCCGTTTAACGTTCGTATGAACTAACATCAAACCACTAGGTGGCACTAAGTCCCGTTAAATAATAATTAGCCTTATTATAACTTCAGGGAGTGTGTGTGTCTGTGAGTGAGTGCGTGTGTTTGTGTGTGTGTGTGTGTGTGTGTGTGTGTTGTGTGTGTGTGAAAAACGACTTGAGTAACAGTGAGTCCTCACTGGTTCAATTCTCGTATACAAGGCAAGTCACGTTGTGCTTTGAATCTTTTATTGTTAAGAAGTCAGTATAGTTAGAGGCAGGTGTTGTAAGGTTAAACATCAATACCCTAGTATGGGAATCGTTAACTGACATAGCTGTATGTTTTAAACGTGTTTGCGTGTTCGTCTATTTTCATTTATTTAGTTGTTCGTTCTACTTTTTTTAAGGCCTACTTGTTTAACAGAAATCGTTAACTATATTTGTCCATCTCTTTCAAACCCGGCGCGCACACACACACACACACACAGAAACTCGCATGCAATTATTTATTCATTACTAACATGAATTAAAAATCTCTGTTTCCCTTCAGCATACAGCACTGAAAGCATCTTCACAGTCTGTTTTTCCCTAGTTCTCCTAACACACAGATGACTTGTGGTTGACCGAGAGAAAGATTATATAAAGCTATGTCATTATTCAGATGCCGTCTAGTTTGTTTCAATGTTGTTGTTCTATATTCCAGTAATAATTCACAGAAGTCGACAAACTGGGCGAAGTTGTTTCACAGTTTAAAATTTGCAGATCTGTTTTATGTGTCCTGGTTGACATTACGCAATTCCAGCTTGTGCCATGAAACGAGAAGGAATATTTTAGATTCTTGCACTTTCAAGTCCAACCATCAAACATACATTTACATGCACACTCATACACGCCAGGGGAAAGAAAGACACAGTGCTTTCATTTCCCCTTAATTACATCTTTTCTCTTATTGTATTCATTCACTCGTTTTTATCTTTTTCTTATTTCTTTCTCTTTTCTCCCTGAGTGATCCTTAGTAACAAGCAGGTTCTCGTCATGGCAACATGCTCTGAAATAGACTGTGAAGCTGTGTTGGATTCAAGCCGGGGTGGTCAAAAGACCGATGGAGTGTGGAATGCATTCACTGCATTATGGGCTCCATCGCTGCAGTGATTTTCCGTGTTATTGAAGCACTCCATTAGACCCAGGGGAACACAACGTAGTAATCAAATAAATTCTTTAAACTGAGCGCAAGTTGTAACTAGATTACAATAAGTCTTTTAGCTAAAGTTTGATCCATCGTGGACAGGAAGTCAACGTAAAATAGGTTCAGTCCCTCTGAAGAGCTTTAAGGGTCAGTGCTTTTATCAAGGGTGCAATAGTGAAAATATGTGAATCGCCTTTTGTGGGGCTTCACGCAACCTGTATAACTAACGGGGATTTAAAACATTAAAGCAATATCTGGCATGTAAAAAATGTTTAAGTAATAACTAAATGTGAAAATTATTAACTCACCCTCATGTCATTTCAAACCTGTTTGATTTACTTTTTCCGCAGATATTTTGAAGAATGTTGTTAACCGGGACCCATTTACTTACATAAGTCTTGTGCCCATTCAATAGAAGTGAATGGGGGCCGGCGCTGTTTGGATACCAACTTTCTTTAAAATATCTTCTTATGTGTTCTGCGGAAGAAAAAAAACTCATACAGGTTAGAAATGTCTAGGGTGGGTAAAATAATTACTGAAATTTTCAATTTTGGTTAAACTATCCCTTTACGTCTGGTGTAAATACTCTGGTATGGTACCAGTCTGTTGTTGAATATGGGTTTGGTGGTTACATACCAGCCTATTTAATATCACATGGCATTATGTTTAATGTATATTTTATATTTGAAGAGTTTGGTTCCAAAATGAGATAACTCATAAATCATGTTATTATATTGTTCATTCCAAATATTCTCAATCAAACTGCAGTTGGTTTATTTTTATTTAAGCCATAATAACTAATAGCCTAACTTACACAATATAAACATGATAACATTATAAAAAACATTATTTTTGAAAATAATGTTATCTTATTTTGGAACCAAGCTCTTCATATGGAGATATATGTAACTTTATAAAAGACGCAGCTAATACGTCGTCTGGAGGTCGTAACCAGAATAGGTCGTCGAGTTTCTAACAGGGCTATGAGAGCCCTAGTTTAAGCACATCACAAAAGGATGCGGTTTATGTTGAGAGCTGAGAGTCCTTACTCAAATGCAGTGCTGACAAATCCAGGTCAGTGCTTCTCACTTGGAAATGATAAGAGTTTATTGTGGCTGGAGATTTGAGCACTGCAGAAAAGTATGAAACAACAGCCATAATTCATTTCGAGACACACTCCCAGACCCTCGACTACATTTTTTTTTGAGTCGTCGTTGTCACCGCGGGTCCTCTGCGGCACGATCATGACTCGAAGATTAGAGGGCAATTTGCCGGGTCCCCATCGGTAAGAGAGAAGGTGATTCAGCTGGGCTTTGAAAGGCAACAATCTAATCTCTCATCCTAATCATCTTCTGTTATTTTCCACTTCCTTTTTTCGGAGAATTCGACCTCTCTGTTATCTTTAGACGGACACGCACTCAAATGCATCTGTAATATAGACTGTGTGGGAGCTCGAATGGTGGCAATTTGTGTGGCTATAAGCGATTGGTTGACACGGAGGTGCTGATTATGGGGTGTAAGTGTTGGGTTCCGATGGACCCATCCACACTGATGCCCTGATTATGGATAATTTACCCCTACTGTGGCAGCATGGGACTCTACCCACGCTTCCATTCTCTCTCCCTCCCTCTCTCTCCTTGTGAGTATCATCTGATATCAGAGCGCTTTGGAGAGGAAGGATGTCACCAGTTCTTCTGATGCAGCTACCATGGCAGGCATTGCAACGGAAATGCGGAAACTCATAAAGTCACTATTAAATTGAATATCTGCAGCCTCATATTCTTTGACAGACGTGTGAGGATTTCTCTATCCTTCCACCCTTATGACTAGTGTGTAAGTGTAAAGTATGATAGCCAAATCTCTGGGTATGCGAGACAACATGACAGCTTGTTTCTTCGCCTTTTCGGAGTAAAATATAACAGTGAATGCACATACTATGAATTACACATTTCTGTGTGTGTAATATGTAATGTTTTGTATGTAAGAAGTAAATCAACCAGAATGTAGCGCTTTGCATTCAATTATTTATGAAGCCTGCATTCAAACAGGCCGTGTGGAGGAAACTGGCTTCAAGTGCATACATCATTTAGCAATGATTTGCGCATGCTGCACGGCGACGTGCGTTTAAGCCCATCTTAAACTATATTCAACATATAGTATTTAGTTGGGAAATGCCAATGAATACGCCCACATTGTCTTGCGTGTTACTCACGCGGGAGCGTTCCGCCCACAGTGACACATGCTGCTGTTTATGGTCACCGTGTCTCATTAACTCGAGGACACAGGTCTTTGCCATATGTGCTGTGAGGGCGAAGCTAAAATGCAGCGATTGCAAACCTGAATGATTTTGTTATTTTTGTAGAAGACAAAAGAAGTTATTTTGAAGAACGTTGGCAACCAAAGAACATTGGACCCCATTTAGTTCTATATGAGAACACAAAAGCACTAAAACATTTCTCAAATATTATCTTTTGCATTCCACAGAAGAAAGACTCATATACAGGTTTTAATCGACACAAGGGTGAAAAAACCATGACAGATTTTTTATATTTGGGTGAACTGTCCCTTTAAGCTATTCTGAGATCTTTCTTTTATCTCCCCCTTTATCTTTTTTATATCTCTCCTAAGCACTCCGAGCGTCATTCACTAAAATTTGTCAGTACTGCATTCTTCCAGTCTTACTGCAACCATTCCTTTCCATTAGAGTGAATTCCTCTTTATCAATACTGCATTTAAACGCCGCAATCAATAAACAAATTATTCACTGAGTGTGGCATCTCTCCCCTGCTGTCTTATGCTGAATAGTTCATTAGCCCATGCCAATGCACTCTGTGGTGTGGAAGTATACACATTACACACATACACACACAGTGTTTGTTTTATATTGACTAAACATAAGGGCAAATGTGCACTGCGAGATTTGACATTAGTGCTGTATGCAATAATTGTGAAAGAATGGCGTGCGTAATTCAATTACATTGTATCACTCGAAAGGTACGATTCCGCTGCAGGCATGTGAGAGGGATGATAAATGAAGGTCTGATTTAAATATCAGCGTAGCATTTGGCCGTGTCATGTAGATTTGATTTTGCTTATGCATGTTTAACCACTTTGAACATAAAAAGGGCAGAAGACATTTTGGTTCTATGTGTTTCTATAGACTAAATGAGAAATCCTGGATTTGAAAGCCCGGAGGGAAATGTAACGAATCGCAAAATAATTGTTTTTAAACAACTTCTCCATACAAGTTCCCATTTACCACTGGTCGGACAGACAGTTATTCCACTTCCAAAATTCGAATTCATTGGTTAAACTAACGTTGCTGTTACTCTGATAAATGTGTAGATGTTTTGGTAGCACCTCAGGGACGCAATGTTTATAATTCTTTTTGAAAATTTAATCTACAAATGGCTTGTCTGTAGTCTCCTTTACAGGAGACATTGATCAAAAAGATAACTTTTTTAGGTCTCAGAATTGTATGATTAAGTGCAAACTATTTAAGGTTATCTGTTTATTTTTTGGAGGATCTAGGCCTACTGACAGACATGAAATGTAATATACAGAGGTGTATAAAGACCTTACATAATGAAGCGTTATGTTTTTATTACCTTAGAACAAGTTATTTTTTTATTTACATACAACATTGCATAGAATTCGCCATGTTGTTTCTACAGTAGCCCTAAACGGACAAACTGCTCTATATAACTACGTCATCTCATTCGGCAAATAAGCAAAACGCGATGACATCTTTGCCCCGTGAGAGCCGCCATAGTGCTTTGAAAGGGGGGGCTGAAGTGAGCCGTTGGTTGCAATTCGCAACCTCACCGCTAGATGCTGCTAAAATCTCCACATTGCTCCTTTAAGCGTTGTCATAGATGTATTAATATACCACTCTGATATACTTTAATGTGTATAGCTCTAATAATTTAATCTCCGAGAATTTTTGGTGAGGAAATATTTGGGTTTAAATGAAATCCTATGATTAAAGTATCTTGGCAAATCTGTCTACAAATTATAACACTGTTGAGATCTTATTTGGAACTCTTAAGGAGGCATATGTGAGATTACCGGGGTCTTTTTTTCAGGAAAGCAGGACTTAAGCAAAAGTCTCCATTTGCTCTCTATTTGCTGCTCTATTTTTTTCTCAGTGCTGTCTAGGTGGAACATCTGTGATGTTAAAGATCTAATCTGTGATATTTCTTTCCTATGGGAATGTTGTTTTCCTTCCCAGCGTATATTAATATCTTAATAGATGTACATACATTTCTGAACAAGTACTGTATACTGACTGTATAAAAATGTGCCGGAGTGCCAAGCGGCTGAAATGCTGTAAAATAGAGTGACAGTACGGTACATTTCTGTATTCCCAGGTGATGCCGCTTTCTCGCCTGCACACGTTTTACATAGCCAACAGCTCAGCAGAACCCAGGCAGAGCATGAGTCAGAGAAGAGCTCATACTGCCAAATGAGGATGAAAGAGACACTGGTTTAATCCACCCAGTAGATATAAGGAGGGGTTGAGAGAGAGAGAGAGGTAAGTCTTCACAAACTGGGTCCTATTCTCCCTTTAAAGGCTGCAGGGTAATTTACTCTTCTGAATAGTGAACTGTCCACTCAAATAACTCAAGGCTCACAGTGATGTACCGAGATCCTCTCTCCAGAGGATTATGGGCAATATGACGTGCATTTTTCTGTGAAGGTGGATTTGTGTGTGTGTAGGTGCGTGGCGCTGCGTTTAAGCACGTGTATGGCAGATCTGGTCTTAGTCTTGAGGCGAGCCGAGTGTGACCCACTTTCCCTCTGAGCTTCTCCGCTAGAGATGCACTCAAGTGCGCGTGCACGCACACACACGCTAAACGCCAACATCAGGGGAGACGGAGAGGAGGGAGATAGAGAAGGGGAAAGAGGTGGGGGGATGATGATGCATAGCCACTGCTGTACTCTTCAATTCCAAAATCAATCCCCGTTCCAAACCCCTTCCCTCTAGCACTCTGTCATGTAAAAAAACACAGTGCCCATTTTGCTGGAGGATTTTCGGCTGACAAGTAAGCACAGCTGCAGCCCTGTCTCTGCGTGTGTGTTTAAGCGCCTGTTTGCGTACGCTGACGTGCGTGTGTGCGTATGCGTGCGAGGGGAGTCGTAAACCTTGGCTCGAGCCCAGCATGCGACATCTCCATGTACAACATCTTGTGCATTAGTAGTTCATCTAATTTTAATGAGTCCCAAGAGTAATTGTACCACAGGGAGGATTACCCTTCAAACCTTAACCGCCAAGTACAACAAGCCAGTAAATGTGCTGTATTTAGTATCAGGTCAAGGCTCATACCATTACACACGATCAGTGCTGGCTAATACGCCTATATTTGATCTGGATCACACAATCAGAGTCTAAAAATCAAGTACTTGCGATTAAATAGTTTTTAAAGTGCTGTTTTTTTAGAATATATGGACAGAAATTCAATACAATATACATAACTCTGTCTTCAGAGGAGTATAAAGACCTTACATAACGAAGCGTATGTTTTTATTACCTTGGTTATGTGCAATTTGTATCTTCTATGGATAAACAGTTCCTAAACACATGATCTCCTTTGGCAAAGAAGCGAAAACATGATGACATCTTAATCCTGTGTCAGCCACCATGTTGCTTCGAAAGGGAGCCGTTGGTTGCATTTCTCAACCTCAAAACTAGATGGCGCTAAATGTCATACACGGGACTTTAATTAGTCTTTATCAAAACAATTATACCATTTCATTTATTACATGGACAACTTTACAAGATGTTAAAACTGGTCTTGTGTGTATATATATAATACAATCTTAGATATTCATTTTCAATTGGTTATAAATGTTTTGTTGGTTGTGTTTTGTTCAATCTATATGTAGTGTAAAAAACTTAAATAGAACGTTCTTCTGAATCAGCCTCCCAAAATGGTCTATACCTTAGTATAGAGTTCGTATCATTTCCTATTTTGTATCTTTGAAATAATCTTAACATTATATTATTAATATAATATGCGAGTTTTGGAGGAGAGGGAAGGGTTGTTTGATTGCTTTGTTTTTTGGCAAAGGATGGTGACAAAAGCTTCTGCACAGAGGATACGGTATCCTATTATATTGTCAAAGCCGCGTTCGTCACTGGAACTTAAAGCTTCAGATTCACGCGCAGCCTAGGGATAGTGGAAGCTAGATATTACGTTAATATCACTCTCAATATGGATAATTCTCTTGAACAAACTCATTGATTCGCTTCAGAAGACCTGTGTTAACACAACAGAGCCGTGTCCATACGTTTTTTGATCGATGGATGCACTTTTTAGGAGCTTCAAAAAATTGCCCCCCATTCACTTCCCCATTCACTTCCCCCCATTCTACTGCTTGTAAGAAAAATTATACGTGGTATTTTTCAAGAACAAAGTCATATTCAGGGAAATTTTGTTTTGCCTGTGAAAGATCCCTTTAATACGTTACTTCCTTACAATGTCTTTGATGTTTTATTGTTAACATGAAATGTAATATTAAATGCACGTGTCTGAAGTGAATGCATGTCTGGAGCTGAAGCTTTTGTGAGTCTCTTGTTCATTTAATAAAATATTACATATATTTCATATAACTTAAATGTCTGGACATCAAATAAACATCGATCGAAAGTAGTCTAAATTTAAAAGTAGTCCGATTACATTACAAGAAATGTCTACTCTAATAGATTATTAGTGACCACAGTTTTGTCATGTAGTTTCAAATAAGCAATTGGTAACAAATACCATGTAATCTACTGTACACAGAACTACACTCAATATCAATACCTGAAGTGATAGTTCACGCCAAAATTAAACATTTGTCATCATTTACTCACCCTCTTTTCATTTCTTTCTTCTGCAAAAAACAAGAATATATTTTGAAGAATTCACTTGCATCGGTTTTGCGTCTATACAATAAAAGCAAATGGGGAACGCCATTGTTCGGTTACCAGCATTCTTCAAAATATCTTCTTTTGTGTTCTGCAAAAAAATCCTTGACAAAATATCAGAATTTTCATTTTTGGGTAAACTTGCAAAAAAGCATGGTAATCAAATCTCCTATATTATATATACATGCTCAAACTCTAGCACTAAATTGCAGGTTTTCTAAAGCCATACATTAGCTCTGTAAAAAACTCAAGTCTCATTTGCATGTCAGCATATTGAAAAGTGCAGCATAGACAATCTGTCTGACATCTCTTTTTGTGTTAAAAAAAGAAGAAAATCCATAGTACATGTTTAGAATGACATGAGAGTAATTTATCATAAAACTTTCATTTGTGAATGGGCCCAATTTATTGAGTAGTGTCATGGGATCATTTTGTAAACTGCAAGATGCTCTGGATTTTTAAGATTATGTGAGGATGGCACTGTCATAACAATCAGGTGAATGTTTTCCATGTATTTGCAGGATTTAAAATTATCTCAGCTCAGAACTAAACCTGGATAAAGCAGAGTGACTGACAAACTGACTGACAGGAGTTTTTTCATAGCTCCATATGTCTCTCCAATCTGTTGAGTTTGAGCAAGAAAGTCTATAATACCTGGAAAAAGCATTTCATTTGCATTCCCATTCATCTAGATGGCAGTTGCTCGGCTGGCATAGCCTCCCGGAA
Organism: Triplophysa dalaica; assembly: GCF_015846415.1. NCBI lineage: Eukaryota > Metazoa > Chordata > Actinopteri > Cypriniformes > Nemacheilidae > Triplophysa > Triplophysa dalaica. Next base: position 15,191,492 of record NC_079549.1, on the reverse strand, counting down.
GCATGGGATTTGAATATTGCCATTTGAACTGATGGGTATTGAGTTTTGTCATTGTCATATCATTGTTTTTGACCTGTCTCTTATATTATTAATTATACTCTGGGGTAATACATAGAGACTGTACTTTGCAGTCATGCAAATTCAGAATTTAGGAAAATGGCTCCCTAATTTCTGAGTGTGAATTTGAATTTAATTGGTCACACCTCACAGGAAGTTGAATTTGAATAAGTTCTGCAGGAAATGGCATTCTGGGAAATGTAGTGTTCGTTCACTGTGTGGCCTAAAAAGTAAGTTAATTTATGAAATAGAATAATATTCATTTCAAACAGATTCTATTAATTCTTCAATTATCCAAACTTATTAAATTTACAAACAAGGCTTTGTTTCATTGTTTAGTTGACTTTTCATTGATCAAACTTTTAACTTTGATCATTTTTATTTTACTATCAAACCTAAAGCAGATGGAAAACTTTTAATCTTAATTCATTTTAGTTTGGCTTACATTCAAACATGAATTTATAAAAAATACATCAAATTCAAGAAATGTTAAAAACAAGTCCATTTACTGTAAATCTGATTTAGGCACGACTCTGGGCACTATCCTGTCAATCTGTAAACTGTGACGTTAAAGACTACAGACAGGGAGAAACATATGTCAATTTCATGGTTTAAAAGTCTGTCCACAACACAACATCTAGAATAATGTCACGAAATTCCCGGGATCTACCAGCAGGGCCCACATTTTAAAATCTTGGGCTGGATAAATATTTTTTTGACCCATAATCATAATGGCTATTTTATAAAGAAATTTTATTTTGAAGACTTTGAAGACTTTATTAGCCTGCCTTGCTTTAGAAGAACGTTTTTTTCCACACCCATCATTTACCCCTTTTATATATTTATGACACTCAATCAGGATTCATTGTTGTTTCATTTTAAGATTTCAACTTTTTTTAAACCAAGATATAAAAGGGGACGTTCCTCTTTCTTTATCACTCTCAGGATTAGCTAGTACAATTCGTGTTTGGTGTAAACTTAAATGTCTTAAGTATTTGTGTTCATTTATTTCAAAGCTTTACTTCTTTACTTAGTCCTTAAGATGTGAAACTTTTTGGGTAAATTGCAAAGGTTGTGTGGCAACGTGACTTTAAATAATCACTTTAGCCACACATACAAAATATATAAATGTCATTGCAAGGAAATACCAAACCAAGTGACATTTATTTCAAAGAAAAAACATTTGAAAAAATTACACGTGAAAGCTTTTAAATGCTAAAACAACAGGTATACTGTAACAACAGTCATCAAGAAAAAAACTGTTCCGACATTTTCTTGTTGTGAACAAGTGTCCTGTGTTTAAAGTAGATCTATGGTGGTAGGAAACCTGTGTGAACTTAAAGTCAACTTAAATGGCTGAAATGGAAAAGGAAAGGTCTGAGAAAGTTGCAGATGCCACTTGGTTTAATCGTTACCGAAAGCAATTCATTTAGTTTGTAAAAGTTACTGTATAGAAAGTACTATAGAAAAAAAGGCAGTCTGACAGGAGATGTGTTTTTTAATGTTCTCAGCATGCGATTAGTTTTCAGGTGCAGGTCTTTGTGAGCGACACCTCAATGTAAACACGGGTAATTAGCAAACAGGCAGATGTGCACTCGTGAAGAAAATGAGCAACTCGCCGCGTGCTGTAAACTCATCGACTAAAGAGAGAGAGAACAGGAAGCCGTCTCTAAGCTCTTTTAGGAGCGCATTAGCGATACTTGATGAGTGGTAAAACGCTGCATTTGTCATTGTGACACACTTCTGGCCCCCACAGAGACAGACTGCAGTTAAAACTCAGCCCTGATAGATTACACAGACGACTACATTCATAACCCAGCTGTATACCTCCGTGCTGAGACATCACACGGATGTGTCCCGCCTGCGAATGTTCAGGTGTCTGCTGATGGATGTGTTCAGATCTGCATGAAAATGGCCTGTTATTGCTTTGTTTGTTTATTTATTGTATCTGTCCTTTTGACAGCAATCAGTCTTGATCAGAGAGCAAGGTCAGCGTGTGTGTGTGCGCGCGCGTGCGTGTGTGGGAAGAGAGGAGAAAAAGAAATCATGCGTCTTTCCAAGTGTAGTTTGTCTTGTCACCGAGGAACAGATTTATCATAATGATGTGTCACTATACACAAAGCATTGTAACAAAAGCATAATGTCTGTAATGCATGTCAAACAAAACAAAAGACTGTGCATGCGCACACACACACACACACACACACACACTGTACTGTTTATTCGGCTATGCAAAGACTATCAATAACTGTATTCTCAGCTTTATTGCAGTCTTAGTCATAAACAAGCTTTTTGTACCCTCCTCCCTTTCTCTCTTCCTCTCTCTCAGTATCAATATGCTTAATGAAGGAGATTACAGGACGTGCATGCTAGATGTCCCAAATGATCTACTAGCGCTTATTTCCATCACACACCCGAATGCAGAGAAATATTAGACATGAGAAAATATGTAATGGAGTTAAAAACAAGTTCTTGTTTATCAAGAAGCTTTATGGTGAAACATTTATTGTGATTCTGTGTACAGTAATACAGACTGCATCACTCGCTGGAAGTGCAATTTAGCTCTCAGGGTTTTATATTGCATCGTTTTTTTTGTGCTCCGGTGGTGAAGTCGCTGTGGTTGAGTAATAAGAGATCAGATATTCATGTTCTGTGTGAATTCAATACGCATTTAATAAAACATGTATTCAGAAATGAAGTGACTCTTTTGCTCTGAGGTTTCTCTTTCGCAGCTCAGGAGACTTAATTAGGGTTATTGCCTCGGATGTTTCTCTCCAAAGTCATTTAGGGAGAAACATGGAGACGAAAATGAGATTTGGAGAGAGAGCATGAAGCCGTCAAGTGAATGTAAATGGCTCGGATTGTTGGAAGAGTTTGACAAGGACTGTTTGAGGTCAGAGCGAAATCTCTGGCTTTTGATTGTAGGCTTTGGTGTCTTGTCAGGTCTGATCAGATTGTGATGTTGATGAGATCTCTTTCTCTCTTGAGAAGATGTAGGATTAGTAGTGTTGGCGTTTACAGTTTGAAAAGCAAGAAAGGAAAACACTGTTCCCATATTTTTGACATCAAAAGCCTGCAACTAGCTTAATGAAATCAACATGTACATTTTTGAATTCCCGTCATGCTTACTGTAAGCATAACTACAAAGTTAATAATATATATATATAAATAAAATGACAGCCTTTCTACGTCAATACAGCCTCACTTTGCTCTCTTATTTAATTGTGCTATCTACAGTAGGAGGAATGCTGTGTATTAAAATATTAAAGTGCTCTCATCTTTGATTTTTCTTTCCTGTGGGATCTACAGTAAGTCGTGCATGATAAGATTCTTGCTTAAATGCTGTGCCGAATCTGTCCGGCAGAATGAATGGAAGTCTGCTTGGAAACATCTTGACATGTCGGTGTGGATCCAGACCGGGTACGTCTCGAGGTCACAAAATGTTGACGTTGATTGTGTATTTTTGTCCTCTGCCACCGTGGCACATTCAGGGCATCCATTTTTAGAACAAAAGCCATGATTTCTTGTCCCGAAGTAACAGTGACTGTACACAGGAGAAAACTGTCTCTGCGCGCACATCACAGAGCCGCTCAGCTGAGGAAATGCTGGTTACGACAATCTGCTTCATCATTATCTCTCTCTCTCATTATCTTTGCATGTCTCTCGCACTCTTTTTCTTCTTGTTTTGAGGCCCCTGCTTCTCATCTTTATTTTTACTTCCCTCTCTTTCTTCGCCCCTCCCTGTACTTCTCTGTCAAAAAGTGGGCTTTGATTAAAACATATCCATTTTTGTCCCTGAAACCTGACTGCATGTGCTGGCACTGTACCGGCTCACATCATTACGAGATGAGCACCAAACAAAATCTTCTCCTCTTTGTCTTCTACTCTGTGACTCATTCATTACCATGTGAAAGATCAAACTCGAGCACGATAGCTCTCACGAAAGAGAACCACGCTAAAGCGAGTTTTCCGAGCCATATTTAAACAAACAAACAAACAAAAAAACAAGCGAGCAAACAAACCATCCTGCGCCGCAACACATCTCGTCCTTGTTTAACTCTACATGCGTTTGATTCACGCCGCAGGCGGCTCGCGTGTTGCCTTATGAAACGCATCTTATGTAGAGCATCTCGAAGCAAATGCTGGAGGAAATTGTATTATTTTCTTTCTCCATAAATGAGTGGAGCCAATAAACCCAAGGAGGCCTGGTCCTCACCAGATGGATAGTAGGCAGCCTCATCTTCTTCATCCATTATTGATGAGTGGGGCAAAGAGAAATGGGTCAGAAGAGAATGAACTACATTCTCTTTGTTCACTCAGCTTGTTATATAAATGATTGAGATTTATTGCTTCCACTGTCATATTTAGTCGCCGGCCTCTAATCGCCTTGCACGCCTGCCCACGATTGTTTGCCATATTAATACATACAGGTCTCTTCCTCGAATTTTTCCCGGGCGTAAATAACTCATGTTTTTCATCTAAGTGAGCGGCAGACGTTGAAGTAGGTGTGGATGGTGAGTTAAGAGAGAACACTGAGCTCAATGAATCATTTGTGTTCAGAAGATGGTGGCAAGGACAGATTACGGGCCAGCTCAATTGGGCCTTTGACTGCAAGAGACTTGTGAAGCACGCGGTGGCCCGACAGCTGGAAACGGGGCATACAGAATGTAAAATTAATATAGAAAGACAAACAACGCTTGACTGTCAAAGTCCATTATACACATGAAAATGAGATACGCTGTTTGTCCCAGGTATCTCCACGGCGGTAATATTACTTTCTGAAAGTCTTATTGCAGCTTTGAAGCTTGGGTATTATACAAATGGTGTGTTAGGAATTCTTCTTTCTGTATCTGAGATGTAATTTCTCTTTATTCGTTTTATTTTATCTTTCTTTTGACTCTCATAATTGCACCTCTGAATCAGGCTTGCATGATTACGGTTTACAGTAGATTTGAACAGATGATCATAAATCAGACAATAAATACAGTGTGTGTTTTTTGCAGACAACAAAGGCAGGAGAACAATTAATGACAGTGTTAGACGCTGCAGCTCTCAGTCCCCTAGTGGGGCGACAAGAGGGCATCTCCAAAGAGGTTTGTGCCCGGAGGCCCTGCATGACCATAATCCATCTCTGCTTGACGTTGTAGCTCATTGCTCTGCAGGATAAACAAAGTAATTTCCTGCTGATCACCACAAGCTCTGACTGGCACATGATTGGCATTTGACTACTATAATAAACAAGCTACAATTAGACTGTGTATTAAGCAGATTTTTTCAGCAGGAAATTATAAGGGTTTGAACATTCTTTCCAAAAAATGGAAAATTCTTCAACTGATCAATGGGTATCCACAAGACCCTAGCACCCCACAGCTCAACAAAGAGTGTCAGCATGTGTTATTGTTGGGAGAGCTTCTACAAGGCCGTCCATTCATTTCTCTGCTCCGAACCTTTCAGATATCACACTGATTTAGTACGTTATTGTCAGTATGAGGAATGGGACATTGTTCTGTATTGTGAAACAAAGTGCAATAATTCATTACAATGCTAATTCCACTGATGACCTTTCTGCGAGAACACTCACCCGTTTACACGCCGAACACACACGCATTAATCTTCTTCCCTAAATTAACCTTTATTAGAACAGTGTTGGTGTTCAAAGGGCCTGGACATCAATAAATGAATTAGAATAAATGTAATTAGGAGTTGGTGATTATGATTAAGGGTTTGTTGGAGAAGTCTGTCACTGTTTGCTGTTGCACGTTGTTTCATAAGAGGCGCCTGGAGAAGGCTCGAAGCTGAAAATGCAACCGCACGATGACTTGATTTCCTACCAAATCCACTATCACAAAGCCACCTGAACCCAAAGTATTTGCTCTCAGGCTAAAAGCAAAACTTGTCAAATGTGTGAAGTCATTGTTTACAAGCACCTGGTTTCGTTCCAATTAACCGCAGCAGAAGTCAAGTGTGGCTTGCATAAATTACAATCTTTTTGTAAAGCAGGAAAGGAAGCATCCAACAGAGTAGTTGATATTATCGTTTCGTTTGTTTTAATGACTGTTTAAAATAACTTAAATAAAATAAGTTATTCTTTTGCTAAGAAATACATGTTGTAGGCCTAGGTGGAGATTTGGTGTGTTCATTTAAAATCGATGTACGAGATCACGTTTGTTGGCTACAAACAAAGCAATTAAGAATGTTTGTTATTGATAAATAAATAATGAAACTATTATTGTTACTATAACTAAACAGCGAAAAAGGAAAATGCAAATATATGTATGAAATATTTGTGCACTCTAAAAAGTGCTGGACTATTTTCAAGCCAACGTTGGGTCAAAAAGTGACAAACCCAATTGTCCATTGTTGTGTGAAATATAAGCATATGCAGAGTAATTTTAAAGGTCCACTGTATGAAATTTAGTGGCATCTAGTGGTGACCTGGCGAATTGGCTGAACGAGGACTAAGATGTTGTTACGTTTTCACTTCTTTGCCGTAGGAGATAACGTATTTACGAAACACGCTCTCGGTTTGTCCGTTTAGGGCTACTGTAGAAACAACATGGCGAATTCCATGCAAGGGGACCTGCGGTGTATGTAGATAGATATAGGCCCATATGTATGCCACCTCTGAAAACATAGTTATGTGTATTATATTGCATTTCTCAATAGATCCTCCAAAAAATTACACAGTGGACCTATAAACCAACATTTGGGTGGAAAATATCCCAACATTTTTTTAGGGTGTGAGAATGCATTTATAGAATGTAAAAAAAAATTACAAGACTGCCCCAGACATTTAAATTATGGGGGAGAATGTCCCTCCTTGCTATCTTTCATAATATTATGTGTTGGATATCTAATCTATCTGATGTAAAGTAGTTTTTGATTAAAGCGAACATAAAGAAAACACTTCCAACAACTTGAATCAGCGAAGACATCAAAATCTACTTTGATGGTAGAGAGCTGTATAATCTAACTTTGTCATGGACCAGACACTTATTTAAGATGTATTCTGTCTTTTATTGGGCTGTGATATCATTAGCATGCTCCTTTTGTGGTTGATTTAAAAATTGCCAGACATCATTTTCCAATCTAAACAAACTAAATAAATTGAATCGATTTGACATCAGCAAGCAGCAAATATGTGTTTTTATATGGTTAGGATAATAAAACAAAAGGTCCCCGAAAAATCAATTCCAGGGGGCAAATGTTGTCCCCCTGATTAAACAGTTAGATGTCTGACAGTGGACAGTCACATAATTTCTCATTCCATTCCACATGTTATAGTCTCAATCTCTTTAGTCCTGATGCACCTGAGCAGCTTTGATCAGGGCAAAGGTTAAAATCAGGGGTCAAACTCAGGATCGGTGAAGTCATGAGTTGTAACCCGTGAGGTTTATTCTGACAGGCATTCTCTTGCTATTTCCGCCCCAGTGATTCATGGGTAATTTAATGCAATCTGTCACACTCCAGCATCATTCTGAACTCTACACCGGCTGACACTTCAGAGTCAGCGCTGATAAATGGGCCTGTGGTCTCCATGGAGGCCGTTTTGGATGCGAGTGCTGGCTAATCCTGCAACAGCCGTTGTAATAATTATCTCTAAATGATCAGAGTTTACATACTTGATCTGCTGTTTACATGCCCTGTCAGGTATAGATTTATTAGTATTATCTCACAACTCCCTTGTATTAAGTTGAGGATTTCTTCCTTCTCCAGTGGATAACGAAAGTTAGTTTTGCCATTCGGTTTGGTGAGGCTAGCGTGCATAAATTACACACTTCAGCTTTAGCTCTGCAGCCCTTAACTCAAGTAATTATCATTTAATACTTTATATACTGTATGATTAAAATGTTGATGGGAGAATCTGTTTGGAGATTTACGATTTTTAATTAGGGCTGCTTAAAAATGAACAGAGCTGACTTTGTTGATTCTTATTGTGTAAACAAAGAGCGAAGGAAAATAATTATAGTAATGAAAATAATTGACTCCTAAGTAATAAAAAGCAGCAAATAAGCATCACATCATTTGGCTAATGCAGTTGACGGGTTTGTTGAGTTCTGCTCCGTTCTTGTCTCCGCCATTTTTAATCCACTTTAAGCTTAAAAGAGCTGTAGCCATGCAACTAATGTCAGCCGGATTTAAAATGCTTATAAAATATATCCCAGTATGCATTGCTGTAATAATGTCCCCACCCCCTTTTCAGGGTCACTGTCTATGTACTTTAAATATATGTTGATAGTCATTGTATAATAAGCTTGTGTAGGATGTTCTCAGGGATTTAAATAATATGGTTCCTAATGTATATGCAAGCGCTGTCCCGGCCCTGCAGTGATGGAGAAGAGAGGAAGGTGAAAGGACAGACATGTATATTCTAGGATGAAGCTGGGTTTAAACTCACTGGGGCTTTGGTGAATTATATGCAAGCCAAAGTTAATTTCATTTCAATATTAATCTCATTCAAAGAAAGTCACCTGCTCTCGGATAACCAGCATAAAGATGTTTGCAGTCAAGGCAAGGGTCCTAAAGGACGTCCACTCATTTCAACAAGAGTAAGGCAGAGCGTGCCCTTCAGATGAGTTATTTTAAAGATGTCCACCTGGACTTTTTTTTGAGGGACCGGAGAGGACAGACGGGAGCGAGATCAGGCTTCCCATTGCTGTTTCTGGGACAGTTCCCCTGACCACGGTCGACGGATAAAAGAATGACACGAGTGAGGAAACGTACAGGTATAGAGGTAAAGGAAAATCAGCAGAATGGAAGAGCAGTCAGCCATGCTGATGTCACCTGGGGCCGAATCTTTTGGAGGGGATTTGTGAGTGTGGTCTTTGTAAGGACAGAGATTATTGAGATGAAGGTAGATGCCCTTTTCAGCATGCCACCCTCTGTGATCCAGCGGCGCGCGCAGATAGCGCAGTCATTGCTGACTTTTTAAGGACATTGTGACACTATCAGAATTCTGCAGATGCTGTGACATCACTGCCGGTTACAGACGATGTGATATAATCAAACCCGCCCAGTCTTGATGATATCAGTTACCGTCCACAGACTCTCCCTCAGAGGGAACGGCCACATAACATATACTGTGGCATTATTTACTCATATTACGGAAGTTAATATTTGTAATTTTTTTTTAATGATTAACATTATATTTGTTCAATACATTGCACAAACATTGTACTTCAATGTTTAGCTGTAAAGCTGCTTAGAAACAGCATACATTGGGAAAACTCAGTTTGGTTGAATTAGCAAGGTGCAATTGTGTTTTCGTATTTGTGTATTGCACAATATTCAAAGCCCCCCTTCCAGTTACAAAAGCTCACAATTTCCACCCAATAAAAAAACAGAGTGAGTGATTTATATATTATAAAAATTGACAAATGATAAGAAATATCTTGGTTTTTAGTTAAAAAAATTCAGTGCTAATTTTGTCTGATTCTAAACTATTGGTCATCATGCGTCCCCCCCTTGAAGTCAGCTGGGGCCCCCTTGTGGACCACAGCCCCCCTGTTAAGAACCACTGGTTTAAGGGCCTCTACACCATCATCCTGAAACTTGCAAATTTGGGCCAGTGAGAGAATGGAGTGGAGCTACCCAACATAAATCTACAGAAATACGAATCATTAAAGTAAAGATAATATTGTTTAAAACCTGACCTTCAACTCAATGCATTTTTTAAGCTTTTTTATTACCTGTTTGAATACATCTATGCCTCCTCTGCACTGCGTTTTAAACTCTTTCGGTATATATGCAATATGCCACTTCAGAAACGGTTTCTCTGCCAACTTTGCTGTGTAAAGGCTCTAGAGAAATAGTCTACCCACACGCTTTTAATGCAAAAGAAATGCAACGAAGTCCAACCAATATTTCCATAAATCGTCATCACGTAACACGATGAGCTAGTTTTTACGAGGCTTAATGCAATAAATGTAACACATTACTTGTAATGCAATGTTCCCCAACAATGCCCTCCATTGACAAAATGAAATCGCTTACTCTTCGCAGATGCTGTGACATCTCAGGGTTTCCATGGATACGCTGTCACAGCCACATCATTAACTGCCCACTTCCACAACAGCAGTAACAACCCCCTGTTATGACCTCACTATTGCTCAACAGACACAACATCTTCATCTTGTAACGATTGTATAAGAGGAACGCCATGAAATCATGACATAATTGGACATGATGATGTATTTTCCCTTTTTTCCTATTATATAAATGTATTTGTTTTAAATGTAATGCGCAATCGCCTCCCATCTCAGATGATAAATATTGCATAAATCATTCTGTTTTTCTATTTGGCAACCATGACATGCAGTTTATAATTCCTTCTGCAAAATTATAGTGGGTCTGTAAAGAATCTGTCATTTTAGTGCTTCAGAAAATAATCAGCAATCAGAAATTCAACTTCATGTGACTGGGTTATTCAGCGAACGTCGCAGATGTGAAAAATGCCTTTTGATCTATTATTTAGTTTTCTATAACATTAACATTATTTGAATGTTAAACAGGCTGTAGTGCGTTCTCTTATTGAGGCTATCAAAGCTTCTGGAACCGTCTGTGGAAATGAGTTTGAGAGCAACAGCTGATTTGTCACGCCTCTTCCCATGTCCCCCCTCTGTAAATCATGCCAATTAAACCCTCATGTGTCAATTATTGTGTTTATCTGGAGTTGGTTACTGATGAATTGTGGGTATGAGTGTGTGTGTGCGTGCAAGTAAGCTCAGCTGATTCCACATAGGCACACTAACCAAAACAACAAAATCAAATCCTTATTTTAATGGTTTACTATATCTTCTCTCTCCATAATGATCTCATTGCAACAGAAAAGAAATTTCTCCAATTTAAATCAATTTAAATAAAATAGCCAAGGAGTGCCTCTATACTTCACTGCAAAATGCAAACTCTTGAATTTTCATACCTGGATCAATTAAGTTTTAAAATAAAGTGCTCAGTTGAATCCAACGCGAGAGGTAGAAAATCTAGTCTAAACAGATTCTGTATTGTTAATATTCAAGCAATGGAAAGCGTAACAGTTCAGATTTTTGCAGAAGCACAAGCTGTTTAAAAATTTACCAGATTTCCAAAATCTATTTCTTAGTCTCATTGTTTCATGCTAACATTGAACATTGTTTTTCCTCAACTTTTCTGATAAGCTGTTTTTGTGGACTACTTTTAACCGGTTTTCCTATTTTAAAAATGTTTCTGATTATAGATGTAAATGTCATGTTTAAATAAACTTGGCTGGTCATACAAACACTTTCTTCTCATTAAGCTGACCTTTGTCATCAGGTTCTGTATTAAACTCAAGATGATTCTCCACAGATTCGACCATTCTAGCAGAAAATTAAATTAACATAAAATCAATTAATACATTAATTAGTCTGCTTTAATCACATCATTCTGAGTCTACTTTGGGGACTAATTATTTATTTCATAATTAATGGAGGGTGATTAATTGTGAGGTTTAGACTGAGTATATGCCTTGCACCATTCCAGAGCTAAAGGGTCCCGCGCCTGCACAGTATTTCTCAATTTTTTTGTTGCATGCTCTCACCTTACACTGTGTTATTGAAGTATGGACAGAATCTGGAATTTGCCTGTCTGGGTGACATAATTTGCTTAATCCTAAATTGTTATGCAATTTAGAATACACTTCCGTTCCCCTGGAGTAAGGTTAAGCTCTTATCTTCAAGGGTGCAACAGTAATACTTAATCAGAAAGCAGAAGCTCTTAATCTTCACAATATCTGAAATGATTTCTCCTAGATGGCAATTCAATTAAATGGAAATCCATTCATACTTAAAAGGATAGTGCATGCTCTCATGTTGTTACTTGTCTGCAACTTGTCTGTTTCTTGTCTTAGAACACAAAAGGACAGCCTTGCTTAACATTCACTTTAATTGCAAGGGAACAATTAGCAGAATCATCATTATTAGAATTTTTTGTATTTGTTTCTCTCTGTAAAGAATTCTGTAAAATCGGGCACAATGTATGGTATTGATTTTTTGTTACTTTTTCATCAGTATTTTGAAATCTTCACTTCATTGTGCTGTGTTTTTAATTTCCATGAAACCAACCGATAATGGTCGAGCAGAAAATAACAAAAACATCTTGCTTTTTTCTTTCGTGTTCTACAGTGCATGGATAAAATAAGGTAATTTTTGGAGCTGGAAACGAGAGGACATTTCTGGGTGATCAACACAACGCTTCATTATGTAAGGTCTCCGAAGACATAGTTATGTATATTATATTGCATTTCTATCAAGAGATACTCAAATGATTGCAGTTCTTTATTTTACTTGAGCAATTGTCTCGCTTGATTTTTATATCTTTAACAGACTTTGAGCATTTGACATAAAGGTTAAATATAACTTAAAGGGAACTCCATGAATTCTCCTGACCTATGAAAAAGCAATAAGATTTTATGGGAATTCATGAATCAACCATCCTGGGGTTTAAACCTGCAATACTTTATAATTTGTTTAGCCCAAATGGTAAATAACAGACTTTTCCATATAAGCATAACACCACAACAGCATTGTATAACTTGCAGTAGTCTCACATCCCAAGAAAACCTCCATCAGATGGTTTCTAGCAGTCAGACACCTGCTGGTTGTGCATGTGTGTGCTCCGGGTGATTTTCCTCCTAATTAGCTGTCATTGGTTATATGCACATATCAGGGGTCATATTATCATTGGGGCTGATATATTCTCGGCGTAACCACACCACTCATCCAAAGGGTAGGTTCGAAGGGGTGGAGGGAGGCGATGTGAACTTGGGGAGTTAATGAGGAATCCGACATAATTTAACTGTAGATGTGTGTCATTAATCTTAGGTGTCCTCCCTCACTCTTACACTGTTTAATTCACTCACTCCCTTTCGCTCCCTGAGTCTTCCTCTCCGAACCTGAAATCAAGCTAGCTTGATATAATTTGGGATAAAGAAAACTATTACACAATACATTATGCGTTTATGATGCTCTTCAGACTGCGGGGACCGCCGGGATCACGGCTAAAACGCAGCACGGTATACCGTTACTTCCTGTTTAGCTCCTGTGGAAACTTTTCATCAGCGCTGTTTCTCGTCCAAGCTTTAGAACTTCTCTCCGCCCACCTACACAGGCCTATATGGCTCGCAGATGAGAGTCGAGATAAATGTGCAGTCAGCTGGGCTCACATCCCAGAATAGACCGGTAACTACGGCGACTGTACGTTCGAGCGAGCGTACAGGAGTTAATGTAACCACCTCCTGCGCTCCACTCTTTCTTTCACACTCTCTCAGAGTAATTGCGCGTAATTGGCGGTCCCCTGAGACGCTCCATCCACTGTGTGTCCGTCCCTTGTCTTTCTTTGATTGTGTTTTGGATAGCTCGGGTTGTGTCACTGATAAGGCACGCGTTTAATCGATGTTGAGAGGTAGCCGTGGAGATGACACGACCCTCTCGACTGCGTAACCATAATTATGCCCACCCCCGTTATGCGGCACTTGATCGCAAACAACGTTTGATTTTTTTCCCCCACCTCTTAATTATTTTTTAATTAGCAGACTCTGAGAGAGAGAGTTGGAAACGCTAAGCACCGGAGATCATTCTGTGGTTAATTACGACACACACATATAATATGGATTTTCGGTGTATTGTGTTAAATATCGATGTGATGTGCATTATTTTCCATATGTCATCTTGAGGGGGTTACTCATGCAAACAGCATACCCTGCTTCCCTTAGGAAAATGAATTATGTTTTTTGTTATAGTAAAAGTGTCGGATGTTTTTGTATATTTATTGAGCACAATTGTGTTTAACTACAAAAAACACTAATACAAGTATTAATTAACTAATAAAGGTTTATTCAAGTAAAATGACAGCAATAATAAAGGAGTGAGTGTATTGTATAAATCTACACATTCCCCGCACTCTTAGCTTTAGTGGGGTGATGTTATAGTTTCTGTAGGTGTTTGTGGTGATTAAGATTACCATGACAACAGTAAGCAGCTGGGCTATAGAGGACGCTTAGACTCATTACCTACTATTTTACATATAAAGAAATATTTTTAACTCATAGTATGTATACACATATTCGTATATTTATATACCTTGAGTGCACTGTCACCTTGCATCTGCCAAATGCATAAATGTAAATCTGTATTCCTCTATGGTACACTACTTGTCATGCAGTAACAAACAAAAACTTGTGGAGGAATTCAAGTTTTTTATGTTTTTTCTATGTTTATGATGTGTTTTAAAAATGCTTTAAGTAAAACCACATACTAATTTAAAATTTAATACCATTGCTGAGTATTTTCTCTTTATAAAACTGTTATAAAGATACCAAAAGACAGTTTAAAAAATGCTCTTTGAAACTCCCCCGGTTTGTGATGTCATAAGCCTGTAACCAATCACATCAGCTAATTTGACTCCATGGATCAGTAGGTTCGGCCATAGATATGCAAGGATGGTGCATAGATTAGTCTCTGAATCAATCCGCTGTCAGTTTCATTCATATAAAGTTGGGCTAATTTGCATATTCATGTATCTGTATATATTTATTTTTCATTAGGGCTGTACAATGTGTGCATCAACTGTAGAAGTATTGTTTCTTCATAATAGCTAATGTATCAACTAATGGTCAAATACAGTATATTACAATATTTATGTAATATCTAGCATATGCCACTCAAATTGTAATTGCATGGAATGCTGTGTTTGCTAAATGATTGTATCCCAAAATGCATTTAGTTCCCCCTTTCGTTTAACATCGCTTTCTTGACTTTTTATTTAACTAGGCATAGGCTTATTTTAAGGTGTAAAAGTTGATGCGTCTCACCAGATTACTTGGGATTGGATCAACAAATTATTATCAGGTATAGAGAACTACGTGCCACTAAATAAAACATAAGAACAGTGAGGTCATGTGACATCAAAGCTTCACTGTTGCATACTGCTGCATAGTAGGCAGGACATGCATTAATAAATATGCTATATTATTAAGCGGTGTTTGCTAGATTTGCTAGATTTAAGTCTGTGATCGGTGTCGGCAGTCCTCGTTCGGTTGTCATTCTGTTATTTTTCTCCTCGGGATCTGTTTTTCTTCAGAGCAGCTGTTGATTTTATTGTTTTAGCATTCACATATTTAAGTACATGAGCCAGGCCATATGGTGGCAATTCACTGAGCCAGGACTAGAGAAATAGATAAAGATAGAGAGAACAGAAAAAAAAACGTAATTTCCTCCCATTCTGTGTCGTTTCCTTCTTATCATTAGCACTATTATTAGTCACGCTGTTGTTATGCTTGTTTAAGGTGAAGGTTTATCGTTCTCCGAGTGTATTTATGCTTGATGGTGCTGAGGTTGTGGGCAGATTTGAGTGTGTGCAGACAGGCACATTTTTCACCTGTTCACCTCCTCTCAGTCGAGCTGCCGTTCAAGGTCTCTGATACTTGCAACTGCACAGACATAAAACCAGCCACGGGCAATTTCAGCATCCATCTCACTGCATATACTGAGGAGAGAAGTACCTTCGTGGGAAAGCTATTTGTGCCCTTTGGAATCCAGGAAGGTTAACAATGGCCTTATTTGTACCGCAAAAAGACTGTTTTGAGAAATGATATAGGAAGCCTTGAGATATGATAGAAAAGAGAGGTTGTAAAATAAATCAGCGTGCGTGTTTGTGTGCGTGCACGTATGTGTGTGTGGTTGCTGATTTATGGATGATAAATGCACAGTTCTATTTTTGATAGTGTGAAGAGTGGTGGACTTTGACAGAAGAGTAGCTATAGCAACCTAACTCTCTTGCTTCATTGACAGAGTGCCAGTTTTAATGTTTTCTGGGTGAAATGTGGCGAATGAACTTTCTGAATGAAGCTAGATACGAATTATGGCCCAAATCTGGGCTTGGGAAGGAGTTATGAAGCAGTAACCAAGGGCATGTATCAGGGGGTCATCTATCTCCAGCACCTGTTTTCCAAGGCGGGTTTCTGTGTTTATTATAGCCCGTATATTATCAGACACAGCGGATTCTACCTGCAGTCACTGAAAAACTTTATTAGCTCCTTTTATACAATAGAAAACGTGCAGAAATGTGTGTCATGCTGTCGTCTAAACCTGAAAATCTAAGCCAAAACACAAGATAAATCAACCATTTGTTTTAAAAGCACAGTTCATCCAAAAATGAGAATTCTGTGATTATTTACTTGATTGTCATTTCAAATCTTAATGAATTTCTTTCTGCAGAACACTTGTGTCCATACATTAGAAGTGAATGGGTACTGTTGTTGTTTGGTTAACAACAACATTCTACAAAATATCTTATATTGTGTTCTGCAGAAGAAAGTAAAACAGGTTTGAAATGACAAGAGGCTGAGTAAATGATGACAGAATAGTTATTTTGGGATGAACTGTCCCTTAAAATATTTTGGAATCTAGAAAATGTGCTACATGTAAAATATTACATCAAAAAGGGATAATACCACAGGACTAAAATTCTCATTGATCTTTAGATAAAAGAGCTTGTTGTATTATAAACACATACTAACTTTTGGATCTATTTACTTCCTCAGGGCAAAACGACAATTTATTGAAACTTGGCTCTTATCTTTCTGAAGTCAGTCACGAACAGATCAACACACAAAATGTTTATGCGGCTCATGTATCAATAATGCCTTGGATGTCAAAAAGAATTGTCCATATACATCTCTTTAATATAACGCAGTATATGTAAAATTTGTTCCAGGCTGTATTGCTAAAGCTCTGCAAATCCTACCGAATGATCTCAACCTTTGCAACAGAAGCTGCTGTTGAAGGATGCATCATTAAAAACTATATTGGACCCAAAGGCGAACTTGCAGCCCATGTTATAATGGTTAATTCTGCTCCTCATCTCACAGAAGGAAAGAGAGAATTCTTAAAAAAACAGCTGAAATTTGTATTTATTTATAATGACTTGAGAGAAAATTATCATAACACTATAAATAATGAAATGTAAAAATAGATCTCGCATATTGGTTTAATTCACTGCACAAACTTTATTTTATGTGAATTAATCAACCTCATAGCATTAGAATATGTCAACTGAAATATTTTTCATGATGAGTTAAAGATGAAGCTCCTTCATACAGTTGGAGCTAATTAATGAAAGTAACCAAGGCAACACAGTGTGTAGACAATATTTGCAATTGTTGACAAGGTATCTCCAAATTAATCTTTACTGTTTATTATGGAAAGAACCAGCGTATTCTCACAGCAATTCCTAACTATTTTACGAGAGGTCTCATTTGTATGAATTTGTACGATGTAAATTGTAAAAAATATATGATATTTTTGAAAAACGCCATAATATAGCGCCTCCCCTAATCCCACCCCTAAACCTAACCATCACTGGCACGAAAGCATATTGCACGAATAATATTACATGACCTCATTCAAAGTAGCCACCTTGTAAAATTGTTACGAATTCCTATGAGATTGTGTCAGGAAAACTCTACGGGAGTAGACCAGGTACCTTAAAGTATGTGAAACTTATACTGTATAGTTGTGTTGGGGAAAGACTTTCAAAAATGAAATTATAAAATTTAAGCAGTGTTGGCCTACTTGTTGTTTAGTTTTGAAAGAAGGATCCCATTAGGCAGTGTCTCCAAGGTCTCTTGTTCTCTCTCTTTCTACCCGTCCTGTCTCCTCCCTGGTGTGGAGTGCTTGTGAAGTGCTTATGGTAAAAGTTCCATATGTTCTGCGTTAAAGGGCTGCTGTGTAGATATATGCTAATATAATAAACTGGCCCCGATTACACATTAAACACTTGATCCTGTACCCCCTCTCTCTCTCTCTCTGTCCCACTTGGTTTTAAAATGTTCACGAATTGAGACAGGATTTAAATAATTATAGTAACGATAAAATATACTATAAAGTACATAATAGTAATGTTTACACTACACGGTGAGGTCAAATAAATTCAGTCATACTGCTCACATTAAACTCTCTTTCATTATGAGTATCTTGTTTTTCATTTTGATAAGACTCTTCAATTATTAATATAAAGCTATCACAATTTATTCCGTTATGTTATTTAGTGGTTTTATTTATTTATATTAAAGGTCAAACTGAAATTTAGTGGTGAGGTTGCGAATTGCAACCAACGGCTCACTTCCCCTTCTCTGTTGAAGCACTATGGCGGCAGTTTGTCTGTTCAGGGCTGCTGTAGAAACAACATGGCCAATTTCATGTAAGAGGACCCGCTGTGTATGTAGATAGAAATAGCTCAATCTAAGTTAAAAAAAACATAACACTTCATTATGTAAGGTCTTTATACACCACTGAAGACAGTTATGTTGCATTTCCGTCCATACATCCTCCAAAACATTACACATTAGATCTTTAATATAATAAATATATATAGCAGGATCTGTGTACACAAGTGTAGTATGTAATATTGATTGTAAACATATAGCAGGTTGTATAGTTACAAAAATTCCACACCAATTATTTTTTTGTCAGGTAACCCAATAATGTGCTTCCCGTGGTGAGAACTAAATTATGTGGCTTTATTCAAGTCAAAAATATTATTTATGAGTGAGAACTACTGACAGCATTACGTTTTTTAAAGGGTTTGATCAAGTAGAAATGGATCCATGTCAAAAATGGAACACCATGCATATACATTGGTAACCAGTTTTCAAATTCTGTAAACGTATTGTTTATTCATTATCAGCTTGATGAAGCCCAGTTTGTTTGTTTTCACTCTCTCTTTTGTCAGCAGCAGTTATTTGTGTAAGTCTGGGTTTAAATGCCGTGTGTCAACAGGGCAGGTAATATTATAGATTGTTGAATGATTGATTCCGCACCTTTCCTGAGAGATTTCTGCAAATGCTGATTTTAAAATAGCTCACCTTTCCATATGGGATTTTTATGCCAGTTTCAAGCATGCGACACTACAGCGTCTTCCCCTAGACTGAACAAGATAATGTATTGTTTTTATGGATTGCCATGACAGCTGTTGCAAGAGAGCAATGACAGAGCTGGCATTCATTAGTACCTTGAGGATGTGACAATCGAAATTAGGTCTCTGTGATGTACCGGTCCATATTTCATCTCAAAGCTGGAGGCCTTACACTGCTAACGTTCTGTGTTAGGTAAGCCATGCTTCACGCAAACTATCGCTGTCAGGCGTGTCGGCTCGCAGTGTGTTCTAGCATGGATTAATGTGATATTCCTCACATTTGGTTTGTGCTTGTGTTGCCTTCTTGGCTTCGTCCCAAACTCATACCTCGTGCTGTCCCTACTCTCCGTTCTGGGTCAGTGCGTGTGTGTCGCTGTGAAGGGAGGGCTTGTTCATTCTGTGTCACCCCGCTGTTAACCAGATACCATTACCGAGGTTAAACCTTTTCATCTATCAGGACTATGATGATCAAACAGAGCCAACTCTGCGGCTCGTGCACAGGAGTGCTGTTAAACTAAAGGACATGCCAAAACAAGCACACGCACACACTCGCACGCGTGCAAGCAGGCGTACACGCTCACACACTGGGCATAGCTGGTAAAGACTCATCTGGAAGAAAAACCGTCTGTGTATCCAGCCGACCGAGTCTGCACCAGCTGATCGGTGTGTTTGTGTGTGCGTTCTTGGAAGGCAAGAAACGTTGTCCATTTACTCAACGAGACAACACGTCGAATCTTTGAATTCTTTGTCCACTAACGTGACTTGAATCAATACGCCGTGTTTGGTGTCGATACGCTGAGAGCCCATTCTGAAACTCACCTCACAGCTTGCAGCTTCATTTCTAAACGCAGCGCTTAAAGCAGCCAATACTACAGAGTTTTTCTGTACATTTCTGTACATACGTCCACACGACTGTCTAAAACCCATTCGCGATATTCAGTGGTAATTACGGAGGACTGCAGAAATAACCTACAACAAATCTATAAATACCTCAGATTCCATTTTTCTTGTATTGATTGATTCACTATCGAACAATACAGACAAGCAATGTTTAAACATTTACCAACCCATCATTTCCAGTCTGGTGAGTTTTGAGAAGCCATTTAATATAGAAGTATAGAGAGCTGGTTAAATATGTTTGTGTGATATTGCCGTTGTTATGGAAAAAGTCATTTGTTATTGATTATTTTCATACACATACACTACAGAGAGTGATTACAGGGGCTTTCAATTTCCAAACACGACTCAACATACATTATCATTTTCTAAATGTCTATAGGTTTTTGTAACCAATAGCTTTGTGTAATGTTTGAGATTCTGAAATGGGTCTTATTTGTCCAAAAAAAGTGTAACACACATACACAGACACAAATGTTGAAATTAACACTGTGTAGTTCAACCCCTGGCCCACAGAAACTTCTGGACACTCAACTCAAATTTGGCAGTAGCTGAGGGGTTTTATATAGACTCACATTAATCTTGTGGCCCTCAGAAAAAAAAACTCTTATTAACCCACATAACCAGAATAAGATAATTACCTTTGTTACTGCTCTTCTGTGTTTAATTCTCGGCGGGTTGAGTGTGTGTGTGTGTGTGTGTTTGTGTGTGTGTGTCTATAGGAGGGATAATATAATCTTTGAATTATGAATATTCTATTATCTCCTAATTAAGACTTATCATTTGCTGACGTTTTAATATTGCCGGTAACAAAGGGGGGTTTTTTTTTCAAAGAGGTGTCAAGTCAGCAAAAACAGGATGGTCACAAAATGTCATCACATACTTCATAGTGGACACATGAGGAAGAAAAAGGCTCCACCAGTGCGTGTAAAAAAATGGGAAGGTACTCTAGAAAACACTGAGACTAGCAATGCAGATCACAGCAGTGAAGGGATGGTCTCAAATGATGACACATTCCACTTCAGGAGCCTACGTTCTACCATGTTACACACACATCAAAGTGACTTTGATCACTGCACACAAACACACTGTGCAGGTAAACAGGAGAGAGTGAGAGAATGGAATACTAACGCCGGTTACTGGTTACTGCGTTCTATAAATGGTATGTAAAACAGTATGCAACGTGGGGATCATTTCAAATGGCAGTATGCTGGGTTGCTTGCCTGACCTCTCTGTTTTGCATAAACAAACAGGGTTATTTTGCACTTCTAATCCTAAACCTAAAAAAAACATCTTAACTTCTGGCAGACACTGGGCAATGTTAAAAATAACATTCAAAATTACTTCTGGTTCATTTATCATGCTGGAAATAGTAGGTCAAGTCGAGTGAATTGCATTGTGGGAATGGCTCATAATATCTTGATCTGTTCTATACTACACATTTTGGCAATTGTAGTAGGTCATCTGGGCGTCTCATGCATGCAGAAAATTAGCATACTGTGCACTGTACTTGAATAGCGCAAGTGGTACTGTATGGTAGGATGTTTTCCAAACATAAGTCTTGTCTATTAGAAAGAGTTCAGTGCGCTGTAATAATCCCTCAACGGCTGTGTGTATTTTACAACAAACTTGCTATAATGACAAAAGACCCTTCAAAAACTGAGTTTTGTCTATTTGAGGAGAAGCTTAAAATAGCAGATAAAACCTCTCGTGACATTCCGCTCTAATTTTCGTTACAATTATGTTGAATGTAGTGGTACACCCAGACATTCTGACAGACTGATCCACAGACGGGCTGGCAAACTTGAATGGCGTGGAAACCAGATTTTGTCCGAAATTAATAGTGCTTCCGGTGCACTAGGACGTCTACTGTATACTGTACATTTTGGAAGATTTGTATTGTTAAAAATCTCAGATTTTTACTACATGAAAACATTTATTGATTTCTGGTTATTTACTAGAATATATTACAATATTTAAAGAACAAAATACTCAACAATTGTGCAAGTTTAGAAGAACGACAGTAATGGCACATTAATTATATTTGAACAAACAAAAAAATAAGAGTTCATTAGTAAACGTTTTACACAGCCATGGGGCAGTCTTCCAGACGGATTAGTTTACCCCAGAATAGTTTAGGGATTTGTTAAATTAGGACATGTAAGTAGTTTTTACAAACATACCTAACATTCCAAAAAACATGAGAAAAAAATGCACTTATGTATTTTAAGATATGTCACTGCTTACTATTTTCAGACAGTTCTAACATTTATTTTCCTCTAGGACTCGTGTTAGTTAGAGTTTCTTGATCAAAAACAACTTGCAATATCTTAAAATGTACAGAATCAGCACAATTATTTGGTCTCAGATGCATACAGTAATGATTTTGTTAATGAACTTAAATATTCTACTTTAACAAAGGCCTAGTTCTGGTTTAAGATAATCCTTGTCTGGGGAAACTGCCCCTAGATGTACCGTACCAGAAATGGAATTATGTATATAAGTGTATGTCTTGGAAAAATGTTTGGACAAAGTCTCACTTAAAATGTTGGCATGCCATTGCATTAGTTAACAAGATATGAAACAAAGAGGCATTTTGTAATAAAAAATAAGTTTTAAATAATGTAGTTGTCAAACTAAGGGACACATGTTCATAATGTGATGCACAGCTGTGTTTACTGAGGAGCTGTGCGAGTTTATGATACAAATGACACTGAGATGATGATTTTTAATGCAACATTGTTAATCATTCTTCCTTTGAAAAAAGGAAAAAAAGTCTGACATCATTTGTTTGCCAACTGATATGATATTTGCATTAATTGATTTTCAAAACAGGCTTACTGTAAGTGTTTAAATGTTTTTGGAGCCACTGTATAGGATTGCATAATTACATTATTACTGGATCTGTTTTAGAGTTTGTGTGTTTAAATATAGCATCATACATATATTATTAGGATGTATGGTATTTTTAGCTGGTTTGCTTAGTAATTTATCATTAAACTTCTAGAAAATACCACTTTCGTAAAGAAAATCAATAGCTGTTATATATAAACACATGTCCTTTAAAACCTTGTATCTCCATATTTCATGATTTGAATTTTTTGCCATAAACCATCATTATTAGTCAGCCCTTTTTGTGTGTCACTGGGCTTTGCAAATAGCTAACAAAAAAGTATTACCAAGTTCTTGTCAACTTTAAGAACACTGTATTTAATCATTTAAAAAGTACCGTGTTTTTTAATTCCCTTAAAAAAATCCATGATATTTGAACATCCAAGGTTCGAGAAGGAAAGAGAAAATATTTGTGAAATCATTCCATTATAACTGTACATACACACAATGATTGTCTACAAAATAAAAGATTTTGGTTCTGTTGGTTGACCAGCCAATATACAACTCTGTCTAACGCAGTGACTGGAATCAGGTTTACAGTGTGGTGTGTAGAAATATTGCTGTAGATATATAGTTCAGAATCAGCCTTACAAGAGATTGAGCTGTATGACATCAGCGGAGTGGGCAGAAAATACTGGAAGTTATAAAAACACGTGGACAGTAACTGCAGGAGAGAGCTCACTCCCTTGGGCAGGGGGAGAGGTGGTGAAATACACACAGAGAATGTGTGTGGTTTTATAGATGAGAGAGAGAGGTAAAGAAACAGGCAAAACCAGAGAAAGCGAGTGTGTTTGTGTGTGTTTGTGTTCTGAGTGGGCTTTTCTTCTGCTGTGAACCTCCTCATTGTTATGCAACTCACATAGCGAGAGACTCACCCTGGACAGGACAGCAAAGTGTTTTGGAAAAGACTCTCTCTCCCTCTCGCTTAGACACACACACTAGTGCACACACCTGGGTCTCAAGGCTGTCTCTTTTCAGAGCTCACTTATAAAATTTGCACACATACACACACATTCCGTCTCTGAGTTTAAAGGAATATTTCACCAAAAAGGATAATGAAAATTCTGTTAGTATTTACTCATGCTGTTCCAGACCTGTATGACTGACTAACTTTAACCTGTGAATTGTCTTGATCCCTCTTTTCAAAACAGTAAAAACACATTGAGACAGAAGTAATTAAGCTCCAAAACTTGCAAAAAGCACCATAAACGTATATAAAATGTAGGTCATAGGTCTCATTAATAGTCGTTTTGCTATAATGCCCAGTGCCATCTCAAATATAAACCAGATGTGAATGCTTTCAAATATGAAAACTGTTCAGAGTGAATAATGGCTTACATTTCCGGCTATTCCTGACAACAAAGCTGTAATATGGCTGCATGCAGTATGCAGAAACTATTGGGCAAAACTTGTACGGTATTTGTAAGACACTAATCTGAGACATCACAAACATACTGCAAAACATTTTCTTTTGAATTCCACAAAAGAAAGAAAACCACATGGACATGTAACGAAAAAGAAAAGACGAGTAAATGATAACTGAGTTTTTATTTCTAGTTGAGCTATTCCTTTAACTGAAGGTGTTCCTAAAGCCACATAGTCCACCGCCGTCAATAGCGCACGCAGTTTTTCGGGGCGGACTTTAGGACCATGGAGAGTTCTCCCACAGTAGCGAGCGCACACAGCGCGTCTTGAAGAGGAAACCCCCACAGGAGCTCTTGCTGCCGGATACCTGAGACATCTCACACCGTCCCTTTCCTCGCGCCGCATCCGATCGACGAGCGCACGGCGCGCCAAGGAATGCGCAGGACTGTCCGCTGGACGAGGGCGCGCGGTCACGCCATGGGCCCCCCTTCATGAGCGTTTCTATTGCGTTGTGATACCGTAAAGTCATAGAGACCCTTGGAAACCTTTTGAATTCTCCTTCAAGCATCCTCTGTATCGGAATAAACTCAGCTGGTGAATTTGTCTTCGGATGGATCATTTGGTCAGATTCCCCATTCATCGTGATGCGCGCTCGCTCCTTTTTCAAGTGTCTTATTGACTGACCGTGGATCAATTTTTGGACGTGGGCTGACGGTAAGCTCGTGCTCAGTGTTAGTTTACCTAGCGAAGTTTGAAGTGTGTGTGTGTGTGTTTTGGAGAGGTTCATGGCGATGCGGGGGTGGCGAGTTGATCTGCGCTAGCTCGTGAAGATGCCAGTGTACTTTAACCTTAACGAAATAACATCTAAATGTGGAGTTCAATGCACGGTTTATGACAACTCGTTTTAATGAAGGTATAATTCTAGGCAGATACTCGAGAGAGCGTCAAAAATGCCCCGGTTGTCTTTCAGAAAATCGAGAGGAAAAAGAAATGATTTCCATCACGAAAATTTGGCCGATAGCGTCACTTTGACATTTTGATGTCAGTCAAGAACAACCCTCCACTTCCCATTACAGTAATGCGAAAATAGTAGTTTTTATTTTCTACATCATGCAAAGTATTTAACGTCAAACATCATACAGTCGTGTTTGCTGTACTTTCAATTTTTTTGCTGATTTTTCAATTCTTTGTGCAGACATATTCGTATTACTGTATTACAGTATAGCCTACAATGAGAATCTTCTTTAATAATGACGAGAAATACAAACTTAAAAGTAACGCGTCCGTCACGCTAATGAGAATGAGCATACCGTGTCCTTATCATTTTTAATTTCGTGTTAAGTTATCAGATTTTTCCCTCTGATTCTTTCATAAACTGAGATTCGTTAACACCTCGATATAAGACACAATTATCCGCGCAAAAAATATACGATTCTTTTATAAATCGTCGTCTTTACATTATTGGCAAAATGACGGTACAGTGTTTATTCCAGTTGCGCTACTTATGAAAGCACACTATCAGTATATGGTTATTTTCTCACATTTTAGCATGGTTGAATAAATGTGAAATAAAAACGCAATTGTGCGGCACCGTTTGAGGTGGCTTGTTTAAAGGCGGTGTTTGCGGGAGTATTGCACCCTCCTGCGATGGTATGGACAGAACACACACACACTCACACGCACTGCAGTGGCGTCTGATCACAGTCTGAGAAAGAGAGAGAGAGAGAGAGAGAGAGGGCAAAAGGAAGAGAACAACAATCTGCTCCTGCTACAGTTTAAATCTCTTGTGAGCTTTTCTCACTTGAAGCTGTTAACCCTGAGTCGTTTTTTTACCCTGGGTAAATTTACAGTAATCTTGAGTTACATTGTTCACTGTTCACAGTGTATAATCCTGCTGGACAGTTGTGTTTGTAAACCTTGGATTAACGTTCTTGTTTGCATATTTACAATCTTAATACTTTGGATACTTTTTGGACCAAATGTTAAATTGTCTCCCCTCAATGTATGTTTGCCGGTACTGTTTGGTAGTAGATACTGAAACTATCACTATTGTACGCTTATATTTATGATTTACTCAAATTTCGGTTTAGTTAATGGCTATTTGTCTGTTGCTTTATCATTTGATATTGCAATTGCTGTCATTTTGTAAGGATATATCATATATTAACCAAGGGTTAAGCATAGAGGGTGTTTCAAATCTCTCAAAATTTCTTTGAGGAAATGTATAGCAGATAAATAAGTTGCTGCTGTTTTATTTGTTTTGGAGATTCTTGGTGGTTGTATAGACTAAAAGCATTGTTAATGCACATTACAGGGTGTGGGGGTGCACTGAACAATGCATAAGAATCAACAAACCCGAGGCATGGAAATTAAGACATGTCATGGAGGAAGAGCTACGATTCTGTTCCAATGAATTTTCATAAACACGCACAGCCCTCCCTTCCCTTGTGCCACCCACCAAATGTTTCAATCCAATGTGTAGCCATACTGCATTTGTTATCGGATCAGTGTCAACAAGTCAATTTCTTAATACTAATAATTACTATCCCTCAGACGTGTGCCAAGAATCCATATATGAAAATTGGACAAAAATGACTTTGACAGTCCCATTGACTCCTCTTAAAGAAACTGTCACTCAGGTTTGGATGTGGCATCAGGCACGGCTCGTGTTTATTGTTTATGTGTGTGTGTGTGCACATTTATAAAGAATGCATCTATTCCCATGGTGTGGCTCTTATTGCCTACGGTCAGTTGGAAGGAGGACACGCACACACTTTAAGCTATGTGGAGCAGAGGGGATCCAAGAAGATCTGGCTTTGGTGTGTGTCATCATCACCGGCAGCATTTGGATGCCCTATTAATAAGGAAGGCATGTTCTGTCATGAGCTTATTTTTCGCCCGGAGCATTGGTTAGCCACTTGTCGATAAAATCTGTGAGGGAGATATCGCAGAAGCCAGCAGGAAACCAATAAGCGTTAAGATGCGGCCGTCTTTGATGCGATCGGTGCAATGATTGGTCATTTGACTTTGAGGTGTTCTGAAAGAACAGCTATGTCTGTCTGGATGAGCTAAAGCGCGTCTGTCAGAACGTTCTTAGCTCCGATACATCAGCAGGTCAAATCAAGATCACGTATCACTTCTGAGACAAAACCACTTTGACTGTTGCCTCGATCCGAGGAAAGTTAAAAGTCATGTCTGCGGCCCCCCTGATAAAAGCATGCATGTGTAATTTAAAGCCTGCGCCGCCATCAATTTTTCAAAAACCTGCTTTAGCACAATGCACACTCCGGTTGAACTCCAGATTAAAGAGCTTTGCTGGGTAAATTGGAGTAAACAGGTTGGGAGTCTGTTGCTCTTTTGATTTTGATGTGAAATGGCTCGTGTGGCAGAAACAGTCATTGTTATAAAATGGCACAAAATCTTGGATGCGTTCATCTTGTAAAGCGGTATATTGGTTTGTATGTTTGTGTGCACGAGTGTGCGCATGAACAGGAGATGGTTCTATTGTTTTCCCGGCAAACAAAACACACTCTCGAGAACCCCAGTTTCTATGGGACCACTTTGCCGGGCACAATATCAATAAGAAGCTTCTGCTATCTGTGTGTGTGTGTGTTTGTCGGCATGTGTGCATAATGAGAATAGTATGCTGTGGGAAAGCCCTCATTATAAAACAGTTTGAGCTCTCAGGCCATTAAAGTCAAGTAGAGAGAGAGCGACGGAGAGTGTGGAGGATACTCGGGTGGATTGCTGATGATTGAAACAATAAGCTCGGTCTCTATTGTCTTGTCAGTAATGACCGCTATTGGAATCCTTTGGGATGAGGGCTGTTGTCAGCTCTTGTTCAGGTGATGCTTGTGACCTGCGGTTCATTGATCGGCCTCTCAAAAGAACAGTAATCGATTGATAATAAGAGAAGAGATAGCATTGATTTTGGGTTGGCGAGAAGTTGCGGGGTCTTTTTGGAAAGTCCAAGTGGGTTTCATGTGAAAACATGTAGTGGCCTTCTTTGAAGCGTGGATACAAAGTTGAGAATCATCATCACCCATTGGACCTCATGGGGGGTTAAAATCTGAAGGATGACACATGCACATAAATAAATACACAATGATGGTGCCTCATATATATTTGTACACGAGTGTGCGGTGCAAAATATGCAACTCAAATTGATGCACGCACGCATAAACTCATTTACTGCTGGATTTCCTGTGGCTGATGAAGTCTGACATGCAATCTTTCCTTGAGTTTTTTTCAAGCCCTCTTTCTCTCTATTACCGTCACTTTCTATCTCCCTTAAGACTGTCAAGCTGTCAGAACCCTCACTGATTCCCACCGAACGGTATTGAAACCTGCCGTGTGTATGGTGGCGAGCGCACGTCGGTACGAGTGTGTGTATGTGGAGACCCGATTTAATCTCATATGCAAGGAAGGTATCTGGCACTTGCAGTATAACAAGAGTTCTCAAGTCTATGAGGCACTTCTTACCCTGATTCTAGTCAAAAAATACTTCTGTATATTTCTGTTACACCCTCGCTCATTCATTTATACATTATTGATTTCAGACAGACAGTAAAACTCAACACCTGATCTCACTTTATGGGCGCAAAATTTCTCGATTTTATTCGCACGGCTCGCGGTGGCCGCGATTTGATGAGAGCCTCATTTTGCTCTCTCTTGTCATTTAACCTTGAAATATAAGCCTGCGACAAACGCGCTGGATTCGAAGCCTGACAACGTTTGATGGAATTGGGTATCTGAATCCATTTTCTGTCCTCTCTCCATAGATGGGATGGTGCAGGCATTTACTTCCACGAAACTGAGTCAGGAACCTAGTCATCAGTCAGAAAAGGAGCCCAATAATGACAGTAATTCTGAAAACATTGGATGGGTTGAAGATTTGGATTGAACTAGAATACTAATTTCCCAAAGGAAGAAATGTTTTATTTGAGAGCATAGTCAGCTGTTAAAAAAAAGAAAAATCTGCAATTTAGCTAATGCATTAGGGAATCACAAACAAACAATGAATCCGTTACAGCAGTTATTAACCAAGGTTTATATTCCTTTATAAATTATGCTGTTGTTCATTGTTAATTCATGATCATTCATAATAAATTAACCGATGGTGTTTCATACAAAGTAATATTTGAAAAATGTTCAAGTCTATGCATAAATTCACTTCCACATTCGATTTTCTTTTTCATTATTGTGATTCCATGTATGAGGCTTTGTTGGCGTGGTTCTAATTTTAAAACTACAATTATTGGAGTAGTACAAAAGACTTCATTAGCGTTATGCTGATATTTGATTGGAGAGGTTGTTTGTGTTATGCTCAGATTTGTTTGGATCATGGTTATGTTAAGAGTACTGTAGTGACTGTTATAGATCTTTGTCAAATATGATTGTTTTGGACACTGGAGTGTCTTTGGTGAGTAATGACATTGGTGATGCTTTGTATAGTACGTTCAAGTATCATTTTAAAAACTGTGTACTGTCAGATGGTTATTAGACTTGGATTTCTGATGAGGTGTTTTTCCGGTAATGTCAAGGTGATACTCCTGTTTTCAGATGTGATTTTCTTTCCCTATTCTGTTTTATTGTCTTTATATATGTTAAATTAAAATAGCCTTTATGAGCATGACTGTATTATGGAAGCCCAGAGGAAAATGCATTTGCTCTGTGGTGGCTCTTTCAAGTCTATACTGATTTAATGAAGCTCTCGGTTGTGTTTCGTTTAAAGTTCCGCTTCAGATTTTTTCTTGTAAAATTCATAGCATGTAGCAAGAAAATTAGTCCTGGAAGGTGCTAATGATTAAAGGTCAAGTTCATATTGTTGATGTTTTAATCCTACACAATCTGAGCACTGTTTGAGACATTCAGACCTTCACTGAAACTAACACGAGGAATGCAAGAAAAAATTGACAGTACATACATACTTTCTTCCTTTTTTCATCATTTACTTAATTGCTATCTTGGAATCAACCGAGAGGTTTCATTTGTTATTTTTCTTTCCATGACTCTCAGTTTACTTAGCTTACAACAGTGATGATCAAATTGTATATTAGCACTTAAAAACAAACAGTGAGTCAAGATGTATTGATTGAAACCTCATTATTAGCATACAAATTGCAATGGCTCACTTGTTAAGCTTTTGTGCTAGACGGAAAATTGAAGTTACAAAAACTCCCACCATGTTTTTATGATCAAGCTTAGTCTTAGGCTGTTATAATTCAATTTTTATTGATGTTTTTCATCTAGAAAGAAAGAAGAGAGAATTGTAAATCATATTTTTGCTAAAGGTCTTCTGCCTTTTGGTGTATGCTTTTTTTGTTGCTTGACATTGCCTTAAGTTATAGTTTTCATACTCATACATTGACATTTCAGAACCATCCGCCAGCGGGATTCCTAATATCAAGAAACACTATAAAAGTCCTGTAATTCCAGAACTGGGGCGGTCATTATATTCCCTAAGAATTTGTCATTTGTAAGTAGTAATGTTTTTAGTTTCTAGACTTGTGTGATAAAATCAGTCTGTCAATTCGATGGTAATGGCCTTTACTGTAAATCTCAGGCCCTTTTGAGTCTTACTGGAAACATTTGTACACTAATAAATGGAATCATTAAAATCTATTCTTTCTAAACAATAGCTGTCATAAAGCTTAAAAAAGATAAAAGCACCTCCAATCTCTACAAATGACATCACAATTATAAAAAGGAATGGAAATTCATCGGACAAAAAGTACAAATGATCTGGGGGTCAAACATATGCACCTTTTATCATGTCATGTTAGATGTCATTTAAATAGAAGACCTTACGTTTCTCTGACAGTCGAACTCTTTCTGGTTTGCCATCCATTATCTTTGCTGGCCTTTTAACCATTTATCTGTTCTTTTTGGACTTTTGACTGAGAATGCGTCTGTCTGGCGGGGGGATTTGTGGTGCTGTGTGTCTGGAGGTGGTGTAGGAGAGCAGTAATACTCAATAATTAATCACCATCAGCAGCGCAGAGCATGGAAGAGTACTCAGGGGTCCCTTGTTAGCCGGGGCCGATCAGTGGAGTGTGAACAGTCTGCAAGCCACTTAAACCACATATACACTTGATCAATATACTGAACTTCAATTCATATAGGGACCACGGAAAGACAGATACACGTGTGTCTCTGATGGTCACAGTGGAGCGGCTGTAGTCAAGGTTACGTGTGCACTAACAAGTCCACGACATAAACAACTTTAAGGAGTCTGTATGGGACTATATTTATTGTTTCTCATTTCCTGCTTATGCACTCAGTGACACACACTCAAACGCACACACACTTCATACCCCCGAGCGTGTTCGACTTCTACTTTGATATTTGGCTGGCACGGAGAAGCTGGAACTGCCACAATAAATAATGGAGTCCACAAAGACCAGCTTGGTCTTTATCATTTTTTCATACTTGCACAAGCCCACACCTAGGGAAACGCACATATGTGCAATACCGCGTCTATTTGCCTCACTGTCATATATGTAACGTCTGAATATAGATGCAGGACTGGTTGTCCTTGAGTCATTCGTTCTGCTGTGTCGCGAGCGTACGTGTGTGTGTTGGTTTTAATGGTGTGTGTTTCTCTGTTCATAACTCAGCACTCTTCCTCCAGGGGCACTGTTATATTTACCGCATGGTAAATGTGTTGACTGTCAGGCCTGGAGGTGTGGAGAGTTTAAATTGGATTAAATCATAAAATCACCACATCAATCATTCACAGCTGGTCCTTCCGCAACACGCCTGTCCGCACGCGTGCATGTGCGCGAGCAGCTGCACGCACGTGCACGGATATTAGCTCGAATGAGAAATAAGGAATACCTTCTGTACACATCCTTCACTGGACCGTAATTGAATTGCCGGTGGTGACTGTGAAGAAAGCATCGTTCATAGACTGATTTGATCTTTGAAATGTTCAGCGGAAGAGATTGTGGAAATGTGTGGCTGTATTATTAGTGGGTTTCGCTAAGGCAAGCATCTCTATTACTTTTGAACAAGCCCTGAACCCAAATGTTAATCTCTCTCATTACCGATAACTCAAATTGTGTGGGTTTTTGAGGTGAGGATTGCCTTTTTTATGGAAGGAATCTGACATTTTTTGCCCCGCGGATGATGAATTTATGGAAAGCCAGAGTCATATCTAAGGCCCAGAATATTAAAGGTTTTAGGATATGAGGTCTTTTGAATCAGGCTGTTAAGCAATCACTTTACAACACACTAAATTTCACTCAGAACAGAATAAAAGCCGCATAGCAACACTCTATGAACCGGCTAGAAGGGGAGGAAGTTTTACACATCTCATGTTTAACGAAAATGCAAAAATGTAGATCAGACTGATGTTTTACCTTGATGTTACGTTGCATACCAAATGATGTCAGGGATTCATTAAAGCTTTAATCAATGGTCCCGTACACATAAACTGCTGGCTTTGAAAATGTGAAATCCTAACATTTTACCTTTTCCCGATTTTTCAGTCTCTTTGTGTGTCTCTCTCCTCTTTTAGAACCTTGAGATTATGTGTGGGAGAGGGATGATAAGCCCTTTAAAGAGATCACAAGAGCACTTTCTCTCTTTCGTCCCTCTGTCTTTTTAACACACACACACACGGACACATCAACACACCCACACACACATACAAAATAAAGTCTATTAACCTCTCAAATGCTACTGTTCCTGATTGGATTCAGACCTTCCAGTGTCTGAATTTGGCATGCAATTCATCATCAGTCGAATGTTATTGTAAGATAATTGCGGTTGAACAGGAGGGGTTTGCGCACACTTATTAAGTTTACATTAATTACGTTAAATAGATGGGAAATGGGTTATAATAGCGTTTTTGGATCGGGTGTAGCATATGACGTATAAGAACTTGGAGGGAATTTTAAGAATGCAGTTTAGCTGCAGGGAGTAATTTAGGGCCCACAAAGTGACAGAAGCTGTGCATCATAGGGTATATCATGGTGACGGGGTTGTGAAAAAGGGATTATGAATCTGAAATGTTGTTAAGGTGACTTATCTACCAGAGACCTGAAAATAAACTGAGGCAGATTGGGAGTAATTGACAAAACCTGTCAAGCACGGAGTGTCCAGCAGTGTGGTTCACTCTATCTAAATCTTAAAAATGTTCTTATATAATTGTCGACATTTTTATGTATAAAATAGAAGTAAGAATGTGTCATTCTGCAGGGCTATTTAAACAAATAAATGATCAAAATTTCAACTACCCAGTACATTTGAATTATGAAACCAAAGTCTGTGTGTCTTTATTAATGAATATTTCAGCCAATTGCATGTTTGATGGACGTTCAGATGTCATGTAGGTCTTTCTAATCTCCTCATTTATTCTGTCACTTTGAAATGGAGATGAATTGCGGTATTTTATCTCGTTTGTTGACTAGTTTGATTAAAATGAACATTGGGATTTTTATATTATATTTTCTTTCTCATCTCTGAGTCTTGGTTATATGGTGAAATGATTCATAGCAGCTTGTCTTGGAAGCACACAATGGACTGCTAGACTTTACCTGGAGCTGTGAGTAAAGAGTGCAAAAGAATATCCTCATAAATTGTTATATGTCTAGTGGTTATATTTCTTTCCTGTGAGCGTATAGAATACGTATGTCCTTTATTACTCAAAGGAAAGAGAAAACAAAAATGTAATAATTGTGTGCTTATTCTGTTATTGGAATCATTTGGTTTCCACTGAAAATAGGCTTCTGTTTTCTCTCAGATATGGAAATCGTATGGCCGCTGTGCACAGCCAGCTAACAGAGATTAAAATAGATTTCAAATATTAACACAGAACTCAGGTGATTGAGTGGCTGTGTGGCAAGGCACAAAAATCAGATAAAATATGAAGAAGTCTAATGTTAATATGATTTGACCAAGAAGATTGTATCTCTCTCTTTGCTTTGTCTCAAGCATATATAAAGTAAAAAGCAGAAATGTCTGAATTTCTGAGAAATTCAATTTTGCAGACTGTGTATGTTACTACTGGAATTGGTAAATTTGAGTACAGAAGGGGTGAAAATCCATTATAAATAAATTAAACCTTGCAACAGGTAAACTAACTTCTATAATATATATGTAATAATATAGAGCTGCGGAAATAATAAGAAAACATTCCACATTTTCATTTAATCAGCATTTTAGACGTACTGTGGCCATTCAAGTCCAGTGTCTGTTGAATTTCAACAAAATCAAACCTCAGGACTGACAAAGTCATTCAACAGCAATGTGAAAGACTGACAGCGAGGTCAGGTTATCACATAAAAGCACACATTTGACTTTTTTTACTTTTCCTAAATACATACTGTCTATTAATTTTGTATTTCTTAGAGTGATTATGAACTTGTTTTCTTTGCAGTGTTTGAGATCTGAAAAAACACAGAGAATATTTTCTGTTATTTTGACCTGCTTCTCCAGTTTTCATTTTTGCAAATAAATGCAAATAGAAACAATATCAATGTCTCAATGGTTTGGTGCACATACAATGAAAGTTATCGGGGGCTATTGTTGTGTGGTTACCAGCATTCTTCAAAATATCTATGTTCTGCAGAAGAAAGAAAGTCACACAGGTTGGGAATAACATTTTTGGCTGAACTTTCCCTTTAAACATGTTTCTCAGAAGTTAACATGATAGACCAGTCAAACAAAAGCAATGTTTGAGCCTGCTGTAAGACCATCATCAATATCCATGCTGGTCCAGGTTGTTTAATTGTTTTGTAAGTGCGTTCTGGTGCTGGCTTTTAGACCCCCAAAAAATGTCAGCAAATAAGCCTGGATGAATCTCCCTGGGCAAACAAGTTAAAACACCCGGTGGGTAAAGCAACCCGGCAGGATCCAAAACACAGCATATGTTGGTAATCAGCTGCAAGTTGTATGCGGTAAAGCCAGCTATTGGCTTTTTCATAGTTGTCTCCGCACAAGGATCAGAGAAAATGTTTAACATCAATAAATTCACATTTTACCTTTTAATCCTGAGTTTACATAGAAAGCAGATGCATCATTTCATGCAGGTTTGCTGGTGATTGTTTGTTATCTATATAACATGTGAGGTTTGTCTCTGTACTTCCATCAGGGCGGTGAAGAAGATGACAGCTCTCAACCCAGTGCTGTTTCTGCTCTGCGGTGTCTCTGTGTCTATGACCCTGAAGGTTGTATCGAAGAGAGGCTCAGGTATGTCCAGTGTCTCTCTCTCTTTCTTATTAATCACAGAGGGCCGCTTCAATTTTTAAAGCGGAACATCAAATAGTATTTTACGCCATAATGAAAGCCGCTATGCTAAACTGTGCTCACTGGCCATGTGACTGTATGTATTAAAGCTTGATTTAATGCAATATTGACGGTGAAGGTCATTTGTGTGTGCTCAGAGAGTGTGTGTGTGCTTTCCCTCATGCATCACCGAACTACACATACACACAAATGGAAACACGTGTAAACACACACATGTAATTTTTTAACAGAGAACAGGTTGGGAAGAGAGTAGTGCCAACCCATCTGTCAGAGGTGATACTCTAATGTGTGTGTGGGGGGGGGTCTGTGGGTGTGGGTGTTTTAAATGGTGAGAAATGTGTGTGTGTGTGTGCGCGTGTATGACTGACTAGGCAAAAGAGCACAAAATGAGAGCCAAGACCACCGTGTACTCCAGATAATTAGGTGCAGGGAGGTGTTATGAGTTCAGCCGCAGTTTGATGTTCCTCAGGACAAAATATTATTTCCTGGTACTTGGTTTTTTTTCCAATAGCATAATGAGCGCACAGAACAAGAGTTACTCAATTACCGAAACTCAAGCTGTTCACTGAAAAGGATCTAAAAATATGAACCCTACTTCATTGTTGGCTAAAAGAACGGGTTATAGACATATTGCGGGAACTTTTAAGTACATGTTCACTTCATTCCCTTAAATTGAGCATGAAACGGCATTTGCAACCAAGTGTGTTCCTAAAAGGGCTTTTTTCTCAAATATGAACATTTTGTTGTCATTTACACACCCCTCGTGTTATGACAAAGAATAATTCATACACTTGTTTTCTAGTACAAATATAAACAAATGTAAATCAAGATACATTTACTTGATTTTATGCAAAACCCCGAAGCGAGTTAGTATTTTTGGACTTCCGGTTCCATCGCTCCCATGTCTATGTTTTTTTTCAATGGTTTTTGGCAAATCGCTCGAAATATGGTCTGTGGTGAATAAAAACTCCAATATTTTTTCACGTTTATTCTATGACATAAAACACACCAATTATAACCCACTTGTGATTTTTTGAAGCCTTATTGTGTTTTAAAAACGGCGGTTGCTAACAAGTTGCTAAAAGTGACTACTTCCTTTGGCGGGGACGTTAGACGTCATCGCGCATATAAAGCTCACAAATAATGCGCTTTGTGGTGGTAATGTGGATTTAGAGCGACCTTAATTGTAGTCTGTTGATAGCATTGTGTTAGCTTTTTACTTCTTCCGATTGTATTTCCGGCTTCAAAAGTAACAAATGTTGTGTCAACTTGTAAAGATTATCTTGATAGACAACACGTGCAAGTGTCGTAACCCTTTGTTAAACACAGAGCTTATTTTTGCCAAACTTTCCCAAAGTCTATTGGGGAGATGCATAGGCTTTCGATCGAGGGAACCCGTGTGCCGCTAACTTTTGGGTTGGTATACAAAAACACGTCATCTCTCTGGCTACCTATTGACTTTGTTCATTGTGAAGTCTAGTTGTATTATGCATGTTTCTATACCTGCCTTTGGATTACCCG
Source organism: Triplophysa dalaica (assembly GCF_015846415.1). Taxonomy (NCBI): domain Eukaryota; kingdom Metazoa; phylum Chordata; class Actinopteri; order Cypriniformes; family Nemacheilidae; genus Triplophysa; species Triplophysa dalaica. The sequence goes on along the minus strand of NC_079549.1, from coordinate 15,154,577 downwards.
TGCATGTTTGTTTAATTGAGAATGTATGTTTACCTGTGGAAATTACCTGTTGGATTATCACCTGTCGTTTGTTCATCTGTTCACCCCTGGATTAAATTATCATTTCATAGTTCATTTTTAAAGATAAATTTGGAAAATTCTTACATTTTCTAGGTCACTTTCCTGGTCAAGTAAATGTATTTTGATTTAAGAATTTTGAGATTAAAAAATGCTTAAATACAATTTTTGCAAGTTGTCAAACCAATATGACTTTCTTCCTTAAAAAGAAGAATAAAATGTAAATAATGCTGTTGCTGCTTTTTATACACAGTCAAAGTAAATGGGGACTGAGCCTGTCAATCTGTAACATTTCTGCATAACATCTTCTTTTGTGTTTGACTGAAGCAGGAAAGTCATATTGGTTTGGAATAACATGAGGGTGCTCAAATGATGCAGATTTCTTTAATGTTAAGTATTTTGGAATGAAACAAGCTATATTTAATTTTGGCCATGGGGAATTGAATGAATCATGAAAAGTGGGCATTCCATAGCAGAGTCGTGGTAGAGCAGAATGTGGGTTTGCTAAAACAATGCCTAAACAGCTATTTAGCTATTGTTGAAAATAGAATGGCCCTTGTTGCTAGGTGACATCAGGCGAAAAGGAAAGTCGTTTCAGAGCTCATTACAGCAAGTTATTACATTTGAATGATGATGAAAGATTACGAAGAAAAACATTTTTTTGAAATAACGTCTGCTGATGAATCGTGCACAATAAGACCAGGGACGTGACGGGAATTTCGTGGAGACTTTAAAAAGCCTCTTTCAGGTCGTGTTATGAGAACACTTTTCAATGCAGCCGTGTCCCTGTAACTGAAGAAACATGCTGCTTGCAACGCCAGGATCAGTAGTTCAATTCCCAGCGATCGCTTATACTAATAAAAAATGTATACCCAACAGGCACTGTAAATTGTTTTAGAAAGAAAAATCTGCCGAATGTGTGAAACGTGTAAGATCACTTCAGAGTCTTTGGAGCTTGTTTTTGTTAAAGAAGCTTTGAGCTTTTTTTAATGCACTGAAGAATTACACAGCAAGAAACCCACCATTTCTATGTAATGAAAGCAAGCTGACTGCATGTCCAAAGACACACTCAAATCTCAGAAGAAATACTCTGGGTTTACACTAAGATTGAAATTTTATGTTTAAAAAAGAATTTGTGTGCTTTGCACATTTGATATTCGACGGCATCCACAAATGCCCTTTGTGAAAGTTAAGTTTAAATCAACCTGGAATTTTCATTTAATGAAATGGTAAAGTCAGCTGAAACCAGCAGATGAGTTTTTATTGGACCATTCGTATGCTTGACGCTGTGCTCAGATCAGTGGCTCTTCCGACCGTATTGCAGCGGTCTCAAAGCTTCAAAGACACTATTAAATGCCAGACACATCAACATCACTCTGCAGCTCCAGATGAAATAATAACTCTCTCCCCCTCCATCTGATCATCTCAGCAGAGGCCCAGGGTATGGCCCAAACAGCAGTACACGTGTGTGTGTGTGTGTGTGTGTGTGTGTGACTTTTTGTTTGTGAGCAGAACAAACACACATCTCATCTAAAACATCAATTCCTCTTGATGTGTTTTAAAAGATTTCACGGCTGTAATTGAACAGGGCCATGTTCTGATTGATTATGAAATATCATCATCTAATTTTCTCCAGCATTATGTGTTATGAAGAACCTGAGTTTGAGCGCAGATTAATAAAGAGAGATTTGAGAGATGAGATGCAGGAAAAGTCATCCTCCGTTACCCTGGAGAAAAAGGTACTGAAGAAATGCACACTTAAATTTGAATGAAAACTGATTCACGGAAGCATTCAACCATATTTCTTTCTTGTTTTTGTATTTCTAAGAGTGTCTGGTAATTGTTTAGGATTTTTTGCATTTTGATTCTGTTAAATAAAACAGGTAAACCCATCAGATGTGTTTTATTTATGGTAGATTTTATATTTAATTTAAAGGAATAGTTCAACCAAAAATGAAAGTTCTGTCATCATTTACTCACTCTCTTGTCATTTCAAACCTGTTTGACTTTCTTACTTCTGCAGAAGACAAAAGAAGACATTTTGAAGAATATTGGTAACCAAACCAAGACAGTACTCTTGCATTTTGTTTTGTCCATATAATAGAAGTGAATGGGTACTGCCGTCGGTTACCGACGTTCTTCAAAATATCTTCTTTTGTGTTCTGCAGCAGAAAGAAAGTCATTCGGGTTTAAAATGACAAGAGGGTGTGTAAATGAAAACGGAAGTTTCATTTTTGGGTGAACTATCCCTTTGAAGATTTCCAAGAAACACTCAAATTGATAAAATATATAACCCAAGTCATTGTAGATAAGAGCATCTGCTAAAGGAATAAATGTACTGTAACATATTTTAGGCATGTTAATTATTCTCACCATCATGTCTTTACTTTGATTAATGAAGAACAAACATTTCACACTGATTTTCTTTATATATCACATAAATTCCAATTAACTTTAAACTTAAATCAACTCTGACACACACACACACACACAGATATATATATAGAAGCGTACATTTAAAGTGTCTGTCCATTCTCTCTCATTAAGTGCTCTGCAGTTCCCTTTTTCTCTCTCTCTCAATCTGTTTCTGTGTTTTAAAATGCTAATGATGGATTAGCCCGTGCTGTGGCCTCGGGATTTTCTCTCTTTATTCCTGTGTTTGTTTCAGTTTTCTCTCTCTGGTCTCCCTCTTTTCTTTTCCTGTCATGTTACTCTGACCCACAGACCCTCTCTCTTTATGAGAGGCAATGAAAGGCTTCAAACATCAGAATAGACTTCAATCCCTCTTTTCTCCATCTTTGTCAACCGAAGGAATTTTTTCATTATGTCCTCTAAAGCTGTGAGAAAATGGCTCTCTCTCATTGGTCAAAAGAGCCACCTGCTCGCACAACAGACCTGCTCGACCCCCGTCACTATGGCGAAGTGCAGGCGGAGGTGAGCGGATGCGAGTTATGGGAAAAAAGTGGAAACAAACAGTCGCGCTATTATCCAACAGAGACTTGTTTGAGGTTAGCGGACATTTGAGAGGTCACGGAAAGGTCAAAACGGAGGACAGTGTGAGAGACGCCCGGTCGGCACGGTGGGTAGTCATGGAAATGTCCTTAATTTGCTTGATGTAATCGGGCTACGATAAATCTGTGGCAGACAAAGCGATTTTTGCAATCGAGAGAGGGGTAAGAATCCATGGGAACAGTAAATAAGAGGAGAAGTGCATTGTGGGAGATTAAAATCACTTGTTTGGCCCAAAACACATCAGCTCAGAAATATGGGCTACATAATGAGTTTATATGAATATACCTACTCAAAACAGCTATAACCATAAAGCACTGCAAAGCAAAGGAGCCCGGTTCTACCTCTTCCTCTCTCTCTCTCTCTCTCTCTCTCTCTCTCTCAGTCTCTACAGAGAGCAGTAGGAAATGGAAATGCACACTTTATGGGTCTGGGTGATTGGATTTGCATGGCGTCAAGCCAGCACAAACACACACACATGCAAACACACAAACGAAAGTGCAGAAAGTGTCTAAGAGAGAAGTGGTAACTCAAAGTCGACATGACAGTTTTACTGGGGTGCAGTTGCTCTCAGTTTCTAAAGCAAACAGCCATTTACTGTTGCACTAAATAGCGACTAGGGTTTGCCCTCAATATTGGAGAGAGAAATTACCGGCTCGAATTCAAGCAGGGAATTGGAAATTAGAATGCAACATTAGAGCTTCTTCCTAAAGAATAGCTGTTAATGTGCAATTGGAGTGAAGCAGCCAATCAAGATTGAACAAACTGAATGTTAGATTTGGCAAAGCGCGATTACATACCATATCTCTCAATTACAAATAACCGTTTCATCTTTTAAACTCTCATTTTCCCATTAAATCGAAAATTGGACTCTCGAAATGCCCAGACCTCTTGAATTTCTGTCCGGACGCTTGTATTTATTTCCGAAAGCATTGAATTGATTGTAATTGCGACTGAAAACCATTTTTACCGACGTCTCTCATGTACAAATCCACTCAATTATTACTGCGGCACTCCAAATTGGCTTTAGACGCATTCGGTTTCCTTTGATCATACGTGAGAGCCTCTACAATCCTGCTCGAGTCTGTCGAATTTGACGCTAGCCCACCTGTGGCAGGATGACAGCGTGCGGCGTACTGCTGCTTCATTGCCTCTGATCACAGGTCTCTGCCAAGCGTTATTAAGACGTCACGATTTAAGTAAGAGAGAGATATACCCATATTCCTAAATGGTTCTTTGTTAAAGCAGAGCATTTGAGTTAAATGAGACACAATTGTTAATTTAATTCCACTGTAATTGACTCCAGTGGTCTGGTGTACCATGCTAATATCACAGAGGAAGACTGCCTTCTGGTCGAAAGAGCGAGAGAAAGGCGAAGAGTGACAAAGATGGTGAACGAGTATTAGGAGACCTCCAGGGACGAGGTGACCTACAATTAGTGACAGTAACATGATAACTCGAGGCCAACAGCGGTACATTAGCATATTTCATAATTGATTACGGGAGATCTTCGGAGGACGAGTATTTATTCAGAGCTAGTTAGGGCCAATTTGAGGGTGAATTAATGAGGAAACAAGGCTTTAAAAGAGACCTGCACTTTCCCTTTCTTCAACCTCCCGTTCCTTTACATGGTTGAATTATGCAGTTATGTAAATTCGAGGTTTATAGCGGCAGAAGAAAACGAATTCCATCACATACGTTCAGGACAGGTGATCTTTCGATACAAAACTGTTATGATCACAGTTCTGTTCAGCAAAATGTCCATTATATGTTTTAAATAGATTCAATTTTTTTATATTTAATAATATTTTAATGTTATTTTAATGTTAATAATATTTTAATGTTTGTTATTATTATATACTTTATATAAATTCTTTATATGAAGATTTTTTTTATGAAAATTACATTTCTGTTATAATTTACAAATGATTCTTTACCAATAAAAAAAAGGTTTGGAATGAGATGAAAGTTCTTAGCCTTAACAATTGACAGAACTTGTCAAAAAAACATTAAAATGAGCTAAAACAACTCAATATCAAGATATTTCGTATTGTATGATTATTAATAACAAATATAAAGACTCTTATAAATAAAAGTGCTTAAAAGATTCTTCACAACGATGCCATAGAAGAACCATTTTTGGTTCCACAAAAAAAAACATTCATTCAAAAGTTCTTTAAAGGACCATATCTTTCTTACCTTATTATAACTTGAAGAATATTTTTTCACCTCAAAGAACCTTTGTGAAACCAGTTATACAAAAATGGCATCTTGAGGCACCTTTGTTTTTGTGAATCTTTCTAATTATTATTTAATATCTGTTGTGTGACGTGGGGCGTCAAATATGGTTTTGGAAAAGTTGAGGAACCTAAAGTAAAAAAGATTCCACTGATGTACAACATCAGTTCATCTTGATGTTATTCCAAACCTGTATGATTTTCTTCTGCTCAGTAAAACCAAACACAATTCAGTACAACTCCATCCCCTTTTGTATTCCTTGAGAAAAAGAAAATCATACGGGTTTGGAACGACATGTGGTGTGAGTAATTGATGACAGACGTTTTTAAATGAACATCTCTTTATGAATCCCAAGAATGGAGTTTGTTCTTTTTCTCCCTGTGCTACCACACACATGTAAGCATGGTTTTATTTTGAGTTGTAGGCACACCAGTGTGATGTTCTTATCATGACCACACTGCTTGGAAATGCCTCTGTAGTTATGGAAACTCTGTAGTGAGGCATTTTAACAAGGTTCTTATCTAAGCAAAAGAAACCTACTTAAACTAATTCCCCACCTCCACCCACCTTACCAACCACACACGCAAGCCCTTTTCCTGAAGATGAGTGATTCCCAGAAACGTAAGAAGCAAGTGCACACGGGGGAGATTACAAGTAAAAGATTATTTCTCTTTTTATCTCCTATATTTTATTTGTAATGCGCTTAAAATTACCCTCATATAACATCTCAGCATCGGTTCAGATGCAATAATGGGAATAAAGCTAGTTGCTTGCCTATGCAAAACCTGATGCTATAGGGTTTTGTGGGTGGTTGCCAGGTCATTGCTATGCAGTTGCTAAGGTGTTGTTAATGTTTTAAAGTGCATTGTGTTGCAATTGCAACAATGTTCGGTTAGTTGTTAAAAGGGTTCTGGGTGATTGCTACGTGGTGGTGTTTCACGGAACATTACTATGCAAATGATAACTAGTTGCAGGTCATTTTATACAGTATGTAGTTTTGGACTTTTTAACCGTTTTATCCATAAGGTGAAGTCGTGTTGCTTAGAAAAAATGTACTGTTCCGCAATAAGCCGCACAATTTATAGGTATTGTCAATGCTGTAGTGGGACAATTTATGCACTGAAGTATAGTTCTTTGTTTAATAGTAATTAAGTTTAATAGTATAGAACAAATCCCTAACTTAAAGTACAAGCAATAATAATAGCGATGCTTGCCTTAGCATACACCATTAAAAACCAGTCAGCATATTAGTAACAGTATCAATAACACAGTAGATTTAATTCCCTCTTCCTCTCAGGTAAATGCAGTCATGCAAAACATTGTTGTGACCAGGGAACACCAACGTCATTTGCTTCTAAATTCATTTTCATTTGTGTGTGCGCACGCATTATATTTCCCATGAGGACTGTAGAGCGGAGAGAGAGTTGTTTGATCTTTAACAGGATTATTCATCGTCTTTTCCTTTTATTTATTTATATTTTTACTTTATGAGCAGAGCATCTGGCCAGCATTTACACTATTAAAGCACACCCACCTCAAGAGCTGTGTGCATGCATGTTTGTGTGTGTGTGTGTGTGTGTGTGTGTGTGTGTGCATGGAGGCGTAATTCCATGACCCGACAGTCCTGTTGCTTGATCAATACTGCGTTGAATTACACACAAGTCCTTAAACTACATGTTTCAAGTAACCTCCGCACTGTCAGCTCACTCGCTCCCTAGACCCACACGCATACACGTACAATACATGCACAGGTCAGGTCTTTAACGGCTATTTAAATTGGCTGAGGACTAGATATTTGCACACTATAACATATACTGTACACCGGCGTGATGGAATTAATTCAAATGTCAGCAGTTTGATTTGTTGGTGAAAAAACATTAACAGAATTTTCCAGGTTCAGTGCATGTTAAGGTCTATTGACGGCGGCAAAAAAGTTGACGTGTCCTTTAGTTTGTAAAAACGGACAACGAATAAAATGCAAGTAAACAGGCAAGAAAATGGTAAACAGATAGAAAAAAACTTAATTGGCAATATCTTGAATTGGCTGTTTCTTTTATTCACCAATTTGTATGCTGTATCTGTTGAGAGGTTATGCAAAGAGATATTCAAGTTGTTGTCCATATTAAGATGTTACAGTATGTTGAGAGATGTTATTGTGTTGTTTCTGTTGAGATGTAAAGTAGTAAGAGTTTATTATTATCCGTTCAGCTGTATTGTAGGGGTTGTTGTTGTTGTTGTTGTAGTTTATCTGTTGAGATTATATTGTTGTTGTGTATCTGTTGAGATGTAGAGTGGTTATCATTACTGTGTATCTGTTAAAAAGTTATGTACAGAGATGATTTTGTTATTGTGTATCTGTTTGTGTGTATTGTAGAGAGATGTTGCTGTGTTGTGTATCTGTTAAGACGCTATGTCAAGAAATGTTATTGTTATTGTATATCTTTTTAGGTGAATTGTAGAAAGATGTTATCGTTGTTGTGATTTTGTTGAGATTTTTTGTTGAGATGTTTTGTAGAGAGAGGGTTGTTGTTGCTGTGTATCTGTTCAGGTGTTTTGTATAAAGATGTTATCGCTGTTGTGTATTATTTTGTTAAGATGTTTTGTAGAGAGAGGGTTATTTTTTGTGTATCTGTTGAGGTGTATTGTAGAGAGAGGGTTATTGTTGTTGTGTATCTGCTGAGGTGTATTGTAAAGAGAGGGTAATTGTTGTTGTGTATCTGCTTAGGTGTATTGTAGAGACAGTGATATTTTTTGTTTATCTGTTGAGGTGTATTGAAGAGAAAGGGTTATTTTTTGTGTATCTGTTGAGGGGTAGTGTAGAAACAAGGTTATTTTTTGTATATCTGTTGAGGGTTAGTGTAGAGACAAGTTTTTTTTGTGTATCTGTTGAGGTGTATTGTAGAGAGAGGGTTATTGTTGTTGTGTATCTGTTGAGGTGTTTTGTAGAGAGAGGGGTATTGTTGTTGTGTATCTGTTGAGGGGTAGTGTAGAAACAAGGTTATTTTTTATGTTTCTGTTGAGGGGTAGTGTAGAGACAAGGTTATTTTTTGTATATCTGTTGAGGGTTAGTGTAGAGACAAGGTTTTTTTGTGTATCTGTAGAGGTATATTGTAGAGAGAGGGTTATTGTTGTTGTGTATCTGTTGAGGTGTTTTGTAGAGAGAGGGATATTGTTGTTGTGTATCTGTAGAGGTATATTGTAGAGATAGGGTTATTGTTTTTGTGTATCTGTTGAGGGGTAGTGTAGAGACAATTTTTTTTTGTGTATCTGTTAAGGTGTTTTGTAGAGAGAGGGTTATTGTTGTTGTTGTGTATCTGTTGAGGTATATTGTAGAGAGAAGGTTATTGTTTTTGTGTATCTGTTGAGGGGTAGTGTAGAGACAAGTTTTTTTGTGTATCTGTTGAGGTGTATTGTAGAGAGAGTGTTATTGTTGTTGTGTATATGTTGAGGTGTATTGTAGAGAGAGGGTTATTGTTTTTGTGTATCTGTTGAGGTATATTGTAGGGGAGAGGGTTATTGTTTTTGTGTATCTGTTGAGGGGTAGTGTAGAGACAAGTTTTTTTTGTGTATCTGTTGAGGTGTATTGTAGAGAGAGTGTTATTGTTGTTGTGTATATGTTGAGGTGTATTGTAGAGAGAGGGTTATTGTTTTTGTGTATCTGTTGAGGTATATTGTAGAGAGAGGGTTATTGTTGTTGTGTATCTGTTGAGGTGTAGTGTAGAGACAAGGTTTTTTTGTGTATCTGTTGAGGTGTATTGTAGAGAGAGGGTTATTGTTGTTGTGTATCTGTTGAGGTGTATTGTAGAGAGAGGGTTATTGTTTTTGTGTATCTGTTGAGGTATATTGTAGAGAGAGGGTTATTGTTGTTGTGTATCTGTTGAGGTGTAGTGTAGAGACAAGGTTTTTTTGTGTATCTGTTGAGATGTATTGTAGAGAGAGTGTTATTGTTGTTGTGTATCTGTTGAGGTGTATTGTAGAGAGAGGGTAATTGTTGTTGTGTATCTGTTCTATTCATGGGCCCGTTTCAGAAAGGAGGTTTAGTGGAAACTCTTGAGTGTAATAACCCAGAAATGAGGGAAACTCTGGGTTTTTCGTTTAAGAATGTGAGGTATGTCAAACTCGAGAATGCAGGGTAACTCAAGCCCATTTCTAAAAGAGAGGTAACTTATACCCAGAGTCAGTAGCCATAGTAACTAATCTGTGAACCTAACCTTGTCGGGAGCAGGTTTTCTTTGGTAAACCAAAGTTTTTCTCATTTGCTTAAACACATTTTTGAAATTATGGCTTGTATTCTCCAAACAGTAAACACAAATCCATAAAATCTTACCTAGTTCTCCAAACATCCTATTCTGAGGTCAAAATGATGCTCTCTTCTCAAAACCATTCAAAGTTGCTGAAAAGGTTTTCCACCAGACATGACACACAAGCCTTCAGAAACACCCACACTGCAACTTAGTCTTAGACACTGGTGAGATCAACTCAAAACATTGTTACTAATACCTCTTATTGGGATTCAAGAATAATTTGACAGCTTAGTGTTTACTAGAATATACAACATAAAACAGTTCAGACAGAGCAAAATGAAAGAATGAGCTTTAGGAAAAAATAAAAATAAAACATTACACTGCTGTAAATTAGATGAAGATGATCTTAAACCAAAGAACAATATGAACTGGTCATGCAACACAATACACAAATGCACATTCAGGAATTTAGCAGATGCTTTTATCCAAAGCCACTTACAGAGACGATAAAGGAAACAATACAGTGAAGTGATTTGTCAATAGGAGGCAATATAAAAAAATATGGCATCCTCTCCACATCTGGCACAATTTCGTAAAAGTATACTATTTTCTGCAAAAATACAGAAAAGGTTAAAAAAGGCTACAAATACAAATTTGTAAACTTGACAATCACAAATTTAAGGGTTCAAACATACAGTTGAATGGATACAGAAAAGTGAAACTTCTCTCATATGAAGTGTGTACTTTTATTATAGTGTATGTTGAAGTAGTAAAAAGCCCAGCAGATGATTCTAGGATGCACAGGTACCTGTGCTCTTATTGATATTATCCTGAGATTCTTATTGGTGTGTCATCAGTTTTGCCACTGAATGTTTACTGATGGATAAATGTGTGCTATTTCAGTTTATATCTTGACACTTCAGTTCATCATATTGTGTGTTTGTGTTTTCTGAATGAGAACATGGTTAAACCTTTGCAAAATGAGGCTGTTTTGTGTGGAGTTTATACAAGTTTGTGTATTGTTCTGAGAATGTGTTTATAGTTGTCAGAAAATGATGAATTGTATCATGAATTTTGTGTTAGCATCAAGAAAAACTGTAATCAAGTATGAAAATAAAGTGCAGGAATACAGAAATTAATAAATACAGACATAAATGCAGAAGTAACACTTTATAATAACTTTCATTTATAAATAATTTACAAACAGTATATAATGCTTAACAAACCATTAGTTAATTATGTTCACATAGCTAGAGATAATGTGATTGTTAATGTTTACTAATGTAATTTGACTAAGCATTATCTAATGATGAACAGATATTATATCATGTAAAATGATTATACAATGATAAGAAGTTTATTTTATATACTTAAATGCACTGAAAAACATTTACATTTAGAAAAGTTGTTAAAACGTGCTTGGAAATTATAAGTACTTATATTATTAGTAAATAAACTAGTAAATTATTATTCATTAATTCTTAATCCCAGTCCGTAAAGGTCATATTTTTGTTCTTTGTTTTGTTGGGTAAACTTCTACTATTTTGACATTTTAGCAAATAATTTAGTAATTATTTGTTCATGATTTTGCAGCTCGTGGAAACTATTCATCAATTGTAATTTTTTATAAACATTAACTATTTATTAGTAACTTCATGAGTAGTCATCTTAATTGTAAGTATCTGTTCTAAATGACCTGAATTTACCCTATTTACACATAATAATAATAATAATTTGTTAATGTTTTTGCAGTACCTGATCTAAAGTTGACTATTCTTTATTTTTTGGAATGTTTATAAACTTTAACTAATTATTTAGGACCTTTATGGGCATTGGACTTTTAAAACATTTGTGTAAAGGGAGGTTAGTTACATTTAATGACTGCTAAAGGCCTATTACTCATTGTAACTTGGGTGTGTTTTGCCTCAACATTTACACCAGAGAAAATGAATTAACATTTAAAGAGAACAGTAAAAAACAGTTACCATCAGTTATCAGACAGTAATCAAATCAAATTGACCCCTGTACACTATTGACCCCTTAACCAACACCCTTAAACCCACATACCACTAAACCTGTCAATGCAGCAAAAGTGTTGTACAATAACAAAAGCTTTCAATTATTGTATAACATCTGTTCAAATCTTTTGTAGGTTTTCAAGATATTCATTATCGTATGAATTATTTGTAAGCATTTCAATTTACATGAAATAATGATCTGTTAATCATTAGGTAATGTTTAATAAGTTATGTATTAAATATTAACAAACAAATTGTCTTACGTTTCTAGCTATTTGAATTTTAAAGTAGCCTAACTAATGATATGATAAGTATAATATAATGTGTGTTATTGATTTATTTATGAAAGTAATTATAAAGTGTTTCCAATGCCGAAATTAAGCAATAAAGTTAGTAAACAATTAATAGACGTGGGTAATTTCCTACCCAAATCTGCTCAGAGCAGGTTACGAACTGGTGATCAGTCTGACTTTGACACGAAAATCTGACACCCTAACAAGTGTCCTATACACCATGACGTCTCACACTCATCACTAGAGCACTGATGGCGAGTGAGAACATTATTATTTTTAATTATTTCAGTTGTTTCATTCATATATTCATGCATTTGTTTGTTTATTAGTATCTATTTAACTTAAGTAATTTTCAGCACATTAGTAAATCCACTGTATGCGGAGTGGAAAGTGTGCCTCGCTCTCAAGCATTTTCTGCCGCCATGATGCCTTTTCTTTTGGTACCGTTGCCATGGTGAATCGTAATATCAGAGCTCCACTGATCATGGCTTGTCATAGTAAGGTAAGCCCACCCAGAGTTGATAGATCGAACTCAAGTCAGCTGTTCTGAAACCAAAAACTCTAAGTTTTGCATCTCTGTGTAAATCAACTCCTAGATCACATTTGAACTTGGTGTTAGTTGAACCTCCTTATTGAAACAGGCCCCCGTTGTATTGTAGAGAGAGGGATGTTGTGTATCTGTTGAGATGTTATGTAGAGAGATGTAATCGTTGTTGTGTTTTGTAGCAAGAGGGTTGTTGAGGTGTATTGTAGAGATGTTACTGTTGTTGTGTATCTGTTGAGGTGTAATGTAAGGTTATTGTCGTTGAGTATCTGTTCAGGTGTATAGTAGTGCGATCTTCTTGTTGTGTATCTGTTGAAATGCTATGTAGAGAGAGGGTTATTGTTGTCGCTGTGCATTTGATGAGATGTTATAGAGAGAGAGGTTATTGTTGTTGCTGTGTGTCTCGAGGCATTGGATCATGGTGGATTAGTGGTAATCTTGGCCAGTGACACTCCCAAACGGTCGGATCACTGAGCACAGCCTCTCAGTCTTTCTCCTAAACAACCTTTTAACAACCGCTTCAAGCTATGTAAACCTGAGTTTTGTGTGATTAGCTCGCATATGCATACACGCATACACAGACACACACATTTGATTGCTCAAGACAGTCAGTGTCTCAAACTGTCAAGTGATCATTAGTGTCTTACTTAAGGGACAGACACAAACCAATAAAACCCTCTTAGTAAGCGCACAGCAAGGCATGTGCTAATCTCTTTGTATTCAATTTCATATTAAAAAAACAAAGCGTTTTAATGTGTAAATTCCTCATCGCGAATGGCTCATTTTACTAATGACCCTATAGACAAGCAAAAACTCAACCGGACCAGAATTCTAATATCCTTCTTAAAGCCAAGGCCGTAATTCAACCTCCCTCAAACGTTTTAATGGTTTCAGAGCAGCCTTTTCCTTTCCTGCCTTTAATACCTCAAGAATTGCTTCAACAAACACAATTTTCTCTTCTATGTTGACACATGGCCTATTAAAAGAAAATATCTTTGAGTACTTTTAATAGCCAGTAGGTTTCGGTATATATCACAGCTAGGCAAAACGACAATTTTCTATTCGCTTTCGGTAGCCGATTGCTTTAGGCAGCTAATGATGGTGTAGCAGAGCTTTATTTCACCAATCTTTGCTGAATACCTTTCAAGTTTCATCCTTTTAAGCTCCATTCTATTATGATTTATGTGCCTGAAAGTGTCTAAATGGGTGAGTTGTTTACTTCGTAATCAGTCTTTCAGCTTTCGTCTGGTTATGAATTTGATAGCTAGACGTTATCATATCGTGCCTCCTTATTTTTCATGTCATTGTGCTTAGTGATGATGAATGTTGAGTTAGATACAAAGCACAAATTCCAACCGGACTGTTCATTCTGAAGTAACGTCATGTTACACAATCTATTTCCCCCTATATTCAAATGGGAATAGTACGTGTCGGATTCGGTGTGTTTAGCTATTCACATTGTCATCCTGAAAGATCTGTCACTTGTGAAGGGAGGAAACAGATTTGGGCCACATTCAGCTGCAGTGTGAACGCACTCCTGTGACACACGGCTTAGAAAGATGAAAGTGCACCGCTACAGAGACCTGAGATAGAAGTGTGTGTGTGCGTGCGGTTTGGTTTAGATACAATTTGCATGAAAAGCATCCAAAATCTTAATGATTTGCAAGCTGGTTGTTTTATCTTACACAATTGGAAAGAGAGAGCGCGCTCAATCAACTTCTCGTTCATTTTCTCAAGCTCCTGTTTTTCACGACTATTTTAGTGCAGTAGGTTGCGCAGGATTGAGAACATGTGAATGTTTTATAGGCTTACATAAGGGACCTCACCCCAGAGACAACCGACCTCGTTATCGTTCATTTAGCAGTGAAAAACAAGATAGATAGATGGGGTGGGGGTAGATGAGAGGATGAAAAGAGACCGGGGAATGCAGAGGGGAGAGAAGCATGTACATGCAGAGGAGCAGAGCATGATGGGATACATTTGAGAAGGGAATGGAGGAGAAAGAGGCGTTGGGGGTTCAGGGTTTCAGGTGCGTGAGTGATGCGAGCGTTCGGAGAGAGAGACGTAGAGGGTGGAAGGGAAAAAATAATGCAGTTGATTCCAGCATGATTCCATTTGGTTTCTTTTATCTGTTACCCAGAATGCCTCAGGGAAGCTTAGCTTGTTAGCATCGCTTGGGCAAAGAAATGTAGGATTCTTTGCTGGAGATAAAGATGAAACATCTCTATTTCCTTTTGCTTTTTTCCGTCTCTTTTTTTTTTGCTTGCATAAAAAGGTCAGAGTTTCCTGGAGCAGTGGGGTGCCATGTAAATCGCACCTGATATTAGAGTAGAGACTTGTCGGTATGTTCCTTGTGTATCCCTGCCCTCATACATCTGGAAATCATTGCATAATGTGCAGCCAACCAACGCTTGTTTTCATGTGTGTGTTTGAGAGCCACAGGCTGTGGTGTATGTGCATGTGTTGGAGTTTATTGGGTCAGTGAGTTCAGGTTTAATATGAGTGACTGTGTAATTGCCTCATCTGTCTTTGACTGCGTTATTAGTGCGATGCATAACGGCCCCCTAGAAAGGTTGTTATAGTTTTGAATTTTAATTTAGGTCTTATTTCGATTTTCTTTTCAGTTTGTCCTATCCGTTCATTTTGGTTTTTATTAGCATTTAATTTAAACGTGCACTTTTGTATATGACAACAAATGTACTATAAAATTTAAACTTTTTTTAAACGTTTCGCATACAGACAGCTATCTCTGTATAGACGGATTTGCAAAAACAACATAAAAAATGCTGCATTTTGCATGCCAGGCCAGTATTTGGCAGGGTCTCTTTGGTGTTGTCACATTTTTCCAATAGTTAGCTTTTTCTCCTCCAAAAACGCTGGGTTTTGGCTAGAAGGGATACAGCTACTTCCACTGGGCATGCTAACTTCAAGACCGCATTGCTGTTTCAGTTCATACTTATTTTATTTTTATAATCTTAAGTGATGCGATCTGGGAAAACTCAGAACATGGTGAAATTTTACATATTACAGATTTTGATACCATATGAAAGCTATGTTCAAGCATTTTCAAAAACTGCTCTTTTTTGATCGTACCTTGTATGTAACTAAAGGTATGGTTATCTGATGTCAGATGATCGCTGCAATTTTCAGAAACAGAATAAAAATACAGGTTAAAGTTGAGCGATGAAAATAAAAGCACAACTGTAAATTATCACAAACAAAAGTCACTTTACATACTTTATTAACAATTTAATATAAAAACATTCCCTTGTGTTGAAATATATAAAAAATACTGTATGAAAACCTTTTGAATAAAGTAAAAGTAAAGCTTATCATAAATATGAAAATGGTGTTGGAGAACTATTTTATAGAGATGGTAGACAAGATGTTATATAATAATAATTGAATAAAAACCCAATTTTGACCAATAACAAACTTTTAAGCTATTTTTTATATTCTTGAAAATGTCCCAGCACAACATCTGACATGTATTTTCCAGATTGCATCACATCCCATGGTTTTTCATTTACGATTTTTGTAGTAATTAACCGAGTTTGTAAAAATAAAAATAATCTCTGGTCATACTACATGCTTTTAAATTTTTTTAGCTCTTTAGCGTTTTCTTTTTTTTTTAGCTTCCATGTCAATGCACGCTTTATTACTTGATTAACAAAAAATCCCTTTGTGTGTGAGTGAAGAATGGTAACAACGTCTAGAATTCAGACATCAGCACCATGGACAGCGGCAGAGCAGGAGAACAGTGCACTGATAGAGAACATGATGTGAGAACGGTTGAAGAGGTTAACAGGGTTCAGAGGCATCATTTCAGGCAGTAGTGTTTCACCACCCTGATGCAAGACAGATGTAAGACAAAACAGCAGGAAAACAGTAACATGGAGAAAGGAAAGAGGGGTGATGTAATTGTCATATTAAATGTAATTTATTTGCCACATTCTGCTGAAAATTGTCCCATTTTGCATGTGTCATCAAATAAATGTTATTCACTTTATCTTATTTATGTAAAAGATTCAGCAAATTACCATCTATTGCCTCAGCGTTTTCATAAGTGACAATCGTTCCAGTCTGGTGTGATGTTAACAAAAACTCTTGAGGGTCGCAACAAAAATGAGCAGCGTGTCAGTAAGCATTTCTGCACAGTATACGCTATTTATTATCATACCTTTTAGCATAGGCGGAATAATGAGTGGACGTTCTGTCCTCCACAGCAGGAAGGAAGTGTTCTGTAATGGGTTTCACTTAATTTGAACACAATTGGGAAGTTATTACAAAGACGGATTTAGCTGCTTGTGAAGTTGGTCAAGGCCAGTGCAGTCAAGCGGCACAGAGAAGACTATGTTTAATAAAAAATAGCTTAATTTAGGGGATGTCACGCTGTATAATACACCTTTATGCTCTAACATAGTCTTACCACTGGCATTACAAATATGTTTGTTCGGCAAAAGTCAAACAAATTGTCCATGAATGTTCGGATCACAATAAACCCTAAAAAAAAGGGAAACTGAGGGTGGATTAAGGGGATAGTTTAAAAAAAAATGATGACTTGCATTGGTTTTGTGTTCATACAAAAGAAGTGAATGGGTACTGCGTATTTGCTTTCAGCATTCTTCAAAATATCTTCTTTTGTGTTCTACAGAAGAAAGTCATACAGGTCTGAAATATCAAGAAGACAATTAAATAATGACAGAATTTTCATTTTGGGATGAATTATCCCTTTTAGTGTTGTAGTCAGTCAATTTTAACCTGTGAATTGCACACACTGTAAACACACTTGCTGTCTGACCTTTGAATTCTTTTTTAGATCAAGACGTTCTTCGTTGTCACTTAAAGGCCACAAGCGTCATGTCACATTATCTTATGAACACAGGCTAAATAAAATACTGGTTTTGTAAGGGACACCCACATTACTCACATTATTTAAAACTGTGGGGCCCATTCACATTTTTCTTTTTTTGTATCTTGCACTGCAGTCACTCATTTGACTATCCCATCAGATTTAAATCGCTTTATATTCTTCATCTCCAGAGTTTCAAAAAGCAATTAACTGCTTTTATTACAAGCTCGTGTCATCTCTTGAGTACACACACACACATGCGCACAACCATCTCCAACACACATATACTTGCATATGCAAACATTTTAAAACACAGCAGTTAATTACAACAATGAAACATAATTAGTTAGCGTATAATTACTTGCAGGGGTTAACCTCTCTATAGCAACCGAGCTTTAAAATGAGCTGTGACTCATGTTGACTTAACATCTCAATAATTATAAGATTTTCTGTCGAAAAATCTGCATTTCAATAGATCAGAATTTGCCTTTATCACAGCGGCTTACAGTATGTGTGTGTTTGCATCTAAAGCTTTGTGCGCCACTGGGATAAATTAACGATTGTTATTTGCACCTACAGGATCTGATGAGCTCTGTAAAAGTAAAATGTGTTTATGGATTAAATAAGGCAGATCAAATACAAAAAAAAAGTGCCATCAAAGAGTGATACCCCTCAAAATGAAACTAAACATAATATATATAAAATGTCATACATTTTGCACAGTTGCTTGTAGTGTCCCTTGTTTAAAAAATGACATTTTAATCAATTCTATAGGTAAGGAGACTAATACTTCTTTCTGTTTGTCTGCAGTGGACGGCTGCACCGATTGGTCCGTGGACTATCTTAAATACCGGGTGTTACACGGGGAGCCGGTGCGGATAAAGTGTGCTCTGTTTTATGGTTACATCAGAGCCAACTACACCCAAGCACAGAGCATTGGACTAAGCCTTATGTGGTACCGTAGTTCTGGTTTGGGTCATGGTGATTTCGAAGAACCCATCTCTTTTGACGGGGTACGGATGAGCAAAGAGGAAGACGCCATCTGGTTTCGACCAGCCGAGCTGCAGGACGCCGGTCTGTACTCCTGCGTTCTGAGGTGAGAGAGAGCCGCAGACACACTCACACACACGTGCATGCGGGAACACTCGCATGCATAGATATGCAAATCCACAGAGAGACACAAGCACACACTCTGCCTCTCGGACATTAGCTGGATTACTGAACATGGTTAACTTCTTCCTTTGATCTTTTTGATTGTCTCTCAAAAGCCTTCAAGATAAGTTGCATGCTGGGAAAAATGTGTGTGTGTATTAGAGACTTCATGTATTGTGAGTGTGTGTTTGCATCCAAATCTTCTCATGGACAGTAAAAGGGGAAGTGAAATCTGTAAGAGACGGCAGAGGACAGTGAAACGTTCTGTCATCCATCAATCAAGTACTGACACTCGGGCACTCTCCCATAATGCCGCAGGCCACTGTCACACATATTAAACAGTCAAGAAAGTCTCCAGGGTCCTCATTTGCTCAGGTTTCAACTGACTTGAGGTCAAAGCACATAATCTACTCATCATATTCACTTTTGCATCACATAATTTCACTGTGTGTGCGTGTGTGTGTTTTTGTGTGTTTGTGCTTGAAAGACAGACGGAACGAAAGACAGGTGGAGAGAAAGGGAGTGAATTTTAAATACTCTGCTGCCTTAATTCACAGCATTCCCTCAGGACAAATACAAAGTTTCACCATGTGCTGATTTTTTTGACACCTTGCACTGTTAAAAAAGCGAGTACAGAAAGAAAATGAGACACATACTGTATTCTTAAAATCTACTGAGATGCTTACCTAGCATTTTGAGACCTCGTAGGTTCCGGCAAGAAGGTGGTCACAGAAACCGCTTTAAGCACAGATTATAATGCAGATACATTCTGTTGGCCAAATTTAAAATTAGCATCACATCAAATTCTTTACAGAATGTATTACAATAATTTTAGTGCAAGGATTTTTTCAATATCCAATATTGAGAGAATGTCAATTTTATATGTATTGACACACACTTAATACAGTATAAATTCATAATTGTCTGTAGGTCAGCAATTAACACCGTGTCCAGTGTGGACAAAATGTAAAATTTTATGGTTTATGTCTTTTGTCGTGTCACTTCATGTCGGTTGTGTCTGGTGTAGACACAGTGAACGAAAATGATGCCTGATAATACGCAACATCGCGTACAGAACATTATTTTCTTAGAAACATGCTAACATGAGACTACTCCAAGAATTAGGTGCTGGTGTGAAATCTACTGTTACAACACGTTTATATTATGCAAAAAATATATTTAGAATACAGAGCCTTTTTTAAATTAAAATGTTTAAAGACAATGTTTTAGGTCACATAATACTCTACACACCATTGTTACGGCTTCTGCCAGCAGAGGCTTACTGAGGAAGATAACCAACAAAAACCCTCTAGAATCAATTGTGGGGCTTTTGTAACCCTTCATGTGAAGTGCCCAGAGTTACTGCCTGTAGAGCGTTTCAAATCTGTCACTTATGAGATTTCATTTGAGTTATGAGAAGCCTGCCTATGAAGCCAGTAAAAGGCAGAGAAAGCACAGTCATTTCTGGAACAGAGTTATTAAAATCAGTTTTTTAGGTCAGCAACAGGATATAGAGCTGTTGTTTTTATTCTTGCTTTGAAATGATTAAACTATAAACATTCGTTTTTAGCATCATGCTGCTTTGGTATAACAGATATTTTTAGTATCTTCAAGGGTTTTGTGAAGAGATGACACAAGCTCATGCTTACATAGGCACAACTGGAAATAATGAAAGTGTAAAAACATAAATAATCCTAACAAAGGTTTAAAACATTTCCCATATAGTTAATAGGGCACAAAGAGAGAAAGTGTTGAGGTATTTTTTTCGGTATTGTTTATGCATTTTACAAAAGGCAAGTGCAATTGCAGGTTGCCCCCCAAGCACTCTGTAACCATGGTTACCCGGTAGGAGGTGTGAGGTCATTACATTGAAAAGGTCAAATTTCGACCAATCTTATCAGCAGCTTTTAAACTCAAAGCCTATGGACAATGCAAACTCTATACTCCTTAAAATTGCGATACATTATTGTGAATGTGTGTATTGCATTGCATTAGTATTACATAAGGGGTATGTTAGCCTGTATGTTTCTTATATAGTGTATTTTATTAACATTTACAGTATATTTTGTAGAATTGTTTGACAATAATATACTTAAAGACCATGACCTTTGGTTTATCAATAAAGATGCATTTCAGACTTCCGTAGTGCAATTGTACTGTATTAAGTGCATATAGTATTAAAGTCTGTGTAAAGTGACATTAAAATATGTGTTCTGAGTTTGTCACACAACAGTAAAGTGTGTTATTACCCACCAAGCCAAATTTGAATGGAGAAAGAAACCTCCAAGTAAATAAAATAAGTTATCAAAATCTTGGAAAAATAAGCAGGACTCTCTGCTCTCAAACACTGGGGGTGTGTCTGCTGTTGGTGCTGAAGCCACACCCACTCGCATTGATCAACCTGAGTCCCCTGTAGGCTATATGCAAAGATTGTTATGGGAGGAATTAAATGCCGTGAGAGCTTGAAATCCTGAGCTGATGATAGAGATTTTTTTATTTTAAATAAACCAGGTGTCCATGTGCCACCAAAAAGAGAAAGCAAGAAAATGACATAATTGTGGCACAAGTTTAAAGAAGATACTTGGTTAAAAAGTGTTTAAAAATAAGAACTGTGATGGGGTGTTCTGCAGGCATCTTGGCTTTGTTGTCTTGGCCAATAAAGTCTCATTTTGGCACCTGGACCTCCTTGTCTCGAAAGAATTCTGTCTAAAAACAAGGAGACTTTCCACAGTAGTCACTGTGTAGAGTTTTTTACATGCTGGCAAAAATAGCATAGAGAAGAAATGATCACATTTTCTCAGATTTTTAAAACATTATATAAATTTGGGCTTTTACTGGCACAAAATACATAAGTGGACCTTAGTAAAGTTCTATACTGGTTTCTCATGTTGTTTATAGCAGTGCTGTAGTACTTGAGTCTGGACTCGGTATTAAGTCCAGACTTGCAACGTTTTTCTGTAGTCCAGGATTTGTCTTGGACCTGGTCATTGGACTCGCCAAATGTTCTAGTTGGTCTCGACCGAGTCCAATTATTTTTCTCTCCTTCCAAACTAAACCATTGATGATGCATATATGTTTGATTAAGTTGAACTCTTGACTTTCATTAGGTTAATTCTCTTTACTCTTGGAGTAGCTTACATTTTGTGATGGGTGTCAAACTGTTAAAAAGTGATAAATAATACTAAATGAAGTTGATGGATGATTATAGGGTTCTGGTTCAAATGTTATGTTTCCCTGACTTTAACTCTCAGCATACAAACCTCAACAATGGTGAGAATCATTAAAAGCGCTGTTCGTGATTTACAACGGCCACTAGGGCTGAATCACTAGGACGAATCACTCAGTCCAAACACGACGGTGGCCACCACAGTACAAAAAGATATCGTTCTCATGTTGAAGGAGTGAAGAGATCTTACAGGCATTGGAAAGATTGTAGAAAGAGCGATGTCTTATTCTATTACATAAAATAAAAGTTCTGTGGATTTTAAGTTTAAAAAGAAGGTTAAAAGTCAGGCAGCAGCTAGGACCTGCGTTAGGACCCACGGTACTATCACTTTTAGCAGATATCTTGGTAAGTACCAAGATATGTGTTGTTTTTGTTGTAATATTAGCTGTGTGACGGTGCAGTTTTGAGCGTCATTGTTTATATGGAACCACTTTAATATTGTACTCGTCCAGATACTGGAGAGAGAGAGAGCGCGCGTTGGCGCTAAAACTGTAGAGAAAGCGCGTTTTACTCTCTTACTCAATGATGAATAAAACTTACATTTAATCCACACGGGTCACATGCGTTCCAAACCGTAGAGTACAATCCAAACAGATCATCCGGGATCCGTTTCACCCCTATACATCAGGGGAGAAGAAACGCATGTTGTTGAGTTTTTTGTCCGTTGCTGTACAAAACATGTCGGCGAGTTCAATGTGTGTAGGGCCACTCTGTATGTAGATATAAACAGTTTATTCTAAGGTATTACAAACATAATGGTTCATTACATAAGGTCTTTATACACCTTTGAAGAGTTTTGTATAATACATGCATTTCAGTCAATAGATCCTTCTTAAAACCCAGTATTTTTCCTTTAAACTAATGCAGATAAACATGAACTGCAATCCACATCGGTAGTCATGAATGGGTTTTGTTCTATGATGTTACCCAGTATACCTTGCAGCATGAAGCTTTTCTTTGATTGTCACCATTATTGAGTTTCTTACACTGATTCATGACGTCAGATTAATTCAATAATTCAAAGTTTTTTGTGTGTCTATTTTCTGTTATGGAAATAAGTATAAGCAATACCACTGCATTTATCTCACACTGTAGTATCAGACAATACTCATAAATCAATAACACGATGCACTCACGAGCAATTATTTAAGTAACTGCACAAAGACTACAATCATTATCACCTGATCCCAATGGATCTTGGTTTTCATTGCCTCAACAATTTTATTTTAGCACACTGTTATAACAGACAATGAAAACATAATTCTTAAACACAAGAATCGAGACCCCAACTTAAAAGCAATTACTTTTCACCAAAATGATGGTTTGTTGAAACTTCTACATTTTTTCAAAATTAATTGCGGTTGCAAAAGTGCAACAGTTAACACTTACAAGTGAACAAGCTGAGAATGGGAACATTTTCCATTGGCAGCCCAGAATGTGAATGTTATACTACAATAAAAAGACAGAAAATCGGAAGTTGCACTTAACAGTTTGTGACTGAATAATGCTATACCTAAAATAAAAAAAATCCTAATTTTATCCGCTTTTTGATCATTACAAATAAAGGATGTGGTCTTGAAGAGGATCCTTTTTCTGTCTCTGTCTTGACCGTCTCATTCGGACTTGGACTAAACTTGGACTTGAACCTTTTTAGACTCGATCTTGTCTAGTCCTGGTCTTTGACTCGACAAAGGTGGACTTGACTATAGCTTGTCTTCTACAGCCCTGTTTTATAGTTAATTCTCCATCTTTATGTTACAGGAATTCCACATTTTGTATGAAGGTGTCTATGACTCTGTTGGTTGCTGATAATGACACAGCAGGCTGTTATAACTCAAAACTGCGCTACAGTGAGAAAGCAGAACTGGGCAAGAGTAAAGACATCTCCTGTCCTGATATCCAGGATTATATTCAGCCTGGAGAGAAACCGCAGATAACGTGGTACAAGGTACAGTGAGATACAGTGTGTTTTCATTATTGCCATACATAAGCTTGAGATGGCGTTTATGTTCAGTATAATGCATCTCTGTCCCCCTCTCTCTATCTATCTCTCTCTTCGTGGTGCAGGAATGCAATGTGCAGCAGTGGAGGAGCAGTGTGTTACAGTCTGTGGACATGCTGTCCATACAGGAAGTGAGAGAGGATGATATCGGCAACTACACCTGTGAGCTTGTTTTTGGAGGGTTCCAGGTGCGACGGACGACGTACCTAGACGTGACAGGTAAATACATTGTGAGAACTATACAGCATGTGCTCCTATACATCAGTATGTGTGAGAACACTTCCTTTAATGGTCTGTGCTGCAGGAAGTTTGGACATTTTAAACAAAGATATTGGAATATTGGTAATGTTTTATAATCAGACACAATTTGTTAACATTAAGCATGTTAAGCATTTTATTATGAACAACGATTTACAGCATTTAGATTCATGTTTATATATACTATTGTTCATTGTTAATTTATGTATGTTTCAACACAATTTTAAACAACCTGAAATGTCAAAAATGTGTTATTATGTGTAGAAATTTGGTTCTTTTATTTTAGTGTTTGCTATGTAGAACCTTGCATACATGACACTGATTCATAAAAATATCTGTACCATTGACCTTGTAGTTCATTTACACAAAAGGTCACATTTCTTGCTTCTATTGAACTACACAAGATTCAGGGTTAACATGAAACTGTCATGAAGAGGAGTGCTGTTTCCTGCCATGCCTTAACAACCGCATCCATTCACCTCGGCATCTTGACGACGAATTTTGCGGAGGCAAGCGCCACCCACATTTCCTATGAACATTTAGTTACTTGTGCAATTGTTTCTGGTGGCACCGACATTCCACATTCCACAACTTAAATATAACGTTTATAAAAAGAACAAAAGTAATAATAAAATGTCCCACGAAGGTCATCCCCATGTTAAATGCAGTGATGAAGTGCCTCATTATAGCACAGCCATGTATGTACTCTCACACGTTTTTAAATATTTTCCTTTTTATAATTAATTGCCTTTTTAGTCGTGAGAGAAAGTGTGAGAAAGTTATACGATTATATCACAGGGCCGGATTCCAAACCCGCCTTCCAGTGAGCACAACAGCTCATGTGATGTGTGCATGTGCGCACATTTGACCTCCATTACTGCTTTCTACACAAAACACACACACACAATTATTTTAGGTTCCGACATCTCTGTCTACATTTAAACAAAAGGTTATTTGCCCCTTGTGGGTTTGACACCTTCGGCGTCCGCGCTAGGTCTATAAAGCAACACGAACAGTTAAAAAGAGGTCAAACATTATTCTTTTTTTTCATTCTTGAACCCTCATTTTGTTGAAACCTATTAAAACACCCGGCACTGCTCCTCCAGCACTCATTTAAAGCTTATTTTAGGACTGCATTACGCTCTCAGGGACGATATCCCAGATTGAAGTTGTAGTCCAGGACTGCAAATGATTCTCAATGGAAAACCACCATTAACAGCACAATTTAGTCCATAGCTCAATTTAACCCACGCCCAGCAAACAGAGTTTTCATGTTACGAGACTTCTAGCAGTTACAGGAGAATCATAACAGCATACCTCAATTTGTTTTGAGCTGGTTACAGTCGTACGTCTCTATAATTGCTACAAAAAACCTGCCTCGACGGTACATCTCTGCGGCGGGTTATCTGGTGGAACCGCCTGTACGCCTGAGGGAGGAAGTTAGCGGAAAAACACAGAATCATTTTCTTGTTTTTGAGTGCTTACAGACAGTCTATTACTGCGGACATGGTTTTCGACAACAAAGATTGGAGCGGTGGGTTTTTTGTGCTTGCAAGTGTGCGTGCATGTCTGAAAATCTGAAGCGTGAAGCTGACCTACAAAAATAGACGGCCGATGATGTGAATCTGAACTATTGTACATCCTCTCTCGAGGCAGAGGGCCAAAAATGTGTGGTTAAACAGTTAATCATGCGCATTTTGTGCACACTTACACACGAAGAGAGAAAAGATGAGCGAGGGCCAGAAATGAAAACGGACTGCGAGTGTATGAGTGTGTGTAGTCGGGTGTGAAGTCTAGATATCGGTGATAGAACTGATTGTGGTATTAATGGGACAAAGAAATGGTTCGGGCAGCTTTTGTCAGTGAATAGTTGCTTTTGAGCACAGGGTTGCGTGCTGTTGTATATCTACAGGCCACAGGCGCACCATGATGCAGATGTCCCGCACATTCAGCTGACCTGCCTGATGCCCTCGTGATCATTCAGTGATTCATCACGCTTAGCTTAAATTCATAAAAATACAGTTTGTGCTACAAAGACAGCAACAAAGGATAAACAGTTGTAGGTTTTAATGGGTAAAATTGCAACAGAGAGGATGGGATCGTTAGAAATGGTTGAGGTGCTTTTTTGTTAGAAGGAACACTTAATGGAACACTTAATGGGAAAAAAAAAAATTATGTCACTTCATTATGTTTGAGGCCATCACACACTGTGGGGGAAACGTGTCTGAAATCAGTGGCTTGTGAGGAGATGTATGGTTTCTAAACAATGAAATAAATAAAAAAATATATATGTTTGTTCATATTTGCTTAATACGACTTGGTGTTATAATCCCACTATTTTATAACAGTTTAATTGCCCAATAAGACATTTCCCACGCCTTATGCATGACAGGGGGAGCAGTCAAGAATATGAATAGAGGAAAACAGGTCCTAGGTTTCACTGGGTTCTTCAAGTAGGCATCCTCTTTGTTTGGGGGATCTATGATTATAGAAATACATAGCATATTTATACTTACCTTTCCTCATGGGACATCTCATGAGTTGTGTGTCAGATCCCACTTTCATTCCATATATTATGCTGGGTGAAAGATGCCTTTTATTGAGGTGCTGCTGATACTGCCCTTTGTATGGTTCCCAACAATGTGAGACATTGTCAGTTGTGCACCTCAGCCTCATTGGGTGTTTCGGCCATGGCCTTTATCACAAGACATACTCAGCCAAGGGCGGCCCACCGCAGGTTGATCAGACCTGGGTGTGTGTCACATTGTTACATGATCATCTGGCAGCCCATGCTGTTTCCATCCGCCTCAACCACAGCCAATGGCTTCTTCTTTCCGCACCACTGGCCAGTTCTTGATTATCCTCCTCTGGTCTTGTCCTCTTAACCCCACTTCCTGTGTCAATTAGCTCATCCAGATAAGTGGCTGCAGCCTAAACAACATTTGCTTTACTGGTAGCTCGGTGGCATCACACCTCAATGCAACCACACGTGCCAACCCGTTGGGTAAGGCGGTTTTAGCTCCACTGGCACCATTAGTGCATGCTCAGTGCCCCTGGTTTCGTATGGCATAACATTACAACACATTACCAACATCAATGCAACCATATGCACCAACCCGTTGGCTTAGGCTGTTCTAGTCCCACTAGCACAGTTAATGCATGCTCAATGCCCCTGGTCCCGTATGGCATAACATTACAACCCAATACCAAAACCTCAAAGAAACCATACACGCCACCCCGTTGGCTAAGGCTGTTCTAGACCCACTGGCACTGTTAATGCATGCTCAGTGCCTTTTTAGAGAGTTAGCCTGGGTGTTTTGAGGGATGGCATTTGCTACCACTCTCTTGGTTTCTACTTATGCAGTCAAGCACTTTAGTACTTGGTTGTGGCGCAATGTGTTTCTCCCCTGTGTCAAACTCTTCTTACAACCCACAAGAATATGTTTAAGGATTGCTGGAGCTGTACTTAGGTGGCAGGCTGGATCCTGTACACACCAAACATGCAGATTTGTTGGTGAGGGCAGCACATTATATGTAGCTCTTATGATAAAACTAAGTTTGTTTCAATACTCCACAGCTCACTCCAAGTGATTTTGCGCCGTTCAATACCTATCCCAACTCATTCAACGGCTGGGCTTGAGAGATCGCTCTGTCGCATCTACTTGGTTCCTCTTGACGCGAACCTCCTCCACCAGCAGGTGATGCTGTTGCTTTAGGGTCGCTTTTTGCCATGTGGGTGTGTTTGTTCCCAAACCAATCCCCTTCTACCATATTGAACTTGTCCCAAGATGTCCCAATGTCTAAATGGTTACTTTCGCGTCTCTTACACAGGGGTCACTTGATTATTCAAACGTCATCTCCAGCCTAGTTTGGTTCATGTATATTTCTCCACAAGGTTTGAAATAGGAAGAGAGAGAGCCCCATTCCCATAAAGCCTTTGCTACTAAGGCATCTTGGTACCCCAAGCCATTTCCTCACTTGTGTACTCACCAATAACCAGGTTCTTGGTCTGAGACACTGTGAGCTCATACATTGAAATTGGCCACATCAGGCATGGCAACAGGCCAAACTGGAAGCACCAGAGTTTCAACTGCCCAGGAAGAGCTGTATTATTGGGTGCACTTACTGTCTCTTGCCTGAGTTGTTCCACCTGTTCGGCGTCTTTAAGGTCTGCGGTGTACCACCGTCCAAGGCTTTTGATGGGCTTGTCCTTGACCGTTGGTATGGGCTCGCCCTTTATACAGATTTGGTTGTTGTGATGGTTGTTATGTCATACATGTATGCCCTGATTGAAGGTAGGTGCAACCCATTTTTCAAACGTTCTCCTTCAACCACCCAACATGATGCCCGGTTTATTATTTTCATTGCCATTATGCCAACCTCCAGCTGTTGCCACGTGGTGGTACTATCCTGTGTGGTAATACAGAATTGGAGATCCTGAAAATATGCCTTCATCAGCTTTGTTACCTGCTCTGGAATGTGGAAGAAGTCAAAGGCTGTCCACAGCAGCGTATGTGGCACTGTTCCAAAGGCTTTGGCAAGATCCAGAAAAACCACATGCAGGCATCTCCTTTTTGCCATTTGCAACTGGTGCCTGTTGTTGTTAGCATGTTCCAACATCAGGAGAAACCCACTATGCCTGCCTTCTGCACTGAACTGTTGATGACCTTAGTACTCTTCAGAAATGCTGAAGCTGAAGCTGATCTTGTCCGTTTTACTGCACTCTCAATTTGGCTTCATTTGGGGGGCCTTGTGTCCATCTGGAGTTCTGGTAGCTGAATTGGTGGCATTTCCTCTAGAATGGAGATTGGCTCATGCCTCTGTTGGAATATTTTTTCGGTTGGTGTTCCTCAAGATCTGTTAAAGGTACTTTTAGGGTCCCAGTTTTCTCCTTGCCAAAGATGCTACTTACAAACTTGTATGGATCTTTGTAGAAAGCGGTGCTGGTTCGCTCCTTTTTCTTATGTTGCTTTCTCAAGCTCTCTGCTCTTCGCAGCGAGGCCAGGCGACTTTTAATATCGCCTTGTACTGCCTCTTAGTCTCTTCCTTTCCTCTTCTGTGGCCTTCGTCCACTGTTTCCTCTGGCTTCTTCTTTCTCTCACAAGTCTGTCAATCTCTTTTGTCACCTGGACTTAGGACGGCCTGTCGTCTCCTTCTGTGACCTTGGGTTCTTGCTTGGGTTTGGGTTCTTGCTCCAAATCTCTCCACCCCACAGGTGTAGATGATCTCCCCCATCTTCTCCAGTTTTCTTTCGTCGTCTACCTTTTCACCTGCTAAAAGCTCAACGAGATCTGAGTCAATGGTCTCCCACTCTTTGTTGCATCATTTAGGCCAATGTATCTGAGGTCTTCTTCCATACATTTTCATTCCTACTGCTCGCTGCAGCTGGGTAGTCTCCGGGTTACTGAGTGCTTTTAAGTTTGTGCCTGGTTGGGCTTCGTCTGGGGTTCTGATACCCTGTGCGCTGTGGTCCTTGTCCCGCCACTGAGCTTCACCCGACTAATTTCCCCTACCTCTTGTGAAGTGCTGGTCAATGCGAGGCCCCTCAATAAGCTCTCTCAGGCATTTCTTCCTGCCCTGATGGATTTTAAGACCTTTCTCTGATGTCACCGTACCTTTCTCCAACCGCAAATGTGTCTCTGTAGTTTCTGTCCTGGTTGTTCAGATTCACTTAATAGGACTAGAATTTCAGCACAGTTGAATTGCCCAATAGGACATTTCCCAAACCTTATGCATGATAGGGGGAGCAGTCAAGAAATTGCATAGAGGAAAAAAGGTCAGAGGTTTCACTGGGTTTGTCGGGTTGGTATCCTCTGTGTTTGGGGGATTTATGATTATAGAAAAACATAGCATATTTATACTTAACTTTCCTTGCTATTAGGAAAGAGACATCTCTGACAATATTATTCTTTTTAATTTAAAGAAATGCATCTGAAGCATTTTATATCCACATGTTAATCTATTGTGGCCTTTAGTTTATCCGAAACTTCTACCAAATAGAATTATTCATAATTTGGATATTCATTACTTTCTGAATTTTCTCTGGGCCTTTGAGCATGTCTTTTTAAACACAGGTCATGAAAAATGCTGTTTTTACATGTCTAAGTTGATATTGTGCTTCAGTAGATTGAACGCTATGAGCAGCACTGTCTTTTAAATTACAGTAATTTGCCCTGAGCGAAATCAAGATGGCTTTAATATCTCGATTGTTTTTTAAGCAGCAGCGAGTTTAAATGAAGAGGAGGAAATGGAGACTTGTACTTACATCTGCTTCTCGCATTTTTCTCGCTGAGAAGACTCCAGTGATCGCACATGTATCTCCTTGAGAGTTTCCAATGAAAAAGTTGCTTCAATTTGGACTCAGAATGTCCATCATTGCTCTGGGATTTTAATATAAACTTCAATTAAACTTAAAAAAAAATTTCATCCAGTGCTACCAAGACCAAATTATCTGAGCTATGTGCAACTATTAGTAAGTCAACCATTTTTTGTGTGTTTGTGTGTGTCTATGGAACTGAGAACTCTAACTCATGTCTCTTGAGCTACCAAGGAGCAACCTCTAAGCAATAATATTTTCCTTTGGGTTATTTTTAAATGAATACTGACGGGACCCTAAAAATCAATTTGTTAGGTGTCTAGCTGCCGGCTATGGAGCTGTGTGTCAGTGCGTTGAAGTAGTTCTTGCTGGCAAACAGTTCTCAAAAGTAGCTTGCGTTTCCTATTGCTATTTTAGTACAGACAATGTGGTTTCCATGGACACTTGCGTGGTGTCCATGCCAACGGCAGGTTTGGAGCGGTGTAACGGTGTAAGCGTGTGTGCCCGGAAGGGACTTTCAGTGGAGTGTTTTCTGGGGACAATGCCAACCATTCTTTACCTCTACCAAATGTACCCACCTGTGCCCTTCCCTCTAAATCGCCATGGCAACGATTAGAGTAGGGCAATCGCTCAGACTCAATCCAGTCACCCATGTGCAGAAAGGATTATGGGTAGTGTAGACCGGTAGGGAAGCAGTATTAAGTGGCAGGATAGGTATTATTTAGTGGTTACAAGATGATGCGGGGGTAAGAGTGTGTTTTCTTTGTGTTTATCCATTGATCTCCATGTTGATTGGAGCCCCCGTGGTCTTTATATCCCCCATGATACAATGGGGCTGTGATCTCACATACTTTACACTGGCTCCTAACACTATGCCTCTGTCGAGTCTAATCAGGACAAGATAAGTGTGTATGTGTGTTTTATGCGCGAGTGTGTGTGCACGTGTATGTCGAATCAGAGGAGAGTTATGTAATCATATTTCATTAAGGATTAATTACAAATGCTGCTAAGTGAGAGGGCGACAACTTAAAGGGACAGTTTATCAATTATTCCTACACCCACCCTCATGTCATTTCAAACCTGTAAGACTTTCTTATTTCTGCAGAACAGAAAAAAATATATTTTGAACAACGTTAGAAAAACCATACAAAATTGCCCCCCATTGACTTCCATTGTTGACACCAAGACACTAAGACATTTCTCAGAATATCTTCTTTTGTGTTTCACTGAAGAAAAAGCGATTGATAGATTGTGGACGACATGAGGGTGAATAGGAAACAATCTACAAAGCTACGTTTACATGAACACATCAGACAGAATTTGATCAGATTGTGCATTCTGAATGAATTGTTTACATGAAAGGTGATCTGATTGATGTGTGTGTTTATATGACAAGCTTCAAATCCAATTTGACAAAATTACATATGCACACTGCACCTAAATACCCACTAAAACGTGTTTTAAAGCACATGTTGTGTATCATTTATTAACAAACGGCACAAAAAAACAGTTACAGTTTATAAAGGCAGAGTAATGTCTCGTGCATGTAAGCACAATAAATAATGTCTTCATATCAATGAAGCAAGGTCGTTTTACACAGTGATTTATTATGGTAAAACCAGTAAATCCTTCCAAAGCACATGTAAGTAAACTAGAAATAAAATAAATGTTCGGTACTACGAATACAAATTTTATTTTATGATTAGATATTTTAGTATGTTTATACATCTGCAAATGTATTATGTTTTACAAATAAACCGCGAAATTTTGGTTAAAGGGGAACTCCAGGGAAATTTTAAATGCATAAAAATATTAATATTTTCCTTTAGAGATGACAAGCATATGGGGATTTTTACCAGTTTGTTATGGCTTTTCGTTTCTTTCACTTTTAAAAAAACAGCATATGCTGGGTAAAGTATGTTTGGTAACACTTTATAATAACTGCACGCTATGAATCATTAGTTAAGCATCAGTACATAGTTAATTAATCATTTATGAAGCATTGGCCCCACATTAATAGACATTAGTAAGCAGTTTATAAATACAGCTATAAATGCTTTGTTCTTGATTTATAAGCATGTATATAATATGCTTAATAATCAAATTTTCATACTTTATTAAGGATGAATTCATCATTTCTAAATTAAGGATTACATTACTTACAAACCAGTTAGTTAGGAGTTGTCAGTGGTCCATGAGATCATTTAGAAAGTGTAAGTAAATGATTAATAAACTCTTTTAATGCACATTTATACATCTTATTATTCTGACATAACAGTTACTTAATTTGTTAATAAATGCTCTTCTAACACACATTCCTGCTGTAATTCATGATTACTTAAGGTAGTTATAAAACATTTACTAGTTGTTAGTTAACTTTTTGTGTGAGCTCATCTAAAGTGAGGACTATGTACGCCTTTTAAAGCATTTAAAAATGAGAGTTGCATATCACTTCACAGTTATATTTTTTCTGGAGGTGTGCAGGAATTAAACTTTTTTCAGAAGTTTATTTTTCATTTTATATCAATTCATTTAATGTTAATTTATATATTCGGTTGTACAATTTTAATTTTGCAGAGTTTTTTTTTTTTTTTCATTAATATGTACAGTTGTACCGTTTAATTTCTTTTGCATCTTGAAATAAATATTTCTATGTTCTGTATCCCTCTGTGTTATGTTTTCCTATTTCTGTTTAGAAGATAACTGAGCCTTTAACTCTCATTTGTAAACGCTTTACAAGGCATACATAGTCCTCACTTTAGATGAGCTCACAAAAATAGTTAACTGACAACTAGTAAATGTTTTATAACTACCTTAATTAATCATGAATTACAGCAGGAATGTGTGTTAGAAGAGCATTTATTAACAAATTAAGTAACTGTTATGTCAGAATAATAAGATGTATAAATGTGCATTAAAAGAGTTTATTAATCATTTACTTACACTTTCTAAATGATCTCATGAACCACTGACAACTCCTAACTAACTGATTTGTAAGTAATGTAATCCTTAATTTAGAAATGATGAATTCATCCTTAATAAAGTATGAAAATTTGATTATTAAGCATATTATATACATGCTCATAAATCAAGAACAAAGCATTTATAGCTGTATTTATAAACTGCTTACTAATGTCTATAAATGTGGGGCCAATGCTTCATAAATGATTAATTAACTATGTACTGATGCTTAACTAATGATTCATAGCGTGCAGTTATTATAAAGTGTTACCGTATGTTTTGATGCTGGTTGAAGCTGGTCATGCGCCGGTTCCTCACCAGCTCAGGACCAGCACATGACCATCTTAAACCATTACAAACCAGCAAACCAGCATCAAGACATACCTAACCCGCCATATGCTGTTTTTCTCAACAGGGTAGCAACAGCTGCTCGTTCCGTGTGTCATACGCCATTACGTCTGCTGGACCCAAAACTTCCTACTTCGGTTTTCAATCTGATCAAGTGTTTACATGTCCTATCAAGCGAATTACAAACGTCATACACCACCCCTTACAATCAGACTGAAATATCAATTGGTTTGGGCATTTGTAATCTGATTGACAGGTTTAAATGGAGCATTTTCATGCAGATTGGATTTTTAATCGGATTTCATTGGTCAATGTAAACGTACACAATTACAGATATTCTTATTTTTGGGTCAATATAAATGTTTGAAGACTTTCCAGTGAGATAATGTATTTTTGACCCCTTAACTTACAGAAATCTTTTTGCATTTTTTTTATATATACAAATTTTTCTAGATTTATTTGTCCAGCCATTTTCTTCTTGCTAGATGAACAGACCTACGGACACATTAAGAGTGATAGTTTACCCAATTGATTTATTTATTCACCCTCTTGTCATTTCAAACCTGTATGAGTTTCTTTCTTCTGCAGAACACAAAAGAACCAAATATTGACGGCACCCATTTACTGACATTGTGTGCATACAATAGAAGTGAATAGATACCGAAAAAACTTTCTTCAAAATATCTACTTTTGCGTTTTGAGGAAGAAAAAAATTCATACAGGTTTGAGATGACAAGAGGGTTAAAAATGATGACTTTTGGGGTAAACTATCATTTTAAGCATTACAGTATGAGTGTCTGTGCAATATTGTGAATATAGTCACAGCTGAAGAGTAGCAAACGGTACGGCCCGAAGTCTAAGCCAGGACATACCGCAAATATAGCACAGCTGTTGACCAATCAGCGCCAAGAACCGCAGCTATGCATTTTATAAATGCCAGTAACACACTATCTTTTTTACATTCCACCCCAGTAGTTCTTTCTCTCAGAGGCCCGTTTTATTTCGCTGTTTATTTCTCAAGGACATCTGAACAGGAATAATGCACAGCATGAAAATCTCTGTTATCGCTGAAAATAGAGTCAGATCTTCTGAATGCTCTACTAAAGTGGATCGTATCCAGCGCAGTGTGCTGCAGCGTTCGCAATGAATACATTGTCGTGTCCTCCCGAGCATCAAATCTGCCCTAGTTTCACCAGCGAACCGTGCTCTCGGGCTAATGCTAGGTCATTGCTGGTAGCTTTCACAGGTTAGAGATCGGGAAGGGCTTATCTTGTAGTTTATGCTGCAGCTTAGTAAGGCACGGTGTTAGGTGTGTGTGTTACAGCAGTGTGTGCACATCTCGGAGGTTGGTGGAGCCGATGGGCATTTAAGGTGCGTGCTTTTGATTAGCTTTGCCCTGGGTTTGGGTTTATCTGTAATGGAAAAGTAGTGTTACAGTAGTCAGGGGGGCACATGAATTATTTACCCCGCACTGCGTGCCGGCTGCAAAGAGTTATGCAATACGGACTATGACAGAGAGAAATGAAGAATGCGTACATCCTAGAGAAAGTGGGTCTCATATCTGAATAATTATGCAACCTAAATAAGATCCCAAAAAGTATTTGGACACTTAAAGGGATTATTCACCCAAAAGTGAAAATACTGTCATCATTTTATCACCCTCTTGTCATTTCAAACCTGTATGACTTTCTTCTGCAGAACACAAAAGAAGATATTTTGAAAAATGTTGGTAACCAACCAACATCATTACCCATTAACTCGCATTGGTTTTGTGTCCACAAAATAGAAGTTTGGTTACAAACATTCTTCAAAATATCTTCTTTTGTGTTCTGCAGTAGAAAGTTTTTCGAATCTTGGTAAGCAACCAACAGCAGTACCCCTTCACTATTCTATGGACACAAAACCAATGCACCTCAATGGGTACCGCCGTTGTTCGATTACTAACATTCTTCAAAATATCTCCTATTGCGTGCCATTAGGGTGAGTATGTGATGACTTTTAATACCTTGTTCCGTTGTTGTTATTCCCCCCTCACGTTGTTCCACGCCTGTGAAACAGAAGAAAATAATTTTAAAGAATGTTGATGCTGCTCTTTTTCTGCACAATGAAAATGAATGGTGACTGAAACTGTCCTTTTTTGTACAATGTGAAAAAATGTGTTTAGAGCAGCATATGGATGAGTAGGGTTCACAAAAAGTCACAGTTATTGAAACGTATCCATTGAATATCAAGATCAAAAATCAGAACTTCCCTTAGAATACAGTATAAAGTCAGTTTGCCTTTGCCATTCACACAGGTGCCTTTGAAGAGTGATGCTGCATTCAACTCAGAAAATCAAAAATCTACTTCAAGTAGTTGAGAAAAGTTAAATAAGACTCCACTTCAGGTTGGACCGCCAGCTCGGAAACTGGTTATCTAACGCACAGCCATTCATACGTTTTTAGGTGTGACTCAAATGTCCAAATGCTTTTTGGGGGTACTGTACGTGTGTGTTTGTGGGAGACGTCGAATGTGCGTCCTTAGGTGTGTTTGTTGCCATGTGTATGTGTCTGTGTGGGTGCGTATGTGTGAGTTGTGAACCTCAGAGGGAGCGAGTGCTATCACACCTCTCCTACTCGCAGTCTGTCAATATATCGGACTCAAACTCTGTGAACTCATCTCACACAGAAAACTACTCTACGCTTGTGTGTGTGTGCACGATAACACAGAAAAAGAGCATGGAGGGATTTAAAAGAGGAGAGATTCTAGGGTTTTTCTCCCCCATTCCCTGCTGTGTCTAACTAGTTTCCCCACCGTTCCGGCCCGAGCTCTTTTTATTTCTCCCCACTGCGGCATCACGCCATTCCTCTGTCACACTCATCCCTTGCTACTGAGCCAACTCCATCTCTCGCTCTTCATCTCTCTCCGTCACAGTCTCTCTCCTTTTTAGATATAGAGGCGGCAGCATCTTTATATTGAGGGTGTTTGTCACTGCTAATGGTTCGAAGACCAGTGACATGATGCTCAGTTACGGTTATGTAGTACCTTTTGAGCTCTGTAACGTCTAAAGGAAAAATGAGTTTGTCTGTGTTGTAATTGTAGAAAGTATATTGCCACTTTTACTTTATTGAGTAATAGTTTTGTTTTATTTGAGAGTGTGGGCTGAGCGTGTGTAATTTTTTTTTTACAAATTTAAATCAAACTTTCATTTTATGTCAATTTTGACATGGAACTAATACCAAAACATACAAAAATTACAGAAAATGCATAAAACTCAAAAGCTACTTTTTTGTTATACCCTGCCTGTGAAAACCAGGTTAAAGGGATAATTCACCCAAAAATGAAAATTCTGTCATAAATTATTCACCCTCTAAAAATTGTACGGTTTAACACAAAGAAAGATATTTGGAGGAATGTAAGCAAC
Organism: Triplophysa dalaica; assembly: GCF_015846415.1. NCBI lineage: Eukaryota > Metazoa > Chordata > Actinopteri > Cypriniformes > Nemacheilidae > Triplophysa > Triplophysa dalaica. Next base: position 15,117,656 of record NC_079549.1, on the reverse strand, counting down.
TGTTAGCAAAAAAGGAGAAAAAAAAATCTGTTGAACACAAAAGATATATTGAGGAATTTAGGAAAGCACGTTTTTACTTTAGCAAGCAGTTCTTGGGCACCATTGACTACTATTCAAATTTTCCTAAACTCTTACCATCTTACTATAGATCATTCATTTCACTATGACTTTAATATTTGACATTGCCTTGTTCAGACAATATTAAGTCTTTCAGATTAGATTTTCAAAGAATGTACTTAACATTTCACAGTAAATCATAAAAGAAGACCTTAGCTGAGTTTTCATGCGTTCTTTATATTCGTGTTGCTGTTTTGCTATTAGAAATAAAGCAAAAAAGAAAATACACTCTTAAAACAAAATGTTGCTTTAAAAGGTTCTTCGATGCCATAGAAGAACCTTTTGGTGCCAAAAATAACCTTTAACATCTGAAATACCCTTCAGATTCACAAATGTTTTTTGTGGCAAAAAAGGTTCTTTAGATTATGAAAAGTGAGAAACAGATGGTTCTTTAAACAACCTTTGGCTGAATGGTTCTTTGTGGAACCAAAAATGGTTCTTCTATGGCAGTGGTTCCCAAATGGGGGTACTGCAGGGGTACTGCAGGGGGTAAGTTTGAGAAACTGAAATTTAGAAATAAATAATGAAAATCAATCAGTCAATAAATTATGATAACAGTATTGTTATATGAAATGAGGACTACACAAATATGCATAAAAAATAATTCATACATTTAAAATGCATTTCAATTTATAAGAGTTATTTTTTGAGACCCGGACCCGGAATCAGGAGCAGTGTCTGGGTGCGAAATAATGCAAGTTAGGAGAGGTTGCGGTTAAATGTTAAAAAAATGTTGATTTTCCTGAACTGAAAATCACTGATTTACCTTTAACTGTTATGCCTAATTCTTAAGAGATTTACATAGTTGCGTAAAGCTACATACAGAAATGTTTAGAAGCAATAAACCTGCTTGGGGGCATCAGATATAATAACTGTCTGACTCTCATTTCATTGTATTTTAATGCAAAATGTTGCGGCCTGGTCAAGGGCTACTTGGCTTGAAGAAATCATAAAAAGGGTACTTAAGCAAAAAAGGTTTGAGAACCACTGTTCTATGGCATCGCTGTGAAGAACCTTTAATGCACCTTTATTTTTAAGAGTGTAGTGACACTTCCTGGAGGATGATGTTATTAGAAACTGACTTTTTTAAAAGGTAAAAGGGTTTTTATTATTTAAAGAAGTTACATGGAAAATAATTTCCATTAAAATAAAATAATTCCTAAGAAATGTTTTGTTTGAAACCCTGTGATTAGTGAAATAAAAAAAATATGTCTTAACCCTCATGGAAACCTGAAACACCTAGAACATTTCTTGATAACTTGTCAGTTATTCATGTTACAAGCACCCTGTGACATGGGAGCATCTGCTCGAAGCAAAAATACCCAATAAATTAAACCATAAATTAACAAAAAAATGTGCTGCACAACAGAAATGACCCACTCCATTTCTCACTCCTTAGATTAGCTTTGTAATTGTTCTCCCAGACAGCAAGCAACTTGTTTGGTGACTCATCCTCTCTCTCTTTTCCTCTGGTTTTCTCCCGTTCTCAGCACGTCTGAGATGCAAGCTGTGTTTAAAACATGTTACGATGGATACAGTCTTGACAAGCTTGTTAAAAACCCTCACATTCTCCCCAAAAACTTGAAACAAGCAAAAAACAAAGCAAACAAGTGGCACTGCGAGCATCCGTCAGTACAAGAGTGTTGTTTTCTCTTACAACCTTAACGGATGAAAGTGTGGCATGGGTCAGCAGCGTGATGTGTATATTCCGGAAGCGTAATTCATTAATTTGCTGTTTGCTACCCGTCACTCACCCGGAATAATCCGTCAGGAGGGGCCAGCGCGCTTTTCTCCGCCGAGTGAAAATTGGATTTTGGATGAGCGATCGCGCGGCTTAAACTTCCACCAGCTCGCTGTCTATTAAGCGCACCCCCACCGCATCACACGCTCGCGACTCGTGACCAATCTTGTGCCACACACGCAAATATACAAATATACATACTGGAGTATTAAGACTTATTTAAAGCCAAATACAAACGCACGCATGCACACACGGTGACGCCATGCATGTTGTATAACCTTGAGCGACATGCTCGAGAAAAGCCAACTGAACAAACACAGTCAGCATTACTCACCAGAGAGAGAGAAACACACACCTCTGACTCAAAGGAAATGAGCTGGAATTTAGAGCATCATGCCCACATGGAGAGAGGAAACTGTGTGAGGGGGATGGGGGGGGTTGATGGATAGAGAAAAAGAGTCAAGAGGAGAGAAAGAACTGAAACGAGAACACTAGGGAGACCAGGACAATTCTCGCTGAGATGTTGATGGCGAGATGCTAGAGTTTACTCATCCAATCATGAGTGCGTGGGCAGCGAGGGGACCGCGTGTGTGCCTCATCAGAAGTGCTTGATGGCACTTAGTAAAAATAACGCTGTGTGTGTGTGTGTGTTTCAGCTCCTCTGACTGAAGAGCCCCCCAGGATTCTGTTCCCTTCTGAAAACAAGCTTCTCACCATGGACGTTCAGCTCGGTAAGACCGGCTTCTGTTTGTTTGTGTGTGTCTTTTTCTGAATTCCATATTACCTGCTGTTTAAGAGAGCTGTGTGCGGTGTCTATACTGTGCGTATATTTTTCATGTGTATGGAATACCCCAGATGATACATGAAAGTATGAACAACTGGAGAAAGAATAACATTCCCGTTCATCCAAATGGTGATTTCTCAGCTGGTGTGGGAAATGTATTTGAAACGTGTCTGTTTCTGCTCTGGTATATTGTATTTTTTTATTTTTAGTTACGTAAGTCGCAAATCCTACATAAGAATCACTTTTAAGTCACAAAAAATCATCACTGATTGGCTGATGGAAGCACAAGAACACAGCTGCTTCCTCTTTTCCGCACAAACGAGGTTTATTATAGAATCCACCATTACAAAAATGAACCCTGTGGGCCTTGGGAACATTATTAAACATTTTTGATTACACAAAAAAGCTGCTGCATAACTAAATATGACCTGCAGTAATTTTTTCTGTACATCATATACAGTGCTGTCAAGCGATTCATCTCGATAAATTGAATCCAGAATAAAAGTTTGTGTTTACATAATATATGTCTTTGTACTGTGCATATTCATTTTGTATTTATACACACATACACATGCATACGTATATTTAATATATACATGTATGTGTATGTGTTTATAAATGTAAACACAAACTTTTATTCTGGATGCGATTCATGGCGATGAATCGTTTGACAGCCCTAAATCTGATCAAATGATGGAGATCATTGTTAGAACTGGGCCTGTATTGCAAATTGGAGTCAGCTCAAATTTTGAACCGAAACTCAGGCAGTGCATATAAATAAATGACACATCATTTTTCATTCTCAATTCACCAATTCCCCTCTCAACACAGTGACAATATCGTCGCAGCTTGAAACATTTATCATTTCATACCGCATACTCTTACTTTGAAAAGAAAATGGTATGCCGTATGTGGCATGTACTGTGCAGTAGACAGTGAGCATTCCAAACATATGTGTTTTCATGTATTTGCTTAAATGTGTTTTAAGTAATTCTGTTTACATGCAGGAGACATTTTGTGAATGCTTACACAAACACACACACACAAAAAGAAACACACAAGTTTCAACAAATTATTCTAATCTGTTATTGAAAAGACGTCAAACAGTTACTAAAAGAAAGTCATCAAGAATGCTTAAGCTCATGCCACACACTGTTATAGCTCGGCAACATTATTTCTGTGTGTGTGTGTGTGTGTGTGTGTGTGTATATCACCATACACACACCAACTGAGAGGAGTTCCCATGGATAGCTGCTCTAGTCAGCATTATGATGCTACGCTCTGAATAGAAGTCATTCAAATAAATGCAAATCCTCTATGCTAATTATCTGCTGTTCTCTCCAACAATAGTAGCTCCATATGGTGCAGGAAAATTCGCTAGGCCCTCTGTTGGAAGTCACTGTGTGAGTTAAACCAAGCACATGCAACATGCCTTTATATACACAGCGGTCAGAGACGCTCGTCTGCGCATGTGCGTCAGTCTATTAGCGTGTGCATTGAAGTGAACCGCGCGTGTGTATGCGGTGGATGGAGGCGCGTCTGTTTGTTTGGCCGAGAGTTTGGATGCAGGCATGTTGGAAACAAGAGCAGATTGGAGCATATTGTGACGACTCTGACCATGTTCTGCCTTCAGAATGAGCAGAAAAAGAGCAGGACACCGTTCATCGACTGGAGACACACACTGACCACATAATTAGTCATTTTGATGCTGAGATGCTGCGTGTGTGTCTGCATGTTTTTTGCGTGTGAGCTAATACAAACCAGTGAAGTTGTGCTTTCCTGCATTGGAAATTTAGGTATGCTGTTATTGAAATGTTTGGGGTTTTTTTTCAATTTCATTTCAATCTAGTCAGTGTAACAAAAAAGTGTAGCACAGGTTTTTGCAGCATGATGAGTAAATAAAATGAACGGAGCAATATGGTGGTCAGGTAGGATGCAAAGATTTTATTTTATGAATAAAAAGGCACTGTTCACAGTCAGCTCTAATTCATTTATTTAGTATAAATGTCCAATAGGGGTTACCAAGATAAATTGAAGTTGCATTTATTTTCATTTGCCAAAAAGTATCATTTGCACTGACGTGATTTATTCGGTGAGCGAGCGTGCAACCAAGAGAATGTGAAACAGCATGGTAATGTAAGTGTACATAAATTTAAACGCGTTTCTCAAAAGTACTTTAAATTTACTGTCAAGTATTTCTCAAAACAAACACATGACATAAAGTAGGAATCAATGAATTAAACAAAAAGAACAAATCAACTTGTTTTAACCCTACTATTATATGGTATTTTGTTTATGTGTTACTTACGCAATGATTTAATGGTTTAAATTGACCCCACAAATGTTTATGGTAACACATTTTTATATTTGTCATTATTAGCTTTTTTACTTGTACTTTACCTAGTTAACATTTTAAATCAATTATAATATTTATGTTATATGTATAATATTTTAAATGAAATATTAGGACAAAATCAAAAAAACTTTTTGATATGTGTTTATATTTATTTTATGCGTTTTATTTATGTGAATATTTTATTCATGCAAAAACCACAAGACGCTGTTGATTCTCGTAGATGCTTCAAAATCTTTATAACAAAATAAATAAAAAAACTGAAACCATTCAAGCTCTTGTTCCAGAATGTATGGGTAAAGAATATAACTATCTAGGGAAAAAATATTATTTTCATATTATTATCATATAAATACGTTTTCTTGAAAACTGTTAATTTGACCCTAAATATAACCGGAGGGTAAGGCAAAGTTAAATGAGCAGGGAATTAAGAAAGATAAACTGAAGATGAGAAGGAAAACGTATCCACATTTAAATGAACTATATGTACAAAAATGGTGTTCTTGTGTGCTACTAAGAGAGTCATTTCATTGTTCATCTAAATGTGAGATGTGCGGCGTAAAGGTGTGGGTTGTAGGTGACATTTAATGAAAGAAATTGAGCGACAGATGGAAATTAGCAACAGCGATTCCGAAGGAAAAAAATAGCATTAAAAAATGAAGGAGTGTGTGGGAAAGGGAGGTTGAATACTGAGCTGGTGGAGGAATTCTTTATGCTTTTAGGACTTTTCAGAGGGGAATCACTTCTGGCTGAAGACTTTCTGCAGAAATCTTATTGGACACGCGCCGATTCAGACACACACACACAAACTTACACACACAGTTTCATAAGTATAGCAGGTAAGAGGATATTGCTGGTCTAATACTAGTTATTTCCAGCATTTTGATGCTAATGTGTAATACTATGTGATATGTATGATGTATTTGGTCATTACTTTGCTATAAACATGTTTATTATGAGAGATGAGCTATCGAAATCATTTTTCATGCTCTCTGCTGTAGATGTGGAACAGATGATGTGAAAGGATTGGATGATGGCACGATGAGTGAAGGGTGGAGAGAGAGAGAGAGAGAGATAGATAGACTGTGCCATGTGTGAACCTTTCACTTCCAGACATTATTAATGACAACATGGACATAGCGCACACACCTGTGTGTACACACACACATACACTACTGAAATATCGTAGACAAACAAAGAAAAGAGGGGGAATGTAGAGAGATGAAATAAGAGATTTAAAAGGGAGGAGCTGACTCGCATTCAACATGAAAAGAAAATATTGTGACCTTTCTAGTCCTGTCTCTTTGTGTCTGTGCCATTTGAGATGAACTAATAGAATGGAACACATGCTGGACTGAGACAACATTTCTAAATCCAATCAAAACTGTATTGAGTACATGGATCTGAATGGATTTGATGAGAGTGAATTTGGAACAACATGAGGGAGAATAAATAATTTTCAGAATCTTCATTTTTGGGACAACTGTTTTTTTACTGAACCGAAAATAACAATTGAAATGTATTCACTGTATATCTTTGATTTTCTTCCTCCACAGGAAGAACACACAGATGGCACACACACAATCAAACGCACACACACATTAACGGAGAAGCACACACAAACAAATGCACACACATTAACAGAGAAGTGGGGAGGATTTCTGCGGAGGTATTCAGAGAACACTTCTTAATATTAATCACCCTTGCCCAAAATAATACCGTTGTTGCTAAGCAACCATCGGAGAGATGAGGGCATTTCTCTAAATAAACATTGCAATTTATTATTGGGTATGGGTAAGATTGGACACTGATATCCTTAAAGGAACAGAACGAAAACAGTTGGCATGTAAAAAAGCTGTGTTTCCATTGTTAGGATTTTGTGCTAAATAGCCTGGAACCATATATTTGCGGTTTACAAGCCCATTTTCAGCTATCAGGCCACGGCTGTGGATTAAATGATTAATTTTTTATGCCATTTCCTGTTCGTTCAAATCTAATCTTGTTTATTAAACTTTGCTATTTAATGCGCAGCAGGCAAATGAGAGATTGTAGCAGCCAATGAGAAGCAAGTTCTTAATTAGCCGATTCACATTTTTGATCAGTCCATCCAAGTCACATTCAAATGTGCAGTTCAATTTGAGGAAAAGAGCAGAAGAGGAATGACTAGACTTAATAAGAACAAACTGTCTTTTTCTTTATTCTAAAGTATTCACTCTAGAGTTCTTTGTCCTATATTCCGAGTCCACAAGGGCACGATCTAATCAAGCACATGTGCCTGTTAGAGTCATCATGACCTTTCATGCACTGGCGGTTTTTAACATGCCCTTTAAAGGAATGTTTCAGGTTCAGTACAAATTAAGCTCAATCGACAGCATTAATGGTTCAATGTTCATTACCACAGAAAATAGTTGATGCTCGTATACTTTCTTGATTGTGAATCGGCCTAACGATGAATAGCTGCTTGTGATAACTTGAGACATGCCCGCTAATATTTTGGCCATAGCAGAGTTATTATAGTTTTTAGTTAATTGTTTTGAATTGTCTTTTATTTTTATGTTTTTAGTTTTCATGCAAATTCTTGTTTGTTTGTTTTTTAACTGGGGAAAAATGAAGAGACCATTTCAAAATAAAAATACAGTTTTTCTACATTTGCTATTTATGGGTAGGGGTCAAAATAACAGAAAAGATGCTCTGTATTTGTGCTGACCTTACATACTGCAAAGAAAACAAGTTCATAGTCACTTTTAAGCAAGTATTTAGGAAAAGTTAGAGAAAGTTCGATTTTTATTAGATTTCATGTGTCTTGTCATGTTCTCAGTGTGTTTCACATTGGATGACTTTACTTCTGAGGTCTGGTTTTGTTGTATTTTAACAGACTGAAATTACTGAAATGGCCATAATACATCTAGAAGTGAAAATTTGGAATGGTCTCTTAATTTTTCCCCGGCTATATGTTTATTCTTATGTTTTGTTATATAAGTTTAATTGTTTAACTTTGTTGCAGTTTAGTTTTATTTCCAGTTAAATTCATAGTGACTCAATATTTTTAAATCAATACTAAGCACATACTTTTTTAGATTTTTCTTAACATAAATGTTCTTATAGTTATAATTTTAGTAAACTATAATAATTTGGGCAACATCCTCATCTTATCTAATTGAAGAATAACTGAGTTTGCTTCGAGAACAGTATAATGACAGAAATGGCAATTTAGAGACGTTTACTAATGCAAAATGACCCAGAAATGTAAGGGATGTTTGAGTCATTTCCAAGAGAGCCAACCTTTTCTGGCAAAGGCACAACAAAAAAGTGACATTTTACTCTCTTTCTCTGTGCAACATCACCTACTTGCATCTATCTACTCTTCTTTGATGCTTAACCTTTGACTGTATATCTTCTGCATCCCTGTAAAATGTTTGATCTCCGTCCTTTCCGTCCTTGCTTTAGTAGGAGGAAATCCTTTCATCTGACATTCCACATCACTCTGTCTTTCTTCTTTTAGTGAGGTTTAGCGTGAGCCGTACCGTTAAACCATTTGCTTACCACCTGTCAATCTGTGAACAGACTAATACTCTCATACAATGAAAAAGGAGTATTTAACGCATGCGTACACACACGTGTCAAACACAGAGTGTTTCACGGTCAATCATCTTGAAACTGTTGAAAGTTACATATACAACTGTCATTTTAACTTACTTCCTAAACTGGAGCCCCAGAAATAATCTGATCAAATCTGATTTGCACTCCAAAAACACTTTATGTGTGTCCGTCTTTGAGCAATTTGTCACATATCCAGACTTTTTATCAGTACATTGGGGGATTTGACTAAACAATCCCTCATGGATGGCTCTTATGAAGCCGAAACTGAAGACGATGAGGAAATAAGGGAACAGATCTATCAAATTCAAGTATAAAGAAATAGCGAGGTGAGGATTTATTTATTCACTGTTATGTTGTTCAATCCCACACTTTTATTTCTTCATTGGACCTACTTTTAACATTCAGTTTGAATCATTGGCTTACAAATGGACAGTGTTAAATACTGCTGTAAACTGATGAAAACATTTGGATTTGAGACTGTGAGGTGGCCAAGTCGTATCAATTAATGCAATGTGAGTCATAGAAAGTAATACGATTATTAGAAAAAAACAATAAAAAAGCCTTATCCCTAAAATGTATCATCACTGGTGCAAAAGCTGATTTTACTAAAATGTACCAACGTGCTTATATAAATTCCTACAAAATACCCACTTCGTCAAATAACGTTCCAGACACCTCGGATTTAGGATATTTCCCATTCCCAATCCTTTCTGGAAGGATGCTCTTTTATAGTTAATAAATACTTGAAATGTATTTTGATAACATCAATGTTGTAATGTTACTAAATACTTTTAATGGTTTTAAACCAGACGTTAGAGGTATCCTAAATCCGAGGTGTCTGGAAGGGAGCATCTATCCGTCCTGATTCATCCTTGATATCAGACACACCTGTCAATCAACCATTCTGTAATTTGAAATGCATAACGCCCTGGTGTAATGGTGGTCTGTTTCGCCTGATGAAAATTCCATTAAAATGTGATTTAAACTCCTGCCCACCTCAATTAATCTACCTTGTACTGTGGCCACGTATCGTTGTGAAATTGCGGCTGAGATTAACCAACACCACACATGATCTCTCAGGGGTCCGAGCGAGTTTGAACCCACTGTCAGCTGAGGAAACAGACAGGAGGGAGAGAGGATGCTGAAAGGGAAGAACGGCGGGCCTGCTGACATGCTGATATATCTGGATTCGGATTTATTGGGGAGATTGAAACACTCTCTGGAGAAATTCAGCCTGTGTGAGGGTGGGGGGGACATATCTGTCAGTATGTCGTGTGTGTGCGCGTGTGCTTTTGTATTGAAAGACCGTTTTAACATCCTACTTATCTAGAACTGTTGTGTGCAAGTCTGTTTTATAATAGAAAACTTTCTCTTTGTTCGCGAATCTCCCTTTACAATTCAAATGTGCCGGGAGCTCCAAAAACTGGATTAAACTGTTCTAATTGTCTTTTCTTTATCATTTGCGCACTCTATAAGTGTCAAATAATGCGCGCGCGCACGCGTTTAACATCCCGGGCTCGGTGTGAGAGAGTCGAGGCTGGGCCTCTATTATGACATCACAAAGAAAGGATGAGGGGAGGACAAGGAGTATGAAAGGATTTGCGGAGGAGTACCTGTTCACAAAGCCCTGTTCTATAGGCCTACAGATAATTAAAGTCTTATATGTCCCCATTGGGTTGCACGGTTGAGGAACAAATCAGCAGAAGCCTTAGAGGAGGGGGGGGAGAATGGGGATTCGGTGGCCTTAGCTGTGTTTTAATGCAGAATCTTTTTTTCGTGACTAAAGTGAATTTTGAGTGAAGGTCAGAATGTTGGCGTGTTAAGTCTCCAGTCGTTCAAGGATGCGTGTGGTGTTTTTAGACACGCAACGGGTGTTTGACGAGAATGCCCGGTCAATGTTTCCGCAGTGTCGCTAAATGGAGCGCGACACTCGCTAAACTTGCACGCCTTTCATTCACACGTGCACACACACTGAGGGGGATTCAGCAAAATGGCTGGTTAGGGCTCAGAGCTCCCTCTGGTGGACGACGTTATTAAACATCTGCGGCTCTAAGCTATTTTCTAAATGATGCGGTGAAATTGCAAAATGAGCCTATATTTGTGGCGGGTTATCCCCTGATTAGGAGGCAGAACAAGCTTTTGAAGACAAAGGGGGAACAGAGGACGTTTTGAGGAGGAAAACAATAGTGCTTGCAAGGCAACAATAGAATACTGTGAAAAAGCTCAAGTTTTGTGCTTTTATTCTATTTAAATGGTATGCTTCATCAGATCACTTAGACTTTGTTCATGTCATGACAGACAGCACGGGATTTGTATCGTGTTTGATGTATCTGTAATGCAAAGACATCATGTTTGAAGTTTAAAAGTAGTTGGGTAAATAGAGAGCCTATTGAAAGGAACAGACCGATCACAATTCAGCATGCATATATATTACAATGTATATGCAAATATTAGGCTACCATGACATAATCGCTGTTTTTTAATGCAGAATATTCTTTTCTGTGTTAAATCGCTGTAATCTTACATTTTAGGGTTATTCAATCACTGTGTGCAAAGCTGGAAAGGAAAATGTACATTAAACAGTTTGTGGCGTATTGATTGCAAAAAAATGTGGAGGAGACGAAGAAAGAGATTTGCAATACCAGTGCTTACAAGGCAAAAACGAAATAGTGTTAATGTGTTAGGAAAGGTAAGATTTCGGATTATGGATCTGAATATAGGAAATTTGCTCTTGTAATGACACTGTGTGAGACACATGACTACAGTATTCCTAGCAGTTAAATGCATACAAGAAAGAAAATACCAATCACAATATTCAAATGCATATATTGAATTATTTATTGTTAGTTATAAGAATCTGAATGCTGAACGGTCAATGGGAGACTTTTAAGACTGGCGAAAGAGATAGTCTACCTAACATTAAATGTGTTTCCATCCTGGTTTATTCGCCTTTCTTCCTATCGAATAGAAAATGTATCTACTCAGTTGAGCGCATTAGTCCTTTATGTGCATTTTCAAAATGTATGCGCATCTTTGTGTTTCCATACATTTTATGCCATATTCCAAAATATGCATTAAAATTGGTGGATGGAAACATGGCTTTAGAAATAATCTAAAAAGCTTGGATGCAGTTGTCACAATAAGGGGGTCAAGCTACCTGGAAACGAGAGAAACGAGAGAAAAAAGAATCAGAACAATATTTCTGAAGAAATTGTAGCTGGTGTAAGAGTGTGCAAATGTCGCCACCTAAATTTTAAGTTATTCTGACTGAATGCCAGGGCGTTGCTGTGCTATTGCTGATGCGTTCTGAGTATGCTGTAGTACGGTTGCTAGGGTGTTCAGGATGATTTCTTCCTGTCCCAGGTCAAAAGAGACCGCCCACATATCTCGGATTTTAGATATTACTTTAGATATACTTGAATTCTAACCTTGAGTGTGAGCAATAGTGACACTGAAGCTCGCCTTAGCAAGCGCCACTAAAAGAATATGAAAAACCGCATGGTAAAGAGACAAGATTCAGTCGAGAGAGAGCGAGTTGGAGGAGGGTTAATCCACTACGGGTCTGATGACAGGTCAGGCTGTGATTGGCTGAATAAATATGATTTATTTATATTAGTCCATTTTCAAAGATCAGCTGCTTGAGTTCATTTATTTAGAATAGGTGTATGTACAACCAACATTGCACCTTGTATACAAATCTGATTTATATCTACAAACATACTACATAACATGGCACAAATGTAATTTGTGTTTATTAGCATACGTCGCACAAGCACACGTCAGACCCAGCGTCTGTTTAATTCTGTGACTTGAGTACAGTATGTGGGCATGGTGCTGTTTTATAGACTCATGATCTCAGTGTCTCTTTGATCAAATGCTCCACATGTACTCGCATCCTGGTGAGAGACAGACGCTATTTCTGGTTCGTTCGGAGGCCCGGAGGAAGATCTTCCCTGGTGCTGGGCCCTATTCGTTAGCAGTCTAAAGACATGCCTAATTAATGTCAAACACTTGACAAACATCACAACATTATGCAGAAAAGCTACCTCATCCGCAACTAAAGAAAGAAATGAAGACGTGTCTGAAACCTCGATATCTTTGGTCGGATGAACACAGAGAAAGATATTTGGAAGAATGCTTGTTACCAAACAGTTCTTGGCCACCATAGACTTCCATAGTAGGAAAAATTACAATGGCTGTCAATAGTGACCCATAATTCTTCTACATTATTCAAAACATTTATAAACATTTTTAAAATGTATTAAGCAATTCTTGCTACTATGTAAGTCAATGGGGGCCAAGAACTGTTTGGTTCTTGAAATTTTCATTTTTGGGTGAACTGTTCCTTTAAACCAATATGCATCTGAAACACACACGTAGAGTTTATGGCTTGCAGATTTGATTAATCTCATCTGGAAAACCCTAACTGTGATTCTCCATGGTACTTTTGAATTAAATTTCAGGAATAATCCATGCTCCACCATAGAGGATTAGATTGAATAGATCGCAATGAGTTCATTAGAAATATAAATGAAATTTGAAAACTACATTTTATAAAATGATATCTGAAAGAAATAGTATTCAAGTACATAATGTTACATGGAAAAAAACACATTTTCTCTGTCCTTCCGATTTCTTTCCTCCAGCGCACACCGTTGTGAGAAAGCTTGTCAGTTGCCATTGACCACAGGGAGGCCCCCTAGTGTCCATTGCAGGAAACAAGTAATTATCTATGGCTTCATAAGCACAGTATGAGCCCAGAATTTTCTTACAGAAGGCAACAGCCCCAGGCAAAGAACGGTTGCATAAAGCAGCACAAAAAAACATGAAAGATGTTTGTATCAATGTGTAATCGCAAACCTGTCTGCCCTTCTCAGGAAGCATGCTGAACCTGACGTGTCGAGCATTCTTCGGGTACAGCGGTGACATCAGTCCGCTCGTCTACTGGATGAAAGGAGAGAAGTTCATAGAAGACATGGACCAGAGTCGCATTCGAGAGAGCGAAATAAAGTAAGATGACACAATGGTAACCGCAAATGATAAAGAATGATGATTTATGAATATACCACACAGACATCATACCGAAAAGCAATAGTGCATGAGCACAAACAGCGTTGCATGCAAGTTAAACATCAAGGAATCGACCCTTATAAAAACAATCCTTAAACCATCAGCAAAATTTGGTAAAGGCATGATTTTTCTTGTCTTATTTACCAAAGATGTCTTGCAGGGTAGAAATGAGCTTATCGGAACAGTACACAGTTCTGTATGAATATACTGTACATATCACAGTATGGAGAAACAGACTCATTACAGCATTTAAAAGAGTATTAGTCATTTCTTTCACTTTCTGGCGGGTGTAAGAGAGGTTTCTCTTCATTGCCGTCTTAGTTGATAGATGGATTTTGAAATAGAAATGGCACTGAAAGAGGACCACATGGGTATAATTACTGCGAGCTATTTGATAGCTTCAATCTTAATGAATGGCATTGTGAGTCAACTGTAATAACTGGAATAGTTCTCTCAGTGCTTTCAGTCATGGGCAGCTTCACACAGAGGGACTGCTGAAAAATAGCTGAAAGTGATTATAGCTCAATTGGACTTGTGTTATGATGTTTGAATTCGTGGTGTGGAATTCTGCAGGTTAAACAAATGTGTGTAGATTCCACCTGGGCCTAGTTATGACAGAAAATAAACTTCTAGGATAGGAAACAATAATCATCTTGTAAAACAACGTAGTAATTTAGTCATTTTTGTACCACAATCCAACAACTATATAATTACATAAATAATGACTGTTTACAAACAGGTTTTCCAGAACGTAGGCCTTCAAATGACTAAAAGTCGTCCCTGTGCATTTAACTGGGATACAAAAAAATCACATACTTTACTTCTATTAAAAAGCACCATGGTGATACTGTGTTTGTTGGAAATGCACCATAGTAATACTGCTGTCGTCCTTGTATCAAGCCAGGGGTTCCAAATTTTCATTTTCAAGAATTTTTAATTAAATTGAAAATTCATTCATTAACTATAGACATTGAATAAATGGCTGTTTTTGTTGTTGCTGTTATACAAATTAAATACAAGTTATGTAATATATAAATGGATAGTTCACTCAAAAATACAAATTCTGTTTATTCACTCTTATGTCTATCAAAACCTGTATATGACACTTTTTTCTTATGTGGAACTAAAAAGAAGATATTTGGAGAAATTTCTCTGTGGTTTTGTGTCCATGGAGCCGATGTTGTTTGGTTACCACCATTTTCAAAATATCTTCTTTTGCCTTCTGCCGAAGAAAGACGGTCATAAAGGTTTGAAATGACGAGAGGGTGATCAAATGATGAAGAATTTTCATTTTTGGGTGATCTGTCCCTTTAATTGCAATACCGACATTCGTAATGATAAAATATCCAAATCGCTAGTCATTAATGAAACTGTTTTTATGTTTTATGTACCACAACAGCCTTTGCGCGACCCACCTTAACACACCATGTGACCCACAAGCAGGTCCCAGTTCAGTTTGAAAACACCTGACTTATTTCACTGCTAATCATTTTTTAGAAATCAACAGCATCAACTATTGTTGATAATCGTATCATTACTATAAAACCAAAGTATAATTTAGAGGGCATTCAAAAAACAGTTGCTTTAAAAACGCTCCCACTGTGAAATGGCATATTAAATCCAAACGCTACTGCGCTTTAAATGCTCACTGAGATGTAGACAGTACATTTTCAATTACTGATATCACAAGCTTGTATATGAGCCTATTTATATCTAGCAGGGGCGGTCGCTGCGATGACACGCTGTTATTAATTCCCTTGTCTGAAGGAGCTGGATCATAGCAGTGCTGAATACGTCCTTATAACATGAGGAAATGTATCGTACAGCATGCCTCCAATGCATTTGCATTTACATGTAGTTATGAAGCAGCAATGTCAGCATCTTTTAAATGAAATTTCAGTTTCAAATGCTTCGGCCGGGACAAACAAGAGAGTGGATGCATGTTGTTATAATTAAATCAGAGCTCCATTTGTTCGGTGCCAACCAGACCCAAAGCTCGTCCTTCCAAAATGTGTAATCTCTACAAGCTGTTCGGTCTAAAATATATCCCCAAAAGATGAATTCATTAAACTGCTTTTTATTCCACAACACCCTGGCTGTATCGATCGTTTTTTACCTGGACCATCTGTAATAAGTAGCTCATGGTGTTGCTCTTTTTGCCAGGACCATCAGGGAGCACCTGGGTGAACAAGAAGTGTCCATTACTCTGACCATTGATTCGCTGGAGGATGGCGATTTGGGTAATTTTTCCTGTTATGCAGAAAACGGCAACGGGAGACGGCAAGCCAGCATACAGATTGGAAAACGAGGTAGCGTATTAATAAAGCATGGCACACCGGCACATATTCTCACAATTATGATCCAAACAGCAAAGGAATACATCACCAAAAAAGAACTTGTAATTTAGTCTTTTTTTCTATGGAACACAGGAACAGTTGTTTTGAAAAATGATGTATATGATCTTTCATATACAATGAAAGACAGTGACCAAGGGCTACGAAGCTCTAAAAATGATTAAAAAGCACCATCAAATCCATAGAGTGATTTATTCTTTATGTCTTGTAAAGCCAGCTTTGTGTGAGGAATAAAAAAATATCACTGACGTTTTTTATTATTTGTTGTAAATCATTTCCGGCTAAGCTCTCGAATATCATTCACACATCCACGTATTGTTTGGTGCACAATGTTTAAATATGTGCATGCGCAATGATATTTGAGTGCTACGGCGGAGGAAAAGATTTTCAGTAAACAATGTTAGGAATTTCAGTCTTGCACAGAGTCACTGTAGAAGACTTTGAAAATATCCCATGTGACTACTTTACAGAACATTTCGGAGCCTGACAGCTTGGTCACTGTCTGATTCAGTGTATTGAAAAGAGCATATCGGGCATTTCCAAAAATGATTCCTTTTGTGTTCCACTTCCGAAAGTAAGTCATATGGGTTTACAACAACATCAGGGTGAGTAAATGATGACAGAAGTTTGGTTTTTGGGCGAACCATTCCTTCAATGTGCTATGGGAGTTCTTTACATAAACAGCACAGCGTGTTCCTGTGTCTCCTTCCCCTTTTCAGTCTTTCTTTCTCTCCTTTAGGGAAATACATCAGCATCTAAAATTCGCTCTCTTTTTGCGAGAGCCGCTTTGAAGGCATCCTATCTTCTCTTTTAAAGGCTGTTCAGAGGAAGAGACAGCTTCAGCAGTTCACACATATTCTCTCCCTCTCAGCCCAAATCAAAACTATTCGACTGTTCTCTCTCTTTCACACACACGCATACACGCACACAAATAAATGAATACACACACATTCATATTCTTTCAACTCGTCTCAGCCGTATACACACATTCCTGCCGATAATCTCAAAGCACACACAAACACAGACAATCTCTGGTGTGCACACACTCTCTTTCAGCTCACTGCTAAGCACACGCACACACGTATGGTTTGAGAATCTTTCAGCATCCCTGAAGCATCTGAGTGTACTTTGTGTGTTTTCCTCCATTAGCTATAGCACTGCTGGTACACAGAGGCTGATATGAACATCATTAGCACTTAATCATTCTGAAGTCAATTCTTATTTCTCTCCCCTCGTGTATGTGGTTCTGCCTTTTCCTTTTGTTCATTTGTTTGAAGGAATTCGGTGTGTGAATTGAGCTTCCCCTATATCAAGCCTCCTGAAAAGACCAGCTTAGCGCAGCATGAATTTCTTTGCTGGTTTGGCGGTAATCTGTTGATAGACCGGCATAGTCATGGTGGCCTTTCTTGTGAACTGGCAATATTTTGTCCATGCTGGAGACAAGCATCCAAAACAACTCATATGTTGCTGGTCTTTATTATATTTGCAATTATGGAGAAAATTAGGAGACCACTGAAACATTAAGGTCTCCTAATTATAATTTTTTTAGTTTTTCCTGAATTTACTTTTTATTGGTCAACCATTCTATAGAATTAGTTCAAAATCAGATTTGGAAACTTCTGAAAAAATGTGTATCTAGTTATTGTGCGGTTAAAAAAAAGTTGCTTAGTTGCAGAAAAAAGTTGTTTGGTGTTGACGTTCCTTAAAGTAACACACAGATTTTCTGACTTTTGAACACATTTACTTCAAAATGATAAAACTGATGTACTCACCATGTAGCTATTAGAGAGAGGGACACAGTTATGATTCTTGATCAAAAATGTAGGGGTGTGGCTAAAATCAGTCTCAGCCAATGGACTAATACATACACGTTTTCTGCAGTGACATGAAAATGAAGGCACATTTTTTTTATTTAAAGTTTAATCATTTAAAAATAAAATACTGTATATTTTTTACTTCACTTTCTTTAAAACAACAATAGAAAAAAATGCACAAAATATCTAAGCTCATAAATTGAAATTTAGGTTTTTGGGAACCCAATAAATGATGATTTTAAATCTATTCTTCTACTGATATTATACATATTATTGTTCAATAGATTATAGAAGATTCGAATACTTGAAAGCTTTTTAAATGTGTTATTTTATGTGGGACAGCAGTTTGCACAAATTCTATAGAAAGGCCTAGGTATGTGTAAAACGATCATTTTTGCTTCGCTCTGTGAACATTTCTCCCATATGCTAAATAAAAAGATTTTATTGAGTTTGTTTGCATCCTTCATATTTGACTAGTCCAGTATTTTTCATGCAAAGTTTTCAGTTCTCGAAAACTGCAAAGAAAACATTAATGTTACTAATGTTTTACATGTATTTCAGAAAAAAGAAATTTGATCATATGAGATTTTTCCCCAAAGCTGTACTACATAACTTAGACATAGTAAAATGTTTTTTGGAAATAATTATGATAGCAATTGCGATTGCCAGGTTATGGTGCAGTATAAAAAATACTATGGTACATCGATATGGTAATCATACAGTACTGTGGTACCAAATCTATCACTTTACAGAACAGCTGCTGCAGTGTTTTTGCAAGTTGGTTAAGTAAAATTTCATGATTGGCAAATTTTTTATGTATTCTATATGTATACATTTTTTATGAAAACAATGTCAGTAAAGAAAAACTGGGTGTAGTTTGCTTATTACAAGTTAGTGGACTGTTTATGTTTTTAGACGTTTGGGGTGTAAATGAGGTATTGTGTACTGAGAATGATTTGGTGTTGTCTTTGTAACTGTACATGCAAAAAAAGAGATATGTTAGTTTGAATGTTTTGTATATTTTGAGAAATAATTGTTAAAATATAGTTGTATTTTAAAATTCTAATATTCCTCTCTCTCTGTCTCTCTCTCTCTCTCTCTCTCTCTCTCTGTTGTTTTTGGTTTCACCTCTCTCAGTAGAGCTAATGTACACAGTGGAGTTGGCTGGTGGATTGGGTGCGATTCTTCTTCTCTTGGCTTTGCTGTTGTCTATATATAAGTGCTACAGGATCGAGCTGCTGCTCTGCTATAGGCATCACTTTGGTGGAGAAGACACAGATGGAGGTAAACGCCGCACACACTCCCCCTACTGTACTTATTGAGTATAGCACTGCAGCAACCACTATTAAATGCTGCAGACTTCCCTTAACAGAAGCATTCCAATTTTCCTAAAACATTTGGTTTTTATTTCAATTCATTTTCCTCAATAACTGCTTCTTCCTTCAGAAAACAAAGAATACGACGCCTACCTGTCCTACAGTAAGGTGGAGCTTGATCAGTGGGGTCAGGAAATACAGGAAGAGGAGCGCTTTGCTCTGGAGATCCTCCCGGACGTCCTGGAGAAACATTACGGCTACAAACTCTTCATCCCCGACCGAGATCTAATCCCTACCAGCAGTATGTGCAGAACGTGTGTTATGTGTGCGTATGTCCGCGTTAGTGTGTTTGTAAATGTTTTCTCGTTAAATGTTTAAAAAATGTTCACATGTTCACTGCAAAATGCCTGAAGTTCTCAGGCCTCGTTGCTGGTGAGGTTGTAGGAAAACTACAGGTCACGAAAGAAAACACCTTAGACAGAGATTTCGGAAACGGCACTAATTATACAGAACTAATGAAAACTCTTTGATCATTTTCAGCTCATGAACACAACATGGGTGCGCTGGGTTTACCTTGCCTTCTAATGTCTGCTGCTAAGTAATTAAATCATTTGTAATTAAAATCTAATTAAACCTCCTCATCTGCAGTAATATGACCAGAAAGCCTTATGTTAACTAGAAAACAGCAGAGTCAAAAGAATACAAAACTTAATTTAGTCTCAGTTCAAACTTTCTGTTCGATTTGGTGGATGAATTCAAACTCCCAAATATTGTCATTTGTTCATTGCGAGCCATCTGTTTATGTGACATTGTATGTTCGCATCATGATTTGATGCCATGTCCAGTGTTTTTGCCCTGTATGTGTGCTGTGTCTGAAAGCTGAATGTCTATGTCCAGGTATGAGCAGTGATCATTACCAGGATGACACACATCTTCTTAGAGGTACAGCTTTCTTTTAATGCAAAGTCATTGACACGCGTGCACATCGCACGCATCACGCATACAGTTCTGCATGTGCATTGGTCAATGTGTTGTTCATGAGTGACTGCGGTTGTTGCGTCTCGTGTGTCCGTCTACTTTTGTCTGTTACTGTCTTTTCAGCGGCTGTAATCTGAATCGTGGCATCTCACGATCGCTCTCTTGCTTGTTTCTCTGTCCTGTAGCGTACATAGAGGACGTCTCTCGCTGCATAGACATGAGTAAACGACTGATCATCGTACTGACCCCGAGCTACGTGCTGCGTCGCGGATGGAGTATATTTGAGCTGGAGTCCCGTCTGCGCAACGCTCTGGTCTCAGGGGACGTCAAAGTGATCTTAATCGAGTGTGCCGATCTGCGAGGAGTCATTAACTACCAAGAGGTGGAGGAGTTAAAACACTCCATTAAATGCCTGAGCGTGGTGCACTGGAACGGCCAGCAGAGCAACAAGCCCGGTTCGCGCTTCTGGAAGCAGCTTCGCTACACCATGCCCTACCGCCGACCCCAGCAAACCCTGACCAATCACGCGCTGGACACCGGCGAACCCACCCTCTTCGCCGACCTACAGACCGTCTCGGCCATCTCCATGGCCACGGCGACGTCCGCCGCCATGGCGCCGGCTCACCCCGAGCTGCGTCCGTCCCTTAGGAGCTCGTACCGCTCGCATTCGCTGGCACGGCAGAAACACTCGCATTACCGCACCTACGACTACGAGCTGCCCTTCACGGCCGGAGGCACCCTGCCGCCCCAGCACACCTACTGCAACCTGCCGCTCACCCTCCTCAATGGTCAGCGGCCCGTCAACAACAAGACCCTGCGCCCCCAGCACAGCCTGGACGAGCACCATGGCAACAACGCGATGCTCCCCCTGCTGCCAAGAGAGACGAGCATCTCCAGTGTTATCTGGTAATACCAGGACCAAGACGAAAAGCATGTCCAGTTTAAGCTGCTGTATCCAGACCGGGCTCACGGGAGACTTAATACGCTCATGTGGCAGGTATACAGCACGGGACACACCGAGGTTAGTGGGTTCCTGTGAGCAAAACGATCATTCTGTCTACGGTAAGTGGGTCTGAGGACGTCTTACCCGCTAAATCTTCTTCTGGGCATTGCTCCAGCAGCGAGGGATTACATAGTGCCATACCAGTTTTATCTTGCTGGGACTGTAGGCGTGAACTGAGCATTCAAAGTCACACCACACAGAGGTATACAGGGTCTCGTGTAGATGTTAGTGTTATATTTGTAGCACCACCGTCTTCCCGTCTTCTCGTTTGGTTTGATCTCGCCATCCTTATTTTTAGCATTCAATGCTTTCCTGTCCTTTGTTCCTTTTCCTTTTTTAAGTTGGACGTGGACATTTGATGGAGATGCATTTTTTTCTACCTGTTATTGAAGATGGACTGAAATAGCCTATGATTTAACTACTGTCATTTTGCTCGAAAGCTACTGCGTTTCGTTCCGTCTCCGTTTCCGTTGTCCAACGTAAGGTACGTATTAATGGTTTTAATTGCAGATTTATCAAAAAGAAAATATATCACAAATTATGCAAAATATACGAAGGCCTAAAGGATGGGTTGATGGAGGCGGTGCTGTCTTCTCTCAGCAAACGTGCAGGAGGAACAGCACCCTTTCTCAAATACTAAAGGGGATTTTAAATGATGAGAAATCTATTTTTATATCTGAAGAGTGCTGTTTCTCTCTAATACTGTATCACAGGGTCATGGGACTATGGGACTGAAGACTCTTATTTGTGAATCTGGATATTTTATACTGTTTACTATATTGTCCTCATCTATGGGGAAAACCCCTGAAATGTTTTATGTTAACTTACGAAACAATAACCGATTGCATTTTTATGTTTCGTTTCTTTCTGTTGGTTATTGGGTTTCATTTATTGATACTTTGGGTGGTTCACAGGCAGACCTTTTCACATTTCTAATCCGTTTAACTCTCAGTCTAATGTCATAACTCACTGGATATATGCTTGTCTTTTTCTCTCCAGCTACTGTGTAACTCAGATACATGCTGGCATGTTTCACAGGGAAACACAGGCCTGTAAATGTACATTCTGTCACAGAGTGTAAATCTAAATATCACGGCTTGAATACATAAAACACACCATATGGTTTAATAAATGCCCAAAGTCAACATTATGTATTTGTTGTATCTTGTCTTATGGCAGCATGTACTGACTTTAAGGGGGGGAACAAAGTTAGAAACAAAGTCAAAATAAAATCGTTTTACAGTAAGAGGTCTAACTGTAAAAAAATCTGAACTATTCCTGTAAGTTTCTTTCTGTCTTTTTTTATTTGAAAAATTTGCAAATTATGTTGCAAAAAAAAAGGTTGTTTATAAAATGAATTAGAATTATGTATGAATGTTTACCTCTTGAGTATGCATAGAGACTAGTTGTGTATCCTGATTTGAATATTTACTGTATTATGAACAACAGCTATCACAGAGAGATGTGTAATCTCTCTAGAGGCACAATCATTTTTCTTTTATATTGTTTCTCACTGTGTACAGTAAAGTCACAAACCACTAAAAGATTTTTGTGTGTGTTTGCGTGTTTGTATGTATGCATGGTTAGAGAGGTGTCACCATTTAACATCAGCCCTGATCTTTTGGTCTTTGTTTTAGGTTCACATGAGTTGCTGAAAGGAATAATCCCCCTTGCACTTTTAAGCAAGTTACTTAGTACTGAATGCTACAGATGAATAGATTAAATTTGTTTAACAAAATTGAATTTTAGTTATATCAATTCACTTTTTTAAATAAAAAACAAATGAGAAAATATATGTACTTATTTCTGTATTACTAATGTAAATATGTGTGGCATGGCCATGATCAGTTGCATTATTAGATCATTTGGACAAATTGATATTAATTGACTTCCTTCACAAAGATTTTAAAACGTCTTAATTTAAGACCGGTTGCAAGCACTAAACTTAAAGATTTAATTTCTAGAAATTCAGTCTTTACTTTGATCCTTATAGAGTTACCAAAAACTAAATAAAGACAAGGCTATATAGAACCTTCACAATTACAAAATGAATTAAATATTAAGCCTACAATGCAATCTTAATTTATAAACGTAAGTACAGTATGTCATAAAAATAACATTATGAATTTATAAATCGAGTATGATAAGTATGAAATATATGAATATAATTTAGGGAAAACACACATCTACTAGAGCTTCTTTGTCATAGGTTAGAAAAAATTCATCAGTCATCAATGGTTGATTGAAATAATGAATGAATTCACACAAGGGTTTTTGTGTACAGAATGGCAAAGACAGACACCAAGATAGTTAATAAAAATGATGTAAATGAAAATGTAAGCCTTTATAAAACACAACTGTTAATAAAGATATGTACACATAAGACAAAATATATGTATATTCAACCACAAATACAGCATATGATGTGCAACTCCAGCACATTAATGTAGCAGATTTTCTAGTAAATTCTTAGGTAGGTTTAGATAACCAATCTGATACATGTTTATGATTCCGACTTATGTCTCTTGAGGTTTGATTAAAGGGATAATTCACACAAAAATGAAAATTCTGTCATCCTTTACTCATCCTCAGATTTTTCTAAACCTGTAAAAATTTCTATTTGGAAGATCTCATGCCCCATTGACTTCCCAAGTATTTATTTTCCCTATGGCAGTAAATGGAGAATGAGAGCCGACATTCTTCTAAATATCTGTGTGTGTGTTCAGCCGAACAAAGAAATGTATGCAGGTTCGGAACAATCTGAGGGTGAATAAATGATGATAGAATTTTCATATTTGGGTGACGTTTCCCTTTAAGCCGGCTCAAAACGCCCCCTTGTGGAAGAAACCTGAAGATGCTTTATTTATGCAGGTACGATTCATGTCCATTTACAGCATTTATTACACTTCAAGTGGAGCTATAAGTGAACAATTTCAGTTTGACTATAATCTAATATGTTTCAAAGCTTTGTAAGGATTTAACATGTTAAAAAATATGCACTATCTATTTGAATCAAGTACAGTGTGAAACTGTGAATTAGATAAACCGGCGTTATGACCGGCTGAAAATCATTGTGACAACGCCAAACAACGACACTTTACACACTGCACCACATGTAGTCATTGCATCATACAGTGTTTAAGATTTTAAGTTCTTTACAATGTGTATTAATGCACTGCTTCAACGAGAAAAGACAGACGGTAAAGAAGAAAGGCTATATTTTAAAAACACTACCTACAGCCATTACATATTTTCTGCTGTTTTACATCCATTTTCTGTAAAATAATAATTTGTTCATTCCAGCCTGAAACCCGCCCACGTTTTAACAAAGCGAAATGTGATTGATCGCTTCACATGTCAGTCAGACTGTCCAGCCACTTGTCTCTGCTCTTGCTCGTTTTCGAAGCAGTTGATCAAGAACCGCCCACTTACACCGAAAACATGGTCTGACCGACGCCTAAAGTGACCAATCACAGCTCGTCCTCATAATACTCGTTTCTGGTGGGCGGGTAAATCTGAAATCAACTATGGAACAGGAGGATCAGCAAAAACGCAAGAAATGTAACGAAAATGTGTGTTTGCTCTGCGGTGACGAATTCTATCCTTCCAAAAGTAATAAGCATCGACTGTTTCACGGAAACAAAAATAAACTCAAAGCGGATCATACAGTCGTGTTGGAGGAATTTGTTGGCAAATTTCAGGACACGACACGACTGGCCATTTGCGGCTCTTGTAGAACACTCGTATTGAGGTACGATCGGGTATCAAAAGACACGGAGAGAGTACGATTGCTTATAAAGGATACGTGGAGGAAGACCAGAGAGAGACGATGTGCGGCTTTAACCCCTGCAGGTGTGATAGAGGTGAAGAGACGGCGCGACACCACGTCACAATATGAGAGCACTGCGACCGTCTCGCTACAGTCCACCGATATTTCTACAGCAAAAGTGAGTTACTTCATTACTACATGGTAATAAACAAATCGATTAACGTGATCGGATAGTAACTTATTCATTTCTTTCAGGAGAGACTCAAAACTGCACTAGAACCATTGCATGAAAGGCTGAGAATACTCGAAGAGTTTAATAAGACTTTGCGTGAAACTACAGAACATATTGTGGTAAGAGTTTACATTTATTCATTTAGCAGACGCTTTTATCCAAAGAGTTTAAAAAGCAATAAGAGATATGTCATACATGAGCAATAATCCAATAGGTGCCAAGTTACTGGTTTCAACAAAAGCTAGATCACCACCTGTTGAGGGAAATGTTAGTTTTTAGTTTTTTATTTGTCTGTCAAGTATTCACAGAAGGGATGATGGGTTTTAAGCGGATTTTTTGAATGTGTGAGAGATGTGGTTGACCGGACCGAGTTAGGAAGAATGTTCCACCAGGAAGGAGTTGTGAATGAGAATGATTGCCAGATTAAAAGTTTTAATGTTGTCAAACCAAACTACTTTGTAAATATATTTATGGAGTCCTGCTTCACTATTGTTTTTAATGAATGAAAACTCGGTCATCATTTACTCGCCTTCAGGTTGTTTCAAGCCTGTATACATTTATTGGTTCTGTTGAACACAAAGAAGGATATTTAGAAGAATGTTAGCAATTTTCATTTCTGGGACATCATCCCCTACTGAGTAGAAACAAATATTGTTTATTTTTTTGTTCTGTTGAACACAAAATAAGATATTTTGAAGAATTAAGGAAAACAAACCGTTCTGGAGCACCTTTGACTACCATCATTTTTCCTATAGTGGTCGGTGATGTTCCAGAACTGAAAATTGCTCAAATTCTTTCAAATATCTTTCTCTGTGTTCAACAGAACAAAGAAAAATTCATACAGGTTTGGAACAACTTGAGGGTGAGTTGTTGACAGAATCTTCATTTTTGGGTGAACTGTACCTTTAATGTCTTTTGTTTCAGTTTCAGACTCAACACACCGAATTGAAGATTAAGGAGGAGTTTGTGAAACTTCACAAAATGTTGTATAATGAAGAAGCAACCAGGATAAAAGCACTGAGAGAGGAAGATAAGCAAAAGAGTCTGATGATTAAGGAGAAGACAGGACAAACGGGAAGAGAAATTGCATCTCTTTCTCTCACAATCCGAACCATTGAGGAGGACATGAAAGCTGAAGACACTTTATTCCTACAGGTGTAAAACCACATGCAGAATAAGTATTTGTTATTGGAGACAAAAAATTGTGTTTTACTAATGAACATGTATTTCAATTTTTGTTTTAGAACTATGAGACTACTATGAAAAGGTTTGTATTGTGCCTCTTTATTGTTTACTTTTAGTTCTGAAATCATACACATCTAACATTATCATTGATTTTTAATGTTTTTTTTCTTTAGGACCCAATGTAGATTTCCTGATTCAGAGAACCTTTCAGGAATGTTGATCGATGTGCCAAAGCACCTGAGCAACCTGAAGTTTGCCGTGCTGCGTAAAATGCAGGACAATGTTGCATACAGTAAGTGCAAAGTTCAAGAATGAATAAGCCGTTCTGTTAAACTATTTGAGGTAAATAGTGTCTAATGCTGTGTTCGCTCCAAATCGCCTTCCAGGCTCTATATTACTCGCTGGAAACTTTGTTATTTTCGTGTGAGTGATGCAATGAAAGCAATACAACGCAGGTGGTGATGTCAGAACTTTAGAGGGGGTCCCATCTTAAGAAATGTGAGGTTACAGAGGCAGTGATGCCAAAGTAGATATTCTGATTGAAGAGACAGTCTTTTGCTGCCGTGTGACATCATACTAGGAAAAAATCTGATACAAAGTGTTTGACTGCTTGGTTTTTGGCCTCGCAATAAAGTTCTGGAACTTGCAGGATGTTTTTGTAGTACAATTACCTCTCATTAGTAAAAATTAGAAAAATATTTTTGATTTCCTTTAAAGCAATTTCTGATAATTGACCATGCCTAGTATAGAATGTGCAGAAAGATATTGTTTGTCATTTTTGGTCTGTTGTCTTTCCTCAGCTCCTGTGACTTTGAACCCCAACACTGCTCATTGTAATGTCATTGTGTCTGACGATCTGACCAGTGTGAGATACAATGATGAAGAATTTACACTTCCTGATAATCCAGACAGGTTTGATATGTTTGCATGTGTCCTGGGCTCAGAAGGTTTTAACTCAGGGACTCATTGCTGGGATGTTGATGTTGGAGACAGCACAGGCTGGTTCTTCGGTGTAATGACCGAATCTTCTCAGAGGAGGAATACAATATTTTCTCGCAGTGGAATCTGGCTTGTGGGCCATTTTTGTGGTGAATATAAAGCACATATTACACCACAGTCGCCAACGCTTCTCCCAATTAAAGAAAAACTACAGAGGATCAAAGTTCAGCTGGACTGGGACAGTGGAGAGCTGTCATTCTGTGACTCTATAACAAACGCACACATACACTCTTTTACACACAGGTTTGCTGAGAGATTATATCCGTTTTTTGGTGTTGGCTGTGACATTTCACCTCTGCGTATCTTGCCAGTAAATTCATCACAATCGAATTTTAAAATATTGTAAACGTATTTTGTACAACATCACTTTTTTGTAAATGACTTTTGTTTGACTTTTTGGCTCAATGCAGATAGGATGACTTACGACGAGTTTAACAAGAAATTAGAGAAGGATGTAAAAGGTAAAGATTCTTTATTTATGCAGGTGAATAAAGTATTATTTTTATTAGTATACTATTCATATTTTACACATTTTGTTACTTACGATCTGTTTTAAATATATCTGATCTTTGTCCATGCTCCTGTTATAACAGTTGCTGATTAAAAATTGTCATTTTATGACATTTATAAAAGTACATTTTGCTGTCATAGGCATTTTGCCTTATTTCTTTCTACATCTGTCATCAAACTCACAAATCCTCAGTGGAGATCTGCAGTATAGGAGTGCTGATCTCGCTGGACTGGTAACTGCTGGTGACCTTGAGCAGGCAGCTGAGCACCATGTCTTTGGCCCGTGCCGTCTCCATGTTCTGCTCTTTGCTCAGCTGCAGGGTCATCTGGTCCAGGCTGGTCTGTAGCAGCTCAGAGGCCATGACGGGCCTCGTCCCCGCGGGTCCGTCGGTCAGATACTGGCTGTACAACTCCAGCAGCTTCTGTTCCAGATAGCTGTTAAGCTGGGAGTTCGAGAGCGGGAGACCTAACTGCAGAAGAGAGGAGCGCTCACGTGCGCTTTCTTCCCTCCAGCGCCTTGAGCTCCTGTATTTATGGACTAAAGGCGGGAGCATGGAGGGGGAAGGGACATCTGCAGATAGAAGGAAGGGACCGGGCTGGGAGTCCTGACTGTGATAACCCAGTGCATCGTCTGCACTAGGGCTGAGAGGCAGCACCTGGCCACCGGCGATGTGTAAATCGCTGTAGTGCTGACAGATGCTGTGGCAGCTAGAAGGCACCAAAAAGGCCTCCGCTTCTGGTGAGTCTGCTTGTCTGGGGATGTTCATGCCTACGGAGAGCTGTCTTCTTGGTGCAGCAGCTTTGGAGGAAGGACAACCCTTGGTCATGGTTTCAGTGTTCCGCTCTGGAGATGTGTGTGCTGGGATTTGGGCTGAGAGGTGATGGCTTGGAGGAGGTGTTGGTGGAGCTGTGACTGTGGAACATGTGCGTGGATTTGCACACTCAGGTTCAGAGTCAAATGTCAAAGACCACAGCTTACTTTCACACAGCATCTTTGAATACACACACACAGAAGTTAAATTTGGATAAGTTCAGACCAAACTGTTTGGAGCATGATATATTATTTTAGCAAAATTGTACAATTTTGCCTGGTCCCTCTATTACCTCCGGGAAATTAACAGTGTACAAAATAAAATATCAATAAATTAGTATTTCTAGATTTATTGTGGACATTCCAGTGTCTGTTGAATTTCAACAAAATCAAACCTCAGGAGTGACATTAACTCATCCTACACCAATGTAAAAGACTGACAGCATGAAAAGACACAAGAAAAGTGTGATAAAAATCATTAAAAAAAAATTAATGCATATAAATGAATCTGAACTTGTTTTCTTTGCAGTATTTGAGGTCTAAAAAAACACAGAGCATCTTTTGTTATTTTGACCTGTTACTCCAGTTATATTTTATGCAAATAAATGCAAATACAGCAGAAATTTTACTGAAGTGGTAGAAATGTTGTTCGTAGTTCACAGAATAAAACAAAAAAATATTTTTTCCCTAAAGACATACTTATAAATAGTACATTCAGAAAAACTGAAAATAATTTTGAAATGGTTTGTTTATTTTTTCCAAGGCTGTAAAGATAAAAAATGTGTCGAACATTTATGTTTTAAAAAAATCAAACCTGGTTTAGAAAGACATGGTGAGTAAATAAAATGTTGTTGTTTTATTTGACCAAAGCTTACCTTTTTTCCACTGAAGATTATCCGGATGCTGATCTCAAGGCTGCACCTGATGCTCACAAGCACTGCTGTAGTTTGTGCTGTTTCTTTACTTTTATGCTTTAGTGAAGGAGGAAGTGAAAGTGGTGTGATGAAATTGTTTTCCAGGTAAATTTGGAACTTCTTGTGTACTTGCATGTAACACTTAATCACAAGTGCATATTGTAGTGATTTAAGCTTGTTATATTCATTATAACAGACATGGAGCAGCTTATGCAATTTTAATATGATCATACATTACCAGCAATATTCAGCATAACACCTGTCTAGAACACTGGAAAATACCCACACTATTTCTGTCTCAGGGGATCACACTACATTGTCTGCTGTTTTTCCCCTAGATTTTCTCTATAAATTGGTAAACTCCCTAATAGGAACAGCCTAAATAAACTATCATAATATAATATATTTGAACAGATATGCTGTTTATTAGTGTGACTGGCCAAAACATATAACGATAAAGTCTGTGTGAAACTGGTCTTTTTGCAGAACGATGTATTTACAAGATTTCTCATACTTGCCTACATCATCCAGCTGTTTGCCTTGTGATCGAAAGATTATATTTTGCAGGTCACGAGAACATTTCTCTGCAGCACACTTCCTCTAATGTGTAATCCATCATGATTTGCACCTGCACCTTCTACATTGTCAGATTTTAAAACCACTAAAAAAAGCTAAATGAATTGTGGTTTAGCATGTTGGTTATGTTGGTGTAGTGGGTGCTTCTTGGCAATATGGATGAGACTACAAATGTGTAAGGAGTGTTACGACTTTAAATTAAAGGTATGGAGAGGGTACACAATTCTAATTTTAAACAATGTTTAACATAATATATTTATTTCGAATGTAAACTAAGAAATAAATGTTTGATATGACAACAGCATCCTTTGTGTTGAGACTGGAGACCACATGCCACAGTTCACTCAATACCCCACCGGAAACTTTAACTGCCCCGATGGCATCATCTCAGGTGTCTGACTCATTTGGTTAATATGAACAGATGATTATCTACATTCTTTGTTTTCAGTAATAAACTTTTCATTTATTTGTTTAGGCTATTTGTCTATAGTGATAATAGCATTCGGCCAAAATGATGGCAACTGATAAAATATGGATATGCATATTAAGGTACTGTTATATTTACATCTCTTACTTATTTATTGTATATAATTACAAGTAATAATACAAATTACAAGTGGTTGTAAAATATCAAGGTTGTTTTAAATCAAGCAATGAAATAAATAGCAAGCTGTCATTTAACAAATGCTTTTTTTTCTATATTGATTCTATATTGAGTCAATACCCTAACAGAGCAGGTGCATGTTATGCACAATTTGTTTCTGACAGTTTTTATAACTAATGCAAATTGTATTCCATAATTCCATTGAAAGTTTGTCATGCAAACTTCATTTAGTTGTGTAGCCGAATATGTCTAAGGTTGATGAATTATTCATATGAAGTGTTGGATTGCAAGCTCACCGTTGCTATGGCTGAGTCAGAAACCTACCAAGACTTCTTTTTGCGGATGGTCATCTCTTTTAATATTGTCTTAAGTCTCAAAATAGGGAGTTCAGGACCATGGACAAGATCAGCCAACAATACTCTTATCTGGTACGAGCGGCAGATATGAAGTAAGTTTTCGTGTGTGGAAAAGTTTTTAAACTTTAAAGTCAAGGGATGTTAAGTCCGTTGCCTACGAGACCAGTTGATTGACATAAAAAGTTACTCGTTAGATTTTAAATTATGTTTTTATAAATCCGGATCAAAAGCAAAATGGTGATTGATCCCTCATGGGGTTTGAACCTACATATTATCAGTTTTCAGTCCAGATATTTAACCGCTAGGCCATATCATCCCATCACCAAGTGTAATGTTTAAGAAAATCAACGCAGCTTTCCGTCCGAACCATGGGCATCGCTTACGGGACGGGTTCCGACCCAAGGATGACTACCATAGCGCGTGCACAGTGAAACTGGTCCGCAGCACGTCGATGCTCGTGGTCGGGGAGAGCACTCGCGCGCAGCAGGACTCCACGCTGAAGCGCAGCGTGAGCTCCGTGAGCGTCGAGTCCAGTATGGCCCTGTATTATTACCAGAGCCGAGAGGATCGAGTATGGCTCTATTCCCAGAACCAGAACTGTTTGGAGTATTTACAGGAACTGGTAGCGCTCAGGCGGCAATACACCAAAAGTGTCATTGACCTGAAGAATAACGAACGGAAAGAGAGCGCGTCCCGCAAGAAGAAACCCGCACCTGCGCCACCGCAGAAAAGAGTTGTACAGGTATCTAAGTAATATTAGTATTGTTTTGTTTTGTTTGTTGAATGTGTACTTAAAACTATCTAGTTATATAGTTCACCCACAAATAAAAATTCACCTTCGAGTTGATCTAAATCTGTATGCACTTCTTCTGATAGTACAAATTTTTTTGTTAGTATGCTTATAACCAAACAGTTCTTGGACCCCATTGACTACCAAAAATTACATTGTTCTGTTGAACACAAAAGAAGATATTTTGAAGAATGCTGGACAGCAAACAGTTCTGGGGCACTTATGACAAGCATTGTCGTATTTCCTGCTACGGTAGTCAATGGGGTCCAAGAACTGTTTGCATGAATGTAAAGTTTAACAATATGTGTAGTAAAACTATGGTAGTATGGTAATCAAAATGGTTTTTAAACTTTTATTACAACCACATGTAAAGCGACAAGGTTCAAATGTATTGAATTATAAAATATTGAAGGAAATTATTGCATAAACCAGCAATGCTACTAACAGTATCCCAAATATGTTGTTTTTTTGATTATTAAGACTTCACGACCTGAACCTTCTGCCCCCCCAATCCCGAATGAGGTAGACACACTTCAGTTCTTTGATGAGGTGATTGCAAGCTGTGACCTAGAACCCAATCGAAAACCCCATGTGGATAACGGCCACGCAGATGTTGACTTCATCGGCAAGTTTGGAGCTTAGCACTTTAAGGGATAGTTCACCCAAAAATGCAAATTCTGTCATCATTATTCACCCCCATGTCATTTTAAACCTGTATGAAAAAGATATTTTAAAAACTGTTGCCAACGGAACAACGGCAGTACCCATTGGCTTGCATGGTTTTGTTTCCAACAAAAAGTGAACCGACATTCTTTAAAATATCTTATTTTGTGTTCCGGTAAAGAAAGTCGCACAGGTTTAAAAAGGAAAGAGGGTGATTAAATGATGACAGAATTTGCATTTTTTGGGGGTGAAAGGTCTCTTTAATTTTGTCTAACATTTTAATCGCAAGCAGTGTAAAAATGTTAGAAAATGCATTATGCGAATGTACTTGAATGTATCTTCATGTTTTCAGCCTCAAGTCAGAATGTTTCTTTACTTATTCCTTTGCACCCCCCTTTTTAATTTCTCTTTAGTGGCAACCAGTACCAGTGAACATGACCTTCACTCTAACTGGGTGCTTCGGGACCCTCGTAGAATCTCCATGACAGAATCGCAGTCAAAGTCTTCAGATATCAGCCCTGGGCAGAAAGGAGACAAGGGAAACACAGGTAGTAGGAGACGCTTGCAACGAAACCCTATCCACCTGCCAAAAGTGGTGGAGAGCGCCTTTCAGACTTTGCGCTTTAAACCAAAGGTAAAGAAGAAAGATTAGCTGAAGAGCATACTGGAAGAACACCATTGCATTCCACTTTTAGTGGCCAAACAGGTTGGACCCACTAGAAGACACCTGGTTAGAGTACATCAATGAAGCACAATTACTCAAAGCTGTTGTGAAACAGACGTAGGCAGTGATGTAATGTCCGTGTTTTAAAGCTTACTCACTGCCACAGCTTCATAAATTATCCAATACATCCGATCCTTATTCAATTGCTCTCAATAACAAACTCTTAAAGACATCACCAGAGCGTAACCACTCTGCTTCATCCTGTGCACTGATGCCATCCAGGCTGGACAACTTGAATTTCCTCATCACAAATAAAAGGACTGCTTTTTGTATGACACAGGACCGATTCAACTTATTCAGTACCTTTGTTGAACGGTAAATACGGTGAAGTGAATGCTCAATCTTGTGTTAACAAGCAATATGTTTAAGTTACGTATTAGTAAAAGGCTTTTTTTACATTAAAATGTTTTAAGAGGAACTAGACACGTTTGTTTAATCTAAAGCCAAATGGGCTGGTTTCTGCATTGAGAAAAGGAGCTAGAAATTAGGTACTTTCTTTTCAAATCATAAAAACGGAGAACCAAACCTCAAAACGCCAAACCAGGTGCATTTACACTCCTAGATAAGTAGAAAAATTGTACTATGTATAAATACACAATACAGGCAGAGCAGTTAATAAAACGACAAAGCACAATGTCTTTTTTAAGAACTTTATTAGCAAAAACAAACACATGCACTCATATGAACACATATTCAAATCTTCTCTTGCTTGACTTTAAAGAACGATGCCATGCTCTTCATGCCAGTTTTGTCTGCTTTGGCTAGAGTCTTCTGAGCTGCAGTCATCTTCTTTGGAGGCTGAGAAACCATGGACCACATTTTAATATTATACTTAATCTTAAGGTGCTTTATGAAACCATTAAATTTAGCATAATTGTCTATATCTGAAGCATGAACTGCAACATGATCTTTTTAAGGCACATATTACAAGAAACAGATAAGCGAGACATAAGCAATGAATATCCACAAAGTTTTGCAATAGAAGTTCTATTGTGTTTAATGGAGCATTTCTTTCCTCAACCCCATCAGCACAGTTTCTGGATTTCTAACTTACTTTTCGTGCAAAGTCCGAACTGTTGAACTTGGTGTAGTCTTCTCCAGCCTCTACTGGTTTATCTGACAACTTTCGTTTCTATCAAATCCAAGACAGCAGTCACAACAACCATGAAGACCATATACTACATGTAAACAACTACACAATTTCTGTTACTTATATTGTGTTTAGATGAAAATAGTGACTGGGGAGTTTGATTAGAGAAAATAAGAACAAAAAGCAGTTAGGAATAACAGGCATAAAACAAGTAAAGCAGGAACCAAGCATCATTGATTTAACATTCAAGCATGACTGTAACATCCAGGCAGCTAATGTTAGAGTTACCTTAGAGGGAGGCTCTGTTTCTTTGGGGCTGGATATCTCTGGCAACCTTTTAAATGAGACAAAAATAAAGCATTATGTCTTAATAAAGGTAAATAACTTGAAAGTAGTGAGTGACATTATTTGCTGTTTAATATTGCCCCGTTCATTTGTCTAGTGTATGTACATACTGTAGATGCTTAAGGAGATCTTTGCTCAGGTCTTCACTGATGTACTCTGATATGAGGCCATGTGCGTAACGCAAATAGTCTTCTGAAAGTACAACAAAGAAACTCATTAGCCAAAACTGCATACAAGCAAACCGTACTTAATAAAAGAACTTCAAGAATGCTTATTATAAGTACCCGTTTAGTGCCAAAATCAATCCCAAAATTATACACCATGACAAATTTGTGCATAATTACCGATTTTGTTTATGTCATGTAATGTTTTTTCCTAATTTGTCATTGCTTCAGCATTCTGGTGTTTGGACCCATCCCTGGCTATTGACCTCCTTTACCTTCTTTAGCATCTGCTTCCAGTTTAACTCTCACAAATGTGCTGGACTTCACTCCCCCACCTACAGATACATTGCTCTTTTTAAGTATGGTTACTGTCCTCTGAACCTGAGAGAAATATATAATTTATTTAGTACTTAAAATACCATTTCAAACCATTTCAAATGAAGTACTATGTGTTTTATGCATATAAGTAGCTTTATCAAATTTGTAAAGATTTTTATATCTTTTGTTTGTATCAAAATACAGTGCATAAATGAAATCAATATGCTGTATATATGTGACCGTGCCTGTGAAAATCCAACAAGTACTTTTTTGTGTTTTTGTAGATAAGATCATCCTACAAAATGTCAAGAACATTTTGTAAACATATTACCTTGATATCATTAAGGACTGATTAAAGTCATGTCAAAGATTGAGATTATAGTGAAATTAATCATTTAAATCAAGTTTTTATACTTGTTATGTCATAATTAGATTATGAGACTTAAACCTGGATTTCACAGGGTGACATACATCAATATGTTTTCTTGACATCACTTAATAGAATAAAATATTATTAAGTGCATGAACCTTTTTCTTAAGCCAATCCATGGTCTTCTCCTGGTTATATCTGTGAAACTTCAGACTGCCAACCTCTGAAAAAAATATCTACTTTTTATATATTGGTTGCAAACTATAATACGTATTCTACTCCTCACATGCCTTCAAATATAAAAGCGGACCTTTCTCATCTGCCACATGATGAATGAAGTCCAATCCCTGTTTGCATTGCAGAAGCCGTGTACATCCTGGGTAAACTTCATCTATCACCATCTGCTTCACTGGCTGGAACTTTCCCTGAGACAGAGATCACATTACTCATGAAGGTCACATGACAGAATCTAGCTTCGCTTTTTTATTTGCACTTCAATTTTTGTTTACCTCGGTGGCAGCGCTCTTAATGTATGGCAACAGCAGAAATAAAGGATCAATGGGAGTCACAATAAGCAGTTTACCATCTGTGCACATGTAGAAATAAGAGAGCTGTTATTCCACTTAACTTGTCCTATAACTTACTACTGCATTACATCTAAGCATCAAAAAGCCACAATCGAGTGTCACTTGGTGAATTGGTAATGTGAGCTTACCCCTTTGCACTGTCTGTTTAATAAACCAAGACCGAAACTCCTCTGTAAACGCCTTAACTTCATAAACACTCTCATCTCCACGACCGAA
Source organism: Triplophysa dalaica (assembly GCF_015846415.1). Classification (NCBI taxonomy): domain Eukaryota; kingdom Metazoa; phylum Chordata; class Actinopteri; order Cypriniformes; family Nemacheilidae; genus Triplophysa; species Triplophysa dalaica. The sequence continues at coordinate 15,081,303 of NC_079549.1, read as the reverse complement.
CAGATATAGAGATGAACCTTCTGTTGAAAAACATAATTAAAGAACTGTCAGACAGATGCAGTTTAGTGAATTAGTTTAGTAGTCAGATGCAATGAATGAAATTGCTATTGTAGCGATAATAAATGAAGAAACCTGTAGCAGGATTTTTTAGTTTAGTGAAGGCTGGATCACTGTCTTCAGAACTGCCCGTGTGCAGCATTGAATCTGAAGGGAAAGCAATACAGCATGACACATAAATATAACTGTATTTATCCATTGTTCTACGACTCGTATACTTTGTCATGTTAATAGTTTAATGTGCATTTAATACAATGACAAAATAAAAAAATATGATCTTAAATTAACGTTATTCACGTCTAGAACGTCTGTGCGTGTGACTTTCCTGCAAGTAACGTTAGCATGCAGCACTGTTAACTTAGTAAATAAATGATAACGTTACCTGGCGCAATAACAACCCAGCTGTCGTTTTTAATGTGAGGAGAGCGTTTCTTTTTAGTACTCATTTCAACAACTGTGTTAAATTTGTTATGTTGTCAAGCAGTAGCTTTAGCATAAACCGTTGAACGTAAAAGAGAAAAACTGGCAAGGTCCAACTTCTGAAAAAAATGGCGGCAAAATGTTGTTTACGTTACTGACAGGGGCGTGAACAAAATCGAAATATAGTTGCATTCCGTTATTTTTCTCTTAAATGTGGCTTTACAATGTTATACATTACTTAAAACGACGGTAAAATTTTAATCCGGTACAACATTTCTTTAGAAAGTCTTTGTGAATAACACCTCGTTTGAAATACTTCCTGCACCCCCCCCCCCTAAAATGGTACATTCCCCAGAATCCCTTTAAGGTAAAACTGGAGCATCTTTCTCACAATTCTACACATTACTTCGCTACAATTTTGTACAAGATAACATTTCTTTTTAATAAAAGAATTATACTTTTTAATGAATATAGTATAATATAATAATAATTTCACCCGTTTGTCCTACCGTTAGCTGAACACATAAAATCTTTCATCAAAATCATTGAGGTTTCTAAATCTTCCCACAAGATGGCGACATTATCTTATCTATGTGACGTTTAATGCCCTAAGGCAACATGTTAAATATTCAATACCTGCGGACTGATTTTAAAATGTATTATCTATTCTTAAATTTCACCTTAGTGAAAAATGATGGTAATCTTATCTTCGTTTATAATGCCAATAAAACAAAATAAATAAACTGATAGGAATGAGATACAGTAACATAAATAAACTAAATTCTACCAAAAAGTTCAACTGATCCATCTGTTGGGACTGTTTTAAAAACACTTACCTATAAGATAATCATTTATTTTGTAAAACTGTAATCTCTCATACACTGGTCATCTTTCCCCTTCCACATGTGACACCATTATTGAGTAACGGCACTTGTGATGTAAGAGTGAGGCAGTTGGATGAGAGTTCCGATAAACTACAACCACTGACACCATCTGAACAGGCTTAAATATATATCTGATCTGTTGGTCTGTTTTATATACTGTTAGATGGAGTAGTGCATAACCTTTACAGAGATGAGAATAACCATTCTTATTTTGCATCTGAGCCTACCTCCACCCACACACATGCAAAATTAGGCAAACACACTAATGCTGCCTTGCACAAACATGCTCCCACAATATTGTTGGAAAGCAAAAAGAAAACAGGGATATTTAACTGGTGTTTGGTTTAACTTTTCCACTCTCTCACACACATACTAAACAAGTAGGCTGATCCTTGAGCATCAGTGGGGTACTGTAGGGTCAATCTATGCACTGAGCATCTTACAGCATCACCCAACAGCAGGCACACATCTCTTTCTCAATGTGGGAATTATTCAAACTGTCTGAGGTCCATGAGAGTTGGGTGAGTGGGTGAGTAGACTACCAAGATTAAGAAGCACATTATGAAAAATGACCATCAATAATTGTTTTTTGAGTGTTGATGCACTATAAAGTGTTTTTATTGTGTTTTATTAAAAGGGCAGTTCGGTAGAAATCTAATTCATCCTTAAGTGCTTTTATTGACACTTTATTAATAACTTTTTGGTCAACTAAACATTCAAACTAATTTTAGGCTATATATTTATGTTTTCGTTATTATAACGGGGTTTCATTGAAACCTAAATTTTGTCGTGAAGCTTATATGTGAAGGTAGCCTTATATTTCCACATTTTTACGTAGCCTATAACTTGGGGAAACAATCTTTGGGCGACCACGAAACGAAAATACGAAGTTTGTGAAGCACGGTCAAAATAAGAATTGGTTTATGTCAGCAAACTGACTGTCAAGATATATTGAAAAGGCTATTTTATTTAAATAAAAATGCTCTGACTATCTACAAGTTTCAAGTCAGTACGCATGGGGTAATTGGTTATTTAGGCTATTTATATTCGTAAAAATAAAGAAATAGATATATGTTTTCACATTTTAAACAAGAAAACTAATAGACTGATAAGCTAAGTCAAAGATTACGAAGAAATTCGTTACATATTCTTACAGGCAACGTTTTCGGTGGATGAATCCATACGTTATAGGTGTGAATTCGTTAGATTATATTTTCATTTGATCTGACGCAGCCTGGAAACTAAGAAAAATGTTGTTTTCTTGATCAAAGCGACGATTTTTATGCTTCAAACTTATTTACGAAATTACTTCCATTTACCAACGTTTCAAGTCGGTGCAGAACATCCGTGAGGGCGATGATGATGGCGGATTTAGGTCTGCAATTGGTCAAGACGATTTGATTTATCAATAAAAAACTTCTTAAAACACAAATAACTTATTGTATGATGAAACGCATAAATCCTAAATGTATTACGTTGCGTGTATATTACAATAATTTTATAAGATTATGATATATTTCTGAATTCCTATATAATATTTAGCTTTATCCTAAAAATCACCTACAGCCACGAAGTGATAATCGTCAGCATGTGTTTGCTTGTTTGAGAGTGAGTCGAGGAAGGTCGGAAAATGCTGAAAACCTCACCTCAGCTGTGTCAACAGGCCGTATGTTTTCCCTTTTATAAATAGATCCACTTTCAAATTAACTTCCTAAACAGCACGTGCCATCCAAAATAAAGGCAGTCAAATTAAATATTTATTTTTAATGTAACATTGAGCACAAAGGTTTCAATTGTATGTGGCCCTTTTGTTGTCAGTGTATAGCTGCATTACCATAACTTTGGAAGTCAATGTTTGCCCATTGAGTTTATATTTACATGTATGTCTAATTATAAGCAGTTTTTGCAAAATAGTAACAAATAAAATAATTATTTATATACAAAAATACCATTATTTCCATTCACTCAATGTGGGACTTTCAATGCACGCTGTCCATCATATTAAAACTTTAAAACCTTCAATTCATATAAGATTATGCAGAAAATGTGTTTGGGAGTCATTATAAAAAGTGCAATGCATGGTTAAACTTTCTAAAGCTCTATAATTTGTTCAGCAACCGATGCATCTGGACAGGCTTTATTGCTTGAATGCAGTTCAATGCTGCAACATGGGTGAGAAAAACAAAGTCAAATTCTAAATTCGTCCATAAAACGATGCGTTTCTCTAGATAATCTAAACACACCGTGCATTAAGAGAATATTTTTTTTTAAGAATAGGTTGAGAAGTTTCTCCCCTCTTCAAAATTTTTCACATCAATAAAATGAGACTTTGGCTATAATAAGGTAGCCTACTTGGCATCTCTCAAGCAGCCAGAGGTAAAGCCTCCCTCTCAAACCATGCTGCGACGAGCGCTGCGACCGGTCTATAGGTCTCGTGTTGTTGAGATCGGGATTGTTTGGAGTTATGACACAGGACTCGGTCTCCGCTCCGCAGCACGTGACCAAATCTGATCCTGTGTTTTTTGTAAGGCTAGGTCGTAGAGTTTGAGTCTTGAGTATCTAAGGTCGAGCACTGGCGCTTGGTCTATTTTTTTCCTCTCTTTAGCGCAGCTCTACCGCTCCGCCTCCTCAGCGCGCAACTTTGACGCTCTGTGTATAAATACTGGAACAAAAGAAGAACTTCCTCGATGGCTTGTGAAACGGCAATATAAAAAGGTGAAACGGTGATGCGAATTGAAATGAACGTGCTTCAGGAGGGAATTGTCAATACTTAGTAGAACATCCCACTAGAGTCAAGTGATGTCTTCATATATACATATATACTTATTTTTTTCCGCATCGCTTTGGGTAAGTGCCATTCATATGAACTTTGAGGTACCGATCAGTCTATCTGCGCCGTAAATAGACCAGTAAGAATTAAACATAACTATTTCACAAAATCTTTGAGCATACTGTACGGTGTTGAAGTTTGCGTGGCAGAGCAAAAAACGTGTGTATTAAGTTCATATCGTTGTTGTTGTTGAAACAATGATGCCACAGCTCTTGTGCCGGAGTGGCAACAAACGTCGAACTAATTGTCAAAAAGTTCTTGTCTCTTAACTGAATGTCAGCCTTAACTTTGTGTTGAAAATCTAGCAAGTTGTTGAATTCTATTGATCCGTGAATCAAAACCGTAACTTTGATATTAACAACGGAGGGTTAAATCTAAAAAAACGCGCTTCTTGTCAAAACATGAGCAACTCTTGTTTTAAGTTGCCGGGTGTCTTCGAGATACGTTTCTGTCTAAGTGTCAAGTAAAAATGTTTAATTAAGAGTCGAATAAAAGTACTTGTTTAAACTGTAAGCCGGTTTCTTATTAGTTTTTTCGTAGACAATGACATGAGGTCCATAACACGACAACTGTGTTTTTGTAAGTAGTCTTTTGTCGTGTTGATCTTTTCAGCCAGTGAACAAAGAAACGCGTAGCAGAGGCTCGGGACCCGAGAGCCCGTGGAAAGTAAGCGCCCTGTTTACAATAATAACACTAGCCCCGTGACGTCACACGACTGACAGGGCGCTACACCAATGGCGCAGTCCCGTTGCTTCGGCAACACGCTATATTTGGAAAGGCTTTCATCATCGCAGGTCTGCCTTTGAGGCGGGATATCCGCGAGGATTGACGCGCTTGTCTGGACTTGCCTGCACTGCGTTGTGTTATTATTAATTTACCTTCTGATAAAATATAAAAAAAACCTGTCACGGATTAAAATACGAGGCATGCTCATTTAGCAGTTCTAAAGCATTGGGATGCGTAACAGCATACTTTACATTTAGTAAGTGTGTACTAGGACAGTTCTTGTGAAGAAGAAAAAGGTAGCCAACAAAAATGCAAGCAATAAGTAATTTCATTAACATTAAGTATCATATTAGGTAAAGGAATGCGAAGAAAAGAGAATTTAAGTCTTGATTTAAACTTGGTGATGACTTTGTTCTGGGTCGTGATGCTGTAAAAATGCTTAATGCTTTATTTTCTGATGGTGGGAAGGAAAGATAAAATAAGGGTACTAATGCAAGTAGAAAGATGCTATACATATTTTAAACAGTCTAGCACATGCTTCATCTTCATAAGTGGATTGCTATGTAAGCAAGTAAATCTAATAATGACAGTCAAGTTTGAAAAATATTGTTTTGCAGAACTGTTCAGATAACTTATTAGAGACGTGAGATATATGTCAAATACTTGACATATATCTGGAAAATTATGTTGACACTTTCATGAGGTGTACATATGATTTGGCAAACACTGCCCGAACACACCAGCTTATCTGAGTACAAACAAGGGCGTCTATTTATTCTTTCACAGTTCACACATTAGACCTTTGCATGCATACTCGTTTTGTTGTGTTTACAGTTTGTTTAAAAAGGCTGAGTGGAGCTATCATACTATCATATGCATCTAGATAACAAACCATTCTAGCAAAAAGCATTATTGTATTCTTGGAAGTAGTCTTTGTCTGGGTTTGTTCAGTTGACGTTTATCGTTAAACAATATAAAGCTGGGGTTTTAATGCAATTTGTTCACACAGTCAGCGGATATTTTAAATGTCCCCAAATGAATCATCTGGGGTTGATGGTCAAATAGTTACAAAGAAGTGCCAAATTTTGAAAGTCTCTATCCGAATGATGCAGTCGTCAGTAATCCGAAAGGGGCGGATTTGACAGATGGAGCACAGTTTCTTTCTTCTCCCAATCAACCTTCACGCTGCTGGTGGTGTGAGTGACGCAGCTCGCAGTTGCTCTCTGCCTGCTTTAGTACAGCACTGAGTGTGTTGTTGTTGTTGTTAAGCTACATCCAACTGGCGGTTTGCTTCCGCCTGACAATATCAACCATCATTCTCTGTTATGTATTAGTCTAAATTTACACCCACCTTTAAATTGGGTTATAGGGAAAGACGTTTGACCGCGGCTAGCAATGCATTAGTTGCCTCTAATTTTCAATGAGGCAAATGATAAGGGTCGTCCTACTTCGCATCACAGCTTTGTCACACACGCGTTGTCGCGCACTAAATCACACACTAGCATGAAATGCTAATGCATATAGGTTGTTGACCATACACGAATCATATCAACTGTTTCTAGATTAATTGTGTTGTTCTGAAACGCAACGTTACCACGTTACGCAACTAGAGCTCCAGCGTATATCCAATCTCTATAACAAAGAACATTCACCTTAATATATAAAAGGCGTAAAAGCGCTTTTCCTAGCATTCGTTATTTCAAACACAAACTGGCAAAGTTACAGTTAAACCGTGCTCTGCTGGCCGTGTAAGGATATTGTGCGTGGGTTCTGGGTTGCTAGCCGGTTTGAGGGTGCATTTTGTTTCGACCAATCCGGCGCGCCGCTCTAGGTCCCGGCATGCCCAATGCGGGCAGGGGGAGGCTCCGGCCAATTTGAATGAAGACTAGAGCTTTCGGCGCCATTTTCGAGTGAGAGCAGCTATAGCAACAACAGCTGCAGAGGCTCCGTACCGCAGTTCAGTAATACGAGAGAAGGAGGGGGACGCACTTTTGTCTGTTCTGAAGAAGAATATACTTTTCCTCAAATGCGCCTCAAATTTGACTCGGGTGTTTTCAAGAGGACAATGACGGGACATACGAAAGACAACGTAAAGTGACAACAAATTGTCAATTGAAGACCGAAGTGAGCTAACAGGCTAATCTGGCTAGCATCTCCAGCCAAGAAGGGGCGTCCGATAGGAGCCGCGCCGTGGAAACGAAATATAATTATTTTCGAAAAACCCAACAAATACACGGATGACCTGAAAAATCTGTAAAAAATCGACAAAATTGCAGCAGGCGACGAGGAATAGATTCGTGTGGGCTGCTTAAATGAGTGAGGTCGTTTTGTGCATTTTTTGAAACGTTGAGTTTGAGCGGGATTGGTGATGTGAGCGAGACGGCCGGTGAGCCCCACAGCCTATCAGCGAGCGATACACGGGATCCCACACCGACCAGCATTGTCCTATTCTTCACTACATTTTCATTCCTCTTTATGCAAAATAAGATTAAGCGTGTCAGCAACTATGACCAACGCTTTGCTTTTTTGGCATTGACTCTATAATTTGTGTTCCGTCATTTTTTATACGAAACCATTTTAGTGGATTTACGAAGAAGACCGTTTAGGTAAGTGTAACGTTTTGCATGAATATGTAGCTTATTTTCTTTAATGTATATGATAATTTATGTTGCATTCTAAAAGAGACTAAGAGTGAATAGAAATATAATAAAGGTGGAAAAGTATTGTAATGGCAACTAACGTTAACTGACCGCACTGGAGTTGGAAGCTGAAATGAAGGCAACCAGTTTATAAACAGTTTTAAGAACGGGATCATCTCTCGATCGAACCAACACGTCATAATGTGGTGATCTACTTTACCACGCGATTGCAACATCAGGGACGCAACTTTACTCCGAAACATTTCCCCCGTGCGATTTGCAACGCACAAAGTGTTATGGACACGTATTCATGCTTTTATACAGTCAGGCCTATAAATTGAAATTACATAACCGAGTTGCACTGTCGGATAATTTAGGCCTAGTTGTATGATCGTGAAGTGCAATTTTTCATCATAAGGATTGTTTCAGGATTAGATTTACTCTAATGCCTTTCACAGCGACAACGAGTGTTGTTTATTATTTAAGACTAACATTTGGTGAAAATACATAAACGGTGGATGGTTGATTGTCAGTCCTTGACTTGCGAAGGGTCGTGTCAGCCTGTAGACCTAAGTTTTTTGTATTGCGCCCAGTTTTTAATGTCTTTCGTCTTTTCAAGTAATAATGTTGTTGGTTTTTTGTATAGCACTCGACCCATGATACATTCCCACTGCCTTAAGGAAAGTGGCTCTTCGGGTACTTTTGTCATGCGTAACGTAGTGGTCACATGCAGGAAGGTCATTAAGTCATTACCATGATGCTTTGACCTCCTAATTGTGTTGATTGATTTAAAGACCCGTCCATGTCATGGGGGTTAACCTAGCAGAGACCTAAGGTCAGTTTGTGCCCAACCAGGCCAGTGGGTCAAGAAAAAAGTTTTTAAGCTTTTAATAAACGTCAATAATAGTTTTATGCACGGTATTTACAGCTCTTTTAGTTTTTTTGTATTTACAATTCAGATGTAATACTGGCATGTGACCTGTCATTTGTAGTGCGATTTTATAAGTTTTTCTTTAGGTTTTAATGCTCTCTGGCTTAGCCTAAATACAACCCTTATTTTGTTTAACTGACATTCAAAAAGAAATGGGACAAGTTATGCCAAATCAGCACAAGTCCAATTTACAGAGACCTTGCATTGTAATAAAAAACATGTTGTACTTCCGGCAATCATAATTTCCAAATTTACTTGGCTAACACTTGCAATGATTCATCATTGTGAGAGTAAAAAGTATTCATATTTATTCATTTTGTATAAAAACCTTTTTTCTTTGTGAACATAAGTGTCGTTTTTGTATGTTGAGAACCACCCTATACCAAACATTGGTATTTATCTGTGAGGAAAATTTTCACATGCAGACTTTTTTGTCTTGCTAGTGCTTCGTTTTATATATTTATTTTTTACATTTCCTGGCAGTTTTTTCTTCCCATGAGTTGACCCTGCCTGCAACTGTAGGGAAATCCCCAGAAGTCAACCACAACGATTTCTTTATCATGTTCACAACATTGCAGTTTAATCAAGCGATAACCCACTCAAATAGCACTTGATGTTTTAGCAGCACAATGCTAGAATTTAATAACTTATAACATTCCCCAAGTTTGATTATTTTATTTTTTGTACCTCATATAGAAGATACAACCTTCCTCTTCTATAATTTTTATTTATTTAATAGTTTTGTCAAATCTGTTTTGTACTGATGCTGCTAAGTCCTCTCTGTTTGCTAGCTAGTAACGCTTTAGTTGTTATTGCTTTAATGCTTAATATTCAACACAGTGGATATTAATATACTCCATAAGACCACTGTGACAGCCATGATCTTCTGACATCAATGTGTGTAATTATCTTATAACTTATGTTAGGTAGGTTACACTTCAAACAGGGTATTATGCATTTCACCTCTGTGAAAATGTTTGTGATGTGTGATTTATACACTTATTTAGCTTTTATTTCAATGAGAAAAACTATAGCAGTTCTCCATCTACAGGTACAGTTTTGGTAATTGAGTGTTGTTTGTTTACTGGTATAGAGAAAAGGAGCCATTTCTTTAATGGAGTTACAGGTCAATAATACAGCCAGTTATTGTGCTGACTGTGACTTAATTTGTATAGTTTATTAATATGATGTGTTATGTATAAATGTTCTAATTAGAGATGCATTTCTGCACTGGCCTATGGTGAACTTGAGCAGTTTTTGTGCTGTCAGCTCAAAATTTAATGGAAAAAATACTAGTCTAGTGAAGTTACTTATGGGGTGTACTGTACAAAATTCAATTTGGTAAGAAAATTCATTTTTCTTATGAGACAGTGTAACTTCAGAAAATAAAGTCTCAAGGTGTCCTGGCCATAGGCTATATTTAAACTTTATTTAACTGTGCTGATAATTTTATTAGATTGTGGTATACAAAAAATACAACATGCCAACAGACTTTGAATTTGCTTAACTGATTGAAGTTATATGTTAAGAGTTGTGATAAAGTTTTATGTAATTTTTTTATAATTGAAACCATAGTGTTTTTATTTTGGCCCACTGTACTGTGCAGCAGCAAATATGTGGTCATAGACATGCATTCACCCATGCTTTTAATGATTATTGGAAAATCTTGTTTGTGTATTTGAAAGGTTTTTTTTTAAGAAGTCGGCCCAAATTCTGAGACTTAAATCACAGATATTTAGTGAAAACGTTATCTTCTGTAGTATGCAAGCAGATAGATGAAGTTTGTTTGCAGAGTTGCAGGGCTTTCTTTATTCAGTGCTGTTGAGAGGTGGCAGTGGGACACAGGTGTATGGTTCTGTGTATCGTATAAGCCTCATTCAGGTGCAGCTGTGTCTTACAGGTGTGCAGGCTTGCATGATGTCATTCCTACTTTGACTAAATATTTACACTGACTGAGGTGTGATGGAGACAAACAATTATATACCTCTTTTCTTGCAGTAGTTGTAGGAGTGTAGTTAATTCAGTTTGCCTAATATAGAAATTATTTGTAAGTAGTTGAGACCTTTTACAAAGTCTACACTGTTTTCTAATTATAGTAATCTAAAGTCATGCTCAGGCATACAAAATGGAATATTATTTTGGCTGAATTTTGTTTCAACCATTTAACTGTGACAGTAATTAGTTGGGAGGTTTTCCCATTCTGAGCGTGGGTCTCTCGGAGTGTGTGAGTGTGTCACATGCCGATGTTGATGGAGGAGTGGAGGTGATACCCTTTGACCCCAAGGTCATGTGATCTCTGTTGAACATAAGCAGAGAAAGGTTAAATGTTATACATTCATTCACACCCTCCTCTCACTCACACAGACTTGTTCTGGTGCTCTGATGTTCTTTACACACACACTACCGTCCAGATTATGGTAGTTGTTCTCATATACTGTTATCTATGTAATCAAGTCATATAATAATGAAAATCAAATAATTTGGCAAAATATAATGATGTCATAATATTATGCATATTATCATGTGCATTTTATTCTGTGGGATTATGGTGTTACCAGTGCATGAGATTAAATTACAAAAGTATCAAAAAATATATTTAATTTCCCATTTGTGTAAATATGGACAAACACACAAACTTTGTGGAAATGGGTTTGATTTGTGGATTCTTTTGATAATTTAACAAGGCTGTTTATTTTTCAACCACTCTTACTTAATGTAAAAAAAATTTGTATGCATTTTAGTCTCATTTCGAAGGCTTTTCAGTTTTTTGTGACTGAGCCTTTTTTCCTCAGTGCTAAAAATTCATGTGGTCAGATGTTTCCTGTGAAGATACTCGTAATATCTTTGTATAGTGTGTGTGTGTGTGTGTGTGTGTGTGAGAGAGAGAGAGAGTATAATAGACACACAGTAAAAAAAACGTAATAACTCTATTTTTGTAAACACACACATGGATTTCTACTTTGCACTAAAATAAATGCATAACATTGCCTAAATCCAACCCTAAAGATTAAGACAATTTTCTTTAAGGAAATTAAAGTGATATAAATTTAATGTTGTGTGTTTTATTCTCAAAAATATATTAATTTATTTTTATAATAGGCTGCACTGTTGGTGGATTACTACAGGTTACTAATGCTTTTAATCTGATATTTTTTTGAAGGGAAATGTGAATGAATGTGTTTGTTGAAATAGATAAAGCTGAGTTCAGGTTTATCGGAGAAGCTGCAGAGACCAAGAAACATCCTCTTAATTTTTGTACACACTTTATTACACTTACTGTGTGTTGTTTTCTGTCTCTTACCAATGCTGCAGTTATTTATATACATGTAAATGTTATCACATTTAAATGTTGATAATCCTGCGTGTTGATGGGAATTTTTTTTCTCCAGAATTTGCCTGGTGGTGACCTCAGAATGCTGAAAACAATTAATGGTAATGGCATCTCTCAGCATTTTACAAAAACTGTTATACTGTTTTTATTTGAATGTTTTTAGGAGAGCTGTGTTTGACACAAGGAAGTTAGGTTTCAGAAAATTACACTTTCAAAATTTAAAAAAAGCTTTTGTGGTGGTATTAAAACTTAAACATTATAATTAAAAACTTTAAGCATTAGGTTGTCTATCTTAGGTTGACAACACAAAAGAAAAGAAAAAATCATGGATCATTTATTGAGTACATTTGTAATCCTGTTTTTGTCTTTTAAAAGTACTAAATTCTGTGTTTTTGTCTAGACCAGCGAATCACACATCTTCAGATATTGAAAGATTGCTATAGTTAGGTGAAAGTGTAATAGATTGTTATAACCAGGTTATAACAGTAGATTTTGTATATATTGTATATATAAGGAAAAATTCTCAGAACCTTGATCTAAATAGAGAATTACAAAGTTTGTTGTTTGTCAAATGCAGGCCATAGGCTCCTTACTGTATCTTGTGAAAAAGTCTTCATAGTCGTAATGTCCATCTCTGTAATCACAACTATATGCATTATGTTTTATTGGGGGTCCAAAGTCAGTGCTGGAAAATTTTAGAAAGATTCTGTTTCTCTCATTTCCTGTCAAAGTTTTTTATTTTACTTTTTATGAGAAACAATGTATCCCGCAGCTATGATTTAATAAGGAGCTAAACTACATATCCATAACGTACATTGTCCTGTTTCTTGGCTGTGAAACCATGATGCATCATTGACCCAAATTCAAAAATTATGTTAGTCAGGTATTAATCTTGTGATCAGAGTGCACCCTAAAATCACAAAAACAAAAATGGTTCCTAATAATATTTTTTTGTAATTTGGGATAAAAGAGTAAACACTATCTTTATTAATGTATGACAACAGATAACTATTACATTTAACCAATCAGATACCCATTGTTTTGTGTTGTTGGTTTCACAGCACTTATTTACGATGTTAAAGTTACTGGAATGTTCAGAACCAAGATTCTCCCACAGGTAAACTTAATTATCCCAAAGGGTAAATTACATTACATTATACAGTACAATTTTATTCACTTTCAACAGTAAAGAATTGATTCATATAAACATATATTAAATGGAACACCATATCTTTTTAAGCATAATGTAAGCGTGGGAAATCTCTGTTAAAGGGAAAGTTGTTGGCAGGTGCCTGCTGTTGAAGATGATTTGGATGTTGCCAGTGTTGAATCAGACAGAATCTTGACGGTTAAATCCAGTTTTTCTAGAACAGTTAGTTGCTTGTTTCCTTTGAAATCACTGTTTCGGATGAGCAACTAGAGGCACGGTGTCCATATAGCAAAGAAAAGTTGCTGATGGATCTGGAGGGAAAATAACCATTAATACCATAGCCATTTAAAAACCTAGTATTCTGATTATTTAAAAAAAAATACTACTTAGTGTTGGGTCCTCTCTTATTAAATGTCCAAAAATAGTAAAATGTGAAAACGCCAAACAGTAAAACTTGTAGTGTTTTAAAAATCCAGGTTAATCCTGTAATGTTTATTTTAATTTGTAAGTTCTGTTTTTCTCTGCATAAAAATGCTATTATTCATTGACCATAGTGTTATATATAAATAGTAAATGCTTTATTTAACTGGTGCAACATGCTGACTTTACATGCCATACCGTTTTGACTGTAAAAATGTTTGAATACCCAGTTGATAAACATGTTTTGAAAAATATTTACTGAATTGAATCGAAGCACATTTTTAGCTCTATGACATACAGGCAAACATGTCGTAGTAAACATGGAATTTTACTGCAAACTGACAGCATCAAATCCAGCTACAGTGTGTAAGTTCTTGCTCAAGCGTCCTGTTCTCTTCTGTTTCAGATGGAGTCCTGGAGTACCTCGTGTCCTATTGACAGAGAGAGAGAGAGAGAAAGGAAGGAAGGGGAGTCACTCGCAATGTGGTTCTGGCTGTGCTTGGTTGTGTTGCCGAGGACGTGTGAGTGTGTGTTAGGAGAGAGAGAGAAACAGGGACCCTCTCTAGGTGATGGTGTAGCAGCACAGAATGGTTTGTGGTGATACAGAGATGCAGACCGTGATGTGCTGCAGCATCAATTCCTGGGACCTACGCAGCAGAAAAGAGATCGAGCTTGTGTGTGAAAATCTGTGTGTTGTCTTGCTTTAGCAGCATGTAAATATTGGAGTTACTCCTTGGCCAATGCCTCCAATATGGCCCGTGCTGCTGAACCAAGAAGTCACTAAGCTGCACATGTACATCATCTTTTTATCACAGCTACCAGGGCCTTGCTGGTAATGGCTGAATCACTGATACTAAAATACCTCCATGGGCTGAAACCCAGAAGTAAGGACAGCGCTCAGCTTCACTGGAGCAAACTGAAGGGTTAAAGGTAAAGGCAGACACAGTGTTAGTTCTAGGAAATTTCACTCAGTTTTATTTTGTTTACCATTTTTTGTCTTTGGCCAGTTTGTGATTTTGTGTACAATTTGTATTCCTGAATATGTAAATGTTTAATTCTACCTATTGGTTTGACCATGACCTTTATTAAATGTTCCAAAATTGGGTTTTATGACATGATGTTTTACTTTATTTTGTGTCAATACAAATGAAAAAAAGAAAGGAAAAACGTGTGACCTGTATACTTTTGACTTGGCTGCACTTTATTTATTTGTTTAGCTTAGATGTTGCATTGACTGAGAGCTTATATTTGGTGTAATTTTTCTGCTTTATTCACAGTTGATTACTCCAGATTTTACATAATAGACAAGCCCATAGCGTAAAGTCAAAATGCGCATTAATAAAAATTTGTGGTGAATAAAATAAGGCCACCAAAAATACAAAAAAAACCTGCATTAAAAATAATTTTAGAATTTTTTTATCTGTCGATTATTCCGGTTCTTGTAATGGAGTGCATATAAATATTGCAGCAAGTGAGCCCCAATTTTATTTCTACCAACAGTCACTAACAGCATGTTTAATAATACTATTGAAATTGTTAAAACGCCAAAAAAAAATGGGCGCATCGCATTTCTGTTAGGATCGTCTTGTCAGTTTTTGCTTAAATTTTACTTGACAAATAAATGACATTCCGCACTGTAATTAAGATTTTGGGGCTATGCTTTATATATGTAATATTTGTTAAAAGATATTTTAGGGTTCAAAATGAACTTGGACCACTTGATAGTGATAAGAACAGTAGAGGTATATGTTGTGCAGGACTCAAATACTGAAATCGCAATTTAATGGGTTTTTTTCCCATGAAATTGCGATTTCAGTTTTCGAGTCTTGCACAACATAGAACTTTACTACGATGCTATCTTCCCATTTTTTACACACTGTTTGGACAAAATGCTTGCTTTCAATTCATTATTTTATTACCGACGCTGTAAAGTTTTTAGTCTAACTTTGTTTTGTATCAGACTTTTAAACACTACATTTTTATAGCAGTTTGAACGCAGAAACAATATTTTTTTACGCAGAAATACATCATGTTTTTTATGTCTGAACGGTTCACGTTTATCACATCTTATGTCCTTAGCAATGAAGAAACGGCGTTTAAGCCGACCACCACTCATCCTGTAATATGACCACGTTTTAAGACATTAATTTAATTATCTGATGCTTCATTTGAGTTGTACGATGCTTTTAGACATTAATTAAAGATGGTCGACACAGATATTGTATTGTAGGAGCAGTAAAGGGTTTCCTTGAGCTGTATTATTTGGATAAGGCGAAACGAATATTACTGATGGAACTGATGTTATTGAAGATTTAGAGATAAAATGATGGTTTGTACATGAATGCTTTATAAATATAGCTTAATTAAAATAATTACGGAAAAAATAGACGACTGTACACCAGCATCTTGTTGTGTTTTAATATATCTCTACATTTATTGGTATGAAGCAGAATCGAATTTATGACACTTTACTTTTTTGCATTTTATGACGCACATTTGTGGCAGGTCTACTTTAAAAGTACTTTATTTAAAAAAAACTTAACTCCGCCATGGTCACAGGTGATGACAAAATTGTTCACGGATTTTTTACTATATGAAGACAAACTGCGTTTTGATTTTCGCGCTATTTGTATAGAGCCGCATGTCAGTGAGTGTTTGAATAAAAAAAAAAGCGGTCTATATCTTAATGTTTTTGTAAATACAAAAAGGTCTCTATATTTTTACGTGTTTGTGTAAACTTAAATCATTTTACCTTCATATCTTCCAGAACTCAAAATTTGCAGTGTACAGACGGAGACCCTCATGCTCCTAATTCTATAAAAACACACACACAAAATCATCTTAAAGCTTCAATCCGGACGGCGCTTGCATATCCCTCAAATGTTAGAAAATTGTATATTTAGTAAATTCAAAAACTTTAATGGGAAAATATTATTTCTTTCTGCACCATTTAAGATTTAGACTGGAGTATAACTCTTAGTGCTATAGCATTATATGCTCTATATTGCTGCACAATTTATCACCAAGGTTGCTTTGCCATTGCGAATTCCGTATGACACCGTTATGGTACAATTTTAATTATGATTTTTTCTTAAATATGATAGCTGTGAATTGCAGCGTTTTTGAGAGCTATTAAATATGTGTTTTTTGTCCAAGAAAAACGATGATATTACATTTTAACCATTTTTAGGGCACAGTGAATATGACACTTTATGTGCCTTTCAGTCGTTGTGTGATGATGTAGGCTAGTTAAACATTTAACACTAAAATGTGTCCTCAAAAATGGTTGTTTAAATGCTTTTATTCATTTCCAATTTATCCAATTTTAAAACTGAAAACAAATCATTTAAGTTTTCGGAGTACATTTTTAAGTGCACAATAGGTCTGTGCAGTTCTTTCCGAAACGAATCTTGACGATACATAACCACACAGCCAACACAACTGAATTGTGAGTCATTAGATAAAGAAAGACATGAAAAACAAAGACTCTGAACAAATCTTTGGAATTTAGTATAAAAATGAAATGGAAACGTAAAAACTTGTTTTATAAAGTGGTGGATTTGTTTAAAAAGACGTGAAAAACATCTAGGAATGTGGATTACATAACACCAGGCGCCATTTCACAATAAACTATTTTTTAGCAATACATTCGTCAGGATTATAGAATGTTACATATTTATAAACAAATATGGTATTCATGTTATTTTAAAGATTTTAGATCTGTATTTTGTAAAGTAAATAAAAAATAATAATTTAATTTATCAACTCCAGTTCGCCTGGCAACAGTCGGCTAAATATATGTGCAGTGACGTACGCAGGGCTCCAGCGATGACGTCATACTAAAACAGTCATATGTGAATCTCTCGGCATTCCAATTTAAATGGTAGGAAAAAGGGAAAAAGTTTTTCAATCAGTTTCAACTTCCTACCATTTTGCAAAGCTCTTGTCTCTCATCGAAGGGCTTTCATTACAAAGGGGTTGTGTAGTTTTTAATAATTTGAAAGAAACGTATTAAACTGTATAAAATAGATATTACATAACTACCAAACTCAAAAGACACGAATCTATTCGATCAACAAACGCAGCTCAATTCAACTTAAAACCAGATCTCATGG
Source organism: Triplophysa dalaica (assembly GCF_015846415.1). Classification (NCBI taxonomy): domain Eukaryota; kingdom Metazoa; phylum Chordata; class Actinopteri; order Cypriniformes; family Nemacheilidae; genus Triplophysa; species Triplophysa dalaica. The sequence goes on along the minus strand of NC_079549.1, from coordinate 15,063,800 downwards.
TTTTAGGGCTTAAAGAGTTGCATTCTACGGTTATATTCTTATGTAAACAATATAAACCTTAAAATAGGATGTTCCATTATAATGGAGTTTAAAGTAGCCCAATATTTCTGAATGAATTACACCGAGTGAGTGATCCTGTGTGTTTCCGAAATTCAGTTATGTAACCCATAACCTTCTGTCGAGGTATAATCGTGTTTCTCCTCTCAAAGTTTTGTTTCTCTTTAAGTTCACTTCACTACTGTTTCCAGATCTAAAGATATCCTACAAATGATGACAATTGGTGATCACAATCATATGTGAGAATTGTCCATTTTTATTTGAGAGGAGATTGTCCACTTGACGTGGAAAGTGAAAAATGCATTACTCGTTAGTGTTATTCAAAAAGTAAACAATGATTAACACGTTTTCCATTCACATAAAATGAGCAAAAAAAAAATCAGTGTTATTTTTAAAGCACACAATTGGCGACTATATAGGCTATGAAACAACCATTCTTGTTGCAAATTTAATAACAACTGAAAACACAAACTTAACTTTCCCAATGCTACAAATCTGAGGCATAGACTGGGTTGAAAAAACTGTACCTAATGAAGGAAGTTATAAAATCAGCTGATGAAATCTGATGTCGTGTTTATCAGGTCCAAGATACAGTTCCGACACTGCTCAATGAGAAGTTCGCAGATTGTGGCTCCTTCTTTCCAACAGAACCCGAACCAGCGCACAATCTCCCCTGGACCCGGCAGAGTAAAGCCAGAGAGAGCGACCACCTTATCGTTTAAGCTTAGAGCAAGACAGTCCGAAGGGAGAAAGTTCAGCGCAGGCAGACACGCGCATACAACCAGAACAACTCTCCACAGTACACGGGAATAGCGAGGAACGGGGGCAGGGGGCAGCGCAGCCAAGTATGAGCCGCTTTCATAGGGGGCGCACAGCTTGTCCACCTCTCCAAGGCGCACTCGATCCCATTCCTTCACATCGAAGCTCTGCAGGTTATGCAAACCCACTTCCAAGTCAGTTCGAGACGGCAGTGGTGTTGCTTGAATCACGCGCAGTTTTTCTCTGAAGTCTTGCATCTGCTGCAGAAAAGTAAGAGGATCAGACAGTGACCGGAAGGATTCGGCGATGGCGAGAGCTCGCCGTTGTTCCTCGAGCGCCGAGCGCAGTCGGTTGATCTCGGGATCAAATGTCTGCATGACCGCGAGCTTCAGAGTCTCGAAGTCAGAGAGTATTTCGCTCCGTTTGTGCCCTAGCGTGCGCAAGAGTTTGTCAAAGTATTGAGAGACCCCATCTGCGTCCCGCGAGACCCTCTCCAGCGCTTTTTTCTTCGCTCCCTCCAACGATTCCAAGGACGAATGCACCTCCGCACTTCTCCATCCCTCGACGACACGAAACAACTCTTCAAACGCTACCTTCTCTTTTTCGTAAGCCTCTTCTAATGCACAAAATTTGTGTCCTTTATGATCACCTGTTGTGGCGCAAAAACCACAGATAAGTTTTAGATCCGTGGCACAGAAAATGTTGAGCGGTTGCCCACTGTGAGCTCGACAGAGGGACATTCTAGGGAGCACCCGAATCCTGTTGTACTTCTCAACGATGCCGCGTAAGGAGTAATTGACTTGCAAGCTTGCGATGCCGTTGTGCACGGTCTCCTTTCGGCAGGTCGGGCATTTGAACGGAGGTCTCCATGCGGGGCTTCGGTTACCGTCCAGAATGCCCTCGAGACACTTCTTGCAAAAGCTGTGGGAGCAAGGCAGAACGCGCGGGTCCTCAAAGAGACAGCAGCATATCGGGCATGTGAGGTCCTCCTCCAACAGCTCCATGGTATCCTAATGTCAAAAAAAATAAATAAATAATGAGAGCTTGTCGACGATATGACACACCAATACAACTGCCATCAATTTGCCAAGCTTCTATCGAGTGCATCTCAGTATCTAGGGCGCGCACTGCTGGCGCAGAGCATCATATCCGTAACGCACAATACTGTACATACTTGTATAAGCTTTGAAAGTGTTTTAACAAAAACAAAGCACTTTTGACAGGTCGAGTTTGTCCTATGAGATAACAGTAAACCTTTCTTTATTTCTTAACGCCGTTCCAGCACCTATAGTTAAGATCAAAAGATAATTTTGCCTCATAATAAAAACAATAAAAAACAACATCCTCGTACTGGCTATTTAAATTAGATCTTAATGATGTCGTATGTCACATTATCTATAATCTCAAGAATTAATATCATCTGAATCGATCGATTTTGAGTGTCCAGCCTAGTTTTGTTTTTTATAAGCGTGCATTTCGAGCGAAGCCCGACGAAGAAGCTGCTCCAACTAAATATAGTAGTTCAGATTGCCTGATGATGAAGACTTCTGAGTGCACCAGTACTTCATTTTTAATTGCCCACGTGGGAATTCTCGTGCACTGATATCCAAAGACCTTTCCAACTTCGATGCATTGATGTGAGTGAAAAAAAGAAACGCCACCGTCGAGTTGTCAAAATGTTTGAGTTTCGCCCTATGCCTAGGTCCGGTTGTCAAGGCATTGCTACGGTTGTGGCAGATTTTGCAGGCAGAAAGCATCAGCAATTGGACTAGAAACGCACAAGATGCTTAGGAAGTGTGCGACGCAATCGTGGGTCTTGTTGCTGTGCAGACTTTGCCCTGTCCAATTGAGCGATTTTAACTAGTTCAGCTCAAGTAGGTATGCACAAACATTTCAGATGAATTCGCGCAACCTGTTGTTCGACAATGAAACGAAAGCCATACATTGCAATGGCGAATTCCTCATTAAGTCCGGATGGCATGGTGCATTTGCAAGCTCGGGTAGTTAGATACACGTTTTGTGCAGTGTCAACGAAAATGCAGAGGATCCCTTCATCCGTGGATGGGGTTGCTAGGGGAGAATACTCTCTCTTTCTCTCTCTCACACACACACTGCGTTTCTCTACAGATTACGTCAATACTGGCGTTACCTATAATTTGCCCACTAAGGTGCAATTCATCGGTTATATAAATCACTTCATATTTGTCATCTATCATTCGTCCTGGACCACTGTGCTGCTAACAGACAAACATCCTAAAACATGTCAGTAATCTACACTGGTGATTCCTATAGTTTCCGCCACAAACATACTTCATCACGTCAATGTGGACTGGTCGCATATGCTCATGCCATGTGTCAGGGTCTTGACGCATCGATAACCAATCGCTACTGAGTCACGTGTCAAAATATTTTGACCTCGATTTTTCTTCCCCTGTTTCCATGCCATCAGGAAGAGAACTGCATCCGAGGCTCTGCGCTTATTGGTCAAATCAGGGATGAAAGCTCAGGCAGTGACGTAATTGACCACGAGAGGGCGAGAGCCTCGGCGAACAGCAGGTTTGTCATAGAAGTGGGATAAGATCAAATGGATTTGTTTTATTTTTTTATATAATAAAAACAAATAAGCGAATACATAAAGTACATTGAGAAATAAACTGGATTCATCCCAAATAAATGTAATAATATGGGATGCTATCATGTAGGAGATTTAGACTACAGTGATAAAGACAAAATATTAAAATTAAGATACATTAACCCAAAATATTAAAACACAAATAGTTTTGAAGCTGTTATCTAGATATTTATTCGGTAGAATTGGATTTCACTGGGGGACCCGAAAACAGGTGATCATAAACGATGGGTCTTAAATGAAATAGTTTTATATTTTGACACTTAGCTGTCCAATTAAAGCGGCATTGTCACGTGGTACCTGATACTTTTCTCACCGCACGTAAAGATGGACCAACCATAGTTCTACAAGATTACTGCATCAGGATATTTAAAAGTATTTTCACTTGCCGCTGTCATGGGTGAATATTTCTAATTCTGGAAAATAATAGCTGGAATCAATATATGTAAACAAAATGTTTATTTTTACTGAGGATATTTATAAGACACCAACCGTACTGAAATGCAGCCCAATCTTAGATCACAGCTCATTAGCGCCTCCTTGAGGCAGATCACTTTGTGTGTCATACGAAACCTTTTCCAGCACTCAAATATTTGCCCCTCAAAGATTTTTCTATGGGATGGAGAATTGTGCGCTCTTCAGTTTGACGTGTGCAACTGCACTTCCGGTTATCTCAGCGCTAGAATGGCTGCGGTTTTTACGTGTTGTTTGGGCTGCTGCGGGGATGGCGGACCGGGTCATGCGCCCCTCAAAGAAATGCCAACCGTACATTTAGACACGCATCATATGGGTAAGAGTTATTTACATTTCACGGTGAACTACAGAAGCGGGGGGTCATAAAATATCGACCGATTAAGTAACACGAAGATGCGTGTCAAATTAGCCGATGACGGCATATCCCAAAACAACGACTAGCAGTTCAGTTCTTGGGTAAACAAGACGCACAATGTTACTTTCGTGGTAGAATCTAATAAATCAAGTAGTTTGATCATTTTCGAAAAGTCATCAGTTGCTTCCCTCTTTTATATAACGTCAGGCCGGACAGATCCAATATCTCGTTTCATTCACATTTTCAATGGATTTAAGGAATGATTCTTTAAGAAGCATGTTATTCTGCATATAAGTCTAGTAACGTTAGCGTGTATAAATGCATACCTTGTTTATGACTGCTGTGTCAGTGTGGTCATGAAGAGTTGGCCTGGCCTTGTTTCCCAGGGACGGATGTGGTCATAGTGAAAAGCGGGAGGCGGATCTGTGGAACCGGAGCCTGCCTCGCCAACGCCCCTTTACACCAGAACAAGAGCTATTTCGAGTTCAAGATCCAGTCCACGGGTGAGCACCTATGAACATCTCATACATTAATGTCTTCATTCTGTCTGTATGAATATGTTGTGGGTTTTGTAGGGACTTCTGTCTTGCATTATTTTGGTGTATTGATAACAGTGTTGGAAGTCGCCAAGATACACAGGGGGACTATAATTTGGGACATATTTTGTCATTTTAAACAAAAGATGCAGAAAATGACCCGTTATTGATGAATAAAGTGTGCATAGAGTTTGGATCCCATTGCATGGGTAAAATATAAAATTCCTTTGCATTTTGAGGTGGAACTCTTGTCTCCTTTGTTATTCCTCCTTTTCCATATAGCAGAATCTAAAAGAAATATCAAATTAGATGATTTAACATGTTGAATTATTTCAGAAGACTACATGTTTTCTGTACCCATCAATGAATTATAATGAACTTTCAAGGTATATTTTGTGCAAAATAATTTGGCGTATGATCCTATTTTATATTTTATTTATATTTGTTGATCCTCTCTTATGGTAATATTTTTTAGACGCTGGATAAGGTTTGCTCAAACTCCTTAAATTCTTCTCAATGCTGAGCTTCAGTTTACATTGTAACACAACTACACAACATAAATAAAATGTTTGTAGTTCATCATTAATGCTATATTAAAATAAAAAGTTGGACATCACTTTTGGTCTGGTGAGTGTATCTGTCTCAGTGTATGGATGTTTGTCATGCAGGTATATGGGGGATCGGTGTGGCGACACAGAAAGTAAATTTGAACCAGGTGCCGCTGGGTCGAGACAGTCACAGTTTGGTGCTAAGACATGATGGCTCCATATACCACAACAATGAGGAGAAAAATCGCCTGCCTGCCAACAGTCTGCCACAGGAGGGAGATATAGTGGTCAGTTTTGTCCTCTGTATGTTTGCTTACATGAGCCACCAATGGCTGCATTGTGAAATATAGCTACTATATATACTGTATCGGTTGTGTGTCTGTTTTCAGGGACTGACCTATGACCATGTGGAACTGAACATGTATTTGAACGGAAAAAACATGCATTGTCCAGCCTCAGGAATTCGAGGGACAGTATTCCCTGTAGTTTATGGTGAGTGTGGTTTATGTTTTACAATTTGGCACGCTGTTTCACCCTTGCATATTTCAACACTGCCATGTATATATAATTCAATACCAATAATTATCATAATATAACTTAAGTTGTTAATGTAATGTGGAAGCACATTTCGAAGTCATTAATTAATGATATGTAAAACATAAAGAGATTAATGCTGCCATTCATATAATATAAAAAATCAAAAATGTTATGCAGAATCCAGCACGAGGAACTCATATTTCCATCTTCTTTCGTCTCTCTCTCAGTGGATGACAGTGCCATCATAGACTGCCAGTTCAGTGATTTCTACCATACTCCCCCTGAAGGTTTCGAAAAGATTCTGTTCGAGCAGCAGATCTTTTGAATCTGAAGCTTTGTGATACACAGCGTGAAGTGGATCTGTGTGCCTCGCAGCACATAGTTGTGTCCTCTTTCAATGTTGCTTCTGCCTTTGCTGTTACTACTGCTGCTCCTGTCTGTCTGGAAGATGAACCGGGTGTGTGTACACACACAAGTGAGAGAGAATCTCTAATCTAGATCAATGGCACTTAACCCTGTTCCTGGAGGATCCCTGCGGACACATTTTGAATGTCTTGAATCAACTCCTCAGCTCTTTAAGGAAGAAATCCAAAATGTGTAAGGTTGATTATCCCTGAGGAACAGGGTTGGGTATCAATTCACTTTAGCACTGAAGACACTTACTGATGTCAACTTTCTCGATTGGGTGAGAGGGATGTGTATTAAGAAACTGGAATTATCTTTTTATTGAATGTTAGTGTACAGTGATCAGGTTTGTGCTGACTTTATTTGATTTGAATTACACGTTGATGTTTTTATTTTCCTCTTATATGTACACAAATATCAACTCTCTTGAATGAAAGGCTTGTATTTGCACTAGTTATTGGTCATTGAGAATCAAACCAAACCTCTCTGTTAAAATGAGTTTTGATGGGTGATGATTTTTGACGAATACGTTACGTTACTGTCATTGCCTTTGCTCTGAACTAGGCAAGTGTATCTTTGTCCTGTTGATAAAGTGCTAACTACAATAGCAGTTATTTACATTATTTTCCACAATGTATTTTATCACTTTACCTCTGTGATCTTCTCTTTTTGCACATATTGAAGTGACTTAAGCTGGACAGGCTACAGTTGTAAAAACCCACTAACACTATGAATGGTTTTATGTTGTCACCACACATTATTGGTAGAATTTATCTTTTAAATTTCCTATAAAGTTTGTTTTTTTATTTTGTTAACAATTAATGTATTAGCTATTATCTAACAAAAACTAACCACATGGCCTCATATCTTAGCAGAACCTTTAAGCCACGTTTAAGGTGTCTGGTTCTGTTAACTTTTTATCCAAATATACTATTTATCTTTACAGTAACTGACAAACTCTTAACCAAATGGATCGGTCTAAAGCAGAGATGTTGTGTTGTTCTATCAGTGCAAGTTATCAAACTACAAAGAGAATATATTATTTTTATTCTATACAATTCAATGCAAATCTTAAATGCAGTAACCCAAAGGTAATGTGTTTTAAGAAAAGGGGAACTAAAATATATCCACAGAATTTTGCTCTATTTACCCGAGGATGTTCTGTTCTTTTCAAACCTTTATTATATGTTGACATCAATGGCCTATTAACAAATAAAGTGTTTATAAAGTGTTTCTGTTTATTATGTTAGTTCTTGGTGAAGGATTGAATGTGTTGAAGTTTGTCAGTTATAACTTTTATTTATCTATCAGGGACGTGGTGTTAGTTTTTAACTATTAGTTCCAAAAGTTATGGATGAGCAAAAGACCAATTGTTCATCCTCACGACTTTATTTTTTTACTTATTTTGATAACATACAATTTACAGAACAAATAACCTTATAAATAAACTAATGCTCCATCACCATTGTTCATCAGCCAGGAAAATACAGTAATAGGAGAAATGCTCTGCTTTTTGTGCTTTGGAAAAATGTAAGGCATTACAATACTTATCTGCATGAATTATAGACCAAACTAGTTTTACATTACAATAGCACAAAACGTTGGAAACTAATATAAGACAAATGCCTAAAACATACACTACCAATTCTCTATCAGTCATAATTGTGGCCTATAATACTGGTCTTATTTTGTGAGAGCTTTTTATGTCATAACTGATATTCTGTTCAGCTATGACACTGGTAGTTAGGGATTGGTAGATAAGCATTTCTCCCCTGCATCCAATTGGTTAAACTCGTGGCGTTAGAACTGACTCCCTCAGTCTTCCTTCTGTTTTTATTGTCTTGACTTCTCAGCACGCCTAAACATAAGTCATGACAGACAGGGATTCATCAGATATTTTGAGAAAAGATTAAATTAGGTGCACAGCATTTATTTGGCCATCACACATTCACACCTTTAGGCTGTATATCCTTAACAGATGATGATAGTGTACTGTTTATAATTGTGTGACAAAATGTAGCCTACAATCTGTGTGTTTTCTAAAATGTATAGGGTGAAACATAACAAAGTGTTTGTTCAAAAGTTTTTTAAATAAGAAAACAAAAGAATGCTTGTAAAAATCCGTTGTGAAATTATAAACAAATTAATTTAATTATAAAAATAATTAACTAATAAACTGGGTGTACATATAGGAAGTATGTAAATAAATGTATTGATCTTTACATTATTACAGTATATTTATAAATAAAAATCTGCTTTTCATGTATTATATTATTTAGTCTTTGCGCCTTAAAAAGACTGAAGGAAAAATGTTAAGATATAGATGTAAAAAAGCTGACCAACAACATTGAATAGCTAGTGAAAACTCAACAAAGTTCACGCTGTGTTTTGCATCTAAAAAACTTTACAGACTACACAGACATGATCTTCTAGAGTTTGGCCTTTATTAACTATAAAAAATCAGAACAATCTAGTTTTAGTGAACTTAGTTCGCCCAAAAATGAAAATTCTGTCATGAATTACTCACTCATACGCTCTTACTGTATTATTGCCCATGTGACATATCGCTTTATTGTTTCTTTAGATAAAAGCGTCTGCTAAATGACTAAACGTAAATACACAACATGTGCCTATGTACAGAAGACATAAAGTGTACTCCTTAACTCGTTCTTAATGTCCTGAAAAAGATTTATTTAAAATGTTGACAATAAAACAAAATTGTAGGTATATATATTTTTTTAGACATATAGACATTTCTGTTGAGATACATTTTTAAAAGATAACAATTAGATTTTTATAAAACTTAACAAACATAACAAAGTTAACAATTATTGCACGAGGTCACACTAACATTTAAACATTTTAAGTTCCAAAGAATTACTAACTGACAGCTAAAAGTATAAAATTTTTACAAAATGTAACACTAAAAAAACCTATGAATCACAATGTGTTACACAACCTTGCAGTTCTACACATCAGAAGATTAGGCTAATTTAGACTAAATCTGAGGATAGCTTTGGCATCTCTCAGCGCTGCCATCTTCCTCAGCAATTCCCTTTCCTGCATCTCCAGGTCTAGAAACACAGAGAGCAAAGGAACAGCAAGCAAAAATATCACAGTGCAAAGATTTTATAATTCAAACTACTTTAATGCACATGTTAAAGATCAGGAGATAGTCTGAGAATTTAAGAAAGTCAAAACTAATATGAATAGTGGAGGGATGCAGGTCATATGCTGGTGGTCATAGTGAAAAGCAACCTAAATATTGTACCTTGTTCAAGCTGAGTTATAATTGTAGGTAGTTGTCCAGATGCCTCTAATACCTTCAGAGCAACATCAAAATCTGTGGAAATTTTAGAAGCGATCACGGTTTAGCAGTTGTATTAACCCAACCTTTAGCAGATTTTTACAGAGGCTGCTCTCTCACCCTGCTGAGTGGCTTCCCGTGACTGTATCCGTTCTCTTAGGCTGTATAGCTGAGATATGAGTTCTGAGAAGATTTCTTCAGTGCATCCGGCCTCATTACATCTAGCCCAAAATGTTGCGGCGCTGGACTCCAAGTTCATCACGGCATCACGGCCAGAGTGATAAGGTGACGCGGATGCCGATTCCAGAGGAGAACGGTCATCTGGGTGATCCGTAGTGATGTGAGATGCTGAAAGTGGTTGTATTGCGGATGGTAATGCTTCTGGGATCTCTGATGTGGGGCTTTGTGGCTGATCGGTGGGACCGCTGTCTGAGCGTTCTTGTTGGGGCATGTGGTCAGCAGAACCGGGAAAGGCCTGGTCAGTGTTTGGAGCTTTGGGCTCTGGGGCAGTTATGTTTTTCGATGTTGTATCTTCAGGTTCAGGCTCAGTAGCGACAGAACCGGGCGGGGTACGCACATCAGCAGTCACAGGCCTGGAAGGTGAACAAGGGTCTAAACTGTTCTCTGAAAGGCAAAGCGAGCATATTGATAAATCAGCCCATTTGTTTACTGAAATGTCAGTACTGAGACACGCCAAGAGAACGTACCTGATTCCATCGAGGGCCCTGAGTCCATGATAACAGTGCATGGAACAGTGACATTGTAAGGTCCTGATGGTAACAAACTTTGAGAACCATCCTGACAGATAGAGAAAAAGCACCATAAGCAACGTACAGCTGGTTTGAGTCAAAATTATATATTAAATTCTAATGAGTCAGTTTTACTGTACAAGATATAAGTGTAGAGATACACTCACTGAATCAATGTCAGTCTCATCACCATCATCTCCTGAAAACAACAATAGTTTTTACAATATGAAAAAAACTCACTGTTAAAATGATTTTATTATATTTGTCGTTTTTAAGATATACACACAGATAGTGTTTATTTATACCTGTGGGTAACGAATGAAGTGCCTCACAGGGTCTGCAAAGAGACAGTAAAACTCAATGACAATGTTCTTACAGACATTTATTATGGTAACCATTATTTTTGCCAAGATAACAGCACTTTCTTCAAAAATGTTTTTAACAGCATTAACAATAATGATAGTATCTGTAGTATATTGCCAAGAATTGTGGTTGTCAATGACACATTTTTGTAAAACTAATAACAAACTACAGTGGTGTCTGAGCACATGATTCAAGAGTAAAATGAAGAATAAAACTTTTGTTACTTAGATTGATAGTTAAACGGAAATAAACATACCTTGTGTTATCAGTCACAGGAGTTGAATGCTATTAAAAGGGAACAGCGAGCTACAATTGAACAAGATTCACAAGCACCAAGTTGGGTTTGATGCAAATCAGAATGTAAATTGATGTAGAACTGTCAAACAATAAATCGCGATGAATTGCATCCAGATTAAAAGTTTGTGTTTACATAATATATGCCTGTGCCCTGTGCATATTCATTTTGTATTTATACATCCATATATTTAAGAAAAATATTCAAGATAAAAATGTATATTTTTGAAAAGAAATGTCTACCCCCTCCTTGAACTGCCACCTTACCGTGGTGGAGGGGTTTGAGTACCCGAAAGACCCTAGGAGCTATGTTGTCTGGGGCTATATGCCCCTGGTAGGGTCCCCCAAGGCAAACAGGTCCTAGGTGACGGGTCAGACTAAGAGCGGTTCTAAAAACCCTTATGATGCCCATAAATTCAAGGCCCGTGATGTCGCCCGGAATGTTGCAGCCGGGGCCCTACCTCTGCTCTTTGCAGATGATGTTGTCGTGCTGGCCCCATCAGACCAGGACCTTCAGCATGCACTGGGATGGTTTGCAGCCTAGTGTGAAGCGGCTGGGATGAGAATCAGCACCTCCAAATCCGAGGCCATGGTTCTCATTCGGAATAGGGTGGCTTGCCCACTTCAGGTTGGTGGAGAGTTCCTGCCTCAAGTGGAGGAGTTCAAGTATCTGGGGGTCTAGTTCACGAGTGAGGGAATGATGGAACGGGAGATTGACAGACGGATTGGTGAAGCTTCTGAAGCAGTAATGCGGTCGCTGTACCAGTCTGTCAAGGCGAAGCTCTCGATTTACTGGTCAATCTACGTTCCCACTCTCACCTATGGTCATTAGCTGTCATGTCCGAAAGGACAAGATCCCGGATACAGGCGGCCGAAATTAGCTTTCTCCGCAGGGTGGCTGGGCGTTCCCTTAGAGATAGGGTGAGAAGCTCGGTCACTCGGTAGGAGCTCTGAGTAGAGCTGCTGCTCCTCCAGAGGGGGCCAGCTGAGGTGGCTCGGGCATCTTTTCCGGATGCCCCTGGACGCCTTCCAGGGAAGGTGTTCCGGGCATGTCCCACCGGGAGGAGACCCCAGGGAAGACCTAGGACACGCTGGAGGGACTATGTCTCCCGGCTGGCCTGGGAACGCCTCGCTGTCCCCCCGGAAGAGCTGGAGGAAGTGTCTAGGGAGAGGGAAGTCTGGGCATCCCTGCTTAGACTGCTGCCCCCGCGACCCAGCCAGGATGAAGCGAAAGAAGATGGATGGATGGAAAATGTATAAACGTTTATTTATGATTTCAATTACTGGTAAATCTAGATCAATTTGTGAAAAGATAAACGCGTTTGCGACCCCGCGTCCAGCATATAGCACCTCGTCTGGCTCATATTCTGTAACACCGGCAGCAGCGTCACCCGATGTGCCAGTAGCGTCAGGGGCAGGCTTACAAATACACTGAAATAGTTTTGTTTAAATGCTTGCCTTTCATGATCTCCTTTTGCTTCATTTCTCCCGGTAGCACCAATGGTCCAAAAGTCAGTGCGTCGCACTTTTCTGACACAAAATTATGTTGATACATATCCTCACACTTTTTTAAGTGGTTATGCGTAAATTCTTGATCTTTTCTAGTGTATACCTGAGTATCACGTAGACTACGCCACTGCAGTGAACGTATGGAACTGACCGTAGCAAATTTACCATTTATCTGATAAAATGTCACTGCTATGCAGAATAACATCAAATATGCATCCATAATATGTTAAATTTTAGACTAACCACAGTCAAAATCACTTCACTCAAATAAAGCTAAGTTAACATTAAGCAACATAAACAAATCAGCAACCAGAATGAACTGAGGCTTGGTAGCCTTATAAATCATAAATAACAACAAATTTTTTTCCGGATTAATTGTTTCACAGCCCTAGATTAGCACAAACCCATAGAATCTGTATGTATGTAGACATTTAAAATGATCACAGTGTAACATGTGCCACTTACATTGTGGTGTGTTGGAGAGGTGCATCCATATCCATGTGGCATTGCTGGTGAAACTACAGGATTAGTGCTGGTCTCAAGTTCATCATCTAAATGAGATCAAATATGATAATATTTATGTTTAAAATGACTAACTTACATTTTACACAAGTCAAGAAAAACTTTGATTGTGATCTTGAATTATCATTAGAAAATATTAATGTAAACAATAACAAATACCCGAGTCAAGCACTGACAACTTCTTTTTCTTCTTTCTGGGAGTTTCTGGTGGACTAAAAGCATTCAATAAACATTTTGACAATATTTTGTGATTAAAAGGTTAAGAGTGAGTTTGGACACACACACACAAACACGCGCTATACTTACGAATTTGATGAATCAAAGTCAATCTGTTAAAAAATACAAAGGAAAGGGAAATTAAACTGTTGTTGAACTTTTCTCTAAAAGTATTTCTGGAGAGGTCCTATCTGTTTGAGTGCATTTGATCTGTTTGATTCTATTTAAGTAAAACATTCATCATTGTGTTACTACTGTACATTTCTTAAACTTCCATTCATTCCTAGATAATGTGCAATCCAGCATCCACCATGATATTTCACGAGTTCACCTATGCAGATAATAAACGGTTAGCAGAAGTGTAAAAGGTATGCGTGTTTGGCGTGCTGTCCGGGGAGCGGGCTCCGAGCTCGCCGGTTCCTTCTGAACCCGGAACACTCCCCCTGCTAGGGGGGAGTGTCCCAAGCTCGGAAACGGCCCGAACCCAGAGCAAACCCCCCGGATTCTGCTAACAGGGGAGTTCGGGGGAAGGAGCTGGGGAGGTGGGGTGGGTGTTAGAAACAGAAGAGATGTCGCAGGTAAGAGGTCTTGCTTATTTATGGGCTGGCTCGCTTAGCAGGTAGGGTGGAAGCCATGATTGCTGATTGCGAACCAGCCGGGTTTGATTATATGCTCCGGCTCCTCCCGAACTTTGTTTATAAAACATCATTTAAATTTATCTAACAGCATTCAATAACATGTTTTGCTTCTTTACAGTAGTATACATTAAATCTTTAAATAGTTCAAAGTTTATACTTCTGATGCGGAAGATCCTGTAATAAGGAAAACCTCATGTGTTTTTATGTGATAGAAGGCAGGGTATGTGTGTTATGTGTGCTGACCCTCTTGTTAAGTTGTATTGGATTGTCCCCATTGCAGCCATTCAAATGAGATCCTCTGGCCCCATTAATCAAACCTAATAAACACACAAACAGCATTAATGTATATCATTAACAGAAACATTTCTGTACAGGTGAAATAAATAAGAGTGTCGTCACCATCAACAGCACAGGAAATCAAGGATTTAACCTCTGTTTTACATTATTTACAAAAATATTGTATTAATCTGTACCTGTAGATGTTAGACAGAGTCTTTCACTGGGCCTGAAGGGAAACAGGTAAAATCTCTTAGGGAATTCACAGACGAGATTACAAGATAACTCTTGGCAGTAGTCTTAATCCTATCCTACAGTGTGTTTATTGCTGTTTCTTGAGAACGAATAATGAGTAGTTCACATTCAAAATGAAAATTCTGTCATCATTTACTCACAAAAGAAGATATTTTGAAGAATCTTGTTAACACCCCCTCATTCACTTGACTTGGTTAGAATCAACGTGAATAGGGTGCTGGGCTGTTTTGTTACCAACATTTTTCAAAATATCTTGTTTTGCAGAAGAAAGTCAAACAGGTTTGAAATGACAAGAGGGCGTCTAAATGATGACAGAATTTTAGGGGGTGAACTACTCCTTTAAGTAAATCATGCCATAGGTAAAACATACCTTGCACCTTGAGCCATAGGAATTGACTGTAATTAAAACAGAACAAAGATGCATCATTAAATAACATTCAAAAAGACACGGATTGAATCAGTCTAATGAGTTTTATGGGTCCAAATTTGCTTTACTGCTGACAGGATGTTAAAAGTGTAGCCAAAAACACAAAGAAATCAACAAATAACAAATAGCTTTTTTGTTCATGCCCTACCTTTTGCCATCACATTATTTTGTCTTGACTATTAACATTATGTTATGCTGACACAAACTGTTATACAATAAAACACTTACGTTGTGGTGTTTTGGTGGTGTCGAATCGTCCAGATCTGACTCGACTGGAGCAAACATCGGGTCGAAGCAGTTCTGAGCTTCATTGTCTGAAATTATCATATGAAAATCCAATTATTTTCATGTTTATGAAGAAACAAAAATGTACTGCCTCTCATTGAAACGTAAACTTGACCTGGGCCGTTAGGTGTTGCCGAGTTATTGGGCTTGTAAGTATTTTCCTGTTCTGATGAACTGAAAGAGCCCAAACAAAGAGCAACTTTAATATTGACACTGCAGTTATTACAGTCCATACTAGATCTCTCAAGATCATACTACAGTCATCCAAGAAAGACTCAGATGGCTAAGTATAAACACTAATAAAATTCTACAGGTTTTTGCTCATGAAAATAGATGATGTTAACACACACGCTGCAAACTCACCCTGTAGATGAATTAGATGCCCTCTATTACCAAGCAGACAAAGAGAAGACAGAACATTCAATAACAATCATTGCCTCATATTTTAGTATAGTGCACGTGTGTCTTTACTAACCACCCACAATCCACTAACTGCGTTTTTGTATACTGGATCAGTTAAGTATAAACTTGCTTAAATGTGCCAGATCCCAACGCTCTGGTCATTCTCATACCAAACAAACAACACGATATACTGCAGGAACTAAAAATCATTCTTAACTACATTTCTGGATGTGTTGGTGCCATGCATGCATTTGAAGGAAAATAACGTATGAAATTGATGTGCTGAAGTAATTATTAGTGTATTGATGAATGTAGTGTGTATCTATGAAGTGTAAAGTGTTATGTGCTGCTGACCCTCACAGGCCTTTGTCCACGACTGTCTGGTGATCCACTCCTAGACAGATTCCTACCAGACGTTGATGGTGACGGTGAACCTGAAACACAGGCTCATTCAATCCTAAACATTTAAATGAGTATTAGGTAAAAAAACGTTCAATCTCAAGATTGATTACAATCATTTGAACACTAGCAATAAGCATTATATAACATAATGCTAGAAAATGCAATTCTTTTTGACATTGGACATTTTATTTATGTTTAAATGTATCTCATTTATGTCTAAAAACTGGGGCACTGCCTTATTAAACTTATTGGGGCGGTTTCCTGAACAGGGCTTAGGACTAGTTCCAGACTAATTAAGAAAACAACTTGCATTTGCATTTCTTAAAATATATGTGATGCACACAGAAATGTTTGTTTGTAATGTATGTTTTTTAAAGGGGCCATTCTTTTGCTGTTTTTGCCAAATGTTTTTTGGGTGTTTAACAATGGATGTTCATGTCTCTAGTTTAAAAAAACGCTTTATATATCACATATTTTAAGTCTGTTGTTCACCACTGTCCCTCTTCTCACAAAACGTTTGGATTTTTTCCGCTTAATATAAAAAGTCCCTCCTTCTGAAACGCTCTGATTGGTAAAGCTGACTAGGTCTGTCGTAGGTTCCCCGCTTTGACCGTGCGTCTGAAGATGTTCAACCCATACCATATCAGCGACCTTACGCTTCTCAGGCTGTTGTGATCGGTCGGTCCCCCTCTCGGTTGCACGTGAATTCATAAACTTTGGCTTTTACCAATAAACAGTAACAATGGCATAAACTTCACTTCATCAGTTCAACACTTGCGGATCGCTCGAAGTGTAACGGAGGTCTACTAGTGCATGTGCAAACGTCAATCTCTGTTAGAGATTGAGACTTTTTCCTACTATGGCGAGTGAAATGACGCCGGACCACTTTGAGTCAGATAAGTTAAATTAACACTAATAGCAGAAGCGTTAGTTTTGCCTTTTTATATTGGACCCCAGTTGGATAATACATCAAGAAGATTGACTAGGAGACATTTGCCATCAGGACTTCACAGGACGTTTCATAAAAGTGTTTTAAAGGTATGCGTGCACACACACACTCAATATATGTGTATTGCACAGAACAGCTTTCACAGCTGATGTTAAAGTCATGGAAGCTGTTATTTGACCATTGGTTATCTTAGGATGTGCGTAGCTGAATTCTTTTTACCAGCAGTAGAACTGTGATGAAAATGAAAGTAATTTAGCGCGCAGCTAAGTCAAATATTTACAATCTCTAGTAACCAAACACTACTCCAGCTGGTCTTCCTCTTATCTGAGGAACGCCTCGCCTTTGGGCGGAGGTTTTTAAAAATCTTGGAACAGTGACATATGGTCTGTAGTCTGATTTCAACCTTTCTATGTAGTCCTTGAAAAGCAAATTCTGTTAAAGACAATATCTCGCATGGCATTGAACTTGATCATTTTTGCAGACATATCTTTTAAGGTCCAACAGCAACATTATACACTAACTAAAGCTTGAAAATTGGCATCACAGGGAATGGCCCCTTTAAATTTCCTAATTTAGCTGAAACCGAGTTTTGGACTAGGCTTATCCCTGTCTGGGAAACCTCACCATTGTGTCTGAAAACACTTACTTGCTCCTTTTGATTGTGGATCATGCTTCTCACAGTACAGTCTAAATGGAAACAATCATTCATTTTACTACTATGTAGCTGTAAAGAATTTAATGGAATCCAAAAGCAGACGTGATTACATATCGTCTTACATATAACGGCCTTCGTTAAGGTCTTCAATGACACTAGCATTAGCCTCGTTGGCACAGGGATAATGATACGAGCGCTTACAGCTCTTTACTTCACATCCTGCCGTAGCCCCACGTCTCTGGCAGTGGTGACAAACCTACAAATAGACAAACACAAAGGGAACTGTCAAAAGAACATCAACACCACCTGTGGCACACATTACATTACATTGTAATAACAAACAAACAAAGGTTTGATACTTACTAATTTACCGCCTCTCCGAACCTCTTGCTTCACATCCTTTACAGCGAATCCAAACAAGTCATCATATGTAGGCGAGTTCTTGGAGTAGATTCCTGATGCGTACAACTGTGGGCAAGAAAGAGAATAAAATAAACACATAGTACTGACAGGCTTTGCACTCTTGTTTTAAAACTAATAGTTCAACCAAAAGTAAAATGTCTCTTCATCATTTACTCACCCTCTTAACATTTCAACCCTTAATGACTTTCTTTCTTCCACAAAACACAAAAGAAGATATTTTGAAGAAAGTTGGTAACCAACCAGCACTTTGAACCCTTTTATTGTATGGGCACAAAACCTATGCAAGTGAATGGGGTCCAGTTAACAACATTTCTCAAAATATCTTCTTTGTGTTCTGCGGAAGATAGAAAGTCATGCAGGTTTGAAATGACTAAAGGGTGAGTAAATGATGATAGAATTTTGATTTTGGGTGGACTATCTCTTTAAGTCTGCTAATAAATGTTAATATAAAGTGTCTTCTGTTCAGTTCAGTGCAAATTCAGCTTTTGCGAACAGAAGTAACTACAGAAACTAATGATAGTTGGAGACATTTACCTTAAACTTTTGTCTTATTATACCTGTGGTTGTAATGTTCGGTTGGTGTAGTCTGTATCATAAAAGAATGATTTATAGCCACGCTACTTATTGTTCTGATCCTTGATTTAATATAAATCTATCTAACATAGTCTACCTCTAACAAATATGACCACAGTAGTTCCTTAGCAAACTAAGGTTATCCATTATAAAAATCACTCACAAGACAGTTCTGGTGTGCTGAAATGTTGTCTTTGGACGAGAGAGCTCCGGTGATCTCAGTTTCGTCGGATTTCTTGCACAGTACACAAATAATCTTAATCTGACGGGGTGTTCGATGTTCATCCGACTCCATGTTGAGCTGCGCGTTCACATTCAAATGCCAGGGGTGTCACAAATCAGCGGAAGTGAAACTACTTTCGTTTAGTAGTCACGATTCGTTCTATTACCATGTACCTACTGCAATGAATCGCTGAATGTCACATATCGTTTGTCAGGAATTCACAAACTACGGTTACCGCCGTAACAAATAACTTTCGATTTCACGTGGCGCTGCGCAGACCGATCAAAATATGACATCAGAGTGATGCGAGAGCAAAACTGCTTCGTACACTTTCAAATCGCTCTCGCGGTAGTTGCCAATATTTATGCGCAACGTCGCATGCCATGATTTTTTCTTGCGATTCGTTATGCGGCTTTAAAAACCGAATGATTTTAGACACGCTTCAAATAGTTGATTCATATTTTTTATTATTGTAAGGTTTGGTTGAGGCTGGGAGAAGTTGTAGGCGTTAGTTAATATAATTTAACGTCATTATATGGCGAGATTTTGCACCACTTCTTGCCGTAGCTGTATCCCTTCAAGCAACCACCGCGCTGGCCTTTTGAAAACTTAGAAATAAAAACTAGATGCACCATTCAAGCGCTGCAGGCACGTAGACGTGTCCGCCATCTTGTAACGGTCCACTGACGTCACTCACCGTTTGCTAGTCTCCCACCTGCGCATCCATGGCTAGGCATTTTAATTCCTGAAAATTGAATAACATTTCGTTGTTGCCATGTGTTAATGTAGCAAATATAATGTTTGATTTTGAACAAAAAATATATATTAAGGTCACCTTACTACCGGCTTGGCAGGGTTGCCAGATCTTTGAAACATACTACCTCACGAGGCTAACGACCCTGGTCCAAACAACATAATTTAACATTCATTTATAAAATAATCTTAATATTGACGGCGTTATAATAGAATTCTTCCACTCCTAACCCATGGATAAAACAAACCGCGAAATTCACTTTTTAACCCAATTCACGCGAAAGCAGCAGATTTGGCAACACCGACGCACTCTCCCCGTTCCAATATGGCGGACGACCTACGCGGCCCATAGAAACAGATGCTAATGCGGCATCTAGTTTTTATACCTATGTTGGAAACCATACTGCCTAGGTTCTACGCATGCGCACTATGACTGCATTGTTATTATGTCACAATACTAGTCTAGACCAACAGAGAGCAGCACCTCTAACCAAAACAATACATTTAACGCTATATTTCGATTTAACTAACGATAAAAAACCCTCCAGAATAAATAGATGTTTTTAATTTATATATGCATCTATAAAACACGCTTTTAATATTAGACAAATGTACATAGAAATAACACAGGGTGATCAGTCACTTTGAGAAACAACATATGCATATATGATATGCTTACATGTAGGTCCTGATATAACAACTGTTACATGCATTTACACTACAGGACATGACAATGAACATTCCATTTCCCAGTATGGACACATCAATGTGGTACATACTACTAAATAACGTTTAAGGGATATGAAATATGTATCACAGCCTTAATGAAAGAAAGCATTGGCTCAGGTTTTTCTGTGAATTTAACTGTTCACTTTAAGACCACACTCTAAAAATAAAGGTCCCACTGAATGTTTTAATTAAAATAATTTATGCAAATTCACCCTTTTCGGCCAGTAAACTAAAAAAAAGTGTAGGGAGGCAGAGTTTGTAACCATTATGGTTCATCCAAAATTGAAAATTCTGTCATCATTCACTCAGCCTCTTTTTATTTCAGCAGAAAAAAGTCATACAGGAGAGTAAATGATGAAAGAATTTTTATTTTGGGGTGATCTATCACTTTAAAGGAAAGTTTTAAATATGTGCTGAATAGTTTACATATGTATTAGTACCATATTGATAGTCATGGTTTTTAATATCACGGTTAAAGTGAATATCAGTATATTGGTGATATCCCTAGAGTACAGTATATGATGTACACACGCACGCACAAACTCTTATTTATCAAGATTCTCTGTGTCTTCAGAACACTGGATTTCTTCTTCAGTCCACACCGGCAGTGGTTCATCTTCACACTGAAATAAAGAGGACCAACAAAACGTATTAAACATGACTCTCGTTTTCAGAAAGACAAAACTACTGTGGTCTCGCACCTTTTTCTCTTCTTTCTCCTCGTCGGGGTCAGAGGTCACATGCTCCTCAGCACTATAGTATCCGTCACACTCAATAGCATCCAGCGAGAGAGATCCTTTAGTCCATCCTGGGAAAAAGGCAAAAAGAAGAAGAAATTTGAGGAAAAGACACTAACAAAAACATGAGAGTTAGAGTTTGTGAGACTTTGTATTTCTGAACAAGTAAAAACATATAAAAGAAGCATAAAGAACAGAAAAACCTGCTACTGAAACCTCACCGTGACAGACAGGAGACAAGACCAGTGACCAATTCCCAGACACAGAAAGTGAGCATGCGTTTATGTGTAAATAGGAATGTTTGAACATTTCTGGATTTAAAACAAGTTAATCTCTATTGCCACAGAAAAATATTATCAAAGATCATGCTTACAGTGATGCACATATAATGTCAATACAGCCTAACTTGTATTAAACCCAGTACATTCTTTTAAGGACTTGGTTGATAGTGTAGGCTAAACAAGTTAGCATCTTCTAGTAAGCATCAGATGAGACACACATACAATCTACAAGAACATGCCACACTAGTAGCGCCTCATAGAATTATGCGTGCATGTTCACATACGTGTGTACTCAGTATGTGTACTTCTCCTACGATTCTGAAACAGGCTTGATGTACTGAACCACCTGACTCCGCCCAAGTTAGGGTGTGACCCTGTTTCTGAGAGGAAGATAGCCAATCAGAATGCTTCTCGGTAGCCGCATGCTCTGAGGTGCGGTCTCATTTCAAAAATTCTTTAGATAAAAATGTCACACATCAATATTTAATGCCTCACATTCAGATCTTTGTTGGACTCATTACAAAACTTTAAAGGGTTTTAGCCAGAAAACTCAGAAAAATCAATTCCATCATCATAAACACACAATCATATTACTTTAAAACAAATAATCTTTTGTAAATGATTCCTTTCTTTTCTACTGTGTTTCTTCAGACAGCCTTGCATACGGTTCAGTTTGGTGTCTTAGAGATAATGAATCAGTGATTTTCAACATCACTCATTGTCTATTTTTGTTTTTATACATGTGGATAGCAGATATGAAGTACAAAAGAGCATCTTCGAGGCTTACCTAGAGGCGTAGGATCACTGCGGATATCCTGTCGCTTTGGTTTTGTCTCTGACCTGCATGAAGACCCTGTAAACCACCAAAGAAACGAAAAAAGTGGACAGTTCAGAAAAAACAGTCAATTCTCTCCTCATGTATCTATAAACTTGAAATCTTGCACCCCACGTTTGCACACAGTTAAAGAAAAACTGGACAGGGATATTCTGCTAAATATCTCCCAGACAGCTCAGACATGGTTTGTGTGGCGTGCTGGAGGGCAGATGAAGATGTTCGTTTAATTTTTGCTTGAACTTTGAGAGCCAGAAGAGATCTTTTATCTACATACCTTTTACTCTCTCTGTCGTTCTAGGTTGTGGAATGTTCTCAGGTTCTGTGCCTTTTTCCTCTTCTATCTTCTGTTTCTCCATTCCTCCACTTCTGACACTCATATGTTCACCTTTCACCAGTCTGAAGATGTGATATTTTGTATTTCATGCAGTGAAATAAGCTCAAGTTATCATACATCTGTATGTGTTATCATATGTATAAACATACCTGCTGGTTGAGCTGCTATCCGAGCTGTTCTGATCAGGAACCTTTTGCTGACGTGCTTCTGCATAACACAAACATAAATTAGATGTTTCTATGTGCTAATGCTGGATTGGTGTTTTGGTTGATCAATGTCTACTGGATAAATAACATATTGCACATGTCATTATTCCTAAATCATACCTTTGTAGGCCTCCAGCTGTCCTGTCAGAAGCTTCCGGATTTCTGTCACCCAGATGGTCTTGATGTCCTCAGATGCGGCCTATGGCACCACAAAGGCACATAAGAACCTTAAAATAATTGGGAACACGAAATCTCTGTGCACACATACACACATGCTTTGCTCACCTGTACCGTGTACACTTCATCCCTTGAACTGGACCAGATCTCAAACTTCTTGCTGTCCCCTTTAGCTTGTTCTGTTATTCCAATAGCGCTCATCTAACCCAGGATAAAACCAGATTTTTGTACTTTTTCTATGCACTTTTAAATTAGGCAATGCTTTGTGCACATTTTATAACAAAAATATTATTTTAGTATGATTGCACAGAATATTAACAATACATCCCTGACACTGACCTCTATGTTCAGAACTAATGTTACGAACACTCACGCTGAGCTCCTGTTTGAAGCTGTAGGAGGGGGCTTTCTCATAACCCTCTCCATTCTCTTCTCGTCTCTTACAGAAGATCAGAGCTTTCTCGTGCAGAAACAGGTGTCTTTGCATGGGCTTAAACCTTGCGAGCTCCATCACTTTCACGTGACCTCTCTTATGCTCCGCCCACACGCTGAATGACCCCTGCATCAGCAAGCGACCCAGGTCTGAATGGTTAGCCTGCATGGAAACACATATAAAGTTTAACCCTAGTTGAACTCTAGTTTATATTACACAGTATAAAAAAGACTGTGATTTTTATCAAAGTAATGGGGATGGGTCTGATTACCTCTCTGACTAACTATGGGTCTTTAAGGTATTTTTGGATGAACCATTCCTTTAATAATTAATTGGTTCAAAATATTATACAGTTGGGGAAAATAAGAGACCATTCCAAATTTTTATTGAATCAGCATTTCTAGATGTATTGTGGTCATTCCAGTCCTGTGTCTGTTGAATTTCTACAAAATCAAACCTCAGGAGTGACAAAAGTCATCCAACAGTAATGTGAAAGACGCATAAAAATGTGTAAAGAATTGACGTTATCACATATTATTTTTTTACTTTTTTCAAAAACATTACTGTTTATTGCCCAAAAGTTAATTTAAACTTATTTTCTTTGCAGTATTTCAGGTCTGAAAAAATACAGAGCATCTTTTCTGTAATTTAATCTGTTTCTCCAGTTTTTGTTTTCTGCAAATAGATTCAAAAATACATAATATTTTTGTGTGAAACTTGGGATGAATATTGTTAGTAGTTCACAGAATGAAACAAAAATTATAATTTAACCTAGACACACAAAACAAATAGTGAATTCGGAAAAACTGAAAATAATTATTTTTTTGTGGCTATATATTTAAGGTATATGTCCATTGAGATAAATGAGTTTCACCTCATATCCAGTGATAGCGATGAGATGCATTGAGTCATTTACAGCCTTCAGGATCCCCAGTAGGGAGGAAAGAGCCGACTGCAGCTCCACCGACCCCTCGCAGCCTTTGCTGTATTTAATCATCTCCTAAAACACAAATAACATGCTGTTATCAATTTCCTCTTTGACAAAGAATTATAATCACAAACTGTACCATAATGTACACATAGAATTAAAGAGGCCATATCCCACACAACATTCAACAGAAAAGAACACGATCACATAACCACACACACACACATTGTACCTTCAGCAGCAGCTGGTATTTAGTAATCCTCTGCACAGGTTTAAGTAAGTAGGAATCCAGCCCCAATTTGTGCTCGAGTTTCTTCTGACACTCCTAAGGGTGTATTACACATGTCACTTAGAATTCTCCACTACATACTTGTCATGCATACAGAAAACTGACAACCCATTAAATTGCACAAATAGTATCAGTAGTGTGGGAGCAATTTAAATACGTGCTGTGTGCATAGTACCTGGAAGAAGGCACAGTCAGAGCACTGCCTCCAGAGACTTTCAGAGCGAGGCTTATTGTGACAGTATTTCTCATATATCTGCAGCTCAGCCATCTGAAAAATCACATTGAGCAAACATTACACAAAATAAATCACATCAGGTCTTTAAAATAGTGTGTACTAGTTTGACTATATACTAATTGTTTAAACTCACCCAGTCCAGAAAGCATCGTCCCACAAGCTCAGGGCAGTCAGTGTACGTCTCCAGTTCAATGAGGAATATTCTAAGAGAGAGGGCAAGAGAAAGGATGAAAACACTAACTACATTCAGCCTTAACCGCATTAGTCTTTTAAAAGGGTCTTTTTCTTTAATATTCACTTTTAAGGCCAGTCAAGCTTTCTCACAAAACATGCTTATTCATGCTTCCACTCCACTCCACCGGATGGCGCTCACCTTTTGTGGAAATTATAAATCTCCTGCATGTTCCCAAATAACACATCTTTTTTGTTCTGTAGGGGTGAAGGGATGAGAGGAGCCATGGAGGGGTTGTCCATTTCAGCAGCATATCCCTACAGCACACACAAGCACATAATACATCTAACAAGGTGTATAATCAAAAACAAAATGTTACTTGCTCTTTAAAAAAGCTTCCTGCTCAGTCTATATGACTGATACAAAAGTTCAATATATGGCCCTTTAAATGACTTTCAGGAGACCTTCATAAATAAAATGATGTAATTTAGCTATGAACAAGCCGCTACATTCACTCACCTGCAAAACACACATAAGTTCTTCTACATACACCCGCTCTGTTTCCAGTAACTCATTCATAACATGTCTGTGAACAAACATACACAAACACACTTTATTTTATTGACTATACAATCGGTGGTTGACAGGCTTATAAGGTCTTTCCCCTATGACCTTTGACCATGAACAGACCTGCGGAGCACAGCGAGGGTCTCCTCCTCCTCAGATACAGAGGCGTTGTGACTGCTCCTGTCAACCTGATCACAGCTTAATTGAACACAGATGTTGTCAGGTTCTCTGTGAGCTGAAAAAAGGAAGGAAATAATGCCAAAAGAAACAAAGCACATGGTTTGAAGATCTACTAAAGACTAGCTTAGAAGAATTTCAGTGGGATAGAAAAAGCAGCAAAATGAGATGGATGGATGAATAGACCTGGAGATGAGAGTGACTCCGGTCGAGGGGCGACAGGCTGAACTGGGCGTGTTTGCTTGGCTGCTAGTTTCTTTAGACTAACCCTCCTCCTCTCAAACATCTCCTGTAGTGAGGCTTTTTTCTCGAAAAGGCGGTTTACCTGCTCCTGTAACACACACATGAGATCTATATAGAGTTTTCTAACCACATTTATGAATGCATGGACATGAAGAAATGATGCAATTGACCAAAAACCTATATTTAAAACAAATAAATATCTACAGTATGTTTAAGGATTTTGTACGTTTTTTCTTTACAAATTAAATAATCAAGACATTGAGGAAAGTGTATTTCTTGCTTTCATTTTGTATCCTCCTGGTGTTTAAGAATTTAAACTGAAGTGAGTTAAAATTACAAGTGAATTGGATATTTTATGCTATGAAGTCATATTTCCTCACCCTGAGCTCAGGGTTCAGAATGCTCTCATATTCCACCCAAACTGTGTTGATGTCCCATTCCTGCTTCTCATTGGCTGTCTCCAGGTAACTCTCCAGTTCTGACAGTGCCGACTCCGCCCCCTCCTGTGACTGGCACTTGTCAAGAGGCTGTGACGCTAGCATGTAAATCCCATCATCACACCATTTACCCATCTGAAAGAGCAAGAAAACAAAAAAGATGAAATAAAAGAGAAGCCCAGATAAAACAGAACCGATAGCATGGTTTGCATGTAGGCTATATATTTAAAATTGCCCGTTTTGAATGTACGTCTGACTGTGTGAAGGATTTGCATGTATAAAAATATCTGCATGATGTTAACTTCCAGATAAGAAATTTAAATAAAGTTATATTTGTGAGGTTTATAGGATGTCTAAAATTAAGGGAATATATAATTGCCGGAATCCAACTGTTAAATTAATTGTGTGTATGATAAAATAACTTTGCTAATAAATGTGCATGCATTTAGAATCACCATGTCCAGTCTATTGTGAAGCTCTATAGTTTGTGTTAACATGGTCCTCTTGTTATTGAGCTCTTGGGTGAGTTTATCTGCGATTCTTTGAAGTTCACAGCATTTCCCTGCAACACTGCCGTCAACGTTCTGACTGCTGTCAATCAAACCTTTGCCCTCAGCAACCAGGGACCTAACTCTGTCCAGCACTTCCTGTAGCGAAGAGAAGCGTGTCGTTAACAAGGTTTATTAAACATTTGCAAGCCAACAGGAACGATATATGCATGCACACACATATATGTCTGTATTATAAAGTGGGCGGAGACTCACACAAGTCATTTCTTCCTGATTGGCCAGATCTTCGAGGAGGTGTTCTGTTTGGGTGTGGCTTGTTCCAACATCTGAAAAAGCATTCAGTGTGTCTGTAGCCTGTTCAAATTCTAACCGCACCTACAATAAGACAGATCAAATAAAACGGTGTATAAATACTGTAAGTAAATTCGATTGTATTCCAATAAAAAGAAAATTAGATGAAAATGCAAAACCTGCTGAAAGTTGTGCTCAAACTGGCAGAGTTTCAAGTGCAGTTCCATCTTGTTTTGATGCTGAAACCAGAAGTCATCGAATGCTGTGGAGCTCTCATTTAACTGGGATAAAAGCCTGAGCGATAAAGAGAATAAGAGCCGTTATATAAAATCTCAATTTACAAAATCTATAACAATGTAGCAGGGTGTTGATGCCTTTTTTTCAAAAGCTTTTAAGCACATCTGAATTCATTTTCCAGACTGTAAAAATAGATTTTTAATTTCATTCTGTTTTGTTTGGATATTGAGGATGACTAGATAATCTATATGTATTTTTATAGACAGTTTTAAAGTAACAATATTACTGCGCATGCATGCTTCTGTAGCTCAATTGTAACTTCCGGTACACATCCGCAAGTAATGTCCCTGCAAATTATTTCTGATAACAAGCAAAAGAAATAACAAGTTAATTACATCAGCTAGCAAGTTAAAAGTACGTCTAGCCAGTATTATTTTGGGTTACCAGTGGAACCGTAAGGCTTAACTTAAATGTGACAAATTTACACCAATTCAACAAATTGTTTATTTATAAAAATTATCCACAATAAAATTCAACAATTTGTTTATTTTTTACAACTATTTAACAATAAAATATTAATAATAATTCATATGAATGTAAATAAAATATAAATAGTGTTATTATTAGCCACTAGCAAAACCAATAAACAGACAAAGACCGGAAGTTAACTTTTGGCCAGGCGCTTGTGTCCGATGAAACCGTCTATACTCAGATGTGAATTCTTCTTGAGAAAGTTCCGGAAACTCTACAGACCTGTGAACTATAGCGAGGTTCTCCAGCTGATCGGGGTTTAGACTACTATCGGGATCTCTACGTACAGGTTCTCTAATGTTCTCCAGAAGTCTCCGTCCCTGGCTGAGAACTCTTGCCATCTCTTCCTAAAGAACAATGAAGATTTTTTAATCACCAAGATTATTATTCTGTAAACTAAATTAAGATGATGCATACAGAAAGTTTTGAGAAATGTTTGATGAATACTTTCAGACTCTCTTTCCTGCTGGTGTGTGTGTTCAGCAGATTGTTG
This sequence comes from Triplophysa dalaica, assembly GCF_015846415.1. Classification (NCBI taxonomy): domain Eukaryota; kingdom Metazoa; phylum Chordata; class Actinopteri; order Cypriniformes; family Nemacheilidae; genus Triplophysa; species Triplophysa dalaica. The sequence continues at coordinate 15,035,438 of NC_079549.1, read as the reverse complement.
GCTGTTTGGAGGTTTTCAGGAAGTTCTGTTTCTGCTAGTTCCCTTCCAAACACTTGCAGTCTGTGAGCCATCCTCTTCACTATTGCAGCAAAGCTTTCGAGATCCTACAGGCACAAAGAAACCACAAATATACATGATGCATATTTTTACTGTGTCATTTTATGTATATTGTGTGATTTTTTACTGTAGAGGTATTTTATAGCAGTGTGTCTCGGGTGTCTGTGTTAAGGGAATCGTTCTCCTCAAACTAATATGACTAACCTCCAGATTCTTGGAAGCCGGTATGATACAATAATAATGATTTAAAGGGGAATGTCCATTGTTCTCATTGTCTGTGAATGTCAATTGTCCATACAGTTAAAATAAATGGTCAAGGCTAAATTTCAAGCAAAGACTTCTCGCAAATCTATGACTACCAAAGAATAGTAGAATAAATCACAGAAATCATATGCACTACTGTTATGTTGCTATTGTACCTATATTGAAGCCTGGAAACCTCTGATCCCCATTAACATTTGTTGTTTGAAGTGTGAGTAACAGGGTGAGACATTTTTGGCTGAACTTTTACTTTAAGATGTGTGTTTTGTTCTTACGGTGCGATTTGAGATCCATGTCTTGTGACAGTAGTATTGAGAGCCATCCAATTCTTGTGTCAGCTGACTCCGCTCAATATAAGAGTGCAGATCAGCCACTGAGCTCAGCATGATAACCTTCAACACACATACACACACATGTATAATGTGACACACAGGTGTGCACTGTATACACACAACAACAACTGCTTAGACTACTTACCGGCACCTTAAAGTCATCTCTTTGTAGATTGAAGAACACATCAGACAGTGTGCGCTGCAGTATAGCACAGGGTTTCAGCACCAGAACAAGCTGAAGATTACCAGGAAACCAGCCCTACACACAAACAAAATGTAGCTTTTATTTCTAAAACTATGGACATTGTTATATAAAGGTGTATTTTGTGGTGTATTAAAAATTACATACAAAATTCAAGCCAGACAAGAACATTAAAAAAACATTTTAACATTCAAACTTTTTTGTGTGAAACATAAAATCTGCTATATGGAACGACTGTTAAAGTCTGACAAGAAAAGGACATGCAACAAAGTCAGAAGGACTTACTGAGATCCGCAATAATGTTCCCTTTAAACAAGTCCATCGATCCCTGCGTCTGTCGATCACTACAATAAAGCCAACTCCTGCTGCACTCAAACTGATGAGGACGCATGCACATGTTACTGCTGTCAACATGTATGATTTGTATAACAGTCATAAGCATGCATGTGTGTTTTTACCTTGGAACACTTGTCAGGTAGGTGAGAACATTACGAAAGTCTTGTTCTTCAATTTCACAAAATGATGGGAATTCTGGGAAGATTATAATAGGGCTACCATCCTGTCCTCTTCCTCCTCAAGTGCAGAAAAAGAAATATGGAGAATTAAAGTTCTGTTTCATGTGCAGTAAACCTCACCAATGGTGTGCTTTGTCTTGTGTTGGGATGCATCAGAAATCTTAAACAGGCAGCCAATAAAAATCTGCTCACACCGCTTTATCTCTATATGATGTGCTATTGCTACTGAACAACAAATGTTGTAGGGCACTATGAAAGCCTCAAAACAATATGATTTATATTTTACTTCCAGTCTCAATAACATTCAGTATATTGGTGAATTGATTACGATTTACTTCTTGTGTGGTTTAACAAGCATCCCAATGGTTACCAGTCCTAAATGTATAGAGATACTTGACAAGGCAAACACCACAAATACATAAATAAGTTAGTTATATAAATGTTATTTTCAGCATTCCCTCCAGGAAATAAACTCTGCTCATAACAATGTTATATATCTAGACTCAGAAACGTCACTGAGACTCTGTGTGCACCTACTCCTACAAATCAGGAGGGAGATACGTGGTGACATTTGGGTGGTTAGAGAGAAATGATGGAATGAGAACGACAGAGAGAAAGCCACTGGCTAAAGCTCATGTGACAAAAATATAAATTTGGCAAGTCATGCCTTCTTCTCCCTGTCTCCATGACAACAGGACAGAGATTGCCAGATCATCGTTTACTCTGGTCTGTTTAGTTTAACGGTTGCACACCTGTTTGCCAAAACAACGCACATTTTATAATGTTTGCTTGTACATGCATGAACAAATCGGCAGACAGGAGCAGAAATTGATGGGAAGTAAATTTTGACTAACAAATCTACACACTCTCCTTCACATATACTGGTGTTACAATCTGTTATATATTCAAATAGACCCTTTGATGAGTGAAATGATAAGCATGTTTTTTACTGACAAACTTTTGTATCTTTCTCAGTGTTCATCAGAACAAATATACTTATACAGATTTGCTACAACACAAGGGTAAGTTAATTATATTTTTTCTTTTAGTTTATTACAAAATCTCTGACCAGAGAATCAAGAGGAATCCAAGAAGGAGAAAGAATTTCTCTCCATTGCTGTCTAGGAGAATTTTTTTCTTTTTGTAATTTGGCCCTTATGAAAAATAAAAAGTTACCTGAAAGGTAAGCAAACTGTTTCTTGAGCTCGGTGATGATGTCAGCAGCGAAGAGAGGGCTGGACTCAATCTGCATGATCTCATCTGTAACAAACACACACAGACACACTAAGATTTTGTCCACACACGCGTCCAAGTTCTGTTGTAAGTACTAAGAGCACAATATCACTCTTCCATCAGAACCGTCATACAATATCACTCTTTATATGTCACGTCATACATTTAAACATTTCTCTGCAAAACATTAACAAATATGGAAAGCACCTTGTCTTTCTTGCCTTTATAGTATCATAAGGTGAAATAAACCACATGTGATTTAGTGGTCCAGAGTCTGCTCTTACTAATATATTACTACATGTCCTCAGTGTATTGTGTCTTTGGCTGGTGTACATTACCAAAAGTGCAGGTGAACCTTGCCTAAAGCAATTCACAAGCTCTGGTCAATAGAGGATCAGAACTATTACTAGGTGATTTCCTAGTACTGAAGTCTCAACGAAAACCACAACACCTTCACCCCAGGATATGGAACACAGACAAATAAGATCTTTGATACATATTTGCTCAAAAACAAGTGCCTAAAATGACAAGCGTATATGGGCTGGTTTGTGATGGGGAATGATAGCATAGAGGCCTTCTTAAACACCAGACAACCAGCAATCCATACATGATATGCTGGTAACTTAAAAAGACTGAGCGAGGAAAAGGACATTTTTCCTTAAAAATTACTTATCTCTTTGCATTTCAAACCTGTATTTCTTTACTTTATCTGCAAATCACGATAGAAGATATTTTGAAGAGTGTCCGGAACCCCCTTGACTGTGATAACATCGACAATGTATTCCTTGTTGTATCTCTATATTGTATTTCTCAAAATCTTCTTTTGTGTTCCAGGTTTGAAGACATATTTTTATATTTTTGGATAAACAATTACTTTATGATGCAGGACAATTCGTATTGTAATCCATAACACAAATGGCTCAAAAGTAGGGGTGCATAACGATTAGTCGTGACTCGTGACTTATCATTTGCAAAATTAAAGTTTTTGTTTACACAATATTCAGTACGTGCATTTACTTTTTATAATTATTTATATATAAAACACACACATGCATGTATATATGTTTTAGAAATATTTACATGTGTATATTTATTTCTACATTTACATACAATTTATATTATATAAATATTTAATATATTTTTAAAAAAATCTTAAAATGAAACATGCATCCGTATGTATTTCTATTTAAATAGTAGCTTACATGCAAATATATTATGCAAACAAAACTGTTTCTTTTGCAAATGATTAGTCGTAACTTATCATAATGCACCCCTACTTAAAAGTATCTTTTGGATATCCTTTAAGTATAACGTTTGACATAAAATGTACCATGTTGAATGTTTTTAACTGCAGAAACACAAATTTTGGCTAAAAACTTGTGCCACTTGTCTTAAAAGCGACATTTCAAACAAAACCACAGAAGAGACATGAAAAGGGCTAAAATACATTCACTGCTCACTTTTGTTCTTTAAAAATAGGAGTGTTTTGTCCCACTGGAGTCAGGTTCTCCCCCTTAGGATGTTCACACACTGAGCAGAAAGACACATTTCAAATGACTTTAACGCCATCTAAAAGATGGATCACTCCACCACCTGCAACAGCCCATCACTTCACAATGTCACATATTACCAAAGGGCTACTGGACTAAACAACAGAATTTACAAATAAAATGAAAATAAAATGACAGACAATACAAGTAAAGACAGAGGATGTTTTGACAGAGAGACGAAATCCCCATCATCACTTACTGTGTAACCAGTGGCAACAGCGGGTTAAGTTGTAATATTTTTCAACTTCTGCTAAAGGAATACACACAGTTCTCCTTCTGTTCTGTACATCCATGCCTCTGGAGTTCACTGATTCTGTTGCTCGTCCGCATGAACTCTCTGGTTGTGTTGTAACCTTAAGCAGCAACTTCAGAATGAGCTACCTGACACAGGTGCAACAATGAATGACTTCCTCTCTCTCTCTCTCTCTCTCTCTCTTCCCTTATTTCCACCCCTCACCCAGACTTCCTGGACCCATCACACACATACACTCCCACATGCACAGGTTCTCTGCATCACCTATAATTTTCATAAATGTTAACCATGATGGATCACTGACTGTAAAGAACCAGCTTCCTTCTTTACAGTCCTTTGTTTTGTTGCTCTCGTTGTGTCTGCATCTGGATAAGCACAATCACCCCAAAATGAGTTTAGCAGCCCCTCACAGTGAGCCCCTTCCCCCCTCACATGAATGAATGAAACCCTGTGTGTTTGAATGCAATCTGATCTTGCCGAGACAGATAAGATTGAATTCAGACACCAAACATCTCAGAAGGTATTTAAACTAACAGATAACTTTTAAAGCAGAACTCTCTAGCTACCTTTTCACATACACAAATAAAAGCACTTCTACATGTTTGCTTAGGTTTTTCTGTAGGCAACACTGAAGAAAGCACTCTGTTGTAAACTAAACTGTTGTCTTAGTGAGGAAAAGTTTAAAGTTTAGAATGAATCACCATCCAACATAAGATATACTGATGTAAAAGACTGTACCACATTTAGAGAGAAGGAGCCACATCTTAATACCAAAAACGTAGCAATACTGACAAAATCTAAATTATTTGGTTGGAAAAAATATGACTGGTGAGCTCCAGAAAGCTATGAAAAGCTAAATTTAGTTGCTTTTAACACACAAGATTATTGGCAACATTCTCAGGCTGGAAAAATATAAATTCTAGTTTTGGACACACTCATGGAGCACACGCCATCTACAACACATCTTGCAAAAAGTAGGCAATAAAAACATTCTGATATTCACATCTGGTTTTCTACTTGAATAAATAATGCCAACAATGTGGTTGTAATAATAAAAAATAAGGTCTTTTGAAAATTTTTATTTTAATAGCATAATGGTCACTCACTCTGTCCTTGTGTCAATGGGACCAAAGGAAGTCCACAGTCACTGCCTTGTTTGAATCGTCCTTTTCTGAGTCTCCTCAGCATACTTTTGTCCCTCATCAATACTGACTTATACCTGACTGCTGCAATACACTTCGTAAAACGATCATATTGTTCCTTTATGCTTAATGATACTAAATGGTAAACGCAAAGTTTGTAAACCACACTTATAATTTAAAAATATTAAATTGAATAGGAAGTAGTCTACCACTGCCCTTGTACCAACTACTGAAGTAAGGAGTTCTGCTATTACAGAAAACTTTTACAGTATCTGTTTTAGCACTTAGTAGTGAGATCTGCCAAACACACACACGTTGGTCAAGTCACCTCAAGCAGGAATCTCACAGGAAGTCTCTCACAGCCTTTAGGTTTCTGAATACAAGAAATACAGAAATCTTTTATTACATTTATTAAGATACAGAAACGCTTTTGCATGTCTGTGAAATACACAGCATGAACTGAAATATGTATTTCACGTGATGTTTCATAGTAGCCCATTTTAGGAGTATGAAGCAAAGGGAAACAGACCCTGCATGAGGTGATCATATATAAACAAATTTTGTATTCTTACTTTTTCTCTTTTCCTCGGTACAGTGTGTCAGTTTAATTGCCATATTTTTGTGTGTGTTATGATGACAAGAAACTAAATTCAGGGTTTACAATGGCTTACAGAAGCTATCCACAAACAATAAACATAAAACAAAACAATATAAACAAAACTATAACGAAAAATCTGTTATTTCTATATATCAACACTTCTCCTAATAACAAATAAAAATGACAATGCATACAATGCATTTATAGCTGTGTTTCACAAAACATTTGCGTGCCACAAAACTCTAAATGGCTTCTTCTGATCGGTGTACTTTAAAATGAAGAAAATTGTTTGCCACACATAACAAAAATGACAATGATGATGCATGTGTTCAATAGAAAAATAATTCTTATGATTAACAGCAGTCATTACATTTAAACAGTGGCGGCCTATCTTTGAAAATTATACACAGACACATACAATCATATTCCTTACCAATGCTGTGAGCGACATTGCTCAGTCTGCGTTGTAGCTCATGCACAACCACCTTCTCTGTCTGCATCCATATCATCGCCATTCTCACAAGGATAGAGGACAGGAGGACTGGACCTCATGAGAGAGAGAAGAATATCTTCCTCTGTCCTTTAGTGATGGACAATTCAGCATCAGCACCACACAAACGGGGGATGGGCTCTCAGAGGACACCTACAGTCAGACAGTCTAAGAATATACCAAGCTGCCCTCACACGCATGTGCACATGGCTGGCACAGTGTGATGTCAAACTAGGACTCTGGCGCCACCACAAGGGTTGTTTCTACAATTACAGCATATCCCTGTGCATCCAGAGTGCAAGAAGGAAATAATACAAGTACGGTTAATAAATGTGCTTATACTTGCTGTCAAATTACTAAACAATGGTATAGAATACAGGATGAAGACATATTTGCTGTGGCCTACCTTTATGAGACATGCTGTGTAGGGCACATCAAGGTCATCTGGGCTGAGGTGGAAGTGCATGTGTGCTGCGCTCCTGACCTATAACTTGAACCATGAGATTAACATGTCAATACATCTGAATGTTAAATTGAACTTTGGCAAAGACCGTTCAGCATTGTATGTTTTAAAATAACGAACAGATTGCTTTGTCATTCAAACTGCACAAAAAACATGGATTACAAAATTCGCCATTAGATTCCCATGTGTTTTGTAATTGATCTTAGGGCCTAAAAAACATTTTTCAGATCCAGTCAAGGAGTGTGTATAAACAGATAAACAGCTCGCCTTCAAAATGAAAATGATGTCATTATTTACAGTGCCAGCCCTCTTGTCATTTCAAATCTGAATGACTTTCTTCCTTCCGCATAACACAAAATAAGATATTTTGAAAATGTTGCTAACACAAAACCATTGGTCCCCGTTGACTTGGATTTGTTTGGTGTCAATAAATTACAAGTCAATGGGGACCAATGGTTTTGTGTTACAAATCTTCTTTTGTGTTTTGCTTAAAAAAAAAATCACAAATGTTAAAGATGCCAACGGAGCGAGTAAACAATCCCAGAATTTTCATTCTGAAGGTTAACTAGTTTTCCTTACAGAAAAGGCACTTCATAAAGTGTGACCAATTTCCTATATCGAGCTAATAAAATATATTTATTTATAGACGTTCCTCTCCTATCAAATTCCGAAAAAGTTTAGTTAATAGATATTAAGGTTGAATATGAAAATGTATATTTTATTTAACAGTACGATTCAGGCCTTCGCCACACTGGTAGGATTTACTCTTGCAGAAAACTACAGATGGGCGTTGCAGCGAAGACTTCCGGACCACAACTCCCAGCATGCACCGCGGCTCGAATGTTGTTTGTCCGTCTCGCGGGCTTTGCTTTGTTATGGCGGTATCTTTCGAAACGTATCGAAATTCAGCAGTCAACTGCTGAAATCTTTAAATACCCACATCGGCAACACAAGTCAAGGTACGTCGTTTTCATATACACTTATTCCGCAACGATTCAGTACAAAAACATAGCGCGACTTAAACGTAACGAGCTGCTATCATAGAAAACGTTAAAGTCCTCATGTGTTTACAGGTTGTTAGGCTTTAAAAGCCGGTCGTTGTTACGTTCTTGACTTTTTTATGTTACGTCAACGTTTAGATTTGCATGTAAACTATAAGATAAAGTCTTGAGTAGTGAAAGACGTCTGCTTGAGGCACTGAGATTAAGCTTTTGTGTTCTAGAATTTATTTCAGAGTGACATCATCCTTTGCTTTATTTATCAAGTTTGTCTCGTGTTAACAAACCTTCTTGTCCTCTCCTTATTGTTGTCTTTTAAGACAAGATGTTGAATGCTCACTCTTTTCCAAGTCGCCTTGGATATTAGTCGTCTGCTAAATTAATAAATGTACCAATCCTTTAAACCCACCACTTTAGGGCTTTCGCCGGGGCTCCATCGCCATCATGTCATCTCCAGCTGGTCTCCAGCAAGGCCAGTTTCACTTCCTCTCTCGGTGGATGCCGGATAGCTCCCGGGCTGGGGTTATATTACATGGGTCGCCGGGAGAAATGTCATCTGGGTCCGTCCGGAGCAGCGGGAGTTCGGTAAAGCCGGATCCAGACGACTCATTCATCTCCCATTTCGCCCCGCTGCCCGTCTCCCAGAGCAGCAGCTGCACCAGTGTGGACACGTGCAGTCCTGCTGAACGTGCATCCCAGAAGTTTGATGCATCTTTGAGCTGTGACTTGCAAAATATTCAAGACATGATAAGAAACACACGAGATCTACCTTTAATAGCAAAGCTTGAACAGGTGGGTTAAGATCCCCAGTTATTCATTTCAAATAGATACAAATATATATATATTTTTGCGTTAAACCTTTTTTATTTTTGCAAATATTGCATGTGTGAATGATTTAATAGGTGATTTATTTATCTAGTTGAAGCAAATGCAACATCACATGCAGGAGCAGCTCAAAGCCCACCAACAGGAACAGCAGGTTAGAAAACAACAAGAGCAAAGACTTGTGGGAACAGAACAGACTACTGCAGGTGCATTTCCCATTTATTTATACATAGCTAGAATCCCTTAATGATAAGAACTCTCTGTGTTTACATTATCAGTGTTGCGATATATATATATATAGTTTTTATTCTTTGTAATTTTTTAACAAACACTGCTTGCTTCATATGCCTAGAGAGCTTTATGTGGAACCAGGAACAAAGTCTGGTAGAACTGGACACTGAAGGTGATGACAATGATCATGAAGACTCACTTCAGTCCATGTCTGAGGATCAAACGGTGTTCAGAAATGAGTGTGATCCAGAGCCACAGGACAGGTATAATTCAAAGCTTACTTAAAATGCTTTAAACTAAAGTGAGAGTTCAGGCAAAAATGAAAATTCTGTCATAATTTACTCACCTTGTCATTTCAAACCTTTATGACTTTCTTCCGCAGAACGCAAAGAAGATATTTTGAAAAAAGTTGGTAACTGAACAGCATTGGCTCCTATTCACTTCTATTTTTTGACACAAAACCAATCCATGTGAATGGGGGCCCTCTAAACAACATTCTTCAAAATATCTTCTTTCGTGTTCTGAGGAAGAAGAAAGTCATTCAGGTTTGAAAGGACAAGAGAGTGAGTAAATGATGACAGAATTTGTATTGTTGGGTGAGCTATCATTTTATTGGACATTGTATATGTAAGTTTGATGAATGTGTAAATATAATGTGTTGTGATGTTTAGACCTATCAGATCAGGTTTTGTTGGGAGGACATTTGAGGAGATGCTGGAGGAGCAGCTTAAAATGGAGGACCAGAGACATGTAAAAAAGGTCAGATGTTATACTTAAAATGGTACTACTTTAAATCTCACTTTAATCTGTGTAGTATAAGAAAGTCTTTTTTTTAGCGTTTATTGTGAATGTAAGTCCAAATTTATCTTTATATTTATGTTATTCCTATTTCACTGTAGAATGCTCCAGCTGAAACTGTAGAATTAAGGAGACCTTTTCTAAAACGAGGAGAGGGTTTGGCCCGGTTTACCAAAGGAAAAGCTCCTCCCCTCTCACATAGAACAAATCAACCCAAGCCCTTATGCCCAAATCCCAAAGTGTCCCACGATCCAGTCCCGAGGTCCAACAAAAACATTGTTATTAAAAAACCCGAAGGCTTAAAATCCACACATCCTGTGATCCAACGCAAGACTGCCGTGCTCAACAAAGAAAACCTTCTTCATAACAAGACCACAGCAGGGGCCACCAAAACAACCGTTCGCCCGCACGTCCTTGGTGCACATCAGGGTCAAAATGTGAGCTCCATCTCAACTCATGTCCAAAGAGACAGAAAATCCGATCCTTTCTCTAAACAAAAAACCAACGTTGTCACTGAAACAGATGCTAACATAGGCACGGTCGGGGAAGGTAACGTTTGCATTGCGGAAAACTCCTTTGACGTGTGGTTTGCAGAACGTCGGGAAAATTGGGAGCAGGATCACCAACGTGAACGCGTCGAACTCGGGGAGTTTGAGTTGCTTGAGCGAGCTGCAGATGAAATCTCCTTCTCCAGCAACTCTTCCTTCATCAGCACCCTCCTTCAAAGAGATCGCAGGCGTCTTTCCTCAACACCCATTAAATCTTCAAATCAATCTACGTCAGGCGTCAGAGACGCTCGTGTTCCAGGGGTGGGTCATACTGCACCAGTCCCTCCCTCAAACAATGTAATAACAAGAGACGGTGAAAAAGAACTGATGAGAGAGTTCTCTGAAGTGGAAGCTGATGCTAAAGACAAAGAGTTGCAAGCCTTTCCCGTTACATCCAATCCACCCATAAGCCACTGCTTTCAAGTGCCCACACTGCCTTATGATAAACGCACCTATCAGGATAGAGATGGAGCCAGCAGTCCAGAGGTCGACGATAGAAGTTCCTGTAACAATAAGGATTCCACTCTCATAGACTCAAGAGGCCAGTTAGAGTTTGATGACGATGATACCTGGAACGAACCTGAGGATGAGTCAAGCTCTCCTGTGCAGGAATCTCCGTCAGAGAGGACACTGAAAAGAAAAGTTGCCTTCTCTAAAGGGACAAAGGCAGTGAGTGTTAGTCCAGATGTTGAAAATGAGAACAAAGCTCCTCCCACATGCCCGTTGGTTTCAAAGATGTTTCCAGCGCTGAAGCCAAATGCCTCTCCTCCAGTGATGGTACAAGCACCACAGAACATCAACACAGAAGGGGCTGGTAATAGTTTTTGTTTATTCGTGTTTTTTTTTTTTTGGTCAATGTGGTGCAAATAGATGATCTCACTAAATCCTGTTTGGGTTTTCAGCTCAGTCCAGCTTGCTTCGTGAGCGCTTGGTGGAGCTGGAAACGGAAATCGAGAGGTTCAAACGTGAGAATGCAGCACTGACCAAACTAAAGCAGGAGAACCAGGAAGAAAGAGAAAATCTCAGGTAACACGAGATGTGAAGTGATTTCTGTTTTGCATTATTTTCTTTGTTCACAGCTAAGCATTTAATGTCGATACAAAGCTACATCTATTTGTCATGAAAATTGCATTTAAAACTCAATGTTTTCCGATACAGGAAAGAGAGGGCCCAGTTTGAAAAGAAGAGGACAGAGGAGATTGCAAAGTGGGAGGAGTTTAAAAGGGAGGAGAACAAGAAACTGCTGCGTGAAAGGAAGCTTTTCGAAAAACACGCAGCGACTGTTCGAGCAAGACCTGACAAACAAGAACGAGATGAGATACAGGTCCGTTTCTGATATTCCCTAAACATAAGCTACGAATTGCAAGCAACGTCTCCCTCCACCCCTCTTTTTCAAAGCACTATGGTGGTTGTCACAGGACTAAGAGAATGTCATGTTTTCGCTTCTTGGCCAAAGGAGATCATGTATTTATGAAACGCGTGCTGTAGAGCAGTTTGTCCGTTTAGGGCTACTGTAGAAACAACACTGCAAATTCAATGTAAGGGGAATCGCAATGAATGTAGATAGAAATAGCTCATTCTAAGGTAATAAAAATGTCTTTATACACCTGAAGACATAGCTATCAACCACATGGGGGAAACACGTGAGCAAATGTTCAAAGTGTTGCTTTAAAAGTTAAAATTTTGTCAAACCCAGTCATGGACGTGACTGAAACAGATTTGTTTTTATTAAATAAATGTAATGGTTTATGGCAAAGTACAGCGACGATATGAGGGCAAGAAATTCTTGTATAGAAAAAAACAGGTGGACAGTTTCATTTAAGTTATCTTGTGTTTTAATTTCGATGGTTATATCAGGCTCTGAAGCAGCAGGTGAACGTGCTGCAGGAGGATTTACGCAAACGAGAGGCTCGATGGAGCAACACGCAGAATCGTCTCCGGCAGCAGGTGGACGCCTTGAGTTCAGAGAACACATCTCTCAGAGACCAGGTGCGAATGCTGGAGAAACTGCGACTCAGTGCGTGGAAGAATGGTGAGAATGAAAGAGAAAAGGAAAAAGGACGGTCTGGTGTGTCACACGGTAAAAGCGGTGCTGGATCCAAATGCACAGATTTGAAAGTAAGTGTGATGCATAATTTAAGTTAGTCTTACTTTATAAACCACTACATATTTAGAATTCTTCTTCCTCTGTGTTCAAATTATTGGATTATTTTAAGAACATTTACTACTGTATGAACATATGTGCAAGATTTCTGTCGTAATGTTTTTGGTTTTATATGTCTAGAGTCCATCTCAGGGTTCAAAAAGCAACACCAGCAGGAAGGGAAGTCCAGAAACACAGAGCCCTCCCACAAGCTCAGGTATTATTTTAGGACAGCACTTCTGTATTGTTCGATAAAATCAATAGTGCGTATTTATTATTGTTGTTAACGTTTCAATCTAAGAACATTTTTATTTACAAATACGGCTACCATGTAATTGAATATCATGTAATTGAACCCGTTTTGCATTAGCTTCTTGCTTTAAGCCAACGAAAGAGAATATTAGCTTCAAAAATGACCACAATCCAGCTGGAGGATCTGACGGAATGGTTACAACTGAGAGGAACAATGATGCTTTGCTGATTGACTCCATCCCCAACCCTGCTGCTGGTACTACTGGACACACAGAGCAAAAACAGGAAGAGATCACACATTCAGACAGCAAGGTAATCAGTCTCAACAGATGATTTGGGTGAACAGAACATAAGCCAGTAATGCGCTGCTTACTCAAATACTCTTCTGTCAGATAGAGAAAGTGCTTCCTGACGGAAGCAGACTCATTGTTTTCCCAAATGGCACGAGGAAAGAGCTCTCCGCAGACGGACAGACTGTCAAAGTCATGTTTTTTAATGGGGATGTTAAACATTCAATGCCTGATCAAAGAGTGGTGAGACAATATGATGCACGTACCACCAAATTGTCATAGAGCAAAATATATTTGATCAGAAATCATGAGTGTTTTTTTTTTTAGATTTATTACTATGCAGAAGCTCAGACCACACACATCACATATCCTAATGGTATGGAAGTACTTCAGTTTCCTAACAGTCAAACAGGTACGCCCAGAATCCTTTCAAGAAAAGTCTATGGTTTTCCGGATAAGTTTTGTTTGACACTTGGAAGTTCATATCACACCCCACCTTCCCTTTACAGAGAAACACTTTCCAGATGGTCGTAAGGAAATCACTTTTCCGGATCAGACGGTTAAGAATCTTTATCCTGATGGTAGGGAGGAAAGTGTGCTAACAGATGGGACAATAATACAACTGAACCTGTGAGTACAAATAGCGCCAAACTCTTCCAGTTTAGAGACTAAGCCTAATAAACTTGTAACATTTTCCATTATTCTTTCTTTCAGAGATGGCAGTAAAGTGATCCAGTTTAACACAGGTCAGCAGGAAATTCACACTGCAGATTTTAAGAGGCGAGAGTATCCGGATGGCACAATAAAAACCATTTACTCAGATGGGCGGCAAGAGACACAATACCCAACAGGTCGTGTGCGCTTAAAGGATGCTCTGGGTCATATTATCATGGACACGAAGGCATAAATGTCCAACATGTAGACTTGAATGAACTTATTGTATGAACGAAAATGTGTGTTATGTAAATGTCTGAATTATTTATTGTGAATGTGATTTTTGTGAAAATAAATCTATGAAAGTTGATTCTTATTGTAAGCCCATCTTAGAAATTGAAACATCAATGGTGTGGACACTCGCATAAAGGGAAATCAATAGGAACATTTTAACTTGCAGTATCTCACATAAGTGCATATTTTATAACTTCATGTGAAAACACTGAAGAAATCAAACTTTGCTACAATATAAAGTATGGAGTATACAGCTTGTATAACAGTGTAAATTTGCTGTCCCCTCAAAATAACTCGACATACTGCCATTGATGTCTAAACCGCTGGCAATAAAAGTGACAGTCTGACTCAAAATAAATTTTATTTAAGCACTGCTGAACAAAGATCTTACACATAAACACAAAATCTTTAAAGCAGCCTTAAACATGAACATGGTGCATTTGTTTTTCTATTTGAAACATATTTAACAAAATGAGCTATAACTGCACCAACAACAAACTTAAAATCTTTTCAAATATTTAACAAAAAAAACTGCACAAATAAATATGAAGTAGAATAAACACCCAAGTATTTAAATATAAAAGCAACATAAAAAGAATTTGCTATCCCACACACTTATCAAAACACGGTCTTCAACATCACTGTCACACCCTACAAAAACAGAAAACAATCGTGAAACCCACATTGAGCCACATTTTGTATCTTTACTTATTTACTTCAACACTCACCTTTCTACAGTAGATTATAGCTGACGATCATAATCAGCGAGGCCTTTCTCCACTAGAGGTGTGTGAACAAGCGATCCATCAGCATTGTACAGCAACACGGTTAACTGTGGTTCTGTTGACTGTAAAGGCACATATTTAAGCAAGCATCAAACTACATGAAGATTACTATTGTAGATGTAGCCTTAAATGATACAATGTGAGGTATGAATGAGACTTACAATCACAACAGCAGTCAGCTCGCCATTTAACAGGTCGATCATATTCAGCATGGCTTTCATGCTCCACTGAGGACAATAAGGGATCAGATCCTGCTCGGTGCTCATTCTTGGTGGTTTGAAGCCCTCTAAACTCACGTGAACAGCAGCACATGGGATATGAAGGAGGGACACAGGAAGCTGCCGCAATCTTTAGTACAAAAACGCACATAAGGAGGTTACTCGTGGGGTTTATTTTTTAACGTTTATGTTTTGCTTATTTTAACATTGTTATGACACAATATGTGTATTGTCTTTTCAATTGGATTTATTGCTTCAAATCCAAAGGGAATGAGGCAAATTTAATTCAAATTTTCTTATAGCTCTAGACAGGGATGCAAACTCATCAGGGTGAATAAGGCGATGATGAGTCTTATATATATATATGTATATATATAACTACAAAATAATTATAACAATTTTATTTGTATTGTACAATGCAATGCAAGTCGCTTTGGATGAAAGCATCTGCCAAATGCATAAATGTAAATGTATTTCATTTTATTCAGTTCACATAATCAGAATAGTCCATGGTCTGCTAAAAGGGTCTATGATAGACCACATGAGGAGTTCATTAACAAAACCAAATAAATCTGTTAATATTAATTTTCATAAATCAGGTGTTTATTGTGTTATCGTGTATTTACTGTGTTACTTATCTTATGTTTTTAATAATTGTGATAAATCAGGTTTTTATTGTGTTACTTATCTTTATTCTTTTAGTTATTATTACTTAATCAAAACAATCCAACTGTTTAAATGTTATGACTTGGTATGCATAATAAAAAACATAGTTAATGAAAATGATGTTTTTGCAAATAAAAGGTGCTCTGTTCAAACAACAGCTCAGAGTAACAGCTCTAGTCTAAACATATATGAACTGTTCAACCTATAACATTACACAGCATCCCTCTAACCATACTGACAGATTTAAATCTGAGGTTGCAATGCAACAACAACAGTAGGTGTAATGCCATCTGCAATGTTGTACTAAAAACCAAACGCAACACTCACATGCATGCAGTATGTTGTACAAGAAATGTGCGATGGTTCTGTTGAAGTAAACCAGAAATGTGCAGTCGAATTGCTGTGTAATTTGACTACAGCTTATCTTGATTCATGAGTTGAGTATGAGCCCTCAATCTGAGCAGCATTCAAAACATAACCTGCAAACTGGCTAGTGATTTGACATAGTTACAATGAGGATTCTTTATAATTTCATTCACCATGACCGCGATACCGTCCAAAGACTCACAGACTCAAAAACGGATCTACAGAATAACCATAATGACCCATTTTGGATCGTAACAGCAGTTTGGCTGAAAGGTGACAAGTTGGCCTCCCTGTGTATATATAGGCCAATGTGGTCCATTGTGTCGAGTCAAATTAATTTCATGACTTTGACAGACATTTATACACGCAAGTATCTTTCAGAGATAAACGGGAAAGAAAAAATATGGAAATTCTAAACACATTTATTTCTTTGCGACTCATTTAAGTTTGACTAATAAGAACATGTCACATGTGATTAGTATGATTTTCATAAAAACCAAGTTAAAATCTTACTTCTGCACTGGTAGGCTGTCATCGGAGCCAAAATCCACATGTCTCACAAGGAGTTTAAGAGTAGGAGCGAGATCAGAGAACCCCAGAAGCTTTGCACGATAATATTTACCATCACTGTACTCAGCCAGACATGGATAATCTGCACACACAGGTCTCAAGTTATTTAGTTCTTGAGATTAAGCGTCAGATTTTCCTCCGAGAACAAAAACGTTACACAAATATGCACTGTAACCAAATGCCAAAAAATACCAATGGGGAAGTCTGTCAGCAGGCTCAGATTTTCTATATTGTCATTGACACAGTCGAGAGCGTCCTCTAAACTTTCTTCCTGTTGGTTTCCATTCTTATCCAACACACAGAGGAACACCTGCAGGGACACAGGAGAACCATATGGAAGTGACACAATGTGACGCTTACGAGACAAGTTTAAAGACATTCACGGTTTCTTCATTACATCAAAACAACTCTATGTGTCACTGTGACTTTTAATGGTAGGTTTGAATACTAACCCATCAGGTTACATAACATACCTCATTCGGTGTGCGGATGTGCTTGACCCTAGCAGAGAAATGTTTCTTCCCTTCAGGAAGTTCGAATTCTGTAAAGAACCCTAAAACAGGTTTGGGTTTCTTCAAGCCCTGAAGAACACAAGAGTTGCTTTTGCACCAGCTTTGACATTTATTGAGAAAACGGCGTGACGACCCAAGACAAGTAATTTTGAGCAAATCAAAATAGAATAAACGAGAGCAACTACTACCTCTGTGTTTATGTCCCAATCATCCAAATCAGGGATGGGAGGCTTGACCACATACTCCTGCACATAAACACGCAGTTAATATCTAGAGGACAACACTTATGTAAGTAAATCAAACACTAAATATTTACTCATCGACCTCTTGGCTTTTGAAGTCGGGGATCATAGGTGGCATACTGGTGGTGCACCAATATTTTGCTGAGGACCATGCCATCCACGGTTATCTCGACGGTAACACAGCCACATGGATCCTCAGGGTGTTCCTGTTGTCAATAGGTACACAGGGAAACTGCTGACTGCATTTGATGTATGAAGGGGTTTAGATGTCAAGATGTTAAAAGAAACAAGTAGAATCTACTTTACCATTATGTGAACGTTGACTGAACGTCCAAGCAGCAATTCCTTCATGAACATCACAGCGTCCAACTGCCATCCCTTTCCAATCTACAACAGTCAAATACTGAGGATTTAAACATATGCATATTTATCTAGAGATGCACCGATTGCAATTTTCTTTGCTGATTCCGATTTATTATAAGTGAAACCTGCCTATTCCGATTTTTGCAGATTCTGATTTTATATCCACGGACCGTATATAAAAAAACATTACCTTCTTCAATACACATTTTTAAATATTATTTTATTATCATTACATAAATTGTAATGTAATAATATAAATATAAATTATTGAACATTACATTTTCCCTAAATACAGTTCTACAACCTGCATAAAATAACATAATATTCTCTTGCCCAAATAGCTCTTAAATTGAAGAACTCTGTGACTGAAAATAATTATAAATAATAAAATATAACTAAACAATCACTTAATCAATCTTTTTCATTTTTGTACTATCACAAGTCTAAGATAACAATAAAATTATTCAACTTTATTCTTTTCCGTTTATGAAACTATCATTGCTTTATTTTTTATTTTCTGAAATTTAAAATAATTTGTCTTTATCTTGAGTCTGTAGTACCAAAAGAAGTGGGTTGATTTTAGCTGCCACTTCAATAAAAAGTTAAAAATGTGAATTCTACTCTAAATATGTATATGTATTTGCCTTTTTGTGTTATTAAAGAACTCAATCAGATATATATCTAAAATATTGGTTGATTTATTCATTTTCTATAGTTTGGATTTTTTTCAAGTCGTGTTGAATGTCATTTTAATTCAGTTAAATGACCATAGTTTTAACATTATACATTTAATCAGGTTGAATGGAATTTACTTTTGTTTTACACATAATGAAGGACTTCAACATGAGTTTAGCATCACAGTTAGCTTGTAGTACATTCCCGAAGTAGACGGAGCATCGAAGGTGAACTACTGGACCGTCGAAACAAAGAACGCAGGTTTACTTGCGCATTTGACGTTATTGCCCGTGTCACTGGCAACATACGATCGGCAATACGTGAGACTGACCGGCCGATCATGCGAAAACCAGCCGATTCCGGTTTCTGACCAATCAATCAGTGCACCTCTAATTTATTCTAATTATATTAATTGAAATCAAGTATTGATTTCTTTGACTAAAATCCTTAGGGCTGGTTGCACCAACAAGGATTAGTTTTAAATCTAGATTCAATCGATTTAATAATTCTGTTGCACCAAACTGTAAACCGTGTTTAAAAATAATCAGGTTTATATTTAAGACATCATTTGATCCAGGTTTTAATTTACAGTAAATCTAGATTAACTTTAAATCTTTTGCTCCATTATTTTAAACTCTGATTTATCTCTCAGTTAGATATTAACTTTAAACTTGCGTCATGTCATGTTTCAGTAAAGTGTGTTTTGTGTAAATAAAAATGGAACTAAATAAAACACCTTAGCACGAGTCAAGGCATGGCGGTTTGATATACTGGGTGGTCGGCTGTGTAGCGTCAAATGAAACGCATACGAAAATGTAAATACATGTTAAAGTTTAATCCACGATTTGCTAATCTCTGTTAAAATCCAAAATGACAGTAAGTACACACACATACCGAAATGACTCCATTTATCTGACAGGGTATACAGAGCTGTGCCACATCCTCACAGAGAACCACTGGATACACGTGGCAAACAGGAATACTTTCCACAAGACCCTGATCCACATATCGTACCTGTGACAAACATTCACAAACAAAACAATAACCCAAGAATTCTGCCAAAAATTTTTTTCCAACAAGTAGGGATGTAACGAGTCAAGGTACCACCCTTACACTACATTTTTTCACAAAATGAGACAATTTTGAAATGATCTAGTGCTCCTTAATCATTTCTCAAATGCTGCATATTTCTTGGTAAAATAAAACATCTCAACCGACTTGATGGTCACATATTAAAACCGATTTTCACCAGCTCATTGTGAATCATTACATCCCGACCAACAAGTAATGCATTTCTGTCAAAGTCCAGTGGAAGCTTGCTGACCTTAACGTGTCCTCCAATAACCTCCATCACATGACCCCTGTACCAGTACATGTCTGTACCCATGACAGCACACCCTAAAACACCTTTCCAGTTGTAGTTCTTCTGCCTGGGCAGAGTTTTAATGTGCTGCTGAAGACGTTCACGTAAGCGATCAAACTCGCAAACTGCAAACACAACAGTAAAAAATAAACTCGAATCAAATAATATATATTACCATTTTGCACATGACCACCCACCCACAAGTTCAGCATGCAGCCAGTTTGCAGATAAACTGTTACTCAAGGACAATTTTTAAAGAGATCAATTACATATCAAAGTACACTACAGTAAATAGCAAGCAGCATTTTATCAAGGTGAAAAATAGTGAAAAGATCACCTGCTTCATGCGTCATAGCATAAATGACACCTTGGTCAGAGATGGCTGAGATGCTCATGAGTGCGTGTCCCCGGGGAGGCATATCTGGAGGGGAGTAGGCATGTGTTTTTACTCTCTCTGGTGGAGGATTGAAGCGGGGGGAAGGTGTGGGTGGAGTCTGGGGTGGAGTCTCAGTTCGCTTTGACTCCGTGTTCTCCCCATTCAGCACACATTCCTCTGAAAAAGCATTCTGGGATAGGGAAGCATCCCTAGAATCACAATTCAACACGTTTTTTAAATGGTTGTGTAGTACAACACCAGTTAAATAATGTGTTAATACTTCTGTTGTTTTGATGTTATTTATTTGCAGAGGACAACATACTGTGGTTATTCTGTTTTAATTCACAGCTTATGTAATGACAACATAGAATACTTTTGTATGATAATACAATAATCTAATATTCTAATACAGTCCTGGCATCAAGGGGAGATACGCATAAGATGACCTTATTTTTAGGGCTGAAACGATTCCAAGAGTAACTCGAGTAATTCGAATACAAAAAATCATTGAGGCAATTTTGTTGTCTCGAAGCTTTGTTTAATCCATTTAACAACAGTACACACGGAGCACTGCGATTCCCCACAGACCGTTATTAATAATGCACAGCCCGCTAAATTCTATACATGTTACAGGGCTCTCAAGTCTCACGGAGATGCATTTTAGTTTATTCACACGCTCACGCGTATTTCTCATGCTGATAAATAACTTAAAATAAGTGATAGCTTATTGAAATGGTGAACTGCCATTTCACTTGGTGAAACTTGTTTTCCGGCAACATTGAGTCCATAAAACTAGATGCGGAGTAGTGGATGACGAATCCTGTTATTTACACATGCCACCTTGCTATTCTGTGTGTATTAGTGAATGAATTGCACAGTTTAAGTGCTACACATGTGACGCTCATGAATTTGTCTGCGTCTGTGCTTTATGAGGACATGAACGTCATCTCCAGTGTTGCTCTGAGAGTTTACTTCATGGACATTTTATTGTTTGAGTGAAGAAACAAAAAGATATAAAAAAATAAGCGTCTTTCGACGAACTGCCAAAATAAAAGTTAACTCTGTTAACAGTTAACTCTGTTTTTGTGTGGACTAATTAGATTAGATTATTAGATTAGATTCAACTTTATTGTCATTACACATATACAAGTACAGTGTAACGAAATGTAGTTTAGGTCTAACCACAAGTGCAATTAGCAAGTGCAGGATATACAGTGTTAATAAATACAGAATACAATACTATTAAATATATTACTATTTAATTAAAAAAAACTAAATAGACTAAATGCATCATGCATAAACTGAAGTTAGTTGCTTACCTCCGTATCTAGTATTAATGTTTCTTATTTATAAATTTGTATAATATTGCATGTTGAATGTAATATGGCAATGTAATGTATTAAATGGGTTAACTTTTCACAGATATTAATGTATGCAATTTCAGCAATACATTTTTTTTTCTAAAAAGGAAAAAAGATTAGTTGTTCATTTTAAGAGATCCGTCTAATTTTCTCTTGTATATTTAGTATTGCTCTTTTACAAAAAAAGTACTCATTATGCGAATACCCGATTAATCGATGGAAAATCAGTAGAATACTCGATTACTAAAATAATCGATAGCTGCAGCCTTACTTATTTTTGACCAGAGCCTTATTTTAACTAATGTTCGATGCGAACTAAATTAAAACATTTGAAAAGAAAATTATAAAAAGCATCAATATCTCACTACATTACAGAACATGAGGACAGTAAAGAGCTATATAAATAAAAAACATTAACATCTGCATCCCAAGACCATCACATTTTCTTACTTTCTCTCCTTGAGTGCAAGACCTTCACTGATAAGGAAATCTGCGATACTGATGTTCTGACCAGCCCGGTTTGAACAGAACAGAAATATTAACACCGGCATGACGGTTGGATCCTAAACGGAGGTAGTAAACAGATTATTTGCATTTTATTAAGCAAGTTGCTCATGTTTTCTATGAGAGTTGTAACTTCTTGACTCTTACCTTTACGGTCATTATAGCCGTTGCCCCGGTCAAGAACTGAGAGATTGTCTCACATGCCGTGGCTGTCCATGTGGAGCGACCACCAGCTGGCCTAACAGAGAAACAAACTAGCTAAATAACAAATATAAAAAATACATGCATTTATAAAAAAGGACACATTGGATAGCCTTGGTCTAGTCATGGTGCTTGTGAAAGGCAGAAGTTCAAATCCAGCTTGGTTTTTGTTGGTGGGCTGTAGAGTGGCAAAAATGTAGAATATTAATTTACCTT
The DNA here is from genome assembly GCF_015846415.1 of Triplophysa dalaica. Lineage (NCBI taxonomy): Eukaryota > Metazoa > Chordata > Actinopteri > Cypriniformes > Nemacheilidae > Triplophysa > Triplophysa dalaica. Next base: position 15,012,891 of record NC_079549.1, on the reverse strand, counting down.
ATACCACTGAGATTACACTCCAGTAAGTAAGAGCCAATCAGATCAGGACGAAGGGGTCGGAGATTGTTCACAGAGAGATTCACAATATTGCCAAAGTCACAACGCAAAACCTAAAAATAAACATCAATCACAACTATTCCAACTTATTTCTAAATATCATTGCTAACATTTTTCCAATCATCTTTCTTTGTGTTCATCAAACAAAAAAATATATACAGATTCGCAACAACTTGAGGGTGAGTAAAGGGATACTCCAACCAACAATGAAAATGCCATCATCAATAAATGAAAGTGTGCACATGTCTACCTCTGCAACACTGCTGGAGGACACACTGCAAACCTGTCCTCTTTCCCACACTCCTGTGTTATTAGCGGCGCAGAACATCTCCCCTTCCCATTCCATCTCCTGTGGCTCTGACTTACTGTACAGATTCTTCAGGATGTCATGGATTCTGATAACATTACAATAATTCAGCAATTTCAACTCAGATCCGTGAGCTCATTTTTAATATATGACCCCCTGCATCTACTGTGACACAAACTAGAAATAGAAGTAAGCCTAAGACCTGTTTAGGTGACAGTCAAACTGCAGCAGCTGCACACAGATGTTTCCAGGAGAGGTGACATGTGTCACTCGAACCCTGATGTCGTTGAGACAAGTGGGCAGGGTCAGGGTGGGCTTGAGCTCTTCAGAATCAGGAGACGGGGAAGTCAGCTCAACATGCAGTTCCTCTTCAAACGGAGGATCCCACACAGTTGTCTCCAGTGATGGGAGGTCAATATCCAGAGCCCTGAAGAGCATGACATGTTAACACAGATGAGAAATAAAGGAAGAATAGAAATGACATCCAAGATTGCATCTTTTCTACTTAACTGTTTACTGGAAACCGCAAGACCCTTTCTGACCAACAGCTCTCCGATACTAGCACCGGTACCATCATCACTGATCTCAAACAGACACACAGGTACAGGGCTAGTGACGGGCACAAGCTCTAAATAGGAGGTGAGCAAAAAACGTTTCAAAACGTTGGTCAGTCATAATTTGTCACAATGTGCACAAGTGCATGTAATTCACAGTAACTATAAAGCAAAAAAGGTGTGCAGCCTAAACACACAAAAATATCCATTTGAAATCTTGCTACCACAGATCTGAAAGAGCCGTCTATTCACCTTGTGTGATAATGCAAATGAATGTCAATTCTTACTTTTTGCCACAACAGTGACAAGTTTATTCTCTACAAGTCCCTTTAGCTCTTTACATGCTTCATCGCTCCACACATCCTCCAAACTGGACACATCAGCCAAAGTGCACCGAACCCCCTGGGAAACAAAAGGACAAATAACAGTTTTAGAATTAAACTTTCAGCCACTTTACTCTCCACCGTCTGTCTAAAAGTTTTTTTCAACATTGTGACACAGAGTAGCGTTTCTTGCTATTAATTTAGTTACTAGATTTTGCTATTGTGAAAGGTTTGTGTGTGTTTTTCAATCTTACCATTTCTGGCAGAGCAAAGAACTCATCCTTTATCTGTCTCAAATCTTTCACAGACAGAGTTTTTTTATAGCCAAAGTCCACATACCGCACGTCAACCATTCGACCACCAGGGAAACCTAAATTAAATAAACACAGGCACCCTTTAAGGTTGTCTTTAGGGCTGCAACAACAAATCGATTACTAAAAGAGTTGGCAACAAATTTCATAATCGATTTGTTGTGTCGCGTGACGCGGAGACGTTTGATTATTTAAAAAACAAACTACTTGAGCGCAGAGCGGAGTGCACTGATGCTAGCAGAGGTCGCTGCCTCATAGACGCGGAGCAAAAATTAAAAAAACAAGCGGAGGTAGAGGAAAGATACATGGCGGAGGCAGAGAAATCCGCGCGACCAAAGTCATCAAAGGTGTTGGAGCGCTTCACACTAAATAAACAGAAAAACTGTGTTAACTACAGAATATGCAAAAGCGACATGGCATGGCACGGAGGCACCACAGCAATGATCCAACACCTGAAACCCTAACATGTTGGAGTCTTTGATGACGAGGAAGGGATTTCAACATCAGGTTAAGTCACTACAGAATCCTACTTTTGTTCCGTTTTAAAATGAGGAACGTAATGTCCCTGGTGCGGATGTTTACTGGTTATCCAGCTTGACAAGCATGACAAGTTAGCGTTAGCTGGTTAATAACAGTAGTAAAGCAGGGGTGGTATAGTTACTTTGCACTTTGCATTGCAAGACTAAAGACATGTTTTTATTCACTCGCCTTTTTTGGACCATTCATTTATTAATCTGTTGTCATGTATAGCTACACTGCAAATAAAAACTTTTCTTACTTAGTAATTTATTTCTCGTTTCCAGTCCAAATATCTTAAATCAAGACTATTAGACAAGAAAAATGTCACAAGAAAATTAGTGATGCTTAAAACTTCTGTTTGAAATTATATCTCATTAAGATTATTTTTCGTACCCCATTGGCAGATAATTTTGCTTGTTTTAAGCAAACAATCACTTAATTTTGAGGTGTTTTTTCAGAAAACAAGACATAATTTCTTATGCTATTTCATGTGTCTAGTAAATGTATCTTGATTAAAGATATTTTTGATATTTGGACTGACAACAGGACAAAACTACGAAGTTAGAAAAGCAATTTATGCTGTGTATATTCTGTGCTTTGTACTTGGTCATCTTAAATTGTGTTTAAATGTGGTGTATAAATGAACCTTGCACTTACTACAATGATGGTAATAATTTAATGAATAAGCTTCAAGTGAACTTGAGAGAGAGAGAGTGTGTGTGTGTGTCAGTGTGAGAGTTTGTGCATCTGCAAAAGTGTGTGCGTCTGCGAGTGTATGCGTCTGCAGTGTAGTGTAGAGAACAAGTTCTGACATTCAAACAAATCCTGTTAAATTTTCTGATTTGTATTGTTCTTTATTTTTGAATAAAGATAAAGAGTTTGCTTTGAATAAAGGGTTTGAAATGAATGCTTTTCTCGGTTTTTGTTTTTATCCGATTCATCGATTAATCAGAAAAAATTATCGACATATTAATCCGATTATTAAAATAATCGTTACTTGCAGCCCTAGTTTTCTGAATATTATTCTATGCCTAACATGCACATACACACATCAACACACCTGTGACCTGGGCCCTGTACCACTCTTGGTCATAGCGAGCAACACAAGCCTGTGACAGAGAGGGGCAGTAGATCTGGAACTCGTCGTCCGCTGCAAGTGGGCCATAACAGTCCTGAAGTTTCGAGTGCAACAGCAAGTACTCCATATTTTCAACCTGCAAACCACATATTGTAAATTCACACGAACACAAATCTCCACCTACAACAGTTACACGACACACTGGCTTACAGAGAAAATTCACACAAAAAAGATTGATAACGTTTTACGTAAAGCCTTTATGTATATTGCATTATAAAGGTTTATTAAAGGGTATGATGCATTGTACTTGTTAATGTGTTGTAATTAGGGGTGTGCGATATGACGATATTAGATCGCGAACGATTAAAATGACTGCACGATCCACTTTTTCGGGAAAATCGTTAAATCGTCCTATATAGTGCTGTTCTATAGAATTCGTCAACATACTTGCGATAGATTGCGCCATGTTAACAAGCTCGTATACGTTGCTTGTGAATTCAGTAAGATTAAGTGACGCGGTCAGTGAAGATGGAGGGAAAACGGAGGACTTGGTCCCTAAAAAAAATTCTACATCAGTAATATTGAAATGGTTTGGGTTTTCCCCAACTGACACGGCCCAAACAACAGTTATTTGCAACACAACGAACCTTTTTAACTAAATAAAAGGGACTGAAAGAGTATGCCGACAGTCAAATTATAAAGGGATCCCACGCGAGTAAATCAGGTACAACCAAGCATACGGAAACTAAAGGGCTTAAACAACGACTTTAGCGAAAGAACCATTTGAGAAAAAAAAACACGTATCCGTATGACAGAATGAACAAGCGCTGGAAAGATGTCACTGACGCGGTCGCATTTTACCTGGCCAAAGACATGATTCCCATAAAGACTGTGGAAAATGAGGGCTTTAAAAAACTGCTCAAAGTCGTAGATCCACGTTACGAAATACCCAGCCAAAAATATTTATCCTCCACGCCCATTCCACAGCTTTACTCCGAGTGCCGCAACAAGATGAAAAACAAAATTCAAAATGTAAAGTTTTTTCTAACAGCTGATATATGGTCTTGCACTTGCATTAAATATTAACTTGATTAAAATATTCTTCAAAATATAAATGGTAAAGAGTATATTTTTATATGGGGACTTAGTTTGGCTGTATTGAAGCCCCTTTAATTTGCAAAATAGTCTTAAAACCAACTTGAAGAAGAACCGCGATAAAATCGTGAATCGTGATCTTTCTTGAAAAAATCGTGATTTGAATTTTTTTTCTAGATCGCCCACCCCTAGTTGTAATACATTAAAGTGACCGTGAACCGGAAGTTGTTTATACTTCCGTATTTTGACGCATTTCCAAGTGGTATGGAATTCTGAATGAGAAAATAGAATTGGGCGTGGCTTTCGTTTTTCTGTGCGATTTGATTGGATGCATAAAAACAGCCATTGCATTTTGAAATTGAATTTGCAGCAGATTGACAGTTGAAAGATAGGAGTTAACAGATGCTCCGCCGTCTAACATACATCATGTCATCTAAGATGGATAGTCATTACAGGACCAAAGTGCATTTTCAGATTTCAACTCAGGATTATGAGGGCAACCGATTATTAAAAAGAGAATGACACAAATTGATAAACGGTTAACAATAAACGCTGCCATATTTTATGAAAAAAACAGGCATTGTATTTTTTTATTTCACTAGGATTTAAAATGTTGTAAAGAATTATAAATAAATTAAAAATGCAAAGTGTAACATGTAACGGTGTTACAATGTATTAACTGTAGTTACAATTTATCATGGGACATTACAATGCATTACAAGTAGTCGTGGGCATAGATAATTTTTTTTTTAATCTAGATTAATCTAGATTAAAATGGCTCGTTGGAATTCTGCCGAAGGCATTCAGAATATGTGTGCTACCCAAATAATGACTAAAAGTAAGTCTTTGAGAACGGGTGTCTCAAGCCAGGTGGCGCATTAGACCAGGGGCTCATTTCCTGTTTCCAAATGCATCACAAACTGCTTGAAAAAGCTGTTCTACTATGATAATTGGTGATGAAAATTATGTTCAATAAGATGTACTTGTGTTTACTTCCGCATTAGCTAAGGGATGCTTTGCGTTTAGGTGGTACTTGAGACTGGAAGAGCTCCTACAGTACATTTACATTTAGTCATTTAGCAGACGCTTTTATCCAAAGTGACTTACAAAGAGTGAGGGAGCAACAAGCGATATGTCATACAGGAGCCAGAATACATTAGATCTCAATACAAAGTTACTGGTTTCAACTAAAGCTAGACCACTACCTGTTGAGAGAAAGTGTTTTTTTTAAACCAATTCCTCATTGATGTCTCCCTTATTAACACACCAAGGCCAAGTTGAATCAGGTGTGTCATATTAGAAGAAGCCGACAATAGTCTCTCAAACGTGGGAGGGAGGGAAAAGTTGGCCAAAGAAAATATTTTTTTGTGGCATGAAAAGTGAGATATTTGTCATTATGTAATGAATTGCAGTAAAAAGTAATGCGCAAGTGTAGTACAAAAAGTGTACTTTGTTACTTCCCACATCTGATATAAATAAATCCCAAATCAGGGTATTTAGCGTATTATGACCTTTCAAAGTGCAAACGCCACAAATTGGGTTTTACAAATATAATCTTTAATTTTGTCATTTAAAACACCTCTCCCCTTTTAAACTTTAAAACTGCGGGACTTTAAGAGATGCAAAACACTTCGGACAAAAAAAAACTATGCAACTTCTGCTACACGGAGAGATGCATGCAAGGAGACAAGTCTGACTTTAAATATGAGCAACTCCCGCCACACAGAGGGACATTTAAAAGGGAAGAAGATGCTTGATTTATAACTGTGCAGCTCGCAAGTGACGTCAAAGACAAACTAATCAATAATGAAATTCGTTGACAACTATTTTCATTATAGATAATTTTAATTTAATTGAAATTAATTTAATTTAATAATTTTATCGATTAGTTGTTGCAGCCCCATATTGTTTGCTGCAACATTCTTTAAATCTTCACATTTCGAATTGGAACAACATGAGAGCAAGTAAATGATGAAAGAATTTTAACAGATTTTTGTGTATGTGCTTTTGTACTCACTAATTGCACATAGAAGTCTGAAGGTGTGTTGACATGAGAAAGCACCGCATTGACCTCAACATCTTTTTTGGGGTGAACTGGAGGATAAAACAGCAAGGGCTTGCTGGATCCAGGAGCTGCCATAGGACAGTAGAATCTGCACACAAACATACTTCATATTAATCCTTAATGTTTATAATGAAAGTGACATTTAAGTGCCACTCAATATAAAAAATCATCAGGATTCATTGTTCCGGCCATTACAGACCTGGCCAGTTCCATGAAAACCAAGTGTTCTCGAATAGACACCATTGGTGCCTTTTTCAGATCCACCAAGAGCGTGCCGCCTTCATCTCCGAACACATGCATCTCAACGGCCTTGGAGCCCAGCAGAGACCTCATTTCATCACTTGCTTCTGTACTCCACCCTCTCACCTAATGCACACATGAAAACACAATGACAACTGCCTCCATGGCTCTCCAGTTATCAATTCCAGAGAACAACACTGCAAATGACCCAAAAATAAACAGGATGTTTACAGAGCAGCTCACCAGGTCTGAAGGAATAATATCTTTAAGGGAACATTTGATGGCCATAGGAATCCAGGCATTCATTTCAGCCAGAGCAACTCCATCAGGTTTCCGAACACATTCGTTCAACTTGCATAAACCTTTATCACTGAGAAAAATGAGAGAGGAATGCAGAGAGACCAGGAAATAAACATTAAAAGACTGAGCGAAAATCTTCTATACAGATCATTTTAAAGTGTTAGTTTGAATAACTAAATCCCTTAAGTTTCCAAAACACACTGGCCCTCATTTATCAAACGAAAGTGGAAACCAGCGTACATCAGAGCTTAAAAATCAGCTTACGACAACGCTCACATGTGATTCATAAAACTTTCGTATGCGGCCAATTCCGTCGTACGAATAATCGTACCTTGATAAATGCGGCGGCTGAAATTGATCATAATTTACCTGCCCCTATAAATTCCGACTGTAGGTGCCTCGCCTCTAGATTTTGCGACATGGAGAAACGTAATCTGGCCAAAACAGGAACTTTTCCGATTTAGAATTGAAACTTTAACCTTGAAAATCGGAATCAAAGGAAGAAAAAAAAATGTTTGGAAAGACATCACTGCTGCGGTCAACAGAGTTGGTGTAGTGAAAAAGAACTCCAGCTCAGGTTTGTATTTGTTATTGGATATTGATGTTTTATAAATATCACCGCAAATTATTATTCTTTCACAATTATTTTAACACTGAAAATATTGTTGTTTTAAATTACTTTGGTTGTATTGTGCATTTAAACAAAATTCTAAAATCAAATCAAATGCTGTTGAGCATACAGAATGCAGTAAATGAATGCAGACTTTTATTGCACATAGCACTGGAGCTAGAAAGGTTTAAAGTTTGGTAGCACAGGCCAAACAGTAGGAGCATAAGTATAAATTGTCAGTTGTCATCATTAAAAAAAATTATGCAAGTGCAGTTCATCATGAAGAGGCAGGTAACTGACAAAAGACATTCATGTTACATACAGATGGATAAATTAGGGCCATATAATTAAACTGCAGTAACTATAGTAAATTGCAGTAAAATTCTTAGATACTATCGTGTTTTTGAACTTTATAATAGCACACAGTGTTTATCAATTTGCTACAAAGGCACTACAATTTTATACAATATAAATACAAAGTATTTATTGTCTGAGTGTTCAATTTAACGGGACTTTTACTTTGACAGGTTTCTGTTAGCTGATAGTTTCACTCAAACATTAAACACACGTAAAATAAACTTTCAGAGTAACTCTGGAGATGAAGTTAATTTGTTCATATCCTCATACAGTGCAGACGCTGATAAATCCTCGACCATCATACGTGTTCTATATGTTATACTATGTAACAGTCGGTATGTTAAACTGTGCACATAATTCACTCACACACGCAGAACAGCCAGATCACATTTAAATAACAGGATTCCGCTCTGCATCTAGGCTAAAGCATCAGACGAAATAACGCCATATTTCATCTCGTCTTGTTTTGGTCAATGAAAATGAAGAGACATTTTAGAATTTTTTTATTTTGTAAACCACATTTAGTCTCTTTTTTATTCATCAACAATATTGCACTATACATTTAATTATAGTCAACGTAACATGACCAGCATTTACGATGCGTCTCGTCTCGTTTTCATTGCGAGATAAAGGTTTGTTGACGACCATATTTCGTCATAATTTTCATTGACGAAAGCAACACTAGTCTTCAGCCCCCAAAAACCTCCCTGGAGTCTGTCACACAAAGCTAGGCAACGTCGAGCTGTGACCCAGTGGGGTCTTTCATAAACACCCAAGCACAAATAAACATTTCACAAATTAAAAAACATTAACACATGCAGGTTGTCTGTTTTCATTAGAATGCCTATTTGTCGAACAAAGAAGTTTTCACCTTGCAAATGCATTAGGTACTTACCCATTGCTTATAGGCCTAATTATATTGATTATTGTAGTTTTTATGTTTTAATTTTAATTGTGTATTTTAATTGTTCTAAATTATCTTAGAAGTAGGCTAGACAAAAATCTCATCCGTTTTTTACACCAAAACACCTGTTAACCCTGAAATTTATTTTCATTTCAAACAATTAAATGTTCATATAATTAAGCTTTCTAGAAAGAAAATAGGCCTTTTTATAAATCGCTTTGGAATCTATTTTTACATTTGATACATTACATTTTTATTTTTTAATAATTTTATTTATCATTAATAATTTTCACTATTTTTAAAAGGGTAAAGCGTATACTGACCTTATCTCACTACTTGCTCAAATGAGCAGAGACCTGTCGTGAGATTTAAACTTAGTAATCGCTCACGTAAGCATACGCAGTTTTCTGGTGTACGATCGTTTGATAAACGAGGCCCATTGTGTCCGTTTAATCATGACAAATTCTTTCCTGCCAAGCTTACACATATAGCGTTTATTCTCACCTTGGGATTGTCAATCCCTTGGAGAAGCCATGGTCCAAGAAGAAAAAACACACCCGGGAGACTTCGGAAGCGAGGCATTTAGGAACATTCTGGATACACCCCTTCTGAAAGAGCTCGGTCACTTTTCCTCTACACCACGTATCCATCTTCCACCAGACAAAGAGCAGAGAGTCTGCCCATGAACACACAAACAAACACGGTAGACCAGACGCACGTTCCCAAACCTTCCCATAATACACACGAAATCGACAACTGAAAAGCCTGTTAGGTGTTTGCACATACCTGTCTTGATTTCATCACTAAATGTGAAGAGGCTACTCTCTTCTGTGCAGAATGTGTTGATCTTTTGTGTCAGTCTATGTGCTGACTTGTGTTCCATCATATATCGTACGTGGAAATTGCCAGGGTTCTCGATGTGGCTCACCATAACGTAATGCACCACTACGTTTCAAATCAATAAAAAAAACATATACGTTTTACCCAAAAATAAGCTAAAACCCGCCAGTTTCAATTTGTCTGGCCCAATTTATGTAACTTTCATACAGGTCATTTTATTATTCCACCAGAACCATTTTGGACTGACTGAACTTCTAATCAATGTCCTTTTGATCTTTGAGCACATCTTTGAATGACATCTTTGGTGTGAAAAAAATAAAAAAATAACTGCTTTAAACAATATATATTCTCCTCTATCATGTCAGTCTATGGTGCACGTGCACCAGAGAACTTTGCATCCCCAATAAATGCCGTTTATTGGATGCCCAATAAAGCCGTTGTTGTTTATATTCATATATATATTTAGTGTTTCTGTTGACAAGATGAATCAGCACCGCGTGACTCCGCTGATCGAGTACGCATTTTCCAAAACGGACCAGGCATTGTAAGTAAGCATATGAATGGAAAAAACACGTCCCTTCGCTATCGTGTTCAGGGCAGGGGTAGTAGCCTACAATCACACTCTAATAAAGGGAAATGACAAAACAGCGAGTTACAATGTGTTCTTATTGAAATCCGTCAAAATGACGGACACCCTTCAGATTTCTCCATCACTGGTAAAAAAAATCTGTCAATGACAAATAATTTTCAGGTAACGAGAACTCTGGAACGCACACCAAGGGTTGACAGAGGAGAATATATTGAGTAAAGTTGTTATTTTGGTTTGTTTTTCACACATAAAGCATTCTCGTCACTTCAAAAAAATTACATTGAGCCACTATGACCGGATGGACCGATTTCACAATGTCTTCCGTACTTTTCTGGGCTTTGACAACAACATCTCCCGGATGTCACCTAAATATCTATATTTGTGCTGCGAAGACACCGTGAGGTCTCAAAACATGTTTAAGTCATTTGGGTTTGTAAAAAATAAACAAATTTGATTTTTGGGATGAACTTATCCTTTAAGCTATGTGTAAAAAGTAAACTGCCAAAAAGCCATAACAACGGTTGTTTGGTTCATTGAGTCATGATACATGACCTACAAAGGGAAGTACATACATTTAGGATGTGACGTTGAAGACTTGTCAACCTGGAGCCTTCGCTGTTTTCTGTGCATCCAGTGTCTCTCTCTGTGCCTGGGTTGTCCTAATCACACATGAAAAAACATTTGAGTACTTTATTAACCTATTCAATTCTGGATGGGTTAAATGCAGAGGTCACATTTCGGGTATGGGTCACCATATCTGACAAATCTTTCACTTCACTTTTTTTTAATATTTTATTTGTGATGTGCCATTTCACTGATGGATTTGTGCATTAAACATGGACGGGTGTTTCACTGATTGATTTGCGCATTAAAGGTGCCATAGAATGAAAACTAGGCATAGATGAATAAAAAGAGTTCATTACATGGAAATGACATATCGTGAGCCCCAAACACTATTGTTTACTATTGTGTCAATCGTCTCATGCAAAAGACCACTGAAAAAGAGGCCAATCCTAACATAACACAGACTGTGGCGTTACAGTCGAGATGTGTGCCCCCAATGTTGCATATACCAACCCTACATTCTAGGCCACCTGGACATGCACAGCAGAATCATCGGAAGTTCTACAGGGATTGAAGGGTAGGGTTGGGCGATGACTACCAAATTGGCATCGAAGCCTCGCCAAGGACGATCACATTGTTGTCTTCTTTAAACTTCTTTGCATTGTTCACGAAGGAATCCTCAGAGAAATTGAACGAACAAACAATCCATGTTTTTTCCTCATGAGCTGGAACATCTTTAAAAATAAACTTTAAACCTGCATTCCTAATATCGAAATCCGAAGGAAGGTTATGAAGCGACTGTATTCTTCCACAACCAGGGATGGCACAATATTAAGCTATCTTTAACGGCATGTGTTTATTTCTTGCTCGCTCTATCTGGTTCCGCGCCACTGGTTCTGTCATGCGCAAACCAGAGAAGTAGTGGTTGATATTTTCTGTGGAGGTGGTGTTCAACCTATCAGATAGGTGCATTCCAGAACCTGGCGTTCGCTGGGCCTGGTGTCAGTAACAGATGTAATCTCAGTAACAAGGGCGTTTTCAGTTCTGACACTTACATGATCTTCGCGTGAATACGATTCCCTCTTATTTAACAAAAGCTTGGGTTAAAATTGTGATTTAAATTCATGCCTCCTTTAATAAAGCCACATACCTTCTTCTATGTGGATATCAGAGAACAATTAAACATATTGTATCAATTAATTCTTTGGCACCTTAAAACATGGAAGCATGTTTCATTCTCATTTATTTCGGATATCATTTAAAAAAAATATTTAAATAAGGCCTAGATCTCTCTTCCACTCATCATGTGGTTGCTACGTGCAAATATAATAATATAAATATTATTTATATAAACAATATATATTTCCCAACCACCGCACTACCGCAGTTAATTTGTCCATTACCACCGCAGTGTTAAAAAACTGCCAGTCACAGCCCTACTCACACTATGTTTTAGTAAACCTGCGTCATCACCATTACATTATGAATGCAATTGCTGATCATTTCTTTAGTTGACGGTTTTAATATGAACTGATTCACTTGCAATATTTATAAATGTTTTAGTTAACGGGATAATTTATCGCTTAAAGTGATCAAATAACCACACACCTGTTTCCACCATCTCTGCGCAAGCATCCGTATGATCAATAACGTCCGCAAGGAGTTTACGGCTTTCTGCTTTTCTTTCTGGAAATTCTTTTTGAGGGCTTTTCTTTTTAAGCTTGGCGTTGTCACTTCCCGTAGCACCCAGACTTAAGTTGTCCCAGACCTCAACTCTTTTCCCAGATTCCTCACTCTTCACTTGGTATTGGAAAGGCTCAACTGTAACTTCTTCCAAGATACTGTTCAGACAAAATATATTTAGTCAGAATGCATGCAGTTTTAGAGTCTGTAGTCTAATAATGGTCAATAATAAAACAACACTTGTTTAGACACATGCAATGGAGTACATTACACGAACACTTACACATCATCATCGTCATTGATGATTTTAAGAAAGTTTTTAAAGCATTCAGTCAGACTGTCCACCTGAAGACTGCACCTACATACAAAAAACAAAAAATGTGTTATGTTCAGCGTATTGTCACAATGATAAGTAAATCATTAAAATGTAAATGTTTAATTAAACTTTCTCTTTTATTTCATAAAGCAGAACATAAAGAGGTGTATTCAACCTGAGTCCTGAATGCAAGGACAGAGAACTCATGTCATATGACTCAACATCCACTGGAAGGTGTAAAGTCTCCAAAATCTAAAAATAAATAAATAAATCATACTATATACCAATTTAAAACTATAAATACAAACCACAACACACTTATCTTCTTTTTTTAAATCATAAACATATTTTTAATAATGTTTAAAGGAGTAGTTCATTTTCAAAATAAATTTTCATGATAATTTAATCACCCCCATTTCCTCCAAGATGTTTAAATATTTATTTCTTTAGGCGTAAAGAAGTTTTATGATAAAAACATTCCATGATTTTTCTCCATATAGTGGACTTTAATGGACTCCAAACTTCATGTAATACGTAATTACGTTGAAAACTTGTACGTTCAAGTTGTAAACACTGACTCAGTACTTCTGCCTACGTCCAGAGTGACCTTTTCAACGTAATTATGTATTGCGTTGAGTCATGAACGCGCATCGCAGAACAGAGCAAGGCGAGCTTTTGTGTTTATAAAGTTAATAATGTTTTTTGACTGATTGTTTCGCTAGATAAAACCCTTATTCATCGTCTGAAAGCCGTATCGTTTAAAGCCCTTTGAAGCTGCACTGAAAGTGAAATTTTGACCTTCAACCGTTTGAAGTCTATTGAAGTCCATTATATGGAGAAAAATCATGAAATGTTTCCATCAAAAATCTTTTTGACTAAAGAAACAAATACATAAACATCTTGGAGGACATGGGGGTGAGTAAATTATTATGAGAAATTATTTTGCAAGTGAACTACTACTTTAACTTTCCACTGACCATCTTACATTGGTAAATTATGTCCAATACAGCATTACCTCATCTAGATTGCAGTAAGTCCCAAGAGAAGGAACCTGACGGACATGTCGAGCTTTTTGAATGGCAGTCCGTAGCTCTTTCACTCTCTCTTCTATTCTTTTACATTCCTTCTGGCCAGCCGAGAAGAGAAGATCCACAGCACTCAATTTGGACATCAATACACTCCGTCTAAACAAAATATATTAGTTTCAAAAACAAAATAAACACAAAGAAAATATTATTTTGAGCGATTTGTGGTAGTTCAAACACAAGACTTTCACACAGGAAAAAATTGGCCTCCACATACCTTTTAAGCAGAATGCTTTTTGCTTTATCTACGGCAACATCAATTTCTCTGATAATTCTGGATCTCTCTTTCCTCAGCTGAGCTGGAATACCATTCACCAGAGTCTTGACAAATACACATAACAACATGAATAATTGTAACGGCACTTGAAAGTAGTGACTTTTTGGGTCACTTTTCACAAAATATTGTACTTATTATTAATACCATGAATTATTTTATTTTCTATGTAGAGCCACAGTTCTGCTCTCAGTGTAAACAAACATTTACATGCAGACACTTCCCTCAGACACTAAATGTGAGACAGGTCAGTAAGTGATGGACCGATATATTGCCGTGGCCAATATATCAGCCAATATATATATATATTTTTTTTATGTATGTCATGTTTGGACCTTTTCATGTGTTTAAGTCTGTTACTAAATAGGCACGTAATACACAATAATTGTCCATTTAATTTCAAAACTTTTTGTATGTTTTTCATTTAATCATTTAACGCATTTGTGTTATAAAGGCCTCTTATCGGCTAATTAGACGCAGTGTTTTCTTAAAGGGCCGCAATCCCAGAAAAATAGACTTTTAAATGTTTATCTACCAGAAATTAGGTTGCCAGCGTGTGTGCAGAAACACCCAGTAATTATACAAATCCATCTATTCTTCTTTTTGTAATCTCCTTTAAACCACAACAGTGACACAAAACAGGCTGTTGGGGATCCCCTAACAATCTGATGTCACACTGACTTATGCCTGCCTATGACCACTCACAGATTGTGTTTGCTCGCAAGCCCTGCTTTTGACACACACGCGGTAAATTGTGCTATACTCGCATAGTTGAACACTTGACCATTCTGAACATAGAGCGACTATGATTTTTTCCTCTATTGTATTTGTGTCTCCGCTTGCTACGTCATAATCACCTCACTACTAGAACAAGCTCCTGATTTGTTAACGCTGTGCGAATATTTGTCAAAGTTCAAATTTTTCAAATTGCGTTTGTTTACATAACGCAATTACGTCAGTAATGCCATATCCAACCAAAACCATGCACTAACTCCAATAAAAATCACCTTAATGCCTTGTTTATAAATAAGAATTAAATGGAAAAAGACAAAAACATAGATAGAACAACATATGCTGACCATTTGCTGTATGAAATGTTGGCCATTGATGATTAATCATGTGCATGCATATTACTAACACACATAAAAACGGATACAGGCACGTATCTGTTTTTATGTATTTATCGGACAAAATACTAATACAATAATTCTACGTCTAATGAAAGGTTTTTCCTGCATAGAGAAATTGGAGGTGGCCGCCACCTTCAAATGTCGTGCCGCCTCGGACTCTCGCCAAAATCATGTCGGATGTCTTTGCAAGAAATGCTATGTGCATTTATCAGACTGTCATTTTTAACTGCGTTTGCAGCATTACAACGCAGTTGAGGCGCTGTTTCGTTATCAGCACACTGAGGCGCTTAAAAGAGTTGCAGAACAAGAGCTAGCTGTGTTTCAAGGCCGTTTGTTTTGCATCAAAGTACATTTTAATTTCTTAAATTAACATGACGTACATCATTGTAATGTCTTTAGCTCTGCAGTTGTGATCGTTGAATCAGCATATACTGTTCATAGCAAGTTCGCCAGTATGAACACACATTGCATTCAGAACGACTCGCAGAAGAATGACTCATTTGAACAGATTCATTTAAACTCTTGAACTTTTCAGTCACTAGCGAATATAAGAAATCATTAAATCATTTAAAGTGAACCACAGAGAATGCAAGATGTGAATGACTTTTGCCTATTTAGTAAGACAGGTTAATTCAGTTTGTTATTGTGGGCTGAAAAGTTAGTTGAGATGATAAAAAAAGCTTTATTAGATTTTTTTATATAATGTAATAATTGTCACTTTCGACAAATTTTATTAGAACTTTTAATATGTCAAAGTCACTTTGTTTAAACCACTTAAAGGTACGGTAGGCCTTTGTGTGTGTGTGTGTGTGTGTGTGTGTGTGTGTGTGTGTGTGTGTACAAGATTGGGATGGCAACAACCAGGAAAAACCCTATAATGCGTCTTATTCATTATAATAAAATTAGCTCATGTCCCAAACGCAACATTAATAAAACTTTATTATTTACTTTATTACCTCATCCATAAACATGATTTGTCATTCATGTCGGATTGATTACCATTAATGCTGTAGTTGAAGACGAGAGTTTCCATGATCCTACCATTCTACGCTCCTTCACAGCGTAATCAAGCTATGCCGGTGTTGTTTTGAACATCACCGTTTTGAATGTGCGCCCTCTAGTGGTGGAATCTACATATTGTGCCTTTAAAAAACCCATATGTCGACCACTAAACACAATGTGCCTTTATATGACAAAATTGAAATAAAAACATACAAAGGTTTGCGGATTCCTTGCTGGCCTGAGTGGGGATGGATCCATTTCAACAGCTGAAATCACTAGACTAACTTTGACTTGTTTACCTGGTAAAGTGAATCAAGTTTATTCAGGTTTTCCGTGGCCTTCATAAGCGCTTCATCCAAAACCTTAAATCGGTCTCGTTTCTACAAAAACAAAAAAGCAAACATATTCTCATGCGGTATCATACCTTTACTTAGCAGAGCAGAGCATATTATGTACATTTGATCACAACAACAACATTATATTATATCCCAACAACATCCAGCATATCACAAAAAAGTCAGATAAATAGAAGCTGCAAACCAGTTCAGCAATCTCCTCTGTGTCGACAGCTGCAGTTGAGGCTGGGCTCTTTGCCATTCGAGATTTCGATCTCCCTCCTGAAGGCCTAATGACAATATCCGTTATTTTGCGTGTTTGCAATTTATTGAACCAGTTTTTGTTTACCAGCTAAAGAAATGTTCTTATGACTCTTAGTGAGCTTACCCTTTTTTTGTGTTCATCCGTGCAGTATAGATGAGGCCAACGATTCTGCTGTCCACCTCTAAACCATCAACACCATCCTCACCAAGACTGGTTTCTATCTACAGTTCGAATCAGAAAGTCAACTCCATCATCAACATCATCACCAACCTAAAGACTCATTTGCTTTTAACAGAAATCCATTGGCTTTACCTAATCAATTTACTACAGTATGCAAATACATTTTAACACTATACATTTCTAGCATCTCAATAGGAACTTTTAAGTGGGCTCACTATGAGGAAAGTCAAGAATATAAATCGGATGACATGCCTAGATGCTTCAGGAAGGTTACCAGGCAACGTCAGGAAGATACTTACATTGTGGCACTATGGTGAGCAGGCATTTTGACTGTATGTACATATTATACAACAAAACAATAACGCAAAAAGCCTGATGTCTATAAAATGTACTGCAGCCCACTGCTTCTTGGGACTCATTGCTTTTAACAAAAAGGTTTTCATATCAAGGTTTCATAAAATAAAATGGATGATGTAATGCGGTCAGCCGTTATCAATCAGGGTATTTTATAACGGCTTTGGACTCGGCTCAGCCAATCAGAATCAAGGACCATAACTGACCGTCAAATAATATTGTTTACACCGATTTTACTATGAGTACGATAGTTGTAAGTCATCAAGTGAATCGGTGTTCAAGGAATTGTTAGCTTAAATAAATAATGAAACTCACCTCACATTCCGTACACGTGATGACGTTCTGCGGAGACTCAAGCGCGCGCAGACATGTGGTGCAGAAGATATGACTGCACAACAGCGCGCGCGGAAGATTCCCATAAACTTCATCTTCTGCATGAAATAACATTTGCATTAGGATCCATAATACGTAAATCCATAAAAAACAACTGATTATTACACTTTGTTAAGTCACGTGTTGTCTAACGCGCGTCATATTACATAAACGCTTATACCTAACATTCAACAAATTGAACAGTGTCATGTATTAGAAAACCTTAAGCTTAAATTTGTTATTTTTATACCGGGCAATGTGTACACCGAGCCGCAAATATTACAAACAACTGCCGATTCCGACATCTTCCATCGACTTCAACTTCTCCAACAATCAGTACAATTAAATGAACTCTGAGGAGAGTCCTGGCTAACAGTCCAATCAGAGTTTGCCGTCGCAGCAGAACTGTCCAATCAGAGTTTCTCTTACAAATACAACGTTGACTTTAATGTGCTTTAGTCCAACCAGAAGCCCCGTTTTAATTAAGTGAAGCCCCAACACACAACCTACTTGTCGGATTTAATGTTGACAGTGATGGCAACTTAGCATTTTATTGCTAGATTTAGCAACTTTTCCGACTGCCTTTGCAACTTCATTTTCAAAAGGCACTTAGCGTCAAATTGAGCTTTTTTATTTATTTTGAGCAACTTCTAGCAACTTTTGAAAAGTGACTCATATAATAATGAGCATTTTCTTTCAAAATTACACAAATAATTATCTTCTCTTTCACACACTTAGTTACCTGTATGCTTGGCTGCAAAAGTCATATACAAGTTGTTCCCAAACCAGTCCTGTAAGACCACAACTGCTACTGCACATTAAGGTTTCCCTCATTTGACACATCCATTCAAATCTTTTAGTCTTTGCTAATGAAATGATGAATTAAATCAAGTGTGTCAGATGAGGAAGACATAATGTGCAGTACAGGAGCTTTAAAGTATACAGTATTTAGAGATAGGCTACATTAAGGTATGCTAATGTAATCCACCATCTAATTCATAAGGTTAAATAACTCTGCATGCTCTTAACATCGATTTCATCAACGATTTTCTATACTTAAACAGTTTAAACACAATTCACCTCAACAAATTTGTGTGACTTAGTACAAGTAAGCCATGTGTGGTATACAGTAGGCTATATGCCGGTTTGACTTCGCTTTACATTCAGGAAGAATTCTGAATAATGTTTAAATACTGTTTTGATTTTTAGATTGTCATGTAACATAAACAAACTCACTCATAAATTGATTACATACTTTGATGATCTTGTAAACATTGTTATGCAACTACCATGATTTTAAAATAATGTGTATTTTCTTAGTTTTGCAATGTTACGTAACAAAGTCATTGAGTATTGATATTACAACGTCATTTAGCGACAAAATGAACTGCCTTTAGCAATTTTTCCTGAAAATGTGTTGGCAACAGTGAATGCTACTGGTCCACATCAACTTCAGTTTTTGCAAAAGTTGGCCAGCTTTTAGTGTTTGTCACATTATTTCTATGTTCCTATTATTTATTTATTTTCCTTATTTATGACACTTCAACCGTTTTGTTGAATGAACGCTTTATTTCGTACTTTTGATTTTACTGGATTTGGATAATTTATTAATCTAAAATGTGACCTTAAGAAAAAATTGATTATCAGAGCTACACATGCCATTCTCTCTATTCCCTTTCTTATCTTTGGACACATTCATTCGTGACGACTCCCACTCTTTCCATGTTCTTTCTTTGATTGTATGTTTGCTTTAATACATTTCAGGAATTATTGAAACGTGATAAGTGAAAATTTGATAAGAACTGTGGACAAAGTTTGAATACTTAAAATGGGCAGTCTTGTGGACCACAGTGAGGAAAAGTATTATGAAAAATTGAGCAATCATCAGTCATATTGGCTATAATGTACAGTTATGGCACTTTTTTTCCATATTTTGTGTATGTTTGGTAAGAAAGAGGCTTAGGCTTGACTTACCATTAATTAATCTTCGGGAGGGGGTTGGGGGGTGCTATAAAGAAATACTGGGATAAAACAATATTCTAGTTAAAATGATTTTTTTTTTATTTTTAATCAAAAGTGTCCTAAAGAAAACTTAAATTACAGAGAGATGTTCCTCTAAACATGCAGTAAACATGCACTCCACCCTCCAAACTACAGCCATATGCTGTATACACACAGATCTATATCCCCTAGAGATCCCGCCTTTTAAATCCTCCCCCAGCTACTCCAAGACAAATATATATAATCTTCCACCATTCATAGCGGTAATAGACAGAACTCTCAGAAACCAACACAAGAAGATGAGAGATTGATCAAGAATGAGAAAAGTAGTAACTCAAAGGCAAAGAAGCAGATGATGTTATGGAAGCATTGATTTGATCAATTCTCTACATTACTCTCAAACGCTATTTGCAAAGATTGTGACTATGGGATCATCACAAGATCTTGGATGGGAGAAGAGAGTCAGAACCAGAAGTTGTGGGGATTTTAACCATTCTAATGTAAGTGAGGCTATATATCATAAGTAAGGTGCATGTGTTATACAATACAGAATTTGTTAATAATAAAATATGTTTTAAGAAAACATAAATAAAGGTAGCCTATGATTTACTTACTTTTGTAAGTATTGTATGGCTTTTAGCATGTTAAGCATTACATTATTTGTCCTATTTAAAAAAGATATATTTCGTGCTTACTAATAGAAACAACTAATTACACATTAAGCCTCATGATTGATATGTCTGGCAATTTTCAGATGAATGTTTATGTACATTTATCGTATTGTCATTTAACAGATTATTTTATTGCAATTGACAAATGCATGGCCATTTATATGCAAAAATAGTATTGTGTAGTTTCCTAGTGTCTATGTAATTTTAATACATTTCAAAAAATAAGTTTTGTGCATAATGATAATTATAATATGTTCATTAAAGCAAAAGAGTGTTGTTTTGTTTTAACTTTTTATCTCTTGATTTTTATTTATACCTCCCTTTAAACAAATAGTGGTCAAATAAGGTCAAGATATCCTTAGGTTAATATCTATATAAACATGCGTAAAATGACACTGAGACATTGAGTTTCACTTTAATATTAAATAGGTCACTATTTTTGTCACTAGATTATTATAACCTTGAAGTTTATTATTAGGGGTGTTTATAGATTACCGGATTACCTACATCAGATAATCTCTGATTAATATTTAGTACAACAACACTCATGCTTGTGTGATATTGATTCTCACCTGTCTCTCTGTTTCTCTCTATTTTACACTATTGTTCTTATTCTCTTACTCTGTAACGTCAAGTCGACGTTTCGCCGCAGGCAGTCCGCTCCCTCTCTTATTCTCAGCATAGCCCTAACAAAGTCCAAACCTGTTTACAGGTATGATCCCGTTTACAAAGCCTATACAATCATCTCTGTGTTGTATAAAGCAAAAACTAAATGATTCATGTTTCTTTCCATGATGTAAATTCAACCCAAGTAAACCCATATATGTCACATACAGTCAGCACTTATGCAAGGGACTTCTGAATATATTAGCATTTTTCTGAAAGGAGACAAGGACCTTATAAGAACCAGTCTGTGTGTGGTCTCACAACAAGTGTGTCTTATTATATGCAAGTGTGTGAAAGAGCGAGAGAGAGAAGTAGAGATGCCTGTTTTCAAGCTCTTAAGAGGATGCATTCTGACATCTACCTTTTGTCCGATGCATAGCTTGCAACACAAAAGCTAATTTATCATTGAAGCACGTGACAGCTCACAAAAGTCAGAAGACTTGATTAATGACAGACCGATTGAGCACATTTAGTCTGAAAATCTTCCAGCAAGAGTGTTTCAAAGACAAAAATCTTGATTGATGTGCATTTTCACAACATTCATGTGAAGTCAAACCTGCTCTTTTGTTTATTATTGACAACTTTGTCCAATACTCCAACTTAAATTTTAAACTCAAAGTAAATAATGTCTCAAAATTCTCTCTTGTTCTCTGATGTACGTGTCAGGGATTGTTCATCTCAGGTAAGCCAGGATCCTCACGGCCTGATCCAGTCTCTACTCGGCCCTTCCAGGAAGCTCATTTCTCAAGGGCATGTGCTGTTGCAGACAGGTGTTCAGACCCAGGAGAGATACCTCCTGCTCTTCACAGATCTCCTCATCATCACCAAGGCCAAGTATGGAGAACTCCGATAGGGAATAGTATTGGGAATGCAGTGAGAAAATCAGAAGTTTTATTTTTGGTGAACTATCCCTTTGATGACTGTAAATAACCAACAGAATCCTTCTCTAAATCTGTATTTTTTAGGTCTGTCATGCAGGTGAAGCAGAAGGCATGCGTGCGTGTGAGTGAGATGTGGACGGCCAGTTGTGTAGATGAAGTGTGTGAAGCAAACGCCATTACAGAAAGGAGCTTTGTCATGGGCTGGCCAACGCACAATTGCGTGGCTACTTTTAGGTAACAAACACACACATTTCCAAGCTATATAAATGTAGACCTTGTGTCACATTCTACTGATCTTAAATAGTAGGTTTAATGAAGATGCTTTCGTTGTACTGTACGTAATGTATGTTATTCTTCAGCACTTCGGAAGGGAAAGAGAGATGGCTTTCCCTCATTGAAAGGTCAGCTGGTTTATCATCATCATAAAATAATTCATTAAAGAACCAAATCAAATATTTATGAAAATATTCTCTTTTCTATTTGTATTTAGTTGTATAAAAGAACAGAAAAAACGTGACGATCCCAATATTATTCCACTCGAGATATTTGCAAAAGATGTTGGAAATTGTGACTATGTAAGAAGTGATTCTTATGTGCTCTACAGATAATCTTTTTAATTATTATTTTTTGGGGAGAAATTTCGTAAATGAATGTTGCTTTCGTTTATGTAGGTAAAACAAATTTCTGTCAGCAACACAGACTGCGCATCTGATGTCATTGTCACAGTAATGAAACAGTTTTATCTTTCAGTAAGTTATCAACACTGTAATAGTAGTCTAACACCACTGTCAATAATACACATTTAAAGCAATATTATTAAAAAATAATAATTTTCATAAAATTTGTATGTACATTTTTGTTGTCTTTGTACACAGGGTGGAATAAAAGACTATCAGTTGTTGGTATGTTCGAAAAAAGGTGAAACTCCATACCCTTTAATCGGTAAGATTGAAAATTCAGATCACTCACTTGACTGTCCACATTACCAAAGACTAAACTGAGTATAAAATTTGTGGGGCCCTGCCATGGGACAAAATTATAAAGTTGGGCCCGATAACCCAGCATTTCCCGCATCCCCCTTTTCAGTTAGTTATGGTTAGATTGTAAGAACTATATTACAAACATCTAATACTTTTATGATAAAATGCACATTTCTCTAAGGGGCTTTTGTTCCTGCAGGTCATGAGTTCCCCTACAGCATTCAGATGAGCCACATACGCTCACTGCAGCAGATTGCAGTAACAGCAACTCACCGCCAGGAGGTGCCTTTAGATTCATACTGCCAGTTCTTCCTGAGGCCCAGACAAATAAACTGCACAATTCCAGGTGAGACTTGTTATTACAGAATAGCATGCTACTATACTACCTGTAGTGTATTAACAATATAAAGTTATTTATAGAAGTGATAAAATATCAATTGTATCTTGCTTAATTAATTAAATTATTCTTATTAAACTTTCATCTAGTTTAGAATTAACCTAGCATTAAAATGTTAACTGTGTTTTACACACATCAGATGTCTGTATCCGGGTTTAGGGTCAGAACACATTTGACGTCTTGACCCTATAGCGTGTATTCAAGAATTCAATGTCACAATTTTAACATAATATATTGAACGGATTGAAAAAAATGAGATTTTATTTATTAATTCATTTTAATTGCAGAAAAAAACACATTCAGCTTTGTTAAATTTACATTTACGCTTTAATTCAAAGCGACTTACAAAGAGTTCAGGGAACAATAAAGCAATATGTCATACAGGAGTAATAATACAATAGGTGCCAATAACACATACCTCAGGGGGTTTCTTGAGTTGGAAGAGATAAGGGGCTTGGCCCCCTGAGAACAAACTGAACTTTGTGAACCTGATAGCAATAATCTTCCACGGTCCTCAAAAAACTCAATATTAATATAATACATAAACTATACTACATTGTCAATCTTGAGGGTCAATTTGATAATGAAACTTAGCCATAATGTACAACAGATATGTTGCATGTTTTGGCCTAAAATCAGTCACCTCTTTCCCCATTAAAATCTGTGTTACTAATCTCTCTACCCCAATAAATAATCAATGTTTTGAATAGCACCTTCTTTCTTGCCTACATTTCTCTTAGGTGAACAGAAGGGCAGAAAGAGAAAGAAGTCTCTCATTAGCTGGGCATTTAAACGACGCTTCAGCATTGAACAGGATTCAGAATCGCTCGCCTCTTCTGGCCACATAATGACATCATCTTCGGGTCATCTGTTTGGTCGGCCACTCACCGATGTGATAAAGGATAACACCCTTCCATCACCCATTGTGGTAGGAACTAAATCGTTTTCAGACTTTCAAACATCTGTGTTTAACTGTTGACTGTTTGATGCTGTATTAAAAATTAACATTGTTTTGCCTTGTGATCAATATAACACCGAAAGCTTCCTGTACCGTTTTGTTTTTATACCGGCAACCGTATGAGTAGTAACAATCTCTATCTGCTCTTTTAAAGGACATGCTGATGTGTTTGTGCAGCGAAGGGGGAATGACACATGGAATATTCCGACGCTGTGCTGGAATGAAGGCCTGTCGAGAGCTCAAAGAAAAACTTGATGCTGGTCATCATGAAAGACCACTGAATGGAGAATCTGTATTTGTCACGGCTGCAGTCTTTAAGGTAAATATTTGTGTCTGTGCACGATTGTGTTCAATCAATGGCATTATAGAGAGGCATTTGTTGGAAATCATTTTTAAGCTAAGTTTATTTTTTGTCGAATTCCAAAACGCAAACCAGTTACAACTTGTATGTGAACAACTTTTACCAAATTGAAATTCCAAAGCTAATGTTTTTGAAGTTAAACATGCAAATGCTCTATTAAATTGAAATATTTACTCCCTCAGGGGGACTACCTCTCAATATCTCCAATTCAAGTAAATTATTTAGGCAATAGGGGTTCAGCTGACAAATAAATTTGAAAATCCCTGTAACATAAGAAGCATTTTTGGATGTGTGGCTCCATAAAGAACCTTTAACATCCAAATAAGCTTTCTGTCTCACAAAATTATAAAGAACAATAAAAAAATGAAAAACAAACAAAATTGTAAAAAATGAAAAATAATAATTGTAGTAAAAAAGGTTCTATGGTTCTATTCCAAATTCTATGGCATTGCTGTGAAGAACCTATTGAAGTGTAAAAATGTGTATATCTTGTTTTAAGTGGGATCCAATTTAATGAAGGTTATGCTTAAAGTCTAAAGGCATAATCTTCCTTCAAAAGAGAAAACTGATCTTTTGTACCCAAATGTCAAACAGTTTCACATGATTCTCTGTAGTGCTTAACTTTTCAGAGTCTCAAAATCCAAATATTCCAATAAATCCCGCTTTCCTGTAGCTCAGTGGTAAGAGCATTGCGTTAATGACGCAAGGTTGTGGGTTCTATCCCAGGGATTGCACATACCTATGTATAAATGTATAGGATATTGCAATGTAAGTCGCTTTGTATAAAAGCGTATGCCAAATACATAAATGTAATGTAAATGTAAGTCAAACAAACTATAACCGAACACATCATATCCATATATTTTATTACCCGAATGGCAGGATTTCTTACGCAATATACCAGGCAGCCTGTTGTGTGAAGAACTCTATGAGCTGTGGCTCAGGGCAATGGAGAAAAATGGAGAGAGAGATAAACAGATGACAGAGAGGAAGCAACTACAGGAAGTTCAAAGGTAAAGACTGTAACATGCTGCCTTAATCAGGTTTGGATTAAAAATGATAATGATTGACAGCTGATGATGTTATTCCACCTGCAAACATTGTTCGTTAAGGATCTGATCTGATCTAAAAGCTGAGATAGCCTGTTATGTATTGTGCTTGACATATTGAGTTGTTCATGTTTTTAGGCTTCTACAGCTCCTGCCTAAAGAGAATCTAATATTGCTAACTCACATCATTGCTATGCTGCATCACATACAGCTCAATGCTGAGCACAACCAGATGAACTCTTTTAATCTGGCTGTGTGTATAGCACCTAGCTGTCTGTGGAATAGCAGCACGCAATCTCAGGAAGAAGACGCCAAAAAGGTGAGTGCACACATGCATGTTTGTTACGTTTACAGTTGATCACTTTTCCTAACAATGATCAATATTACCAGAATAAGAATTGCTTTGTAATCTGAATGTAATGTGTTTACAGGTGTGTGACCTTGTGCATTTCTTGATTGACAACTGCTGTGCTTTGTTTGGGGATGCCATTATAACCCTATTAAAGGATTTGACTGAAGATAAGAGGAGCAACTATGGATCAGGTTACTACAAATAAACACAGTCACACTTTATTAACTACATGCTGCACATAAATCCCTGCCCTGTCCTGATAAAAGGAAAAAAAAATCTGTCGTCATTTACTCACACTCAAGTTGTTCCAAATCTGTATAAATGTCTTGGTTCTTATGAACACAGAGAAAGATATTTGAAAGAATGCTTGTAACATTTCTTGGCCACCATTGACTACCATAGTAGGAAGATTACACTGGAAGTCTGTTTTCTTTACCACATTCTTCAAAATGTATTTTTTGTGTTCAGCAGAACAAAGAAATGTATAAAGCCAATTTTCCTACTATAGTCAACGGTGGCCTATAAACATTCTTTCAAGATATAAGCATTCTATCTTTTTGTTCATCAGAACAAAGAAATGTATGCATACTTGAGGGTGGGTAAAAGACAGAATTTTCAATTTTGGGTGAACTGTTCCTTTAAGTAATTATAAAAGTAAAAAACTAACTCCAGCTTATGTCCTCTTTCGATCTGTAGCTGGGTCCTTGCATCAGCTGTCAGACTCAGGATATGACAGTCTAAAGAATGAAGTAAACACTGATACAGAAGACATTTTAAAGAGCGTCCCCCTTGAGGACAGTCGTAGTATGGATTCACTCATTTCAGTGAGTGACTGTGACCTCGATTGCCCTGATGATGAGCTGGATACAGACTCCTCCCACTCAATGGTCCAGTTTAGGAAGGTAACGCCCGCTGTTTGTCAGCCCAGATCTGATCAGGAGCGACACTCTGTGTCTGTCACTGGTTGCGCTTTAAAGTCTCATGAGCAGGACGAACGTCTAGAAAGTAGAAAATGCTATACGGTTGAGATGTCTGAAGATAAAGTTAATAACAATGTTTTATTGGAACGGACCTTTCAACAATTAAAGCTGGTCTCTGAAAAAGATGTTGACAATCATAGCAAAAAGGAAAAAAACGGCTATCCGTCCCCAAGCTTGTCTGTGAATTCAATAGAAAGTGGCTTTTCTCAGTCCAGTGATTATTTAAGATCATTTAAGATCTTCCAGTCACCTCAGAAAGGTCCACCCAAATTTTACAGTGTGCGCCGGCACAGCGCAGATTATCAACAACCAATCAGCTTGGTGAATGCCAATCTGCATCTGTTACATCATCAGACAGACAGTGTTCTTTCGCAAGATGGTTTACAACATAAAATTTCTCAGTCAAGGCCCAAAAGTCCTCCTTCTTATAGACATGGCTTACTAAACTTAAACAGAAAAGCAGTCTCTCATACTCTCACTCAGATGCAGTCTGCAGGGGAACCACGCAAAGAAAAAAGCCTTTTCTGCATGAACACAAAAAGCCCTTTAGAGGACCACCAGGCATGCCCTGCTCCTCAAATCATCAGTTATACATCCAGTAATATTAAAACAGGTGCTGGACGTGACTCAACATGTATAAAATCCAGGACAGAAGAAAAGGTCATACTACCAGAGAGTATGTATTATGGACAGAGTCGTAAGTTGACGGTCCACAGGGTTAGGGGACAGAATCTGAACGCTGGTTCTAATACTAGTAACCTCGCTGGGCAGCAGCGGACATTCAAATGCTCTGATGCTTTAAAAGTGAGAAGTGAGGTGACAGAGAAGGAGGCTGATGGGAGAAGTCGCAGGCTCCGACGATGCATTAGCAGCCAGTGGGTTGGTGACCTGGGATTTTATTCGGGAGAGTCTTACGTTTAGATTTGGCACACACAAACATAATTGATACCCGTTTCACAAATGTCACTACCAAGAAAATCGGGGGGAATGTCAGCATTTTAGATAAGGTTACATTTGTGGCCGTTTTAATGTACGTAAAAACATCAATAAAATGTGTTCCTCATGCAGTCCAACATTTAAACACTTTGAAAGGCACATTTACAAAAATGTTTTGTTTAAGATGTAACCTTATTAAGTTTTAGAAGGTATTTTGTAAACAATAAGCTGTTGTAAACGTGAACTATATATTTTGTATAACTACGTTTTTTTTTTTAGAATTGTATTGTTTAAATCTATGTAATTAAACATAGCCTTGCAATATTTTTGTACATACAATGTGTCCTGATTTTTTGCCAACCTTAAAGCTTAATAAAACTAAGTCTAACCCATCCAAGTGCGAGTCTTATTTTGAAAACACTTGTACATTTTACAAGGGGCAATCTCCCAGTCTATCTCCTGAAACCAACACGGAAGTGACTAAAACACAAGTGCAATTCTTCGACTGGCAGCTAGAGGCTGGCTCCACAACAGAGCAGAGTCTTATTGAGCCCCATGTTAAAATGGCCAACTTTACAGCATAAAAAACATGTTTACAGCCTGGTACAAAAAATATTTTTGTCTAAATAGGTAATTTTGCCCTTCATAACAACTGGGAGGGGGGGGAATTTTTGTTATAACTGATCTGTTAAGATTATATTAAACCTTAAAATTCATAATTAGGGTGTGGCCACTTAAGTGACAGGTGTCCATTTAGCTGTCACATTCACAATCTTTGTGTAGTTTCAGGTAATTTACCTCAAGAGTAAGCTGTACACTGCTGTCAATATTTAAATGTCAACCGCCAATAAGTCGCACTTGGCGGGCGTGTTTTGTTTCAGCAACCAGGCACGTCAGCTCTACCCACGTCCAGCCTCTTTGCCCCTTTTCGACTATCCGGGGAGTGATGCGCGATGGCACGATGCCGAGACGGCGACGACCGGTTCTGCCTACTTTAGGCTTCATTTTTCCTCTTCACAAAACTACGGGTGACGTCAGGGACACTACGTCCATATTTTATACAGTCTATGACAGATTAACTTCAATGCTAGCACCAAAACTAATTTAGATGCAAGAAAGAATGTATTAAAATTATTGCAATGTTTAATTGGGCATATCACTACGGCTTACCAAAACACGAAAAAATGAAGGCTACTTTAAAATAGTTAATCTAATTAATTACAATAAATCAAGTATACAATTATATTAGCATACGTCTCAACAAAGATACATCCATTTCTTATTATCATACAAAGACTCGCAAAATCTGTGCAATTAAAAATGAAACTTATTATGGAAGTGATACAAATAACATTAAGGAATATTCTCTACATTGGGAAGGTTTACTAGTAAAATACTGCCTTTGAAATAAACCTCCATCCTACAGTGTTTATTAGATTACGTAGAGGATTCTTGTTGACTGTCCACTCGAGCATCAGCCACAGTCTCTGGTACACGCAGAATCATCCCCTCCAGATCTTTCCTTAAACACACTTGGCAACCCAGACGGGATCTGAAATCCAAAAAGGCAAATCAGAAATGGTTCCTGTGATTTGCTTTAAGCACTGAAATTAAACCTAATTATTTAGCAGCGTAAGAAAACAGATATAGACTATTGAAAAACTTGCAAAAACTTAAAGCTCACACTATATATACAGAGCCAATATTACAATGCTGGGATGATCAAGTGTGGGAAATCTTAGTGGATTTTAGGTTTGTAATTTTTTATGAAGTTTTTAACTTATCATGCCACATTCAAAACGTGTGCGTGGGAGGTGTGAAACAACCAGACTTGTGTTTAATGCATGTTTATACAGAAACACAACAGAAAAAGTAGTGCTCTAAAAAACATCCTTTGTCTCTAAATGCAAAACGTTAAATGCTCCCACATTTGTAAGTCACTTTGCATGAAAGTGTTTGATAACAATTTCCATTGTTACCATGTTCAGTTCAGTTCAGTCATTTTAACTTTTGCACTAAACAATGTCCAGTTCTCAAGGCCTCTCACTCACGTGTCTGTAAGCCCATAAGCCAAGTCCAGCATGTCCATTTCTTCATCAGAAATTGATCCAAGCTTCTTATATACATCCTCCTCCAAAATAACGTGGCATGTAGAGCACGCCAAAGTTCCCTCACATGCACCTAGTCAAGCAACCCAAAACATGACACGCATGACTTTTCAAACATAAATGGGAAGCTTTATCCAAAGATTACAAAGCAAGCCTTGCTTAGCTTCCCAGATTTTAGCGTTAAATTTTACGTTCCCACATCAACCACATGTTGACATTTGGCAAAGTTTAGGGATGATTCTTGTATGTCTAAACAAATAACAATTATTACACTTACACTTTTAATAGTTTGTATTGTATCTCTTAACTTACCAAATCCATCAAAATCTAGATTCTGGTCGACAACAACATCAAGTATTGAGTTTCCAGTTAATGCTGTCACCGAAATCCTTTTTCCGTCTCGATTTACGAAGTTTACTGTCACCTTCTCCTCCGTCCTGCAGGATGACATTTTTATATATTTAAGGGACAGCTCACAATATAACACAATTCTGCTGTCATTTACATATTTTGTTCAATTTTTTCCATCAAAAGCGAAATTAAGAAGCTGTCTGCCCTTAAAGTGACTGCCCTTAAATTTTTCAGCCAAAAATGAAAATTCCGTCATCATTTACTTGCCCTCTGGTCATTTCAAACCCCTGTTGGCCAATCAGAAGACTGGAATCTGACGTCAAACAAAGGAGATAGCGGTTGCATTTCAAGGTAGCATTTCAAGGTAGGAAGTCACCAAGGCACGTACGAATCCAATGTTTACTTTACTTCCTGTCTCCTGAGATAGCTTTATCAAGTCGATTTTTTTAATGTCCTACAATTCTATGCATGTGGTCTTGAGGGGAAAGTGATTGGTTGAGCAGGAACGATTTAAAAAAAATAAAATGGCGGCCAAGAAAGCGGCTAGAACACAGTTTAAAGTTCTATTATCCCTTTTGACAACTTTTGAGTGCATTTCTATCGAGAAATTAGTATTGTAGTTTTAAAATATTCGATAAGTTATCACAAAGGCGCCCTCTGTTTATATTTCAAACCAAATTCTGCTACCCTGCCTCTGAAGGGTGTCCGAATGTGTTTCTCGGAGCTGCCTTAATGCCTAAACGCTGCCTCCGAAGGCATTAAGTCAGTTGCCTAAGCTGTCATACGCAGCCAGCGGCACGCATTCCAATGTCACACCCCAAATCTACACGACAAGACTGAATCCGGAGTTTCTAAAAATCTTCAACCTGGCAGGAGTTTTCAAAAAAGTTTGTTTTTTTCCGTGACCGATGCATTTGGACGAACCGACAGGGCCTTAGAAAGAGAAGTCCTTAAATATCATTAGCTGTGCACAAATATAAAACAATAAACAGTTGTGTGTGTCCTTAAGCACCTTGTGCAGAATATTTTCCCCTTCTTAAACAGTCCATTGTGGAGAAGGCCAAGGGTTTTCCCCTAAAAGGTAAATCTCTTTTAAATCTAAAACCTCGATTGCATAAATCAGGATTTTGTTTTTTTCTAAATGCTTAAATATGCAAGTCCTGAAATCTGAACGTCTTTTGCACCTGTAGAGATCCTCTGAAATTGTTGTGGTTCCATTTAATTCATTACGTCTGACAATTATTAATAGAATGCAAAAGAAATCCCTCTTCACATTTTTTCTGATGAACATCTATTACACATAAGATTTCAACAAGTTTTAAAGTTGAAATGAAATCTAGTCTAAAAGACACATCCTGTAAAGTTATGGTTAAACCATTTGAGTAGTTCACCTTCTAAATGAAAATTCTGTCATCATTCTGTGCGTCTCTTGTCATTTCAAACCTGTGAGACTTTCTTTTCTCTGCAAAACACAAAAGAAGATTTTTGAAGAATGTTGTGAACAGCCCCCCCCCATTCTCTTGCATTGGTTACAATAGTAGTGAATGGGGGCTGTGCTGCTCTGTTACCAATTTTGTTTTAAATATCTTCTTTTGTGTTCTGCAGATTAAACAAAGTCAAACAGGTTTGTATTGATAAGAGGGCGTGTAGATGACAGAATGCTGAAAGTGAACAACTCTTTTAAATGTATTTTAGCAGCACAAAATGTCCCCCAAAGTATTGCTCGGTTTCTTCTAATTATACTGTACTTTC
This sequence comes from Triplophysa dalaica, assembly GCF_015846415.1. NCBI lineage: Eukaryota > Metazoa > Chordata > Actinopteri > Cypriniformes > Nemacheilidae > Triplophysa > Triplophysa dalaica. The sequence continues at coordinate 14,980,739 of NC_079549.1, read as the reverse complement.
TTTTTTTCTTTGACTTAAAAAGCTTTTTTGGAGATGAGTGCTTATGTTATCTGTCTTAAATGCTACCTTGTCTTCATTTTTTTTATTTATGGACATGACATTCACACCGTTCTCGTGTGGCTTGGTGTCAATGCGTTAAAAGAAAAGTTATGCAACATTAACGTGGTCGTTCAAACAACAAAATGAACAAATCGCAATATATTATGGCTTGCGTCGTTTTAAAACACAGTTTCTTACCTCAGTGGAAGCGTAAATGTGTTTATTCCTCTAATCTGTCTGTAGCGCAGAGCCCCGCATCGGGATAAGGCGCTAGTTTTATGCAATGTCTGATGCGGAGCTAACGTTACACTAGCCGCGGCTGCTCGATGAAGTAACACCCTTACCAAAGATGACGACATTATTATATTTCGGTAAAAGTACGTCGAAGTGGTGTCCACTGCTTTATAAGCTTTATCTTAATATAAATATACAATTTTCACTTATGGTTTTTAACTCAAATGCGTCTCTCTGTACGTCGCCTTACTAGTGGGCAAAAGTCAGGGGGCGTGCCCAAAGGTTCTGTTGGTGGAAGGAGGTTCCGCTCGTGATCTGTATGGTCCAATCGTTGGTCCCCTACAATCGCGTCATTTCCTGCGACAGTTTTAACGCGAAAACCGGTTATTGAGGTCTCAGTAAATCTTCCTCCTGGTAATATCAATAGCACAGGTACATCGAACATATTTAACAAATTCGTACTGGTGTATTGTTTCCACCCGTGTGGATGCTTTATATGAAAGTCTTTCTGCACTGTTGTACTTACAGTTTTTTATCTACTGCCATCTGGTGGTTGAAAAACCCACTTGAAAAAAAGCGTCAGGACCTTTGGGTGTGTTATGGCTTGAATAAACTACAAGACTTTTAAAATAGGAATATTTTTTTAAATAGACATCATACACTTGCAGACTTTGTGAAAGTTTCAGATAGAAACACACTTACTGATCAAATCTACAGACTGGCACAGACTTTCTGCAACAAGTCCAGACTGAAAATCTGGGCAAAATCTATCTGAAGTGTATTTTAGCCTTTACTAAACATTTTGAGTGTTTTGTCACGCAAGTAAAACAGACTGATATTAAATAACAAAAATAGAAACACAGTAAAAAAGTCAAGGCTTGTGCAGACATTATATTTATATCAAGATATTCATGTGAAATAAAGCTGAACTATTGAATAAGTAGCAAACTAGCTATGTGAGGTCGTTGATGACGAAGTAGATTGGGTTCGAGGAGGACCATTAACTGAAGGAAGGTTACTGTGTTGGGGGTTGCCCTTCTTTATCAGTCAGAACAAAGTCTCGGATCACATAACGCACGTAGTTTTTTGCCCAACGATCGGACCACAAACGACAAACTGTGAAACAGTGCATGTTTTAACATATGCATTAAAGTTGGTTTATCAAAGAGAACGCACAGTTATATTTTTTAATTGTTTAATTTAAATGTAATTTAAGTGTATTATACATTGTTATATACCATACAAACAGATTGATTAAAACATAATCGTTATAAACATAAACTATGCTACTATAAACAGTGAATACATTTCCAGGCCTATACATTTGATATCACATTTCGAGCTAAATGATGGATTATGCTCATATATCATAGGCTACATAGGCAAATATCACTGCAGTGACAAAACAACAAGTCAGTTTTAGGTTAGAGGATTAAAATGTAACGTTAGTTTTGCAGTCACGTGGTTTCATCGACGCGCAAGGTGCGTCTGGAGGTTAGAAGTGATTTTCCTCTATTTTGAGTTAAGATCAGTTTACGTCGTAGACTACGGCCCTCCCCTCCAGGCCTAATTTACAACAAACCAATCAAATACGGTTTTATGTTTTGATCGATTTGAACAGTCAAAAACGATTCAAAACACGTTTTTTGAGTTGAGTTATTATCCTATGTAGAAAATCACTTGCTGGCCTATTCACATATATGTCCTGTTCTAAGAAAGAGTTTGAAAGCCATGTTGATAACCACTGCTATTGTGCATTTGGACTTTTGACCATGAGGTGTCCCGTAATAAAATGTTCACACCCAAGAACATCAGAAAACATTTCATCAAAACACGTAGAAAACCTGTTCATCTGTTGCACATTATGACATTGTTAACTGGATGTTGTCATATAGATTCTAATGTCTTTCACAGCTACAACAGCACTGAAGAACAAATCCAATAGAGAGTAAACAAACAAAGACAAAAATATTTTTTTATCATCACAGCTGGGACTTAATCAAGATTCAATTTAAGAATCAAGTATATGAATTGATTTTTAAAATGTATGCTTATCAAAATTGATCACAAAAGATCACAGCATGATCACAAAGAGAAACTTGTCAGATTTGTAAAGAATAAATGGATGATTTTTATTATATGGATCTGTACAAGTGAATATAGGATAGCAAAGGGTTGTTTCATGCCATAGAGAAAAGATCCACAGATCTGTAAACAGTATACAGTGATTACTGTTAGTGCTACCTTATCCCCCACATCCGAAGAAGCACAGTCCACAAACACAGTCGACAGAATCATTTTTTATTTGGAGACAACAGCAAAGTTTAAGGGCAGCTCTGAAATGTCATTTTATACCTCTATTACAAGGGTGTTGCAAATCGGAGCATGCATTATTTAGTAGACATGAGATTTGCTTAATTTGGTTTTATACATAAAGTTCACAGTGCAATGATGGTGATGGTGGTCTAGTGGGTTCAACCACTGAACTGGTAAATCAAAGGTTGCTGGTTCGATCCCAGCAGCCACCACCAGTGTGTCCTTGAGCAAGACACTTTACTCCATGTTGCTCCAGGGGGATTGTCCCTGTAATAAGTGCACTGTAAGTCGCTTTGGATAAAAGCGTCTGCCAAATGACTAAATGTAAATGTAAATGCAATGACTTAAAGTGTTTTATTCATTTAAGAAACCATTATGCTTCCCTTTTCAAACCACAGAGTGTTTATTCACAATATCCTTACACATTTCCCATCATTACTCTATGGGTTCTTCTGCAATTATAAACCCACGTGCAATAACATTGTAAAAGCTTGTTTAAAAAGTCTAAAAAGCTTCACGAACAACTTGGTTTCATGTTGAGTTCTCAACAATACATAAGCAATAACACAGTCAATTGCTGCTAATATATAAACATTTAGGTCACACAAAGAAATCTGAGATACAACAGAAACATGACATACCGTCGGCCATAGATTGGTTACATTTGAAAGTGGACATTTGGAAATCTGCAAAGAAATCTGTAAAGACACACACGAACAGTATATTTTTATACCCTCCAAAATAATCTGATAAATTGATAATATAATGGAACGGCGCCCCCTTGTGGTACGGTAATTTAACAACTGCAATACTTTGTCCATTCATACTTAATTTTACTGTAATGCGTTAGCTTGCTACGGCATATTTGCATTGCCATTAAAAGTTTTTTGTTGTACTCTTTGTGATCGATTACGCTTTGTTTTTAATTCAAAGTCCATGGCAAAACAACTATATGCCAGGATACATTTCTTGACGTGAGCATCACTGTATCAGGTTGTGTTCTGAAGCTCCTTTACGGTGCCACATAATCTGTACAATATTGATTTCTAACCTTTTTGCCAAGCAAAACACCAGAAAACAGTTTACTTTCTCTACAATGTCTTGGCATAATAATTGCATTCAACCGACATCATACAATAACTCAAACATGCTGATTTAAGGTGTCCAAATGTAGTTTATACTCCCTGACTAGACGTGCGTGCGCAAACAGAATCAAAATAATAATAGGTTTATTTTTGCTTCAAACAAAATGCAAAATACAAATACAATAAAATAGAACAAAGAATAATTATTTTTAGTATATTACATTACATTCACGATATAAAAACGTTCATCGTAATTTTCTATCAACATCAAGACATTTCAGTACAACATAAAACTCAAATAAAAAATAAATAAAATGAAAAATAATCAACAGGAAAAAATAGAAGAAAGAAACGAGGATTATAACCAAACCAGTTTTGTAAATTAAACATAGTATTACTTTTCCTTGAGGAGTACATTTAATATATTATGAGAGTTTTAATTCCTTTCTTACTTTAATTCATTTTACAGAGGGTTTCTTTAAAACATTTAAGTTCATTACAAAAACATTAATATTAGGACTAGAGCCTGTAACTTTACATTTGTGTATGTAATTTTTTCCCAAATAATGATAGTTATATCGCATCGCGTATCAAACTGGTCACGTGATTTTTAGCAAACGAGGCTTCGTTACGTCTTTACTGTTTCGACAAATCTCGACGACATTTCGCCACTAGGGGGTGTTGATCTGAAAGTAAACTCATAAACAAGTGTCTATAAATTATTTAACTGCAAATCAAGAAATAAAAACAACATAATTAAGAAGGACTATTTTTATGAATCCTAAGTAACGATGTAAGTAAAGACGCTTCCACCACGATTCATACCCAGACGGTAATCTCTCAGCGATTGTCTAAATCGTGTTTTACGCGCAAATGACCGCTAGGTGTCCCCGTGGAAACGGGTGTCGAAATGTTTCGAAGTCTCGACACGACACGGCACATCTGATTCAACTGTTTCACTGAGGCTCGCTCTGCCCATCACTACATAACGATGCCGTGGCTGGTCTTGAGTTGAACCGCGCGCAATAGGCGGGGTTTGGAGGATTATCAGCCAATCAGAGGGACCCACGACCAATGGGCATGATGTTTGCTAGCCTGACTGCTGTGCGAATGCTCAGCGTGGCTTTAGTTAGTTTATACATTGAATCAGTGATTTGACAGAGTCAAGAAAAAGAAAACATGGTTTCCATAAACCCAACGGCGCACAAATTACTAAATTACGTTCCCTTTTTACTGGTTTTGATTGATCTTCGATATGAAGGTAAGCGATCGGTTGTAATGGTGTTTTTTATAAGAAGATCAGTTGTAATGGTGTTTTTTATATGAAACGTTTTTTAACTAAGTGTTTAATAACTTAAAGTTCGTCTTTATAGTTATTCACATAGTATTAAGCAATAAATAATACATTCTTAAGACAAAGTGACTGTCTGGTTGTTTCAGGGTAACGTTACAAGATGTGAGTGAGAGAATAACAGCTGTTTAGATGTGCACACGTCATAGACACGGAAAAGACTGAAAAGACAAATCTGTCAAGAAACGACGTCAGACCTGTCAGACTTTTACATTTTAATAATGGCGATCGACTGCTGTCGACATACGATTTCTCGATGTAGCTTTTGAGATTTTACTTTGTGCGTAGTGTTGTGTGTAATGTATTTTGTCTTAAAAAAAACCTTTTAACGATATGGAAGCGTATTCTGATTTCCATTATAGTCTTTTCTTACATACTTTGTCTGTTTTTTCCATTTTCATGTGTATACTGTAGTGTACTTCGTAAGCTGTATTGTATTGTACTGGAGTTGTGTACTCGAGTAGAATCTACTGATTTTATGAATGAGACATCGCTTACTGTACTTACTTTACATCTAACATGAATTCCAGGAGTCAATTGTGGAAATGATGGTGGAGTTGAGAACCATCTGGAGATGGGGAAGAAGCTTCTGGCTGCAGGGCAGCTGGCTGATGCTCTCTCCCATTTCCACGCTGCTGTTGGTGAGTACTGTAACCTCCAGATCTAACATTTTAAATGCGATATTGCGTCCGACAACATTCACACATCTTTGTTACATGTATACTTATTGTTTTCCATGTGCCTGTCAAATGGATCAGATGGAGACCCCCAAAATTACATGGCCTATTATAGGAGAGCAACTGTGTACCTAGCCATGGGAAAATCGAAATCTGCATTACCAGATCTCAGCAAAGTGATCGAACTTAAACCTGACTTCACATCGGTAAGTAGAAAATGAACACGATTTGGTCTAATCCTGGTTTGTCGGTCCTAGCTGGTTCAAGAAGGTTTAGCTGGTCTTCCTACCTGGCCAAACCAGTGTAGTTGCTCTGACCACATCCATCTGACCCTCCCAAAAAAACAAACCCGCAGGTTTAAGTCGTTTTTCACCAAGTATGACTAACTGGGTTGAAATTGTAATTTATCAACACCAACAACAAGAAATGCGCCGCTGATCTTTTGCAATCCGCAGGCGAGGCTTCAGAGAGGAAACCTACTGCTGAAACATGGCAAACTTGATGAAGCAGAAAGCGATTTCAAAAAAGTGGTGAGTGACATTTGCATTGACACTGACAGACGATTATTCTTTATTAATCTGTGCAAAATCTGGAAAAGTATATGTCTGTAGAAGCATTGATATCATTTTTATCATTTGCATGGCTTTCTAGATCACATTACACTTCGATTGTGTCACCTAGGAGGAAACACAATATTTAATTTCTCCTGTTATTACTGTACGTCTCCCTGTAGTGCCACAGTGTTCCTTAAACATTGAAAATGTCTTTATATTCCCTCTTCAGGGTATTCTCGGATGAGTCAATTAGTGGAGTAATGTACTCAATGGAGGCATTGAGTACATTACCCAATGCCTTTGGGAGTGCAATTCTCCCAAAGGCATTCACTGAAGATATTTTGTTTTGGTTTAATAAGAAGATGAGTGCAGTACTTCCTGTTGCTGCTTCTGGCATCGGGCATTACCTGTTGGACTCATCAGTTTTTGTTCGTCTCTCATCCAGCTCAAATCAAATCCAAGCAGCAGAGAAGAGCAGGAGGCCCAGAGCCAGCTGAAGAAAGCTGATGAAATTCAGAGAATGGTGGCTCAGGCACAGAGCGATTTCAACCGCAAAGATTACAGCTCTGCCGTCTCGTACCTAGACGTCATCATCGATGTGAGTTATTCTGAAAGTCTCGCACAAATGTTTGTTTGATTTAGAGGTTGTATTTGCTTTAGGTGTCCTATGCTGCCCTTGCGCTGGGGTGGGAATAAAGAGATGATTGGATTGTGTGTATTGTTTTGGGAGGGCTCTCTGTTTGCAAATATGTCATGTTTGTTTGTTTTATAAGAATTAGATCACAAGCAGTATAAAGCAAAACAAATATTATGTTAAAGGCATGTGTGTTTTTGGAGGATCTATTGACAGAAATGCGATATGATATACTCAAACATGTCTTCAAAGGTGTATAAAGGGCTTGCATAATGAAGCATTATGTTTTTGTTACCTTAGAATGAGCTATTTCTATCTTCATCTTCATTCATGACTCAAGTCTCTGTTATTTACTGTCTCGTGATTTTCTTAGACATGTGTCTGGGATGCAGACTCCAGAGAGATGCGTGCCGAGTGTTACATCCAGCTGGGTGAAATGGGTAAAGCCATCAGTGACCTCAAAGCTGCTTCAAAGCTGAAAAGTGACAACACTCAGGCTTTCTACAAGCTAAGCACTATCTATTACAACCTGGGAGACCACGAGATGTCCCTGAAGTAAGACATGTGGTTATTACTAATGCATTGAGATTGAGAGTATAGTATATGTCTTATTGTGATATACAGAGGATGTGTTTTGAATGGAATTAGTTGTATTTTCAAAATAGCATATGGAAGAGCAGTATGTATTTAGTATGCAAAGTTTTTTTGTTGCATTTTTAGTAAACACATGGCTGTTTTGAGAAATGAGTCAAATGGAACTGGTTCTGTAAAAATACTCATAGGTCATGCAAGCCATGCAAATATACTGTATACAAGATAGCACAAAGAGTAGAACAGAATGCTATTTTGAATCTAGCCTAAATTTGGACTATGCCTGCCAGATCCTGGTCTAACAAACAAAATATCTTGTTTTGGTGTCCAGTGAGGTGAGAGAATGTCTTAAGCTGGACCCTGATCACAAGCAGTGCTTCAGCCACTACAAGCAAGTTAAAAAACTCAACAAGCAGATCCAGGCCGCAGAGGAACTGATCCATCAACAGCAGTACGTCACAATACCATTATATAAATAGCCTTCTACAAACATAAATTTAGACAAATTTATACTGGATTAAATGAATTGCCATATTGTGTAATTGTTTAGAACCTTTAAAATGATAGTTCTCCCATAAATGAAAATACTGTCATAATTTGCTCATCCTCTTGTCATTTCAAACCTGTATGACTTTCTTTTTTCTGCAGAACAAAGCGTAAGATATTTTGAAGAAAGTTTGTTACCGATACCGCACTGGCCCGCATTCACTTCTATTGTATGGACACAAAACCAATGCAAGTGAATGGAGGCCAGTTAACAACATTCTTCTAAATATCTTCTTTTCTGTTCTGCAGAAAAAAGGAAATCATACAGGTTTGAAATGGCAAGAGGGTGCGTAAATAAGGACAACATTTTCATTTTTGGGTGAACTAACACTTTAAGTAACTATCTTGGATATCTAACCACAAAAATAGACCACGCCCACTCTCTGCGTGTTTTCTGTATACATCAGTTTAAAGGATTTACAAAATGCTCCCATATTCATTATCTAAAGAACTAAGCTACTTAACACACCTGTTTAACACACCTCTTGAAAGATTAAGAATGTGTATTTACAAAATTAACTGGTTTTGATTTCCCAAATCTACAGGTACAGTGATGCAATTAGTAAATATGAAGCTGTTATGAAGGCCGAACCAAATGTTCCTCAATTATTACTTAACGCCAAAGAGCGCACATGCCACTGTCTGTCTAAGGTAAGAGTGAGCTCCCTGACCACCAGGTGGCGCTGTCAGCTACAGTTTACACTTCATTCCTGTGAAATATATTTGAATGGCGTAAATATGCTTTGCTCTTTTTTTTTTACAGGACCAGCAAACTGCCAAAGCCTTATCAGTATGCAGCGAAGTTCTGAGCTCAGATCCTCACAACGTTAATGCTTTGAAAGACAGAGCAGAGGCTTTGCTTCAGGATGACCAATTTGAAGAAGGTTGGTGCGGATTCACTGTAATTTCTGAATGTCTGAAAAATGCGTTTATAAAATGTATCTTTTCTTGTCTTGTTTTTAATCATGATTTTAAACAGGATGAAACATCAGCTAGACCAATATATTAAAATGTTATTTTAAAAGAAGTTGTCCTTACAATAATCCTAAATAATCTGTAATCAGCTCAAGGCAGACATATTCAGCCAGTGACGACTTGGAAAAAAATGATTTTATTTTAAAGCGTGGTGTTTAATATCCCCTTTGTTACAATTGAGCCGTTGACAGCCGTCGGTCCATTTTGGTGTTGTTTTTTAACATTGCTCTTAAAATAATTTGGTGGAATAACAGAATGTTGTTCTCCTGCAGCCATTAAAGACTTTGAGACTGCTAGAGAACACAGCGAGAATGACCGTGAGATCAAAGAGGGTATGGAGAGAGCGCAGCGACTCCTTAAACAGTCTCGGAAGAGAGATTACTACAAGATTCTGGGCGTTAAGAGGTCAGATATTAGATATTACAATTTGGCATATTTTTATTAGTATGGATGTCTAATATTCACTCTTATTAAATCGTGGTTGCAGGACTACCCAGAAAAAGGAGATCTTGAAAGCGTACAGAAAGTTAGCACAGCAGTGGCATCCGGACAATTTCCAGGATCCAGAAGAAAAGAAAAAGGCAGAGAAAAAGTTCATAGACATCGCTCAAGCCAAAGAAGTTCTAACTAACCCAGGTAAAATGTCTGGTTTTAAACCAGAATGTTTTTGCCTGGTTTTACTCGGTTAAAGTAACAGTTACAGAGCAAAAGTTATTCAAGCAGAGGATTTTATGCTGTCATGTTTGTCTTGTATCTCTGCAGAAATGAGGAGTAAGTTTGACCAAGGCGAGGACCCCATGGATCCAGAGAGTCAGCAGGGAGGAGGGCATCACCAGCACTTTTACGGAGGATGGGATCAGGGATCCAACCCTTTCGGTTCTGGACCTTTTAATTTCAAATTTAATTTTAACTAAAAAGTTTGGCTGAAAGGACATATGGAGGCTTGACGTGTCCTGGAATCAGCCAATGGAAACTGAGAAGCTGATCCCGCCCACATGCTTGGTTCTATCATCGAGTGGCTAAATGCCCATGTGTTGCTGTTCAGTGGTCAAGTGATCCCACTTGCTGACTGCCATTCTCCTTTGCAGAATTTGTGTAAAAGCAAATCTCTTTTAGGGATGCAAAAGCAACGTCTATGCTCACACGGACCTTTATTCCCAAGAATAGTTTGTACATAGAAAACAACTCTATTTTTCTATGAATCAAGTATTGCTGTAAATACTGAAATAAAGAGATATGAATGCTTATTTAAATGAACAGAGATGTGTGTCAATTTGCAATGACGCATCAAAATTGTACATCACACACTTAAATCCAGAAACTCAGAGATGAAATATTTTTGTAGGGTAGGCTAACGCGGAAGTAAGCGCCGGTTCCCTTGACTGAAAGGGTTTTCCCCATAGACTTTTGGAAGATCACAAAAAAGATCTGTGATTAACAAATGTTTACATGTTTTGTCTATCAAGATAATAGTTACAGATTAACACAATATGTGCTATTTTTCAAGCCTTAATACAATCTGTAAGTAAAATGCTAACATGAGGCTACAGACTACATCGTCACCAATCCTCCGACAACTTTCTCAAACTTTATTAAAATGGGTTCCCTGACAAGCAATTACTCCGCGAATGAATCCCGAACAATTATTTTAGATATTTGTGCCCATGTTGCTTTATTTCTGAGATTTATATGTGCGATGAAGTAACGTCCCGCCCTCGCTTTAAGCAACTTGTAAGCAACCGCCGTTTTAAAGACACGCAGGTTTAAAAAATCACAAGCGGGTTATAACCGGTGTGTTTTGTCCTAGATTAAACGTGACAGTATTAAGAGGTTTTGTTAGCCACGGACATTATTTCAGGCGATTTACCAAAAACCCATGCAAAAAACTATATACTATAGACTATAGACTTTGGGGCGATGGAACCGGAAGTCTAAAAATGCTAACTCTCTTATGGGGTTTGCACCCAAAAATGTATCCTCCCTGAGGAAAAAAATAATGAGATTGCAGGGGCAACTAGTGGTGAGGTTGCGAATTGCAACCAATGGCTCACTGACGCCACCCCTCCCTTTTGAATCACTAGAAAGATACAGGACTAAAGGGCTCAGCGTATAACATTTGAAATCGAAAAAGACCTGATTTCGAACTAAATCTGGTCCAAACGACAATTCGGTTAACTAGTGCGCCGCAGCAAACCAAACAGAACTTTACGGGAAAGTTTGTGGTTGGCCGGTAAACACCCTCGAGCCACCATTGGTCCATGGCCATTACGTGATAAGTGGGTGTGTTATGTAGCGCCACCCAGTCTGTGGGAAATAACTTATTTTATTTAGCTTTTACATCATATAAACCCCACCTCCAGAATCGAAGGGGTGTTGGATTGTTTGAAAGCACCATACCGTCTCTCAACATTTTCGAGTTTGGTTTTACCCTAAAATGCAGAATGAAAGTGCAATTTACCTGGACTATGCTGAGCCCTTAAAATGTTGTCACGTTTTCACTTCTTTGCCGAAGGAGATAATGTTTTTAAGAAAAACATCTGTAGATCAGTTTGTCCATTTAGGGCTATTGTTGAAACATCATGCCAAATTCCATGCAAGGGGACACGGTGTGTACTGTATGTAGATAGAAATAGCTTCATTGTGTAAGGATTCCAAAAACAGTCTGCCATAAATAACAGATTATCTCTCTCAGAATAAAAATATCACTTTATTCCTGAGAAAATCCACATCCTTGTACATTCAAGGCATTGTAACAAACGTTTTTATGAGAATATACACAGAACAAGGAATGTAAAAGCAAAAAACAATACACACACTAGCAATTGAGTGTTTGCACTAAGGTAGAATTTGATGCATCTACTTGACAGTAGGCTCGGATGACTAAAGCGGCGACTGCAATACAGAATGCATGTTCTACTCTGCAGTACTTAATGATTGCATGAATTTAGAGTGCAAATTCAATACATGATTTAATGGATTCATAAAGCCAAAAGACAGACACCCTTCATACTGTATGTAAACAATGACTTTGAAAGACAAAACATAGTGACAAAATACTGAAACAGTCACATGAAAGGCTTTGTGTAATATACTGCAAAACAGAACATCTGTAGTCTCGAATGGAGGAATGTCCACAGTATCAACATCATTTTTCCTTATAAATAATACACATATTTATAAAGCAGTGCCATTGTAAGATCACAGACTGGCTTAACATAGCTCACAACACAAATTCTTTCAATCTTTCCTGACAATGATACAAAAAGCTGTTGTGTAGTGTATTCACTCACCACAGTTTACATAAAAAAATCTGAAAGGTTGATCCTTCATTCAAAATGATATATACATCACCAAAAATGACATGAAGTTCTTTAAAAACGTTTATTTAGAGTATATTTCCTCAGTATTCTCTGAGCTGCAGTGTAACGGTTCGTTACGTTATAGAACACATCTCGGTACGGCTGTCGAGTTCAAGCATCTCATGAAGATCAGGTGCAAACATCCATCTCCCCTTAACCGCTGTAAGCACTCACCGCTAAAGTTCGTCCCGTTGAGTGCCTGTCAAAATACACATGATGTTAAGCAACTGCGGTGTAATGACATCACATTGAGTAGATGAACATAGATCTGTCATTTCTGGGTAAATTGTCCCTTTAAACATCAAAATACTGGGCTATATGACAAATGTCATTGTGGACACATCTTTAGATTGGATACTGCAGTTTAATATTTAGTGCAGCCCGAGTATAAAGACTAGTGTGGCCTGACAGTGTAAACAGTAGAGATGTCATAGATGCCACATTGATGGCGGCCTCTATAGGTTAACATGTGTATGACATAAAAAGTAATTTTAATGTATGCGCATACAAATCTTCAAGTATGTTTACAAACAGTGTGATAAAATTATTATATGCTTAATGTTGTGATGATAAAAATGGAACAGCATTGTTAATAATTGTTCATCATTATTGTCGTGCGTTCGTACCTGTGGGCTGCGAAGATGAGGATGGGCTTTCCTGTCGGCTTATTTTCTCCTTCTGCTCATTCACCTGCCTCAGAAATTGCTTTATCTCATTGTCGTACTTGGACCATTCCGTAACGATCCTTACTGCTGCACTTAGCTTGGGTTCTTTGGTCTTTGGGTTATTGCACTGCAATAAATCAACACAAAGCAAACCATCAGTTTTGGCACCAAAACACTTCCTTGAACGGCAGCCTGTTCAGCCTGTATCTGGAATGACCTTATTTCATTTCATGAACCCTCTTGAAGTGAAAATTGCAGACGCTGTTCATCTATAATAGAGTTTGAAATCAACACTTTAATGACTTGTGAGTCACAAAGCTCATTTTTACAACATAACGGCACTTTCATTGCATCATTGCCACAGGAAGTTGGGAAAATCGGAGGAGGAATGGGCCATGAAACTAAAAGCACATTAGGACTGAAAACTTCAAAATGTTTATAATCTATTACTAGAATTCTATGTAAATAAAAAAATTGGTAAATCTGTTAATCGTCTGCAGGGCAGATGCGAAACATGAATTTTAATTTTAGTCATAATAAACATTTGAATTAACTTGAATTTTTGTAAACACAAAAGGGTTATTTCATGTTAAATTAAATCATTAGGATTTTTTCGCTGTATAACAACAGAACATGATAAAAGAGATAAAAACTTTTTATAACACGTATACTGTATATTATGAAGAGTTTGGTTCCAAAATGAGATAACGCAGTTTAAAAAAAAAATCATGTGTTTTATTATGCTATCATGTTTTTTTATTGTGTTAGTTAGCTGTATTTATTGAGTTAAAATGGCTTAAATTAAAACAAACCAACTGCAGTTTGATTGATATTAATTGGAATACACAATTAAAAAACATGATTAATTTTATTTGAATGGAGTTATCTCATATCTCTTCATATATTGTAAATGGTTTATAATGTAAAGATGCCGAAAAAAACAAGAAACCCCTTCAAAATTATTTTCAGTTTTCCTGAATTCCAATTTATAGGTATGAGTGTATGTAAAATTAACATTTTTGTTTCATTCTGTGAATTTATAACAATATTTCTCACACATTTCAAAGAAAAACATTGTTTCTATTTATCTGCATGTATTTGCAGAAAATGAAAGCTTGGAAAACGGGTCAAAATAACAGAAAAGATGTTCTTTATTATTTCAAACCTCAAATACTGTAAAGAAAACAAGTTCATATTCACTTTTAAGCAATACAAGAGTAATATTTGTGCAAAAGTGATTACCTTGTTTACCATTTTATCAGAGTTTTTGTGTGTTGTCATGCTGTCAGTCTTTCACATTGCTGTTGGATGACTTTGTTCAAATCCAAATTTGTGCATATCCTATTAAAATCTAATTTAAATTATTTATTGAACTGTTTTGGATATTATCTTATTTGATTTCTATGGCAATGGCATGGAACGTTGAACTTCATGCGTCGCTGTGCAGACTGATCGGTGTATGACATCGCAATACGGCGAGAACGATTCCACAGCGCATTGCTCTGTGTCGCTCTTGCAGTATGATGATGTCATACGCTGATCAGTCAGAGCAGCGCTGCGTAGAGTCGAACACGCCTCTTTTTTCATAGCCACTGCGCTGGATTACCATGTCTCATGAACCTGCTACTGAAGTGGCTTTATTCAGTGCTCACGTCTCCACCAGCACACAGACAACAACATAGCAGCCTAACACATCTGCAAAGACGTCTGACGTGCTTACGTTTCAACGTGGCATGAGAACGCAAGACAAAAGGGCAATTCCAGCGTTCTGGACGTGACATTTTGCGTTATGGACGTGACATAAAACTGCTCAGAGAATGAATTTCTTACGATTATATTGAAGCATCTGTTTATATTTTACTGAACCCTTGTTGATATAGTCTAAACATCAAAAAATGTCAGTGTATGAAAAAAACATATATAAAAAAAGGGAAATAAACATGCGTTATGGATGTGACAAAAAAGACATGTTTTTTGGGATACAATTAACTTTGTAGGATTTCTATAAAATAAAATGCACATTCCTAAAGCAATTATACCCAATGAATGGAGAAGGGATGCCTCTTTATAGAACATGAAAAAGTTACTTTATATACATTTTCATGTGTCCATTTATGGGGAATATGTAGCGTTATGGATGTGACAATCCTGAAAATGGCACTTCCTGACTATGAAAAATCAGGCACTAAAAATAAAACAAATGCTATAGAAATTTGATGAGAGATCTCACATGGGTATTTGAACCACCACATGTTAAAATCTGTTGTATGGTTGACATTTTCACGAAATTGCCCAAAAGCTACTCGAATCCCATCTGAGTGGTCAGACTGAAACAGATTTCCAGTAATGCGATTTGAATAGAATTTCTAACCACATATCAATGTAGCCTGAAAAATCGGATTTTGTTTGATTTTTTAATGTTCAAACTTGCTAAATATGATCGGATTTCAATCGGATATGCAGATAAAATCAGATTGAAGTGACAGTCTTAACAACGGCTTCAGGTTTGATCTTGTTGAAATTCAACCGACACTGTAACTGGAATGGCAACAATACATCTAAAAATGCTGATTGAATGAACATTTCAAATGGTCTCTTAATTTTTTCCACAGTTTTACAACTGACTTATGCTACTAGACAGCAGATAGACTTGCAGTTGTCCATGAATGAATGAACCCTTTCGGTAAGTCTGAATAAAAATAAACACACACACCCCTGGAGCTGAACAGTTAATGGCTAAACTTGGTGTATATAAATGAGGTGAGCGTTTTGATAAGAATGACATGGTCAGCATTCTTGGAAATGTGAGTGAGAGAACAGCAGACCCGAGTCTGTACACTGAACTTGTTCACCGTCTGCTCAGTAACCGATTTCTAAACTCACACCCATTTCCGTGACTACAGTCTCTAATGAGACATTTCCCTCCCCACCTCGCAGGAGCAGCCGGCAGGGAAGGAGAAGGTGTAAATGAGACTACTATTTTTGTCATTCTGTGCATGTGTTAGCAATAGTGGGAATGAAGGAATCTGGATACGTTCAGACTGCAGGCACTTTAACCACACATCACATTATCAGGTTTTCAAGGTGCTCTTTTGCAAAACTGTACCAATCAGTCATGGATTTGTCTCTGCTAAAATGCTTATCTGTACCAAACATATTGTTGAGTTAAGCTTGAGGATTTAAAATACCTAAACTCTGTAATGTAAAGAAAAACATGCAAAATCAAATAACTTTATTTAAATGGTCAGCCACAAATAAATTCATGGTTATTTTTCGAATGCTTTGCAATAGCACATTTCAAGATGACATTTCAGCTCTAGTAAGTTGTTAGTTTATCTTCAATATATACTAACCAGATCTATGGTCTTGGCAGTCTTCTTGGATCTGTCGTCACACCAGGTTTCGCACCATAGCCACTCCTGAGGTAGGGACTTTATGGCTACTTGATGAATCATGTTGTTGGGAAGGTCCTGTTACAAAAGAAACAGTATTTTATCTGCAGTACTTCTCACATTTTTTTCATTTTATACTGGAAGTGTCCAGTGAAGTCAGGCACGTACCTGGTCCAGGTTGGATAGACTATTGGGATCTTGGCTTAAGGCTTGATACTGTCCTCTGAGCCTGTCTCCAGCTGCTATCTTTCGGAATTTCTTTAGGTCCACCACATATAATGCACTGGAAAGTCCACAATTATTGAATACATGTCGAAATCATTTTTAACAATGAACACATAGTTAGCGTTTTAGAGAAAAGTGATATTCTGTGATTTCAATGATTTGTTTCTGTTGCACCTGATGTGGTATCTTCTGTGTCCAAGATGGGATGCCCAGTAGCCGGTCTTCCAAAACCGGTAACCATCCATCTCTTTTCGGCTGTCGCAGAATGGAGTATATCCATACGGAGCGCCCTCTAGATCCAGATCTCTCAGCTCCTTCAAATCCGCCCTGACAATCTGAATATAAAAGTCATTATTTACTCACCCTATTGTCATTTCAAACCTTTATGGCTTTCTTTCTTCGGTAGAACACAAAAGAAGATATTTTGATGAAAGTTGGTAACCAGACCGCACTTGCCGTCATTCACTTCTGTTGTATGGAGCATTGTGTTAAAAACGCATGGTTGTGGGTTCATACTTAGAAACAAATGTATAGGATAATGCAATGTAAGTCGCTTTGGATAAAAGCGTCTGCCAAGTGCATAAATGTAAATGTAATGACTTTATTTCTTCTGGAGAGCAAAAAACAAGATATTTGGAAAAAGTTTGTTACCGATACAGCACTGGCCCGCATTCCCTTTATTGTATGGACACAAAACCAATGCAAGTGAATGGAGGCCAGTTAACAACGTTCTTCAAAATATCTTATTTTGTGTTCTGAGAGAGAAAGAAAATCATACAGGTTTGAAATGACAAGGGTCATTAAATGATGACAGAATCACTTTAAAGGAACAGTTCACGCAAAAAATGCTCCCCATTGACTTTTCAAATAGGAAAACCATTAACTATGGTCAGTGGGGACCATTTTTGGGTCAACTTTTCCTTTAATGAGGTTAATAAATATGATAATTTAGAAAATTAGACACAAATTTGAAGTTATATTTGTTTGACATAACACACGATGAAGTGGGATAATAAGAACCACAACGTTACAATGTTTAGCTTTTCGTAAACTATTTCTTAAACTAATATTCAGTGTATACGAAGCAGATTGCTATTAACTCATTCTGTGGGTAGCCATGTGTAAGTTCACCTGATCAGCATCAACAAAGATGATCTTGTCAACAGCCAGAGGAAACAGCACATCCAGGAAGAGGATCTTATAACCCCAGATGATGCGCTGCTTTTCTGTCTGCTGGTGAAGCCAGCGAGGCCACTTATACTGAACCAGTTCATACTGGAAACCATACTCCTTCGCCATGTGCCCAATAGTGTCCTGTACAAATACATAAAAGGCATTGGAATAAATGTAATTTTACTTTATTATGCTCATCATGACAATCTATTTATTTTAGGTTTGATGTTGGTGCATGCAAGTTCTGGCGTAGGCAGGCTTTTCACCATCAGCATAAAGTTTGATCCACTTTGCAGCTTGTTTTGGCCAAGAACCGCCCACTCAGACAGGAAGAGACCGTCTGACTGACATGTAAAGTGACCGACTAATGTTTTGTTATGCGACAAATCTACAATCTCAGACACAAGCAGAAGATTTTTCCTTTTGGGCGGAAAGCTTTCATCTTTAAAACTGCTACTTGTCAGGAAATGGAATAAATTGTGTATTTAAAAAACATTATACTGTGTACTTTAATTTTGGTTATATACAGTATGGTCAGATTTATCTTAACATATAAACAATACTATGTGCAGTAAAGTACATCACATTATAACCTTAAGTTGTCACATGAAGGGCTATATAAGTCTTACCTTGAATGAGGGTGAGAGGTAGTTTTTGAGAAACCAGAACTTGACAGGGGTTGTCGTGTGTTGAAGGACAGAGAGCATCATAATTCTATAACAGGAAAAGAAAGCGGCACAAGGAACGCTAGGATGATATACAGAGCTGACATGACTCTGTGTCAGTGTGTTTTCATACACGTGGGTGTCTTACCTAAGGAAACGCTCGTATAAATGTCCAGAGGCCACAGAGAAGATGTTGAGGACATCTTTCTTCTTCTGGTCTCCTTTGTCCACATTTGGGACACCTGCAAAGCTGTAAAACACACAAACTTCTATTAAAACCTTGACCAGATTAAAGTCAAAATCAGAGTACAATGAAATGAATCCTGTGATGTACTTATTCTGTCACATTTGCAGACACAGCATCAGAGCTGTTGTGCTGTGTCCTGTGAATGTAATGACAGGAATACGTATAATGTATATATTGCCGGTGTCAATATCTTGATAGTTTATGCACAAATAAACACACTGACAAGCATTCATACACATACAAAATTCCAAAATAGTTTTTGTAATGCTTTTACTCAACTACACTATAACAGCTACACAAGAAGCATAAAGTTGAATAATAAATAATTCCTAAAACGGTCCACTGGTTAAAATGGGTCAGTGCTGTGCTTCAGGCAGAGTTGTGGAAATTGCAAAGTCTCTCAGTCAGAAAAAATCAGGTTTAAACGCTAAATAGCTTCAATAAGCACCTCAATTTAACGAACAAGACCGGGCATTGCCTTTACCTAACCAAACAATCTTCATAATGTTTGCAATCTATGACATACAGGTCTTCCGAAAATGCATCTTTCAGGAATAATTGAACATGCATGAAGTTCATTGAATAGAAAACAAAATATCAAGAATGTAGAACTAACTCGACATTGTTATGTATATTAACGGTCCAGTGTATGAAATTTAGTGGCATCAAGAGGTGAGGTTGCGAATTGAAACCAACGGCTTACTCCACCCCTCCCTTTTGAAGCACTACGGTGGCTGACAAAGATATCACCACGCTTTCACTAAGGAGAAAACATATTTATGAAACGTGCTCTGTAAAGCAGTTTGTTCATTCAGGGCTTCTGTAGAAACAACATGGACAATTCCGTGTAAGGCGACTTGAAGTGTATTTGGATAGAAATAGCTCATTCTAAGGTAATAAAAACATAATGTTTCTTTGTGTAAGGTACACCTCTTAATAAACCTCTGAAGACACAGTTATATATATCATATTGCATTTCTGTCAATAAATCCTCCAAAACATTTCACGGCACCTTTAGTTGTGCCTTGAGTGTCCAAATTCATTGTACATGTGAGATATTGTTGGAAAAGGAAACTAAGTAACCCTTCTCACCAAACATCACTTTTCAGAATCTATAATAGGAGTTTACTAGATTAAGACAAAGCTTAAATTATTAGACTTAATACTTTACATATAGATGACAACTCAACAGAAAATATATGTTATGAAGATGATCAGATTCCTAAAGACCTCAGCCTACATCCCTGCCACACAAAAATCAAGAGCCATCTGTAGCTTTCAACAACCACTCTAGCCAAGATCTCACCTACTGCTGCCTCTGCATACATATTCACATTAAAGCTGTTTTTTTATTTGATTTAAATAACTAGCTTTACACCATGAAACAGCCTATAGCTTTCAGAGCTACATACTTTCAAAATACAGTGAGGTTTGTCCAACAAACGGAATCAGGGAGATTAAACTGCTGAGTAAAAACAGAGGTTTTCAAACAACTTTGCAAACCTTTCCAAAATCAAGCCCTTCACTAAACCAAAGTCAATGAAAGACAAAACTGCTTACAAACAGAAATTCTTCCATCTCATTCACTTGAGACCGAAAAAGTGCAACAAAATGTAGAGATTAAGGTCCCTACCTTTTCTCCAAAGAACTCCACACACTTCACAAAGACAGCAAAAGAGACAGATCACAAAATTGCATTAACAGAGCTGTTAAACACCAGAGCCCACAAAGATTATAGTGTTTTCAGAATAATAGTCTGCAGAACGTACATTTTCAAATATGCCAAAATATCTACAGCTCATGTATGTAGAAAGAAATGTTCAGAAAAACAACAGATGTGCAATTTGTGAGGAAATTTGCAGCCATTTACAAGCACAGATTGTAGGGGTGTGACGAGATGAGACACGAGTCTGCTTTCACGAGAATGAGATATAGACTTTTTTAAAGAAATCCTCAATGATGAAATATATATAGGGGAAAAATTATTTTATTGACCTTTAGAATACAAAATGCAAAAAATGTAGGCATTATAAAATCATCTTGTACTTTATGAAACAAATTTAACTTCTATTTTAATGAATTATATTATGCAGTGATAAACAATATGTAAACACAGCTAAATGTTTTATCACAAACTCAACTGACAGATAGTAAATTCAGAAAAAAATGATGCTTTGTTTTGTTAACAGGTGCAGCTTTTAGTAAAGAGCTGTGTTTTTTTTTTTTGTTATATGCTTTTTGAATAGTGCTCGAGTTAGCAGAGGTGGCGATCATATCACACTGTCAATCCTCCCTCCTCCACTGACTAAACCCTCATAGCCTCCAGACAAACAGTTAAAACTACATAAACACATCATGTTTTATGCTAACGTTGCACATATGTAACCGTTTTTGAAGAGGTTTGCCTGTGAATGAATTTAAAATAACGTAATAGCACTCCGAAAGTGCTGCTGGCAAACTGTGGTAAACGCTAGTGCTTAATGCAAAGGCACTGCAGACGCGCGAAGGTTGAAACCCATATCTCTAGTGCGTGTTTGCCTAGAGAAACCATGGGAAAGTAGCGCAGTGGGATGAAAAATCACGTAATGAATAACTGGGCCTTTGTAGCGAGACTAATCGGATATCGCGAGGCAAATCGGATCTCGTCACACCCCTAACAGATTGCATGCAGGCTTATTCACATATGCAGAGTTCTTGCAAACTATCGTTCTGCTAATGCAACACCATCACTTTGAGAGGATTTAAGCAGCGTTCTCAAAGCCTGTTTTCCAAAGTACCACATAAAAAGTGATAGTAAACCTCCAAAGTTTGGCCAATGTGCAGCACAGACTTGAGGTGACACCCGTTCCAAAGCCTGATGAGCTACGGTATACAGAAAGCATCCTAACAGTCTGAAGTCAGAAAAGACGTAACAACTCTAGTAACAGCAGTGGTTCTTAAACTGTCCTGGTCATACACCTCTTTAAACCTATTAAAAAAATCTGTTTCCCCCCACAAAACATAATTACAGGCGTGCCCCACACTTTGAGAACCACTGAGTTATAGTGTCTTTTACAAACATCACACATGCAGCACACTCCACCTGAAGCACACTAGAGACTCGACTAATGCTCACAGCTGATTCCAACAGAGTTGCTATGCTAATGCCTTTTAAAGGAGACATTTTTAATAATGAGCTATTTTGGCTAAAGTATGGTATCTCAGAAGGCAGCCGATTTTGCCGTTTACCATTTGGAATAGGCTTTGTGTCTAGAAGGCATGTATAATATATTTTAAAATGCTTTTTAGGCAGGCAGCACACTGGGTTTTGCAACGGAGCTTAGTGTGCAGCCAAGTCCGACTCGCCTTGTTATGGAGTCCCACAGCCCTTTGGATTCAGTTTCTTCACTTAGCAGATCTTCATTGAGTTTGTCTGGTTTCTTTTGAACCTAATAAAAAAAATAATAATAATTGTTCACCTTGGTTGGTGTTGAACAGAGAAGCATATAAAATGGACAGTCATGAATGGATCGAGTGCTACTGTAACTCAAACACTTACTCTCACTTTGATGATCTTGCTGTGGAAGCTGTTAAGTACCACGATGACATCACCAGCATCGGCAGGAGAGTCTGTCCCATCATGCCTAAAACACACGATATTCACTGAATTCTAAAAAAAACTAGATTTCAACTTGATTTGAATCTCCCGAGGGAAGTGCTTCAGAGCTTGTTAGTGGTGACAGAAAAATGTTAAAAGTTGTAAAATCTGTAAACGTAAATGCAGATGAATAGAGGTAGCATATGCTTTATGCTAATATGCTAAATAGTTCTTTTAGAATTTATTGCAGAAAATGAAGGAGAGGAAGAAGCGGAAGAGGGAATAGCTAGAAACATTTGACTGACCAGTTTTTGTTTAAAGTTTAAAGAATGAGGTTAAAGGTAAAAAGATCTGATAACTTCAGGCCCTTTAAATGAAACCCCGGATCCGTTAGGTTTCACTTTCTAAGCTAAGAATATCAGTGAACTACAAACTGAAACACTGTCTTTCCTTCTGTTTAAAAGTCAGTAGTGTGTGTGTGTGTGTGTGTGTGTTTAAGATTCACACAGACACAGTTGGTATCGTTTTGTGCCAGACCACAGAGTGTATGAATAATCATACTGACAGTGTGAAAAATGACACTTTCTAACATTAACTTGCATGAATGAGGTATACATTTCTTTACAATACTTTTAAAAGAAGCCGCAACTGTGCTGCCATAAAGAACTCTTAAAACAGGCAGACGCTTGACATTGAGGAAATATATTGAAGATGACATAAACAGCCAAAACCCATAGTTTCAAATGCAATGCATTTCTTTATCTTGAGCAATATTTGAAGACAAAACACTCACGCTTGTATTTGATATATGTCCTCGGAGCGGCCTTCACGCAGCCTCAGGATACAGGCGCCTGGGTTGGCCTTCAACTGGAAATAACCCTGTTTAGCACAGAGGACCAGTAGACTTTAATACCAGGACAAATGTGAAATAGTCTTTATATAAATGCATACATTATATTTAAAGCTGCAATCTGTAACTTGCCTCCCTATCGCCTTGATTACTGTAAATTTGCATGCTATTTTGTAGCAAAATTTGACCTTTAAGTTAAAATGATAAATTATTATTATAAGGTTACCTTTGTGAATGTCAATTTTTGGGAGGATCTATTGACAGAAATTCAATATAATATACATAACTATGTCTTCAGAGGTGTACAGTATAAAGACCTTAAGTAATGAAGCTTTATGTTTGTATTACCTTAGAATGAGCTACATACACTGCGGGTCCCCTTGCATTGAATTGGCCAAGTTACAGTATTTCTACAGTAGCCCTAAATGGACAAACTGTCCTACAGAGCACGTTTCGTAAAGGGAAAACATGATGACATCTTAGTCCTGTGTCAGCCACCGTAGTGCCTGAAAAGGGATTGGGTGGATGAGCTGTTGGTTGCAATTCTCAACCTCAGGTGCTGGATTCCGCTAAATTTTGTACATTGGACCTTTAAGTGATTTTACTTCATGAAAGTTGCCTTGATAAATATTTTTCAGCTTTAATATTTGTAAATTGTGGTAACCGTTTTATAAAAGCAATAAGGTAAAAGCAGCCGTGCTTTATTGTAAATAAATCATGGCTGTATAAATAAACATTTTAATTTAACCGTCATGCCCTGTTGGCTTCTTTAAGATGATTTTTTTATATGTACACCACTCATTCCTTCTCATCTGTCTTTTCTCTAAGATTGATGTCTCCAAACTGGTCCAATACCCCTCTCAATGTCTTCCAAGTCATCTCTCCAATACTCATATACACAGAGGCATAAATCTTTCAACATTGGCATTCCACAAAATTCAGGCAGGCTCCGGTTACCCCAATGCTAAAAAAACCTCCTCCTGTTTGGCTACATCAGATTCTCCTATCAACCCACTCAGAAAAAGACATTAGCAGTATTGCTATGTGTTGCCTTCCTGCACTTCTATTATCATTTTTATGTTGCCTTGGATAAAATGATCTGAAAAATGTAATTGTTCTGGTTTAATTTGGCCTATCAGAACCTAAACAGAACATGAGGGTTTACTTAAAAATCACAGAACATTTCTTGTCAATAACGATTCTTTGTGGTAATTGAATTCAACTTGTATTAAACCAAGAATATTACCCCCAAAATTAGATTTTGTTAGAAATCACAGATTCCTGAAGTTATAACTCAAGACCGGGGGTTCTCAAACTGGGGGCAACAAGATGGATCCAGGGGGGCCACAGATTTTGTGGCATTTTATGAAATATAGAAATTTACCATAGATTATATGCAATCAAACATCAGAAAAATAAGACCACCAACCAAAAAAATTATGTTCCAGCATTGTTTAATTGAATATGTTTTTGGTTTAATTATTTTATTAAGGGGGTCGCAAAGCGATGCACTGTACACAAAGGGGGCCTTACAACAAAAATTTGAGAACAACTGCTCTAGACGACAGAAGATGAGAATGAACTCACCAAGTTGGCCATGACGATGGTGTCCTGCATGAGGGGTTCGCGTCTCATGCCCAGTGTAAACTGAAGTCCTCTGGGTGGCTGACCTGTGGACAGGTCAAAACAATGACCCTCCAAGAGCAGGTACTCCAGTTCGTACTCCGCGTTCACTACACCGCTGACCTGAAAACAGACACGACACGATTCTTTTCTTTTTATTACAAACCACTTTATTTATCCACACCTGTCTTGCCGATATTAAACAAGCTTCTTTCCAAAGATGTTTGGCTGATAGGGACAGCATTCATTCGGTTATAATGAAACAAATAAACACAAAACTGACATAAAATGGGAAATAAAAAATAAAATAGCGAAATTACAAAGAACAGAATGCAATAACAAGGAACCTTAAGATAACCACAGCCCAAGATGAGGAGAAGCAAAGGGAATGTAATAAAACAGAGCGACTGGCTACAGTGTGTTTATATGACTATAGCATTAAAGTGGAGAGTAGTTATGTTAGATATTTCTTCAGAAGTTTAGTGTACATCTCATTTGAACAGTGTCATGTAAATCTGCATTATCTAGATCAACCATGTAACCGTATCACCAATGTTAAAGCTAAGACCTAGATATTTGTATCACTATCCAGAAAAGCTAACAAAGTTACATTTGTTCAAAACTTTGCACTTAGACTCAAAATGTATACCTCCTGCAGGTGGATGTTGTCAAGATCATACGGGCTCCTGACCGCCTCAACCATCCAGCTCTCCGGGGTGATCATATTGAGGGTGAGCAGAAGGGATTCTGGGATTTCAGTAAAGCGAGCCATGGGGCCAGGGGAAAGAGAGTCGTTGCCAAAGAAGGAAACATCCGACTCCAAAACAAATCGATAAAAGCTGCAAGAATAACAATAACAGATATTGATGTTATATGTGATTTGTGGAAATTGCTGTGCATTAGTAATATTCAAACTGAATACTTCTAATCATGACTTCTTTAGGAACCAAGTATAATGTTTTTTATATTAAAATAAACTTAATTGGATTGCAGTAAAGTCAGCATATGACTGGGTTTGCAAAATGAATGTCACATCTAAAACTGTGTTAAAATTCAATGTGAAATCCATCTCATCACGTGTTAATGCAGATGGGCCATCTTAAATTAGTGCTGTTGTGCCAAAATACATTTTATCACCTTTTTATATACTTAAATGAAGAGTTCATAAATGAAAAGTGTTCCATTTAACTAACAGTAATATTCTATACATGACTCTATACATGAGAAAACATTGAGCTTTATCAAGACATTGATATAAGAAGCCCCTGACCACTAAACGCGGTCCACGTGTGCATGAAAAGAAAAAGAAAAAACTGAGAATCACATTGTGCATTCTAACCTGCCATTTAACATTTGAATGATTAAAGCTATAAAAACCAGCATTAGGAGAAGCACAAAAGCAAGGTGATATCTGCAAAACAGCACTAGCTCTTGTATGTGCTCTGTGTGTTTTTGTGTTTGTGTGTGTGTGTCCCTCGAGTCTCTCACAGCTGAAGTTTAATTAAGCTCTTGCTCTCACCTCTTCAGGGGCATCTCAGACAGCTTGGCTCGACAGTTCATGAACACCTGCACTTTCATATTGACCACTTGACCAAGCACCTGCCGCACACACAGAGGAGACGCGCCGGTTATTACCCACACACAACAAACGACAACATTCAGGAGAGAGGGTTCAAGGCCAAGGTCCAGGTCATGCTCTACAGAACTGTGTCGACAACAGCCTCTCGCTATTATTTTAAAGATCCTTAGAGGACGTATTGTAATACGTCAGGGACTTGGCATGTTATGGTGACCAGAGTTTTTCAATGAATGCCAAAGCTGCAGGCAGCCCTAGTAATGAATCACAGCACACCGTACACTCCTGCCTGAGGTGTGATAACATTTTAATTGTTATGCTGCTTGAACCACGCACCCTTGCAGACTCGACGACAGAGAAAATGTACATACAATCAGTAAGGGAGCCAACTTCTGTGCATCTCTGCTGAGAGGATCCACGATTGCGACAACGTCATAGAAGACCTCATCTTCCCGCTGGGCTAGATGAAGAACGCTGTTACAAGATATAGCAATAAATGTCATTACATGTGATACATGTTGTGTAAGTGAAGTAACAGATATGGCCAGTAAAACAAGCAGAAATGCATGGCAGAAATAATTGACAGGATCTAATCAGAGCCACGGCAACCCATATGACTGATAGGGGTGGATGGGTTAGCTTTATGTAGGGATATGTGGGTGACTCACATATTTATTAAGCGAGAAAAAACTGATTCAATTAGTGAATAAGCAATTGCTTATTTGAATATTTCATTGAAAACAAGCAACTTAGACATGGCCACCTGACATCACCATTAGTGATTAGTGATTTGGCGCTGTTGGACTGAACACTTGTATCTACAAAACTGCAACTTTACATGAAAAAAAAGTTTTTTTCAATCTGGTTCTCTATGTTACGAGGTGGCTAATGCGTATAAATTCACACAATGTGAATTGTACAAAAAGATACTATTATTAGAAAAGAGCAATCCTGAAGACCCTCCCCTAACCCCACCCCTAAACTGGGCTGGGATGATATATCACAATTCACACATTATACCTGTCTAGGGTGATTCTGAAATCAGAAAGGCTTTGATTCTGTGTTATATGAACAGCTCTTACGTGAACTACAACTCTGTGATCAGTAGAAGTCCTGCTCAATCTAAAACCACAACAAGATTGAGTCATTTATAACACGCATTTATAAAAGCAACACTCGTCAAACATCATCATTATAAATTAACGTTATTATCATGAAAATACATCAAAAGTTTTCAAGATGGGCGAAAGAATATGCCCATTGGCATTTCCAGGAACTACATGAGCTTCTGTGCGAGAGCGCCCTCTGGCTTTCGGATTTGGCTGCATTCAACCGTAATTCGTTGAGAAACTCGGTGTACAAATAGTACGATATATCGTCCCAGCCCTACACTAAACGTATTGTCCTGGCTTGACAGCAAGTCATATTAAAACGTGCGAATAAAATTGCACAAATTCATATGAATAGATTATGTGCACAAGCGTAGCGACGAACTTCCGCTGTCGCTGGAGTTGGGATAGCAGTTTCCAGTTTGCGAGTTATATTAAACATGAATTACCTTAGCAAAATCCCCAGGGACATTAGAAAACGGCAGGTTATTAAAGTAACAAGATGTGACCCTGGACGACAAAACCAGTCTTTAGGGTCAATTTTTTGAAATTGAGATTTATACATCATCTGATTGCTGAAGAAATGAGCTTTCTTTTGATATATGGAATCAATAGAAATATATATATTTGTTAGGATAGGACACTATCTGGCGGAACAACAACTGTTTATAAAGCTGGAATCTGATGGTGCACAAAAAGATAAATATTGAGAAAATCGCCCTGTGAAGTTGTTAATCTGAGGCACTGTAGAGGCCATACACTCACGGAAATAAAGTTTTTATACATTTACAGTAGGAAATTTATAAAATATCTTCATGGAACATAATCTTTACTTAATATCCTAAATATTTTTTGCATACATTTTTTTTGCCGATTACTAAAAATGTTCATGTGCTACTTAAGACTGGTTTTGTTGTCCAAGGGTCGCAGATTATAACTGTTGGTTTAAATCCTAGCTTCACCATACACTAAAACTCAGTTTCTCAGCTTTCCTCGACATCCCGACTTCTGGCAACAGCGGAAGTTCGTCGCTACGCTTGTGCAGAAGGGTGTATTAACCACCTTATAAAACATCTACAATTTTCCCAAAATCTAGAGTACAGTAATAAAGTATTCCAGCAAAATGAGCCCATACCAGAAAAACCTTTGTTTTAGCACTGACCTGTGCTTGTCTTTCAGAAGTTTGACATCTTTTCTGGCCTCTCCCTTAGGTGCTGCACTAAGGAGGGCATCCACTTTCATGACAAGATCACTGGCCCTGTAACGTATGACTGATTAGAGAACAAACATAACTCTAGACTTGTTTTTGAAAGAAACAAATGTGTACTTTTGGGCGTCCAAGTTCATCTGCTTGATCTTGGATTTAATCTTTTCCGATGAAGTGCGCAGCGTGATCTTCTCAAGCAAATGGAAATCATCCACGCTGAACTCTTCTTCCTCAAGTAGACCCAGAATCTAGAAAATACGTTAACCATGTTATAGGTGAGGGAATAAATTGTGCGAGAAAGCAAGCAGATCAAGACAGATGCAGAGAAAAGAGACAAATGAGACATGGGGGGATCATTAGGTAAACACTGCATCCATTTAAAGCGTTGTTTATTTTCACACGTTGGGTGCATTGTTTTAGCACTCAACTCGCTAAACGGATTATGTAAATTACATAACTGCACAAATGGCCAACGATTTTGTGCTGAACGCAATTTGAAAGGCATAATTCCTGACCTTGGAAGAAAGTCAATCTGGACAAGAGTTGTTTTGTTTACTCTTAAGCGCAATAACGGCAGAACATTAATATTATCAGGCAAACTGCACATTTTGTGCTATACAAATATTGATATATATCAAAGACTAATCACTGTAGAAGAAGTTATGTTTGCACAGTAAATCCGACGACAGTTTGAATTGTTTCTACAATCCTCAGAACGGCTCTATGTCTACATGAAAGACGTGGTAATCTGTATGCATGTGAACAGCAGACCATTTTTAATGCAAATCAAAGCAAGGCCACCTGCCACAGCTCATCTCTTTGCCAGATGGCCATTTCTTTCAAACACAGCATCATTTGGTTTCTAACCCTTTAAAAACATTTGCTGTCACCTAGGATTTAAAAATCTGCATGTTTCACCCTGAATACACCTTTTAACCCAGAAAATGAAAGCTAATCACTTCTCAATTTCCTTTTTCATCTTTTTTGCATCAGACCATCTCATTACTGTAAACAAACTCTCAAAGCAAATGACTGAATTTAACCTTTTACGGTAACAAGCTTGGAGCCAATAAAACTGTAGCCAAGAGAAATTAACCGAAAATGAACTTTTTAAAAGTATAAATACTTAATACAGGGGCGATTAAACACAATTGTTGTGCTGATATTATAAAATTACCCAACATTGCTTGCTTGAACTGTTTATCTATATTTTAGTCTTTACGTTTGTCGCTGCGTTCTAAAAAAAATATAAACCAATACATTTTTTTTATATAATTATATCCATTATTCAAATAAATCCAGAGATCAAGGTCTTATGAAACCATATTTCTTTCTAGACAAACTCTGATGTTCACTTTCGTGTGTGTTTGAGGATGATAAGAAATGTCAGTCCTGCATCAATCTGTATCCCGCTTTGTGCTCATCTGTCAACAATGACGATGACACTGCTGAGAAAGAGCAGCTTTATGAAACTTCATCAGTTCTACGTGACCTCTGCCCCCTGTAGCACTTGAGTCTATAGAATTAATGCCAGGCTTTATATCTTTCTTCTCCTCTCCTCACAGGTGAGGACAAGACGGGCAGACCGCTTAATACTGAGTCGACAAAAACAACGGGAGCAGTCGGTAAGACCTTGCAGTTCAGACTATTTATCACCCACATCGGCGATACATACCACAGGTCATTATGTTATAAATTATTTCACAACTCCTATGGAAATTTTCTTTAGGTGTTTTTACGAGAGGAGAGCTTGTTTGCGAATCTCACCCTGCCGTTGCTGACCACAGCTCTCTGTCCTACTTTCAGCTTCAATACATCCTTACAGAATTTTTGCTGGCTGTGGAGAAAATCGACTTGCATCGTGTTGAACTTCTTCTCAAAGGTATCCTGGTCCATACCCTACAGGAGATCAAAACACACATGTAACGTCTGAGTTAAAAAAAATGCACAAGGAACAAAGTACCGGCTCATTAGCTTGTTTCTTGATAACACTGCAAAGAGGAAATATTCAATCCATAAATTATTGACAACTAAAGGAGTACATTTGCAGAAGTGCGGTCTTTTCTGTATTTTGACCAAAAAATTAAATTGGCTAGACTTATGAAAAATGTGTCGCCACAGGAAACCGTACAGTGTTAATCAATCATTAAACATTTTCATTTATCAGACTCGTAATTAAAAATGGCTCCGATGTCGATAACAAATCTCGGGTGTATGTGCTTTGCAGAGTCAGATTTTGAGGTTTCCAACATTTGGTCCTTATGAGAGGAGAGAAAGTGCTAATATCAGCACAACACGTCTCCTTGCCATCCAATAACAGAGCAATAACAGGGCTCAGGCATATTTCTCAGGGTACCAAGCATCTCTCTTTTTGCCTTTCTTCAACTAACAACAATAAACCGTATGCAAGAGCAGGGATGGTTGGAAATAAACAGAGCGAGGAGAGAGAGACAACAACATAAGAGAAAGAAAGAATCAAAGAAAGGCTCTATATGTGCCTTACAGATCCATCAATCTTTCTGAGAATTGCAATACTGTGTTGATGAGTCCCCAGATTCAAAGCGGAGGGGTTCAAGGTACAGGGCAGCCATTCCCAGAATGCCGTTTTGTGCGAGTCTGACAAAATTATGTGTGGATGAGCGGTTTCAATTGAGAGGCTGAGGGGCTGTGATCTTGTGTCATGTTTTTTTGTGGTGATGTCAGGAAGAACCTGTAAAAGTTGTGTGTATCTGATCTGTTTTTTGAAGTAGAAACCTCAAGATCGTTTCAGTTTTTTAATCCGGAATTTTATAATTGATCCACGTTTAGAAGTGTTCTTTGTATATACATTCGCTTTTTAACAATGAATTTAAAATTAATATAAATCATACTTCAGTTATTTGTCGTAAAATAAAGTTGATTGAATAAGAACCTGTGCATTATATAGATAAGATTTATTTTTGGAGTTTTTGCCTTTATTTGACAGACAGTGATTTTGGAAAGGACAGGAAGGGAAGTTGATGAGAGAGAGGGGGTGGGGTTGGGGAAAGGACCATGAGCCGGGATTCGAACTCGGTTCGCCGGGGATGCACCGGCGCCATATGTCGGAGCACTCGACCATCGGCTCCGACCTCAATTTGACAGATGAAATAAACACACAGACGGCTTGTTTGACATGTGGGTGAGTGAATTATCATGAAATATTCATTTTAAAGTGAACTACTCCTTTAAAACACAGAATAACAGGAGAAAAAATGGTATTTTAAAAGTAATAAAATATGAAGAATTTGGTTCCAAAATGAGATATGTCCATTTTTTTTAAATCATGTTTTTATTATGTTATCATGTTTGTATTGCATTTTATTGTGTTAGTTAGCTGTATATATTCAATTATATGGGTCAAAACAAACCAACTGCAGTTTGATTGATTTTAATTGGAATGCACAATAAAAAATGATTTAAGTTATCTCATTTTGGAACCAAACTCTTCATATATACTTATAAAATTGGTAAGGACAAGGGAAAAGAACAGGTGTCTCAAAATACATTCGAGTCTGAATCTTCCACGCGTAATTCCACATTATTCAGCCACTGCATTTCACACTCCACTGACCTGTATAAGTAAGTGCTTAATCTTGGTGCCCTGATTGAGGAGCTCAACGTTTTCCTCTTTGAGGAGTTTTAGTGTGAAGTCGAGTGTGTTCTTGCTGCTTTGGGTGAGGAGTGATGCCCAGACGGCTCGGTACAGAGCGCTGGTTTCCTCCGTGGGCTTTCCGCTGGGGTTATTGATCACTCCAATTCGACAACTGGAGCAGCTGGATTTCTGCAAGCAAATACAGTGGATTAGAAACTCTCACATAAAACAGAACACAACAACAGAATATTGTGCTTCTGAACATGTTCTGGATGATATAACAGAAAAATGTACTAATTATAGCATAAGGCTTTATGTTACAGTTTACATTTTGATATGCTTAGAATAGTCTTGAATAAAAAAACATGTTTTGTGACATAAGAAATCACATATTTAAGTACGTCTCTTTTATATAACTATATAAAACTTTGTTTTCATACAACATATACATGTAACATCAACATACAGCGCACCATATGAAAACATTTTGTGCATTGTACCCATAAACGAGAACATTCTTCAATATCCCAAAACCTCTAAAATCTGTTCAGTGTAAAGGTCTTTGCACATACAGTCCAAAAATTTCGTATGCGTTTTTTTGGCTCCCATTTGTACTGTACCACTGAATTGTTAAAAAGGCCACTCAAAATGATTGACGGATGCGAAAAACGCAAAAAATCGTACCCAGTCTGAATTTTTTTATCACGGACAAAATATCGGAGGCATTGTGTAAATGTGATTGACAAAATGTGAAGTCGTATTTATTTTTTACGTGCGGAAATATCGGACGCAAATTTTGGACTCAATGTGCAATGGGCTTAAGTCTAACATCAGACATGGAAAATTATAAAAATGTTATTAATTGAGAAAATGCAATTACATTTTCTGATTAAAAGTGCATGATAATACATTCATATGTGCTATCAGGATCTTATGGTGTTGCTTAAAGCCACAGTTCACCCCAAAATTAAACACTTGTCTTCTTTTACTCATCCTCACGTTGTTTCAAATCTGTATAAATCTCTTTGTTCTGATGAACACAGAGAAAGATATTTGGAAGAATGCTTGGCCCCCATCGAGTAGCATTTTTTGGAAAAATTGTTTAATAAATTTCTTAGTTCTGTTGAACACAAAATATGATATTGAAGAAGGTAGGAAAGCAAACAGTTCTAGAGCACTTTTTACAACCATTGTCATTTTTCCTACTATGGTAGTCAATGGTGCACAAGAACTGTTTGGTTACAAGAATTCTTTCAAATATCTTTCTCTGTGTCCATCAGAACAAAGAGATGTATACAGATTTGAAACACCTCGATGGTAAGTTAATGACGAGGGAATTACATTTTTTGGGTGTGCTGTCCCTTTAAAGTTGATTTAATGCTAAACAGGCAACCTAATCACAACACTTGTGCACCGCTTAGATTGATTACAAATAAATTATTAAAATATCATGTGCATGTTTTCGCCTCATTTGTTTGCAAACTAAAGGCAATCCACAGCACTTCATATCCAAATCTATCTATCAAAACATCACTTAGCATTTTTTGTAGCTTGTTCATTACCCAGCACCACAAGAATGCTCTTGAAGATGAATTGCTCTCAAATAAATTACAACGATGTATGTGGCTCTCTAAAGATGAGTTTCCTGTGGATATAGCTAATTGGAAATAAAAACTGCAGTAGTTCACCATATGTTTCAAGGCGTTCCGCAGCAACAGCCTCCCAGAGGCCCGTTCAATATCCGCGATAATCCACATGGTCACCCCATACACCTCCTCCTCTATAGGTGAACAAAAACATGACAATATTGTACTTCCGAAGAATTTCTGAGCAATTTGCAGTGCAGTAGAATGTGATGCATTATATTGTGCGGTATTAAATGTTTTAAAAAACCTTATTGATAATATATTATGCTAGCAGTAGAAGATGTGCATCAACAAACACTTCATCACTGGCTGTTCCTTTATGAAATCAAGCTGTCTAGACAATGATGAATGACATGAAATAGCAGCTTAGCTAGGCAGTAAAAGAACAGAGTTACATTTTTGTATCCCGTGTGAATGGCTATGCATCTTCCGTGCTGACTTTGCAACAGCTATAAATTAGTAAAGAGATGCAAGAGATGATGACCGATCACAATTTAGTATGCAAATTGATGTAAGCGAGAAGACCAAGTGGAATTTTTACACAGCTAATGCAACGCTGTCATCGCTGTCAATCAAATGTTGCACACTACATTAACGCAAGCCAACCCAAACGTTTTAAAAACTTCATGTAAAAATCTACGATAAATGCTTTCAATAAAAATCATACGACTACTGCAGTAAGTATTTTATACAGAATTGTGTAAAAAAAAATTCAACAATCTCCCCCTGACTTACCGTCTCTGATGAAATACTTCATTCTTTTAGAAACAACTGCTGTTTTGTCCCTGGAGTCCAGGTAGGAGAACATACTGGTGTCATGCCAATCATCCACAACTGTTCGTACAATAATAAAATAAATAATCAAAATGTTCCATAAGAAAGGATATGATTTGTGGCAGTGATGTAACCGTGACAACATCTGAGATGAATATAGCATTACTTGGTGAGGCAGTGAAATCTAGATATCTCCTCTCAGAGCTCAGAATCAGCGGGTTGATGCGAGGAACAACATTGGCCTGCTCCATCAGGAAGTCCACCACATCAAGACTCTCAGTGATCTGACCCTGTACATGACAAGATACAAACGTTCTGTCGACACCGGCTTAATCCTAGTTTGCATATTTCCAAATAGAAGTACTTTACCATGAAGACAGATCTCTGGAAAAAGTTGGTCGTTTCCATGATGCGCTGCAGTATAATTGTTTCCAGCTCATCAGGGTCCATCTCTTCACTGCCGAATGGAACGCCATTAAACAGAGCCACCGGAAGGGCTGCTAAACCACTCTTCCTGTAAAACACTCCTCCAGCCTAAAGCAACACATATGAAAGTCAAGAATTGGTGACAATTTAAATTTGTTTTTCATTATGTATATTTGTTCTGGAGATGCTTTCCATTGTCAATTTCTAATAAAACTAATATAATGCACAGTGAAATATCTTCATTAACTGCAACTCATACCATTGGCAAAGAAATCAACATATAAATTACTTCTATATTATGTCTTTACAAATCAAACTGCTAGAATTCCAGAAAAAAACAGCAGCTTTAACTGGTATCACACTGTATAAATGCGTTAAAGCAGGGGTCTTCAACTGGGGGTCGGCGGTGGAACTGCAAGGGGTCCGCTAATTACTGTATACTCACAGGCAACTTCTTGTTAAAAATGTAAAGCATAGGAACAGAAATATTTCAACCAATGTTCTCTTTAAGCTGCGAACGTGAGTGGCCACGCAGAATAATCAAAGCTCCCGCGCATTGCCATTTTAACCTGCGTGCGGACCAAACATCCATTCAGGCACCGGAAGCAATCAATGAAAGAAACGATACATCTGCATCATAAAAACCGATAGGGTTAGAATCAGTGCATTTTCTGTCTTCCTTCCGATAAAAGTACGCATGAAAGAAGTTATGTGCACACAAAGTGCATTCTCATATGTTTCTTAACTTGTACTTTGAACTGTTCAAATTTGTTAAAGCTGTTAAGTGCACATTTGACAGCCAAATGATCCCACATTGCTACTGCATTGTAAACTCTGACAGAACTATCGTACGTGTTTAAAATCAATGAAACGTGCACCGTTTAGTACTGATGGTGCAAGTCAAACAAGTTTCCCCCGAAAATAACGCGTACTCGTTGCATCATGTTGCTCTCCTTAGTCTGATATGATGCTCTGCAGAAAAAATGTGTTCATTTTCATATAATAGCTGCAACAATGCTGATCCACGATAAAGACAACGGATCCAGAATTATAAAATAGCGATGTGTTTTGCAACATACGGAGAAGTGGAAGAAAAAAATGATGACACTTAATAAAACGGCCTGATTTTGCAATAGAATGCAGAATCTTTGCACAAATTACTTTCGCATCCAGAGACAACCCCTACCTCCACTAGAATAGCTCTTGTGCCATTAACCAGGGTCAGTCATCTCATTGAAGCCTTAATAAAAAACTAAGGTTCAAATAAGTGTTTAATTGCCCATTTTACAGTAAAATGAAACTGTTTGATACTGCAAATCCCTTAAAATAATCATGCAATCTATTAAAAACAAAAATAATTCACAGAAAAGTATTCAGCCTATGTGCAATAAAAACATAATAGTTCTAATGTAATGTCTTGACATAATATTGCTGTGACAATAGGTTTTTTTCTATTTAAAAAGCTCAGTTTCCACATATAGTGCAAGGGGGTCCCTGCTCCAAGCATCTCTGATCTAAGGGGTCCTTGCCCCGAAAAATGTTGAAGACCCCTGCGTTTAAGTGAAATAAACTAAATTGTACCCACCATCTTGACGTTTCAAACCTGTATGACTTTCTTCCACAGAACACAAAAGAAGATATTTTGAAGAATGAAGAATGTTGTTAATAGGCACCCATTTTGTGTGCATACAATAGAAGTGAATGCTGTTCAGTTACTAACTTTCTTGAAAATATCTTCTTTTGTATGTAAACAAATGAGAATTTTCATTTTTGGGTGAACCATCCCTTTATATTACCTTTCTGTTGTCATCAAAGTTTGAGTCCACTCCAAGAATTCTGGCAGCATTTGCTTTTGGAAATTTCTTTTTTAGATATGCAGTGACTGTATCCACTGACAGAGTATCACCGACTTCCACCCTGTTATATATCTGCATGTGAGAAAAAAAGAGCTCACTAGAATTTAACGGCTAGAGTGGGCAAGACACTCTCAGAAAAATAACATTCACAACCTTATAAAGTTCCTTGTGTCTTGAACAAAAGACTACGAAGTAAAGGTAGCTGTTTTGGTGCAAAGGGAACAAGTGGCCCTGTGTCTATGCATAGTTTCCGATTAAGTGCATCTTTTTACTGATAGATTACATTTTATCCTAGACCCCATAAATCCTAGTGGCAGCCTTTCTTAATGTAAGATGTGCTTTCAAACATCATACTTAAATGTAATATAAGATACTCACTGACACCATTGACGTGAAAGCTTGCATTTCGTCATACTCCTCTGAAATGTAATTTAACAGCCTGAAGAGAGCAACACCTGCATCCAAAAATCCATCTACACTGTCATCTGTACTGACAACCAGCACAAATCCAATCCTGAGACACAGAAACATGTCAATGTATGTACAGTATGATGCATAAATACAAACACAATACATATGCTGAAAGGTTAACAGAAAAAAATAAGTAACGCAAGGATTGATTGTTGAATATTAAATAAGCACAGAATTTATTTAGCTTGGAATCCATTTTTAATATTAGAATTTGGAATATATAAGAGGATTGATTGAAAATGGTTGTTATTTTAAAGGAACAGGACACCCAAGAATAAATATTCTGTCTTAATTTACTCACCCTCTGGTTGGTCCAAATCTTTATAAATGTATTTCTTCTGATGAACACAGAGAAAGATATTTAGAAGAATGTAGGAAAGCACACAGTTCTGGGACACTTTTGACTACGATTGTCATTGTCCTACTAGTCAATGATGGCCAAGAACTGTTTGGTAACAAACATTCTTCCAAATATCTATCTCTGTGTTGATCAGAACAAAGAAATTTACAAAGATATGGAACAACTCGAGGATGTATACATATATGACAACATTTTCATTTTTGGGTGAACTGTGCCTTTAATAATGATGTATTAAAAAGTATTTAAATGCACTTTTACGACCATGACCAATCAAAATGAAGCATCACATAGTAAAACATGGTAAAGGCATGTGAGGCACTGAGCATACCTGAGTGGAATATTATGTTTGTAAAAGAGCTCTGCTAATTTCACCAGTTCAATGCTTTCTTCCTGTTTCGGGTCTAGAAACAGAACCTGCAAACCAGAAACAACTCTTAAACTCTTCTTTCAATCATCAAAAACGGCAGGACTTATTCACATATCATTCTTTTCACCCTAACAATCATAACAAGTAAGAATTACTAAAGCGATCTGACCATTTTTCTGTACTGTAACTTATTCTATGTTAAAATCGATGATGTTATTTGGTCACCACTGGAAGAGAAGCACTAACCCGTCTATATGCATTTTAAGATATGCTTGAAATTAAGCTAATCGTCTAAAGCGCATAATGGGCTGACATTTCGCAGAAACTGCACGGCATGACAAATCTGGGAGCTCACCAAGTCAAATTAGACTAAACAAATGCACACAAACCAGGTCTATAGCAGCTCTGAAGGAATATTTCTACACAAGATGAATAAATATAGAGGCTAAACAAAACGAGAAGAAACTGCACAAGTTAAACTTCGGCTCTGGAACTCACCAGGTTGAAGAAGTTACGCCGTATTTGTCTGATGACACCAGGAAACGTCGCTCTGAGAAGCTCTTGGATACTTGAAGGCCAGTGACGGTAAGGGGAGTCCTTCTCTATATCATTAACCCACTAGAAAGCATACAAAAGGGTCACAGACAGTGGTGTAGTCTACCTAATACGCAGGTAGATGCCGAATGCCCATTAGAAAAGATCAAGAATTTCCGTATACCCACTTAAAAAAAGCGTGAGGACACGTGACAACAATTGAACAATCGCCAAGAATTTTTGTTTTATTTTGTATAAGAAACATTTGTGGTTCATAAAAGTATTAGTTAACCAATATTAATTATGTCATGTTTTTTAGCAGGGTGGGTTTATGTAGAAATAGTGTATATCACAAATAAATGACTTTATACATTTTCACATGGATCACAAATGTGGATTGAAAATTGCCAGCTGATCAAACCTGTGCTTTGGGGATAGAATACATATATCATCTAAGGCTAAATGTAACTCTTAACAGCACGAGTAAAATAGGGATTAGCAAAGACAGTAAGTCCCCCAGCTGTCATTGGCTATTGAAATCTTGCTTGCAATATATCTTTTAGAATGCTCTTGACTAAAGCACTGGACACAGAACATCATCAACACTGACTGTCTGTTTTATTTTTAGCAGCCTGGGTTCCAGACGCATTTTTCCATTCATTTTCGGCAGCCGCATTTCAACCCTAAATTCAATAAAGTTCTGATCACTGAAGAAAACCAAGCAGCTTTGAGATGAATCACCACATCTTGAACACACCACATCTTCCTTTAGAGCACGAAAATTTTGAAAATTGTATTAAAAAAACGAAGATACCAAGACACCTCAAGTCATTTTGACATCCAACTATGTTATAAAGTACAATCAAATCAGTCTCGCTTGAGATTTCTTTCGCATGTAATTTTAGAAAAGGCTGTCTAAATTCATAGATGTTTATATCATTAGGAACGATCATCATTTGCTCATATTCAAGTTGTTATAAATCTATATATTTTCATTGTTCTGATGAACACAGAGAAAGACATTTGGAAGAATGCTTGTAACTAGGGATGCACGATAAATGATCCTCCATATCGCTATGGGCTGATAAATGGTCATTTTAATGTTATCGGCCAATAATGAAATTTAGGCCAATAGACTATAGCAGATAAATTATGAATAATTTTCTCTGGTTAATTTACTTGAGCTGCATTCATTAAAATCTTTCATTAAAAGTCTTTCTGTCATAATCATTCCCTTACTGCTATTAGCCAAACATTGTTGATGAAGTATGTAAATATTTATGAATGTGTAAATTGAAGGAACAAAACATATTGTTTGCAGCCGACTGCTGTCTGAATGCTTTCTGTCTTGAGACCTGTGGCTATTGAGAACACCTTTCTGGGTTGCTCTGGAAGAACATTTCATTTGTTTATTAAATGAACAGTATAGCAGAAAAGTGTAAAAGCTAAAGAATATTGCATTTTACTAACTAATCATACTAATCAAACAATATTTTTGGTCTCACCATTATGGCCGAGTGACGGATATCCAGAGCGTAGCTGTCTTCCACACTGGAAGTGGTGGATAAATGCAGGAACTTATTGACACTGCTTCCTCTGATGCCAAGGTTATGAAGACCTTCAAGTATCTTAGCCTCCCCTCTGAGAATATCCAGGATGCTACCGGGCAGACAAGTGCACAGTTATGTGAGCAGCACACATAACGCATGATGAAGAAGCTTTTGACAAGTTACTAAAATATCAACGGTTGGTACCAAAACCAGTGAAATTTCAAATTTGTCAGTATAAATTAAAAGGGACAGTTCACCCCCAAAAATTCGGTGATCATTTACTCTCCCTCGAGTTGTTTCAAACACAAATACATTTCTTTGTTCTGATGAACACAAAGAAAAATATTTGGAAGAATGCTTGTAACCAAACTTATTCTTGGCCGCCATTGACTACCATAGTAAGAAAGATTATAATGGTAGTCAAAAGTGCCCCAGAACTGTTTGCTTCCCTAAATTGTTCCAAAAAAAAATCTTTTCCAACATAAAAATATACAATAACTTTTCCTACCATGGTAGTCAATGGTGCCCCAGAATAGATATTTGCTAATATTCTTCCAAATATCTTTCTTTGCATTCAACAGAACAAAGAAATGTATACAGGTCTAGAAGAACTTGAGTAATTTTAAAATTCATGATATAATTTTCATGTTTTTGAGGAGTTAGCTTTAACATTATATCCATACAGTAAACATTTTTCCATTCCAGTTTCAAAATCTGTATACAACCCGAAATCCAGAAAAGTTGGGACGTCTTTTATTAAATTTGAATAAAATGAAAACGAAAGGAATTTCAAATCACATGAGCCAATATTTTATTCAAAATAGAACATAGATAACATAGCAAATGTTTTAACTGAGAAACGTTACACTTTTATCTACTATATTAGCTCATTTAAAATGTAATGCCTGCTACAGGTCTCAAAAAAGTTAGCACGGGGGCAACAAATGTCTAAAAATGCAAGCAGTTTTGAAAAGATTCAGCTGAGAGAACATCTAGTGACTAATTAAGTTATAATTAGATATCAGTTCTGTAACATGATTAGCTATAACAGGGATGTCTTAGAGAAGCAGAGTCTGTCAGAAGTAAAGATGGGCAGAAGCTCTCCAATCTGTGATAGACTGCGTGAAAAGATTGTGGAATACTTTATAAACAATGTTCCTCAACGTCAAATTGCAAATGCTTTGCAAATCTCATCATCTACAGTGCATAACATCATCAAAAGATTCAGAGAAACTGGAGAAATCTCTGTGCGTAAGGGACAAGGCCGGTGACCTTAATTGGATGCCCGTGGTCTTCGGGCCCTCAGACGACACTGCATCACTCATGATTGTGTCAATGACATCACTAAATGGGTCCAGCAATACTTCCAGAAAACACTGTTGGTAAACACAATTCGCCGTGCCATCAGCAGATGACAACTTAAGCTCCATCATGCAAAAAGAAAGCCATATGTGAACATGGTCCAGAAGAGCCGTCGTGTCCTGTGGGCCGAGGCTCATTTAAAAGGGACTATTTCCAAGTGGAATAGTGTTCTATGGTCGGACGATTCCAAATTTTACATTCTTTTTGGAAATCACGGACGCCTTGTCCTCCGGGCGAAAGAGGAGGGAGACCTTCCAGCGTGTTATCAGCATTCAGTTCAAAAGCCAGCATCTCTGATGGTATGGGGGTGCATAAATGCATACGGTATGGGCAGCTTGCATGTTTTGGAAGGCTCTGTGAATGCTGAAAGGTATATAAAGCAACATATGCTTCCCTCCAAATGACGTCAATTTCACTGAAGGCCTTGTATACTTCAGCAGGACAATACAAAACTACATACTGCAGCTATTACAACAGCATGGCTTCATCGTAGAAGAGTCCGGGTACTGAATTGGCCTGCCTGCAGTCCAGATCTTTCACCTATAGAGAACATTTGCGGCCATTTAACGAAAAATATGTCAAAGACGACAACAAACTCTTCAGCAGGCGGAAACCTATATAAGGCAAGAATGGGACCAAATTCCAACACCAAAACTCCAGCAACTCATTGCCTCAATGCCCAGACGTCTTCAAACTGCTTTGAATAGAAAAGGAGACGCTACACCATGGTAAACATGCCCCCGTCCCAACTATTTTGAGACATGTAGCAGAAATCAAATTTGAAATGAGCTCATTTTGTGCATAACATTGTAACATTTCTCAGTTTAAACATTTGCTATATTATCTATGTTCTACTGTAAAAAAAAACTGGCTCATGTGATTTGAAAGTCTTTCAGTTTTTATTCAAATTTAAAAAACGTCCCAACTTTTCCGGAATTCGGGTTTTATGTTCACACACATTAGACTGGATTAACAATACATTACTTTAATAGGACAGTACATCCAAAATGTCTGCACTTGGAGCACATTCATTCCACACTTCAACTTTTAAAAACAGATTCTACCTGAAAGGGTCATGAAGGTCCAGGTCAATCTGTATACCATTAATAAAAAGACTGGCATCACCAGGATGGATTCCCATTGAGTCACTTAGCCTCTGCAAGGAAAGATCAGGTCAGATTAAAACAGCTACATTAAAACCTTCAATTCAAGGTGATGAGCTTAAATACGTCTTGTTCATTCATTACATGTTTAAACCACCTAGAACAACCCGTTCAACCTGAACAACCTTTCAGTTGCTTTACACACTAAACTTACAGCACACATTACACACTATAAACCCAAGCCTGGCCGAGAAAAAGTAAAAAGATACTATCGTCAATCGACAACGCCTGACGATTCTCTGGGCGGGGCTCTTGTGAGGCGCTTGCCATGTGACCATGCGTA
Organism: Triplophysa dalaica; assembly: GCF_015846415.1. Classification (NCBI taxonomy): domain Eukaryota; kingdom Metazoa; phylum Chordata; class Actinopteri; order Cypriniformes; family Nemacheilidae; genus Triplophysa; species Triplophysa dalaica. Next base: position 14,937,663 of record NC_079549.1, on the reverse strand, counting down.
GTAGCTGAAATAACTTTGAAAAAGGTTTAAGTACAATTTAAGCTTAGCAAACCAAAGTTATGGTACAGTCCATATAAGGTTTAATTATTGATCGAAAAAATGCTATTTGATTGTGATGTTTGCCAACAATTTTAGAAGTATCGGCCTTACACCATTCAAGGAGATAGAATGATAAAACGAAAAAAATAGCATTTTAGCAACAAACACTCAATTCTCTATGATCTCTTGTCAGGTGTTTTCTAAACCCATTAGGCATTATAGATGAAAACTCAGAGCTGTTATCCTATCAAAAAGAAGGTTGCAAAAAGTATTGAATAAAAGGGTTAATGATGCTCATTATTTCATAATGAGTTTCTCCTCCCCATTTAAAATTCTGTAATGAAAGGTTCAGTTTTTTTTAAATAAAAGATTCAAAGGTTTAAAGATGCAGATTTTTTTGACAGCCTGCATTGATCGTATGAATAATTTTGAGCTCCACTCACACCTTTTGGTTCTCTTCAACCTCCTTCTTCAGCTCTTGGTTTACGGCCACTTTCGTCAGTGATCTGTGGGAACAGTAAAACACGCACAGTCAGTACCAGCTCTCTCCAACATCCCAGACCAGTCATAAAAACTCATTTTAATCTCAGAAAACCTGTTCTGCCTTAGATGCCATATCTTCTATGCTGACAAACTGTAAAGCACAGTAACACTGACTCAGCACAATCTCAACACCACACTTAAAGCTGTCTGGAGCAGCAGCAGAGGAAAGTCACAGTCACACATTAAAAATGACCTAGAAGAGTTTCATATGCATGCGTTCTGTTCTATAACAAACATGAATGTGCTACATGCATGCATGACTTCCGCGTTTCACAGGAAGAACCCTAGGCAGTTTCCGGTTGGGGAGACTTAAAAAAATGAGAAAATAGTTCAATTTAGCAGATGGTGTACATTGCGACACACAGCAGTGTTATAAAGAAGTGCTGTTCCACTGTAAACTGTCTAGGGTTCTTCCTGTGAAACGCGAAAGTCACGCATGCATAGAGGCCATTGTGGGATATTATTAACAACAATGATTGTTTACAGAGGGGTTAATCAATAAACACAATAGACAATACAAACAAGCATGACTACTTTACAAATAGAAACACCTTTAAATCTAACCCAGGGAAGGGTAAGTTAAAAATAATGCATTCACGATTCTCTCAGATACATTAAGAATGAGTTTTTGACTGCACCTGGCTCTGCTGGGGAAATTTTGGCTGTGGTCTTGCATCAGTTTGAGGGAATCAAACTTTGGCACGCTCAGGATCCGAGATGCCGCCTGGAAACTGAGGTCTATTGGAGAGAAAGAGAAAGTGTTTCAAAATGTGTTTCCAGAGGGGCCAACAAACCCATGCAGAATCTATATAAAGACAAACATTTATAATAAAGTGAGCAATAAACAACAATTAAACCAATCATGTTTTTTAATTAATGTTCTTCAAACACTTCCTATAGTAATTAATAAATGTATATTTGATAAGTGGAAACACTACAACTGTGATTATAATTATTAAACTAATCTAAACGTAAAATCATAGAGTTTTAGAATTCTACCCTATCCAAAGTTATTACATAATCAACAGAGCGTTTCAACAGCCATCATGGGGAGCGCTTCAATTCAAGGAAAGCAAATTGCTTCATTTGTCTATCAAGACTGCACATATTTAACCATTTTTCCTCCAAATCTCACTGAGCAAAACTTATCATGAGACTGTGTTGAAAAGTCCGAACAGGAGCAGGACAGATCGCTGCACCAAGCAAGGGGTACAAACGGCGACCTTCTCACTGCTTCCTAATTCATCAAATGGACAGTTCTCACCAGCCCATGAGGATCGGTTTAATCTTGCTGGACACCAGACTAACTGTACGATAGGACCATCAATAATAGCAGCCTGCCCACCTTGGAGCTCCCACACTTTGAGGGGAGTCATGTCATTGGTGCTTTCCAGAAGATGCTTCCTCAGCTCGCCAAGTTCCCCTTGAAGTTCCGGGTTAGACTTTCTGGAGGTGGAGAAGGACATGTTGACACATAATGAGTGTTGGAAAGGATCTGCTTTTTCTTCGAAGCTGGAATTAACTTGCCAATAAGATTGTTGTAGAATGCAACACAATCCAACATCCATTTTAATATATGGATATTACTTATTACCAAACGTAAAATGTCAGTGTGCTTACTTTAATATCTCAAACAGAAAACCTTGGACTTCATCATTTTCATCCTCATCATCTGTGGTTACTGATTTAGAATCTATAAACACATACAGAAATTTAGCAAAGATCATTTAATCTCTTCTGTTTGTGAAAAAGGTAAGAAATTGGCATATTTGGATGTCATTGGATAATACCTTTAACCTGTGTGTCATCAACGGCTTTGTACTCCGTGTTTTTAATAGCCAGTTCAACACCATAACCAGACAGCAACATCCTTTGTTTTTTTGGCTCCTGCAGAGTAAAATGTGTTTCTTTAGCAACAAATACTTACCATTACAATAATAAAGTGTTAATTAAATTAATACAAAACCAAGTTTAAGGATGTACACTTTACATGTTTAAAAACTGAAATGCTTATACTCACCGCAACAAAATGTCGAAGCATGTAAATAAGTTTGCCCTCCTGCGCCCGCTCGGACAGCACCTTGTGAAATGTGATGAATTCTTTGGTGCCAATTTCAGCATAAAGAACAACAACAGGCAGATCGGTCCCATTGACTCCTGGATACCGGTGATCAGACTTGTATAGGTATGGTCTTGGCCTGCAAAAGTTTAAAATAAGCATGAGCTTAAAATGCATGAACACCACCCCATTTAAACTAAATCATCATAGTTTGCCTAAACAGCATATTATCCCTTAATTTCTATAGATAGAACAATTTATTGGTTAGCATTACCTGCCTGACGCTGCCTTCAGGAGCTTCTTCATGTCCTTAGTATTGCATGCATGTTGACCATGGATGGCTACGAAAGCAGAGCAGCCGTCAGGAGGAGGTTCATCACTTGCTATCTACAAGATGGTAAAAAAAGATTAACAGTACTGCCTAAAAAGTGCTAAACCACAAAGCAATTTAATAATGTCACGATTATGAGTTTGAATGCAATTCATAAATGTACACAGAACTGTAAGTTTGAATTTTGTATGTAATGGCGTACTTGTTGGAAAGCATGTACAGCTGGTGAATAAGCCCTGAGAGACAGAGAAAGCTTCAGGAGGTTGACCTGGAGGTCTGTCAAAAACTGTCCTGCCTTCTTGATGATCAGATTATAATATGACCGCACAGACTCTAAAGACAGAAAGTAAACATCAATTTAACTTTCTCAACATTTCATGTGCATTACATGCACACACAGTTCAACAAAGTAGACAAACACTCATACAGCTATTTTTTATGTATATTTCCTGGCAATTTATTAAGGCAATACCGCATCATTATAGTTATAAAGAATGCATGTACGAATGAAATATTATTCCATTAAACAAATAGACATCAACAAGCAAGCAATGAGAAACCACTCAGTTAAGTTAGGAGTCATAGCAGAGGAGAATTTCAGAAATTTCAGCCAATGTCGTTACCTCCATTTTTGTAAACAGTTAACTCCTTCACAGTATCGACAAACTGCCAAAACTTCTCATCACCGTCCTCTCTGATGAACTCACTGCAGAATATTAGATTTGCAGAACAAAAACAGATATGTAAGCCAAATGTGAGGGAGTTATACATACAAACAAGAGAGCTCAAGCAATGGAGAGGGATCACATTGGGAGGTAAATCCAAGGTGTTGATCAAAATCAAGAAGGTCATGTCTCTTTACTGCCATAAAGTTTTATTTCTCACTCTCTGCGTACATGAGCAGGGAGGGACCAAAGTACACTATCACACAGCTGTATTTTACAGGTTTTGGGCCGTATAAATAATACACATAAATGAAATCAGTAAAAATAAAGCATAGCCAGCAAGACCCTAAATTAAATTATGATTCCAGCCCACCTTGTTTCCAGCAGTAGAGGGGTCATAGCCCATTTGGCCTGAAGACTGGCAATTACTCCTTTAGATGCCGAGTGCACAAGCTGGACCCTCAGCAAGACCAGCACAACAAAGACCACCCTCATGATCACAGCTAAGAGTAAAAACATACCACTTTATTAACACCTCATTTACATTACATTTAATCAACTTTATTTTATAATAATTGAATACAGGCATTAAACAGCATGTTTATCTCATATACTCTACTTATACTCATATACTGGTTTAATGTTTTTTATTATTAACTGAATGCTCTTTTAACCTGGGCAATACTGGTTCAAACGACCGATAGCTTTTTTGGTAGTTGTACCACCAACAGACTTCCAGAAATAAACCTATCCTGGGTCAAATCAAAAGCAGTAATAGACAGTTATCTACCATATATTGATATTTAAATATGTATGAATTACTGATCTGTATTTCTTAAAGATTTACTCATTCATGCTATTTTCTTACAGATTTATTATTATAGAAAAAATCATCAAAGTGAAAACAAGCACTTGCTACCTCAGCAAACGCCACGTACATACAACAAAACGTTACAATGTAGTAAATAGATCCGCAAATTTTGACACCACCTTTTGTACTAAAGTAGACATAAGCGTCAATCTTCGTTTTATGCACATCAGATGAAAGCGTATATAATGTTCAATGGTTATTGTTACAAATTAATAAACAACAAAATAGGAAACAACAGCCCTGAAGCACACAGTTTAAACCCTCTCGGCCTTTTTTCCGTATAAACATGTCATTCAACAAGGAAGATAACTTGACGATACGGACTGTGAATATAAAAACATACATACAGCATCAGAAGGCGAATCGTTGTATTACCCCGGTTACACTGGACGCCGCCATTGAGGGGTCCTGAATCGTTAATTTCCTTATCCGCCGATGTAGAAAATACACATTTAATCCACAATCACCACAATATTCAAGATACAATTTGAGCGGATAATAGTGTATCATGCCAACGGTAAAATATCAACAACATGTTTTTAAACGTGTACGCTGGTTTGGGTTGTTCAGGCATATTTGTGGACAACTAATGGATGTTGTACGAAAGTAACGATAGCGCTTCAGCGTTTTTAGTGGATATGGGGATGTACAGTATAAGACATATCAGTAAACTTACAATAGAGTATGTAGCTCTATTCTCACACACAAACAGTATATCATTTTAACCTTTAGCTCCGGAAAGTCTCTTGTAGCCTTTATTCAACAAAAATTGTCATTCAACAGTTTCTCAAACAAAACCTACGCCAAGGCATGCAAAGTCGATAGTGGCAAAAGCAATAGTGCCACTCACTGCCACGATTCTTACGTAAGATCCTCTTCGCGTTTGTTATGTATTTGTAAAACCACCGGACTGTAAAATTTTTGAGAATGCAGTTTAGAGGACGTCATTAAGGAGATTTATTCGGACTCTTTAAAAAGGGTTTGGCGTGTAACATGAAAATATGGTTAATTCAGCCATATTGGTTACTTGAATACATTTACATTTAGGCATTTGGCAGACGCTTTTATCCAAAGCGATTTACTTTGCTTTATCCTATACATTTTACATAGGTATTTGCAATCCCCTGAGATCGAACCCACAACCTTGCGTTGTTAACGCAATGCTCTTACCACCAGTGTTGGGTAAATTACTCTGAAAAAGTAATTAATTACTAGTTACTCATTACATATTCAATAGTGTAATTAGATTACTGTCCAAATTACTCTGTCCAAAAAGTGTTTAGTTACTCATTACTAATTACTTTCTATATCCTACATCAACCTTGATTAGTTAAGTGATTCAAGGATAGACATTAAATAATATAATAATGAATAATAAATAATATTATTAACTGACCAAAGTATTACAAAGGTGAGAATTATACATTAAATCACAGATTTTAAAGTAAGACTTTGAATTTTGATGTCAATTACACTATTGCACACGCATATATTTCACAAAGTATTTAGTTTAATTACATCAAAAGGAACTGTAATTAAATTACAGAAAACAAATGAGTAATCCCTTACTTTACTTTTTCAAGGGAAAAGTCATTCAATTACAGTAACTAATTACTTAGTAACTAATTACACCCAACACTGCTTACCACTGAGCTACAGGAAAGCTATAATCAGTTAATTGCAATACATCTTACATAATTACAAAATATAATAATTTTGGATAAACACTAATAAAACAGCCTGATCTCACACATAAGACGTACATATTTACACGTAAATTAAGCCTGTCCTATACGTATGCATATTTACGTATTCACTGCCGCTTCCTGCTGCAATATACTCAATCTGATTACTAATTGGACAGGACGGGATTATTCGGTGTTCCAGTTAGAAAGTCAAAATAGTTTATTGTCAGGCCTGTCTCATAGGAAAGGAATCTGCATAGAGTAGGCTATCTGCATGAGCCACCTACAGAATATAGCATATCTTTAGCCACAAGATCACAGTGCAGAACACACAGTCATTAAATAAATGACGTATTATGTAGAAAAAGCTTGAATTTTTACAAGCCAATGCAAACTATGGGTTATATTGATATCGACATTAAAGGTGCGTAAAAGGTATATGCTAAAATAAATTAAATTTTTGGAATTCATCATTATGAGTTCCATAAGCACTTTTTTACGTGATAAATTACATTTTCGTCACATTGCTTTATGTCAATGTATAAAACAGTGAACAATTTGGCTATGACGGTCACACGACGAATTCTCTCAGTATAGTCGGCAGTATTATAGACCAGAGCTGGTCTTGGTACATGCGTGTCACACTTTTGCAGATGAAGTATGCGCGTGCTACAGAAGAGCTCGTGGTCCTGATGTTACTGCCTCTTCATTGATGCGCTCGTGTCTCATTGACATCATTCGCATCATCCCTCAGCCCGTCTCGGGCTCTCATCTCAAGCGCATGGATAAAACACGCGGGGCGCGTTGATTTGTTAGGTGCCCACAGAAAGGAAAGACGTAAGTATTTTTCGGTCTATGCATTAACGCAATCATCTCTTGTGGAACACGATTAAGGAAAGATCGCATTGGTCGTTGTATTAGCCTATGTTTGGTGGCTTAATGCAATTTGCAAAACTTTATCAGAGAGCCTGAAGTGAAGACTTCTCGGTGGATGTCACACTTTTGCGCATCTTTTACCATATCAACATGTGGCATGGTGCTTTTGGTTTGGATCACACATCGTCCTGGAAGATCTGGAGAGGAGATCATGATTCACACTAAGTGCGTGAAGATTTTTCTCGTGTTAAAATGAATGATAAACCTAATAAATGGATTCTTATCCCAATTTTAGCCATTCTTTTTGTCATGATTGGGTATCAGTATATTTGCCCGGCAGGCAGTCAGTCTTGTCATTTCACGACAGAAGACAAACTCGTGGGAATCGGTTCACTCTCCACTCCATACCCGACCACCGAGGACATGTACCGGGATCAGGATCCGGAGGATGACAGTCTACCTAAATGTGTGTCCAAATTCAACTTCACGGAGCGAGATTTGGCACGCGATGTAGATTTCAACATTAAGGAAGATGATGTGATAGTGTTTCTGCACATTCAGAAGACAGGAGGCACCACATTTGGCAGGCATCTGGTCAGGAATATTCGGTTGGAGCAGCCGTGCGACTGCAAACCGGGACAGAAGAAATGCACTTGCCACCGTCCCGGTAAACAGGAGTCCTGGCTCTTCTCGCGGTTTTCGACTGGCTGGAGTTGCGGTTTGCACGCTGACTGGACAGAACTTACCAACTGTGTACCTGTGGTTATGAACAAAAAACAATCTTCAAAGCGAAAGAGGTACCCCCTCACTTACAAACGCATTACAATTTACCTGTCGCCATGGCATCTAAGTAAATGTAGACCAAAAGTTTTATTTGCATTCAGAATCAGATTTAAGTGGTCAATGCGTTTTAGTCTACTTTTCATTTACACACTAGCACAACACAATTGTGCACAAATTAAAAAAAAAAAAGATTATATTGTATACTTTCTATTTCTTTCTATTATTTTCTTTCTATTATTTTCTATTCTGTTCTGTTCTATATTTAAAAAAAACAATTATAAACATTTGCCCAATTACAATTTTTAAAGATGTTTACATTTATATTTGAGATTCCAGGTACGATTGAAATTTATTGAGATTTATAATTTTTTGTAAACCCTGGATATAGCAAGACTTGTTGGTCACTTACATACATTTCAATACAGTCTTTTCCTGTTTACACTTTCCCGTTTGTCATGCTCCATGGTTCTACAAAGAACCTTTAACATCCACAGAATATTTTGGCTGCACAAAATGTCCTTTGGTTAAAAAAGTTACCATCTTTAAAAAAAAAAGCGTAAGTGGGCATTTCTTGACCACACCTTTAAACGTTTAGTCAGAAGTCTGGCAACACCCGTCAGATATGGTCTTGCACGGCTGATTCATTAGAATGAGAAATTATTTTAACCTTAGAAATTGAACAACCACTCTTGATAGATTAGCCCACTATATGATCAAAAATACAGTATCCTAAAACCGGGTCTGGGCTGACATGAAAGCAGTACCTATTTTTTGTTCGCTGCCAGTTTGATAGACAACTACCCTTCTATTATGCATTTATGGTTAATGCATTTTTTCCTTCGACTTCATCCCTGCAAAATGTCTTTTTGGTCCAACATTAGTCCTCTTTACTGAGACGGATCTTCCTCACATATAGCACATGATTTGATATTTCATGACCCTTTCAGAAAAAAGTGTAGTTTGGTTTTTATCGCCTGTGGCTCCAGCTCACTAATATTATTAACTGGATAAAAACAGGAATTCATTTATCACCCAGCATGATTTATGGCAAACACATTGAAATGCGAAACAAAAAGATAACTAGTTTTAGTCAAAATGACTGGAGGACAAGACTCAAATGCTTGAGTATTTTCTGTCTGTGGCCACTTTTTTCTTCCAGAATTTCCATTTACTTAGATTTTGTTCTCATCTCCATGATGGAGAGCCCGTGCTGTAATGAACTTTAAATGAGGTATCATAAACTTGAGCTTAGCTGAGCTGTCGAGCATTCCTATCTAAAAAATTGACAGTGCCAGTGTGGACCAGCAAGCCATTAAAAAGTTATTTCAGTTGTTTACTAAGTATAATTATGCCTTCATAAGGTGAAAACATGCAGACTTTTACTTTTATAAGTGCCTGCGAATAAAAGACATATGTGGTTTAAGTGCCTATGAACGCTGTTCTCGTAAATAGCATAAAAAAACCGTTTTTGTTGTCATCCCCTGCTACCTGCTGCTCTAACATTGGTTCATGAATTATATTTGACATGACTGGATGTATCCGTATTTGTTCACTTCTGCTCTCATAAAAATCTCGCCTTGTATTGTTTGGCAGTCATTTATTTAAACAGTTGCCAAGTAAATGGCTCGTCTTAATTAGTTGCTTGGCCTGCAGCGATTTGTACATGGTTCATTGTATTGTAATGAATGAAAATGTCTGCTTCTTTCACAATTATTACCACATGTTAAAATGTGGTAAAACAGCTGGGAAGGATGCGCGTTGCCTACAAGACATTTTCAGAAATGTATTCAGAATTTTATTGCTGAGGAGAAATCCAGCCACATTCGCACCCCCAAAACAGTCCATAGCCATATGATTCATCTCTGCAGAGTCAGCTGACTTTTCCTGCGAGTTTGCTGCCTGCATGCGACAGATACCCGAAGACCAAACGTAACAAACTCATCGCTGTCTCTCTCTCTCTATGTACTTTCAAAATGCTGCTTCACATTGCTTCTCTAAATATCCACCAGGAGACACAAATAAATCTCTTTTGACAACAGGCACTTTTGCTCTCCGAACCGCATGCGCTAAGTGGTTACTATATGAAAATTTCATTTTGATATACCCGGCTCGGTTTATCACAGTTAAGATGGATCACTCTGCGTGCGGAGGTGGACATTCAAGGATATAATCCTCATATTTTTGCGGTGTTAAAATGCAGAATTCACACTTGAACTTGCTTCACTCCTTTAATGGTAATGCATTATCTAATGACCCGAAATAATGTTGATTGTTATGCAGGGCTGGTTGGCGCAGATGGTGGGCCGGCAGTGCGGTGGCCTGGTTTCTCTGGCATGGTGTGGCCTTTTCAGCCTGGCACGGAGCGCTGCGAGTGCAGCACAGGACCTGGAAAGGTCAGCCATGTCAGAGCGGATCAAGAGACACTCTTACAGTTGATGGGAATGGAGAGTTGCAGCCAGCTCATCTGGGAGTTACGGTTCTCTTCTTGTCATTCTCTTAGACTTGTCTTCTCTTTGGGGCTTTGAAAAGCACACTGTTATGAAAGTAAAAGGTTTGCAACGTTTGGGCTTGTATTAAAACTAACGCACATACACACACAAAACATGAAAATCTATGCAATTATGTGAAAACAAATGATTCTACTTGGCACCTTAATGGCAAAGACATTTAGGTAACTCTATGAGCCCATTGAGGACTGAGGTTTGTTACAACCTCCGTAATGCAAGAAGTGGATTTAATGTGCAGGGATAGTTCATCGAAAAAGGAAAATTCTGTCATCATTTACTCACCCTCATGTCAGTTCAAACCTGTATGACTTTCTTTCTTGTGCCAAACACAAAGGAAGATATTCTAAGGAATGTTGGTAATTGAACAATGGTGGTACCCAAACTTCTATTGTATGGACACAAAACCGATGCGAGTTAATAGGCACCGCCATTGGTCAGTTAGCAACATTCTTCATAATATATTCAAAAAAAAGAGTCATACAGGTTTGAAATGACAAGAGGGTAAGTAAATGATGACACAATTTTCATTTTTGCGTGAACTCTCACTTTAAGTATGTACAGGGCTTGGTCAAGAGTATGTTAAATCAAAACTTGATCTTAATGTCCTTAATATTTTAAAAAGTATCACTGTACAATCTGTATCCTAAAGTCCCACCTGATTTGGTGACAGACAGTACTAAACATAAACAATACTAAACAGTTAAAAATAATGTTTACTGTTGTTAAAATGTTTAAAAGCCAATGGAAAAGCTTATCAGCTGAGAATGCGTAATATTGTACTATTGTTTTGGACACTAGTGGCAATGTCAATATAAAGCTCAGATTACATTTGCTTTGTTTTGATAATTCCATTTAAACAATTTTTATTCATATTATATCGCATTTGTTTAGTTATCACAAATAGTTGAGGTCGTAAGAAAATAAGATGATAGGGAAAAACGGCTGATTCGGAAAAACACCACTGACTTGTTCTTTCACCTTTCTTTTTTCATTCTTCTGCCTCTCTCTGGGACCTCTCTCGGGCTCTTTTATTTTAGCACTAATTAAATTTTCCAAGTCCCCAGTCATTATAACCAAATGGAGTTTCTGGGTAGTCACGAATGTGCAATCTGCTGAAATGAGATGCAATTAACTAAGCCAACTGCACACAGGCTCTAAGATAAAAGGTGCCGCAGCGGTCTGCACATGTTTATGGAGACACTCGGAAATTAAAAACAAAAACAGTATGACAGCTTGATTATAATTAGGAACACAAAGCATTACAGTGGACAGTGCTCATATTGATAGCGCACTTAGTCAGGTCAATTCAGTCAATTTTCCCGTTTTATCAAAAAATGTAAGCCTAGTCAATTTGGAAAGCTAATAACACATGTTTGTAGTGGTCACCGTCGTTGTTAGGTTGCCAATATTCTTTAAAGGGGTCAAATGACACGGCTCAACGTTATTGTTTGTTTTAAATGTAATGTAATGTGTATACATGCTTTAAGGTTCAAAACCACTGTATTTTCCACATAAAAGGTCATTGCTCCGAAAAGCGAGGTGTGCGATGATTGACCAGTTAACCAGTGCGTAGTTGTTACGTGCCTGATGTTAAAAAGGGATGATACCGTAACATTTATGTGAGACAACTGTCACCAGGTGTGGTGCAGATCAAAAAGGACACCGAACAGAGGTATTAGAATCAAAAGTCTTTACTTTAGTCGCGTTGAGGAAATACACATAATTACATAAACAGATATACATAGAATAAAACAAGAAAAGAGTGCCGCACAAATTAAAGAAAGAAACAAAATAAAACAATCCTTATACTAACCTCTAAACTTGCTAACAAAAGAAATATGGAAATGAAACCGAAGTCTTCAGCGTATACGACGCCCCAAATAAACTAATATAATCTACAAACAAAAATACATGGGTGGCGTCACACTCTCAAACCTAAACTAACAAAGTATAATCTAACATGATGCACTGACCTGCATCCTCCAAGAATTCGATGGAAATGGATTGTCAAACAATATATCTATAAATAGATCAAAATACATACACAACGCATGACTAAGTACGTGAAGAATCAGATCGAATGGTGTCGACCACAAACAGCTGACCGCGTCGGTGCACACGGTACGCTGGCGTGGCGCAAACACACACAATCACCTCGCGTCCTTAAATACTGCCGGAACGCAAGCCGATTGGCAGGACCTCATGACGTCAGGATGATGATTGGCAATCGAATCAGCCAATAGAAACCAACCTATAACTGGAGCTGGAAGAGACACAGAAAGACAGGAGAGCGAGAAACAATACCGTGTACATAAAACACACACGGAACGTAACACTCCCCCCCTTAAGACAAAACTATACGGATTAAAGAAACGTATAGTTTTAACAATTCTTACTCCAATCTTTTCTAAGCTCTTGACAGAGCATCAGCCATTATGTTTTCTGAACCTTTCTTGTGTTCAATCATCAGATGGTAACCTTGGACAACCAGAGACCAGCGCATCAGCCGCTGATTATGGTTATACATACGAGACAGGAATACTATTGGGTTATGATCGGTAAATACCCTTATTGGCAAACTGCTTGAACTCAGATATACATCAAAATACTGCAATGCCAACAATAAGGCTAACGTTTCCTTCTCAATAGTAGAGTAATTCAACTGACTTTTTTTTAACTTACGTGAGAAGTAACATAACGGGTGATCAATCCCGTAAATGTCTTCCTGAATGAGCACGGCCTCCGCACCAACAAAGCTTGCGTCGATCTCCAGCTTAAAGGCTTTGTCATATGCTGGTGCTGCAAGAACAGGAGCACTACACAATAAAACCTTAACATTCTCGAAAGCATGCTTACATTCATCAGACCACACAAACGCACGCAAAGGGCTGATGAGTGACGTCAATGGACTAACAACGGTAGAGAAGTTCTTACAAAAATTGCGGTAATAACCAGCCATTCCTAGGAATCTACGCAGTTCTTTTCGCGAAGTAGGAACCGGAAACTCTGCAATAGCACTAAATTTAGCCTCTATAGGTCTCACTTGCCCCCGACCCACTTCTCTGCCCAAATACGTGATTGTGGCTTGGCCAAAGTCACATTTGGCAAGGTTTATCGTTAGAGAAGCATTCTCGAGGCGCTTGAACACTTGCTTAAGTGTTGAGACGTGTTCTGACCAATCAGTGGAATAAATTACTAGATCATCTAAATAAGCGTTACAGTTTGGAACTCCTACAAGTACGAGATTAATAAGTCTTTGAAATGTAGCCGGCGCGTTGCGCATACCAAATGCCATTACGCGGTACTGCATAAAGTCGTCTGGAGTTACAAATGCAGAAATATCTGAAGCACGGCTTGTTAAAGGCACTTGCCAGTAGCCTTTTAACAAGTCCAGTTTACTGACAAATCTTGCTGGTCCAAGGGTGTCCACGCAATCCTCCATGCGCGGTAACGGAAAACAGTCGGGAATGGTCAATGCATTTATTTTTCGATAGTCTGTACAGAATCTAGCGGACCCATCACTCTTAGTTACAAGCAAACATGGAGAACTCCACGGACTACAACTCGGCTTTGCCAACCCATTTTCGAGCAAATACTCGATCTCACTTTTAATCACAGCACGTTTCAGAGCGTTAACCCGGTAAGCATGCTGTTTCACTGGCACAGCGTTACCGACATCGATGTCATGTTTAAGTACAGTAGTACAAGAAGGAACATCTTGAAAAAGTGAATGGAAAGAACCAACCAACTCTTTAATATCACGTCTCTGAGGATCAGTCAAATGAGATAAGTGAGCATTTAAGTCGGCTAAAACCTCAGAGTTCTTAAACCTAGCACACTGTTGGTACGTGTGTCTAATGATTACTCCGTCATCTTCACTATCCGGAGTAATGTCACAAACCAGTGCAGTAACCGGTACATTAGTGACTTCAGGTTGTTTAACCTCTGCAACATCCTTCAGTGATGGCTCTCGAGCGTGAAACGACTTCAGCATATTTACATGACACACACGAGATTTCTTTCGACGATCAGGAGTATGAATTACATAATCGGTATTACTCAATTTTTTTGTTACTAAACTTCATATGGTCCCGAAAAACGTGCCGAAAGAGCAGACCCAACAACTGGCAATAGAGCCAGTACTTGATCACCTTCTTTAAAATCACGCAGAACCGATTTACGATCAAAGTGGCTCTTCATTGTGAACTGTGCATTCATCAAAGCCTCTTTTGCCGCTGAACACGCCTGGTGTAGTCGTTCGCGGAATTTGCTGACATAATCCAGTACGTTCGTTTTGACACTTGTCTACACAGATAACATTTCCTCCTTGAGCATCTTAAGTGGACCTCTCACAGAATGACCAAATACCAAATCAGCAGGGGAAAATCCAAGACTATCCTGTACTGCTTCCCTAACAGCAAACAAGACTAAAGGGGTACCCTCATCCCAATCCTTACCCGTGTCCATGCAATATTTACGAAGCATAGCCTTCAAGGTTTGATGGAATCTCTCCAAAGCTCCTTGGCTTTCTGGATGGTATACACTCGAGATCCTGTGAGAAATTTTCAACGTTTTCAATACTTGGGCGAAAAGATTTGACATAAAGTTCGTACCTCGGTCAGTCTGAATAACAGTGGGCAATCCAAACACTGAGAAAAATTTCACCAGCGCTTTAATTACTACCGCCGCCGTGATTTTCCTCAATGGAATCGCTTCGGGAAAACGCGTCGCTGCGCACATCATTGTCAATAAATATTGGTTACCAGCTTTTGTTTTGGGCAAGGGCCCCACACAATCAACAATAACACGCTCGAAAGGTTCCCCCAAAACCGGTATAGGAATCAATGGAGCCTTCGGAATAGTCTGGTTTGGCTTACCCAAATTTGACATGTCTCACACGTTTTGCAATACTTCGCCACGTCAGTTTTTAATCGAGGCCAGAAGAAATGTTTTAATATTCGATGGTACGTTTTCTTAATACCCAGATGCCCAGATAAATCATGGTCATGAGCCAAAGAGAGTACCGTTTGTCTGTAACATGCGGGAACGACAATCTGGTTTAACACATTCCATTCAGAGTCATTCAAATCGTCAGGAAACCATCTACGCATTAAAACTCCCTCCTCCATGCAAAAAGCAGCCTTTCGCGCCTGTGCCACCTCTGTAGAAACAACAGAAGAAATACACTTATGCAAAGTTACATCATCTTGTTGAGCAGCGATAAGGTTTTCACAGGTTTCATGCAATTTCAAGTCACTCAAACTTGAAAGAGCGGATTTTCCGTCAAGATGGTCATCAACCATCAACACATCAGTCGCAAACGTAGGGCCCATGAAAGTTGAATGCAAATCATCTGCATCAGCAAATTTGCGCGTTTGGGCACGTGTAATAGCGCATACAGAAAACACTTCAGGGAACTCTTCAGACAATTCATCGGGTGCAGAAAAACCAGGTTCATCACAAACCTCTAACAACGGCATAACTCTCCCACCAGCTATGTCATTACCCAGAATGAAGTTCACGCCTGGTACAGGTAACTTATCACGCACTCCCACCTTCACTATTCCAGTAAACAAATCTGATTTTAGATAAAACTGATGCAGAGGAACTTTTATCGTACCCATTTCGATACCACGGACCAACACATGACTACCACAGAAAGTTTTTTCAGGTCCAGGCAACACATCAGTCATTATGAAGGACTGCTGGGCACCAGTGTCACGAAGCATGTTTACTTTCACTTTATTGGTAAGCTTATCATCAACAGAGACAAACCCTTCTATCAGAAAAGGTTTATAACTGGCGTCAAGTTTTTCACAGCTCTCAGCAACAACGATATCAACAGTTTTCACAAATGCAACATTCTTAGTACCAGTGCCTTGTTCCTTGCGTTTTAAAGCAAGACAATCAGCAATAACATGTCCAGATTTACGACAGTAGAAACACTCTCTATCCTCTCTGTTTTTTGTAGCATTACTTTTAGAACGAGACTGATCTTTCGAAGTATACGAAACAGGCAAGACTCTCTCAGTACGAACCAGTAAAACATTTTTATGAGTCAACGAAAACTCGTCAGCACAAACCGATGCCTGAGACAACGAAGTTACCTTTTGCTCATTGAGGTAAACCACAATGCGATCAGAGATGCAACTCTTAAATTCCTCCAAGAGGATTAATTCACGTAATGCCCGAAAATCTGACACCTTATTCGATGTGCACCACTTGTCGAACAATACACCTTTTTCTCTAGCGAATTCTACGAAAGTCTGGTTCGAATTTTTCCTAAGGTTCCTGAAGCGTTGCCTATACGCTTCAGGTACGAGTTCATATGCTCGCAAAATTGCCGCTTTAACCACATCATAATCCAAACTGTCTTCCAAAGACAGAGCAGCACATACTTCTTGAGCCTTTCCAGTTAACTTACATTGCAAAAGCAGGGGCCATACATCTCTAGACCATTGCAAAATTGAGGTACAAGAGATATGTGTTTACTCACATCAAACATACGCCCAGATGATCCAGATTGGTTCGGAAGTACAGCATTCTGTGCAAATTGCACGGGTGGAACCGGTGCGGTTCTGACTACATTCAGTTCCAGCTCTCGCAACTTGATTTGCGTTTCCGCCTCAATTGCCATCCGGCGGATTTCAAGTCGCAGTCCCCTTTCGGCGTGACTCTCAGCCGATTTCTGGCGTTGTTCACTCTGAAGCCTCGCAAGACGCAGTTTGAGGCGAACATTACCCTCAGACTCCGCCGGAGAAAAAGGATCGAAGGGCGGCAGAGCAGCTTTGGCTTCGGAACCCTCCGCCGCAGCAACTTCGCTCGCTTCCCCCTCACCTAACACAGAAGAGCGAGCCTCAACGCCAGGTGAACTACCAGCCACTACCAACACCTCTCGTTCCATTAAATGCTGCACAACGACCCTCTTAATATCGCTTTTTAACTGCTGCCTAGAGACTGAAATTTGGAAATACTCCGCAACTCTCAACAAATGATCCTTTTTGCACGCATCTAATTGTTCGACAGTTGGTGCACTAACGAAGCTTTCTAAATCGAAATCAGCCATAATAATTATGTTCGACACATTAACCAAACGGCCTCCGACTTATCATTCAAACAATACTCTGTTCAGGATTGATCCGTCATCACACCATCAACAATGTCTCACATATCATCCCAACAAAAGGACTGATCGTGTAAAATCCCACCGCTGCCACCAAAAATGTTACGTGCCTGATGTTAAAAAGGGATGATACCGTAACATTTATGTGAGACAACTGTCACCAGGTGTGGTGCAGATCAAAAAGGACACCGAACAGAGGTATTAGAGTCAAAAGTCTTTACTTTAGTCGCGTTGAGGAAATACACATAATTACATAAACAGATATACATAGAATAAAACAAGAAAAGAGTGCCGCACAAATTAAAGAAAGAAACAAAATAAAACAATCCTTATACTAACCTCTAAACTTGCTAACAAAAGAAATATGGAAATGAAACCGAAGTCTTCAGCGTATACGACGCCCCAAATAAACTAATATAATCTACAAACAAAAATACATGGGTGGCGTCACACTCTCAAACCTAAACTAACAAAGTATAATCTAACATGATGCACTGACCTGCATCCTCCAAGAATTCGATGGAAATGGATTGTCAAACAATATATCTATAAATAGATCAAAATACATACACAACGCATGACTAAGTACGTGAAGAATCAGATCGAATGGTGTCGACCACAAACAGCTGACCGCGTCGGTGCACACGGTACGCTGGCGTGGCGCACACACACACAATCACCTCGCGTCCTTAAATACTGCCGGAACGCAAGCCGATTGGCAGGACCTCATGACGTCAGGATGATGATTGGCAATCGAATCAGCCAATAGAAACCAACCTATAACTGGAGCTGGAAGAGACACAGAAAGACAGGAGAGCGAGAAACAATACCATGTACATAAAACACACGGAACGTAACAGTAGTGATTGGTCGAATACTGCAAGAGTTTGAGGGACATGTAACGCCTCTTACCATATTCGGGGCATGTTCCGAATCAATTGTACTTTCAGGTGATAAAATGTGGCCCCACTTTTTAACCAAAGCTTTCGTGCATAGCCGGTCTTAGTCTCTCTCCCAGGATCATGAAGCAATCGTCGGTGAAATGCGCTGCAGAAACTTAAACCTTCGGATTTTACTTTTGTGGAACAGTGTTGTAAATTAAATGTAACCATTAGTTTTTAGCTGTCTCATCTTTTGGAAGGGCAAACAAAGAGGCTTTCTTTTCACAACGAAACACACAGTGTCTCTGCGACATGGCTGCGGTGGTGACGATACCATAAGATTTACACGTACATCCACCTCACTTGCATTTAGATTTGGGCGATCTTAGTCAAATCATGTTACGAAGTGACGTACATTTGCCAGGGTGTGGTTTGAGGCGTTTCAGGCAGGTCTGGGTTCGCATTCGCTTTAAGATAGAATGCATCTTTTGTTCCGACGCTTTAATTTGAGCAATTTTATGTGTCATGCATGGGCAATTTAAAACACACCAAAGACACAGAAAAACACGTTTTAGCGCCAAATGACCCCTTCAAAATATCTTCTTTTGTGTTCTGCAGAACAAAGAAAGCCAAACAGATTTGAAATGGCATGAGGTAGAATAAATGATGACAGAATTGACATTTTTGGGGGAACTATACCTTTTAGAATGAACAATAAGATTACTGATAGAAGGGAAATACTCCAAGTAGTGATGCGTGGGTAATTTGGTAAATATCTAGTAGTTCTTCTTTCAGATACATCCAGCTGCTTGTGTGCCCGAATGTGATACTTGCCACTGTGCCACATTGAGTTTTCATGGTTTCTATTGGATGATGTAAAGGAAGAAGCCCACATTATGGCGCAATGAGCCACAGAGAGAGAAAAATATCCCATTGTTCTCACAGAAGCCCAAACATTCAGGGCCCTGCACAGCCGAGGTCTTCCTCACCCACTCAACAATTAGAGTACAAATAGATTCTCAAGCTCCTCATTTCCCAGACAATCACTGTAATGAGTAACCTGCAGCTGCACTAATGGGCCATTATTACTCATATGAAGAAAGTGATAACATTCTCTTGGCACAATCACAATCTTCGCATGATATTTTATTCATTCTGGTCAAAACAGAGACATGCACCACAATTACTGCGAGCGTCTGGGTTGATAAATACTGAGATGTTATCACGATCGATCAATAGCTGTTTAATAGTTTTAACTTAATGTAATAAACCAATATTCATTAATATAAATTAAATATAAAATAAATTGTTATATTTCAGCCACAAGCCAGGTCGATAATCAAACACAGACCGAAAGTTAACTCCGACCAGGCACGTGTGTCCAATGAAACCATCTATACCAGTGAGAATGCAAGTAACTCAATAGTTACAATATTGCTCTAGTGACACAAAGGTTTGATCCCAGGGAACATGCATAGTGATAAAAAGTATGTATAGATTAAGTGAACTTTATAGCCGCTTTAAATAAAAGCGTCTGCCAAATGCATAAATGTACATTAATCATCCAAGTTGCCATTGAAAGAAAAAGGCAAACATACACGATACTATAACTTTTTACTTTATTGAGCGCCTAATATTGTATACTGTGTTCTTGTTTTGTGTGGTATACAGTAGTTAATAGGTTATTTCACACTTTTAGTTTAATTGACACAAAGGGGTGTTCATTTGTTTAATTCATGTCATCGTGTTCTATTCCCTTGTTTCAGACGATAAGATAAATATAGAATTAAACATTGTTCTGTTACAAAGATCGCAGCAGCTAAACCAGTTGTTGCAGTCCACAGGGACAGTGTATCTACTGTATGTCCTCATGTTGATGAAATTCAGTCTAAATTTTGAGCGGTTGAGGCCTACACTGTGAAAGCTACTCAGTGTAATGAGACAGGTCTTGCCAGAGCGGACACTCAACTCTTTTGACACCGCTGTCAGAAAATTTGCTGCTATAGCATATATGACTCTCCAATTGTCTAAACCAGCTTTTGCTCTCTTTTTGGCGGCAGTCAAAGTTTGGCTTGGCTTACTGCTGATGATGTCTACAGAGACTTTACTGCAAGGATTTGGATTCTGATTTTGGACAATAAAAACATAGGCTAATATGATTACAGGGCATCCATAATGGAATGCATCCCCTACTTCTTTCATAAATCATCAATCTAAAAATGCTTGCTTATTTAAAAGACTTTATTGTTTGGTTGTTATTGAAATGTGGTTAAAACATTCTCACAAAAGTCACAATTGTACACGTTTAGCTCAACTCATAATCCAAAAGTTACATTCAGGCTTTCTTCAAGATTAAGATGCATGAGCAAAAATGTAATGAAATCAAAGGCAATGTGATGAAACTATAATAAACGATAAATGATCTTTAGAAAACAGATGTCACACTGAGGCCTGTTGCATCTGCCCATTTGACCATGTGTTTTTAGATGTGTTTGTGTGTTTAAATATACAGCACAGCATATCTGTAGATATCATTGTCTGTGAGCTGCAGTCGCTGTTTGTTAGAATCAGTGAAATCCTTATAAAATTACTGTCAGCACTTCCCAGGTTGTACATTATGTAATATTTTAAAGTGCTCTTCCAGTTAGTCTTATACAGTCCTGTGAGGTCTTCTGGTTTCAGGTTAGACTCTTTACCACAGAAAACAGTTTTGTCCATCACTTAGTAGAAAGTAGCACTTGTCTATTGGGCGTATTTGTTTGGTTTAGGAACACATTTTCTTTTAAAGTTTTTGAGGTTTTATTAGCCATACACAGTATGACATATACGATATAGTAAAATGCTTGATTCAAGCACAAACCAGCACAGTTTTCAATAAAAATTGAATAAATTCAGATCACCCATTTTTGAAACATTGCATAGAACTTCGCACAGAAGAGGAAACAAACTTCATCCTCTCACAGTCTTTAATCACACATACTGTTGTGATTAAATCTTGTGGCTGTATTTTTGAGTTTTTGAGTCTGTAATGTTTCAGAAAGACTTATATAATGTTGATTCCAGTGCAATGCATTGCTCCAGAGATTTTGTAAGTGCATTACTGCAAACATGATGAATGTGTATTTTAACATACTCGTTTCCTTTCTCCGCTTAACAAAATGATTCCCTGTGGTTATCAACACCATGTCACAGATTCTGTTGATAGAGCTTAATTTGTCTAGGCATTAGATTAAGCTATTCCTCAGGCCCAAAGATTAATACAGTACATTATGTGAAGCAGACGGTATGACATGTCTATGCAATCGTAAAAACAAACAACAGACATGTTAAGGAATCAATACTATTTCAGCAATTCATTAGAATTCGGTTCGGGTCAAAACATCTTTTCTACTTTCCTACAAGTTCGATAGTTCATTCTAGGGGGGTATCCAGATCTTATTTTTAACATCTTGTATATTGAAAGTACTCCAGCGGTGTGCAGATGTAGTGTTGCCACAGACAGGGATTTACTTCCCTGAGGTCGCTCCACTGAAGCCCTATTTGTTTGACAGATTGACAGATCAAACGGTGACAGAGAAAACGCCAGCTCAGAGGCTTCCCGCATGTTATTTTTCACTTGCAATCAGTCAGGCCTGACCAAAGGTATCTGTACAAAATAAGTCACTACAAGCACAATTCATCACTGCCACGCCGTGAAATGTCATATTTCCTTATTTGGCTTGGCAATGTTGACAGGTAAGTGATGTGGCGGGTGGGCGGCAGCAGGGATGGGGCAGAAACGGAGTCACCTTCATTATACCTAATCTGATCAGTGGACCTAAAGTTGAATGGGCCTGATTGCTGCCATATTGCTCGGAATCTCTGAGAATACTGCAGTCCCAAAAGATGCTGTATGTTTGGTGGAAACACCATATCATCCAGGTGAATTTATAAATGTTGAAGACTATTTGAACAGAAATAAGAACACTTAAGTCCTCAGGTGACTTGGAAGTGTTGTTTTTTGTGTTTTTTTTTAATTAGAGATCTCTTAGTGTAAATACTTTATTATTAAAAACACAAAGCAGTAAAAAAAATCATACATTGCCAACATCCATATGCTTTGTTGATTCGGTCCTAGCTTTTTTGTGCATGGTTGATATTTGTGGCTGTAAATTGGCTGCTGTATTCTGGTCAGCTGTTAGCTTTCTCTCTGCCCCAGTGCTTTGTTTGCTGGAAGGAAAGACGGCTGGGATTTCATGGCGTAGTGGCTGTCGTCATGGTTTATTCACATATGAGACCCTGGACAGCAAAACCAGACTTTAGTAGCACGGGAACATTTTTACTAATCGCTAAAAATACAGGGTATGGGTAAAAATTACAGATTTTTCTTTTATGCAAAAAATCATTTGGATATTAAGTAAAGATCATGTTCCATGAAGATATTTTGTAAATTTCCTACCGTAAATGTATAAAAACTTTATTTTTGTGAGTGGATGGCCTGCTACAGTGCCTCAGATTAACAACTTCAAAGGTGATTTTCTCAATATTTTTGCATTTGTTGCACCCTCAGATCCCAGTTTGTAAACAGGTGTTGTTTCGCCAGACAGTGTCCTATCCTAACAAATCATATATCAATAGAAAGCTTATTTCTTTAGCATTCAGACGATGTTAAAATCTCAATTTCGAAAATTTGCCCCTTAAAACTGGTTTTGGTGTCCGGGGTCCAATATTATTTTACTTATTTTGTTTGGACTGCTTGATTGCACACAATTCTGATCATGTTGACTTGAGCTATATAGTTATGTTTGTAGTAGGAATTTGCATGTTTTGTATTTGTGACCATGGTTTCCACTGTCTGCCCTAACTCACCACCGGACTACCCATAATCCTTTTCACTCGTCACACCTGATCCCCATCATCTCTCTACCCCTTGTTATCTGTTCTATTTAAGATCTCTCCTCAGTTCAGTTAACTGTGCAGTATTGTATGTATATATGGTGCTGTGCTTTTTTATCTGTTGGTGGCAGCGTGGATATAATTAGAAGTATTGAATCGTCTGTGTCTCTCGAGTGGTCCCTGCACAAACTGGTTCACATGGACTGCAAAAACAGTCATAAGTAGCACGGGCAATAGCCCACAATACATTTCAAATTTATTTACTCAAAACTTCTGAACATGACAACAGCGGTGAGCGGCTGTCGAAAAAAGCTCATTTGTGCTTTGAAAAGAAACTTGGAAGAATTTAGATGGCAAGAAGAAAAATGAGCAAAAAAATAATAATTACTCTCTAAAATGATAGATTTTTATTTTTAATCAAAAATCATTAGAATATTAACTAGAGATCATGTTCTATTAGATATTTTGTAAATTTCCTACGGTAAATATATCAAAAGTTTATTTGATTGAGTGGACGCAACAAAACCGTGAACAAAAATGGCCAGAAACACACCTACAAACATCGCTCACTGCTGCCCGCCCTGATCACCCACACATTTTGGTATCTATGTAATGTCTAGAAATTCCGCTTTCGGGTTCATCTACACTTCACAACATCATAACAGTAAGACAATAGACAATTTAAAGCAAACCCTGAAACAAACCTATTTTTTTCTTAGCAACAGCCTGCTACAGCACCTCTGATGGACACCTTAAAGACAATTTTCACAATATTTAGATTTTTTGCCCCCTCAGATTCTAGATTTTAAAATAGTTGTATCTCAGCCAAATAGTCCGTTGTCATATCCTATCAACCCATACATCAATGGAAAGCAATTTATACATCATACTGTATGATTTATAAATCTCAATTTCATAAATTTATTCTTTATGACATTTGCAGCTAAATTATCGAGGAAAAACGAATGCTCAAAACGACTGAGAGGTTGCGGTTGCGATTTCTCAGGATACTTTCAGTATTTCATTGATGTCCGACAAGTGGTGCTTTTCCAGAAAATCACTTACAACACCTTCACATAGTCGCTTCTTCTTCAATCTTTCTCCTACAAAATTCATTAGAAAAAAGACTCTTGTTGATTGACTTGTACAGAATGAGAGCTGTAAAATGATTGTGAATAGCATAGCTTGTGTAATTTCTTCTTGCCACTTAATGAGAAATTGTTTTGAGTTCATATTCAAATCCCAATTTTCTCTTCTTTTAATCAGATGAAAAACAGATGAAATGTTGAAACGCATCAGTTGTGTTTTTATTTCCTGTAGGTTTCCTCTCGTTGTATCACATAGCTTCATCATTTGAATATTGTAAATGTTGTACTAAAATCTCTTCATGTGTTTGGGTATTTTCATGACATGCTTTGAGTGGTTTTCAATGCTGAGAGGTTTGTGCTTGAGAACAGGGTATGATCTTAGTGAGCAGATTGCCGTCCAGATTGCATGGTTTTAAATTTGCATGTTTATAAATAAGCGACTATGTGACAGCTTACATTTGCATGATCATTTGATATGTCTGCCAAAATTGAGACCAGCTGTTTCTTAAAAATGTGTCTGTTTTTTATTTGTGGTTGTGATTTTGTAATAGTTAGTAAAAGTTAATTCAAAACCTTTTGTGTTCTCAAATGTGCAACCGAAATGAACATTTACTGAAATGAAAATACTTCACCTATGTGGCAGATTTGCTGAGATGTGAATTCCCGTCCAAGCAGGATCTTGTTGTAGGGTCGAAAAAACAGCAGTGGATATTTAAGACATGTATGAACTTTCTGAAGTTACAGCCAACAAATCTGTTTAGACCCAGTTTGAAAGAACTCTTGTTGGTTTGCATGTAGCATGCATCAACTGACGGATGAGCGGTGTGCAGCGTATCTAAGGCTAAGACAGGTTTACTGACATAGTGAATGACCTCCTGATGGATGGAACAGTGTCAGGCAGACAGTATGACATTGCAGAAGAGGATTCGAGCTTGAGTCTGTATCTCACTGGGACAATGTCAGATTCCCGTAGAGAACAGCAGTTTAAAAACACTTTCCTGCAGTGTGGTCAGTCATGAAAGCTTTATAATTGTCTAATAAATTTGATGTTTTGCTCTTTTAATTGCAGTAATGTGTGGTCAGTCTCATACCAAGATACTTTGTCCACATAGATATTACAATCCACATAGATATTGTAGTGATGTTTAAATGTAATTTTTGCCTAAAATTCTTTTTGAGAAATAAAATAGATCCAATATAAAAACAATTAAATAGAGCTTTAGAATTTATGTAAAGTGCTATATAATCATATGGATGAATTTGTTTTATTTAGACATCTTAAAGTCTGTCTGAGCTGTTTGTATATGATAGTTAAACAAAACACTCTTTGTCCTGTGTACCTGTGCATGTGCTAGAATATAACAGCTTGACATTTAGACTAACATTGTATTGAGAAACGGAAAGGTGAAGTGTGTTCTGCACCACTAGCGGAACCGAACAGAATTGCTAAAATAACATTTTCCAAAATACAGCTCCCAACACTCCACCACTCCACCCCCCAAAACAGGTTTTTCTGCCACAAACTCATGCTATTGGTCAAGCCAGATCAGTTTCGAAAGTGCTGTAATAATGTCCTATAGTTGTCTATTTAATCATTGTATTTAAACTTTAAAATGAATAGAATGAGCTTGTATTTGCTTCTGTGGTTTGTTCCTCTGCTCATATTTGCTAATTTGTCCATCAGCGTTAATGTGGCAACATGGTACCTTGGGGTTTTCAAAAATTGCAAATGAACACAAACACACACTCGTTTGTACGTGACTTTGATAAATGGTTTCTATAAAGTATAAAGACAAACAACACGCAGAGGAGGGCAACGGTACCGCTGGTTTTAATTACCGCGCCACACTCGCAATAACAGCAATAAACCTGTCGCCGCTGCTGTTTAATGAAGGCACATCAAAGTCAGAGCTGTCCAGCGAGGCATCCGTTCTGTTTGCTAATGCAGGTTCATGTGGGAGTTGTGGGAAATATTTATTACCGTGTTCGCTGTCGCTCATGTCTGGAGGCGTCGGTTTAGCCGGACTGAGATATTCTGGAGGTGTCCACATGACCGATTGCTTATCCTCATATTTGCATTCAGGGGAACCAATGTTGATAGAATCAGAAAAAGGTATAGGGAATGATGCTCTAGGGGGCAAGTGGAGAAGAGTGACATTTAACTGCAAGAGAAGAGCTCCACTCCAGCAATGAAGCAGCCATACCAAACAGCCGAATTAAACACACATGAAGGAGCATTTTAATGCCAACATAGAAATCAATGTAAGCTTGATGTGACTTATTAACCCTTTTTGCCATGTGTTTTCTGGGTGAAGTGCAATTTTTTTATGAATTTCATGGCATTAGATGAAATATCAAACCATGTGGCATCTGCAAACACATGATTCTAAAACATTTCAAAGACCTACTTTTTTTTTACATTTAGCTAAACACATTGTTTTTGATGTTAATGTTCTTAAAGTTGACAAGCATAAACAATTAAAAATTGATTCATGTATTAAATAATGAACATTTTTAAATAGAATTTAAATTCAAGCTACTTGTAAAGCCAATTTAAATTAAGAAGTTTTCTGTAGTTTTTGAAAGTTACATTTTGACATTGTAAATTTGTATTAATTATTAGCAAAATGATACATTTGCTAATTTACTAATCAATTGCTATTTCACCTATTTGTAGAAACAGACCACTATATATCAGCAAATAATCATTATTGGTCAACAAAAGCAAAATCGGCTTTCTACTGATAGTTTTAAAACAGATGATGATCTGGGCAGATATTTCCTGTTGAGTAAAAGAGTACAGGAAAATGCAGTGAATTTGTGCTCTTGTAAACTGTTAAAGGTCCGGTTGAATGCGCAGTTTCTGTCAATCTCATATTAATCTTGAGTACCTATAGAGTAGTATTGTATACTTTGTATCTTTGAGAATATTTAGTTTGACAACATTTATAAAAGATAGATACAGCTAAACAATTATTTCCAACCTCCTGGGGGTGTGTGGGGGGAGGAACTAAATCACAAGCACACAATACATCATCACATTATCCCTCCATAACTGTTGATTCACTATAGGTTTGTGTTGTTTACATTATGCACGTACGCGCGGATTGACAAGAATACAGAAATATGACTTATTTTCACTTAACGCGTGCAGTTCAATTCCAGCATCTTTTAGTGCTCCATCTATCAGTTTCAAAACGATCTGCAATCTGCAAATCGGCCAATCTTGACCTTAAAACCATTCTTGATAAGCAGGTCTTCCTATCACTCGTCTATTTTCCGGTAGATTTGCCCAATAAGAGACTGAGAAAAGTTGTTATGTAAAAAACTTTCCGAAACCTTGGGGGAGTGTGTCGAGAAATACTACGTCATACGTCCAACTCGTTTTTTGACAAGTTGACCATCTTAAGTATGTTGAGCATGAGAAGCCAGCACATTTAACATCGTAATGAAGTTAGAATGCATGAAACAGCGTTAATTCAGCCCTTTAAGAAACATCACCAGTTTAATCTTCAATTTAGTCATTATATGAATTAATAAAAATCAGAAAGATGAGAAATATTCATTGATCTTCAGCATCGGTATCGGCAGATATCACTTAGAGTAATCGGTATGGGTGGAGAAATTTAGTATTGATGGTTCTCTAGTCATTTGGTTCACAACATGGTACTAAATGACTAGCATATCATAAACCTAAGTACTTACATATATATATATATTTATATATATGATAATTTTGTGCTGCTCCAAAGTAATTCGAAGAATAAAATAACCAAATAAAATAAACAAAGCATGTCATTAAGGTGACTTTTTATTTACCGATATGGTTCACTCGTATGTGAAAAATGCTGCACTGGTATAACCCAAAACATTCGACTATGCTTAGGTGGTGTTGTTCACTGGGCTGGTGGATGAAGGGCAATGCTGAGTTCAAGCCCTGGCGAGAACAGTTTGATGAGACAGAGGGAAAAAATCGATACTCTCACTCTGGCCGGTTTGTAACAGGGCCTCCCTGAGTGGTGTCTGTCACACTGTGTTCTCAGAGGAAGTGCTGACCGCATGAGGTGTCAGACCAGTGCAGACGGAGGCAGCACTTCAAGGAAACATTGGATGCACCTTCAGACGTGTTCCAAACTGCTGTCACCCGCTTCACCTGGCCTAAAGCTAGCGGCGCTCATTAGTACTCATTGGTTTTATCGCGGTCTTGGTATTACATCTCCAACAGCGAGCACGCCAATGATAATTAAGCCGACGATCTAAACGTTTCTGTCACTCTTGATTAAATGCTGTGTCATGCTCAGAGTAATTGCCTTAATTAGCTATCGAGCAGGTTTCAGGGTTAATGGGACAACAGGTTGGTAGCGAACGTGATTTAGCGCTAGCAGCTAATGATTTTACTCTCATCTCCTCAGAAATTATTTGATTAACAGTAGAGAGAAACAGATCCCCATTGTTTGTTATTACAAAATCAATTTCACAGCTGGCTGAACTTACTCTGACGCTGCTATTGTTGGGCGAGCGAAGCCCTCACTCAGTGGCCGGTGAGCCAACAAACAAATCCTACCGGCCTAGGCAGTGTAAATCTAAATTCCGCTCAGGAAATAAATGTGTTTTACATATTTTTTACTCGACTGGTTAAAACCGCAATCCCTGTACTGTTTGTTTATTGAAAGCAAACACCTTAGTCGAGTTATACTATGGAGAATGTTTTCTCGGATGCATATGAGATTAGGTGAAATGTTTTAGGAACGGCGCCTTGAGGATAATTGGGGAGACGATACGCTGTCAAGCACCAGTAAAGGCCAATTCAAAGACTTCTGAAATAGTGCTAGTGGGAAAGCAGATGGAAAATCGTAACAATGCTTCGGTTGAATCTACTGTATAATCAGCCGCTCAAGTTTAGTGGGGCACTTAACATCACAGGCAGGTCTAAATAAATTCTCTTTTAACTTTATAGGCACATTTCTGCTCTCTCCGCAGTGATGGAGATGTAACAAAGTTTTTTTCTTTTGAAAGACATATTGTGGAGTAGCACTTCTGGCGACCCGAGTTCGAATCCCGGCTCGTGGTTCCCGGTTACCGATTCCCTCTCTCATTTCCTATAATTTCCTGTCTTACTCTCCACTGTCCTTTCCATACAAAGATGGAAAAAGGCATAAAAATGAATGAAAAATGTGGGTTGGCAGTACACCACTATTCGTAATAAATAAAGTACATTCTTGATGTCCGTTAACGTTTTCCATTGTATAAACTAGTGGTGGGCATAGATTAATTTTTTTAATCTAGATTAATCTAGATTAATTCCAAGATTAATCTAGATTAATCTAGATTAAAATGGCTCATTTGAATTCTGCCGAAGGCATTCAGAATATGTGTGCTACCCAAATAATGACTAAAAGTAAGTCTTTGAGAACGGGTTTCTCAAGCCAGGTGGCGCATTAGACCAGGGGCTCATGTCCTGTTTCCAAAATGCATCACAAACTGCTTGAGAAAGCTGTTCTACTATGATAATTGGTGATGAAAATTAAATTATGTTCAATAAGATGAACTTGTGTTTACTTCCGCATTAGCTAAGGGATGATTTCCGTTTAGGTGGTACTTGAGACTGGAAGAGCTCCTACAGTACATCTACATTTAGTCATTTAGCAGACGCTTTTATCCAAAGCGATTTACAAAGAGTGAGGGAGCAACAAGCGATATGTCATACAGGAGCCATAATACATTAGATCTCAATACAAAGTTACTGGTTTCAACTAAAGCTAGACCACTACCTGTTGAGAGAAAGTGTTTTTTTTAAACCAATTCCGCATTGCACAATGTGCAAACAACCTTAGTCTTGTCGATGTTTCTATTGGGAAGCTTCTTAAAAATGAATATTCCCTGAAGCAAACCCGGCGGCTTGATAGCATGTTAGCACGTCACGTTTGATGCGGTAATTTCACAGTAACGTTATGTTGTGTTCAGACCAAACGCGAATGGCGCCTCAAGCGCGAGTGATTTATATGTTAATGAAAAGAGCCAATAGACCTACTTGCTGCGCGAATCGCGCGAATGAAGCCCTGGTCATGAGATGATGAGGCGGCGCTAAGGACGCGAATGAAGCCCTGGTCATGAGATGATGAGGCTGCTTCTGCTTCCGCGAATGACGCGAATCACGCGAGTTGAAAAATCTCGTTCTCGCCCGGTACAGTGCAATTCAGCTAGATATACATCCGCGCTAAAATATCAAGGTGAAAGTCATCATAGCTTGCGTAGTATAGACCCAGCTCCCAACCCAACTTTGAGAATAGATTAACGGCGACATTTTTTTTAACGCGCGATAATAGTCTCACACGCCGTTAACGGCCCACCACTAGTATAAACATAATTATGCTAATTTATATTTTTTATAAAAAAAGAGTACATTAATAACATTTAGAAAGTTTTTTTATTTTGTCTGTACGAAATAAGATGTTATTGTTTGCTAAATATAACGTTTACTGGTACTGTAATGTATTTATATTAGACTGGGATCTTGCTTTCCCATGCATCTGAGAATATCGTCAATATCTCAGTGGAAAGCTGTCTGCGCTTTCATGACAAATTCCTCTGTCATAGTCTAGTGCATCTGAGAAGTCTCTCATCTCCTCTTGAGTGTTGATAAAGTTTTAATATGTCTTCTGTGACAGCATCCTCTCCAAACACACCAAATTTTAAGCGAACAGTATGTGAACAGTAAAACTGGTTTTCACAGGCAACGGAGTAAACAAAAAGTATTTTACTTTGAAACAATTGAATATATGAATATATACAAAAAATACAGGTATTAACCCCAAGCTGCAGCTTAGTTTAAATGATTTAAAAACAAACGTGGATTTGGTCATGTTGTTCCTACAGCAGCCCTTAACAGACAAACCACTCTACAGAGGATGTTTCGTAAATCGTTATCTCATTCGGGAAAGAAGCAAAAATGTGACGACATCTTGGCCCTGTGTCAGCCTCCATAGTGTTTCAAAGAGAGGGGTGGAGTGAGCAGTTGGTTGCAATTCACAACCTCACCGCTAGATGCCGCTAAATTACATAAACTGGATCTTTACAAATACATCTCAATGTAAACATTCTGTAACTCTAACAACTTAAATTACCTCACAGTTCAAAAGGTCTTCAGGACTCACATCTTGTGAACATCTTTCTGACACATGACTGCGTACATTTACATGTCAATGACACCTATCTGTTCTCAAGCTTCCCATCCTGTGATGGATATCCAGCAGCGATGAGGACAGTCATTATGACACTTCCCCTCAGCATAAGTCGGCCTATTTAATCATGATTAAGCACACATAACTGCCTGCAATTAATAAATCTATAAATGGCCCGTCTGGATCGGTTCACATTACACCTGCTGGATTTGCGGTCTTGAAACGAGAGCAATGAAACAGAACAGAAGCGGAGGGAGAGGTGTGGTGGACAGGAGATGAGCTGTAACACTATGTCCTAAACACACGCAACTTGACAGGATTCCAGTGACAAGCTATTTTTCTGTCTTCAATTCGGAGGAAAAGCTGAGAGATGCAACAAAATTACAGCCAATCAGAATGGTGTGTGAGTTTGTCTCTTTACGGATCTCTCGCAACGCACTGCAGCAGAATAGCAGGAAACTAAGAAAAGACCTAACTTTTATTTTTTGTTCTCTTGTGATTTTTCTCCTTGATGTGGTATGATTGGTAAACTAGCAAGTTACTTTTATTAAGTACACTAAAGTAAAATTCAAGTATGTTTTTAAAGGGATAGTTCACTCAAAAACAATCATCATTTACTCACTCTCAAGTTGTTCCAAACCTTTATAAATTTCTTTGTTCTGCTAAACGCAAAGGAAGATATTTGGAAAAATGTCAGTAACCAAACAGATCTGACCCCCCATTTACTGCCATAGTAGGGAAAATAAATACTATAGGAGTCAATGGGGGATGAGATCTGTTGGCTACTGACATTCTTCCAAATATCTTCCTTTACGTTTAGCAGAACAAAGACATTTATACAGGTTTGAAATGACAAGAGAGTGAGCAAAGTATGACAGAATTTCATTTTGGGATGAACTATAGTAAGTTACTGTTTCTAAGTTCTCTGGGACTAAATCGGAACACTCCTTAGGTTATTAAAGTATACTTTAAACTAATCAAAAATACTTTAAGTGTAACAGTAGTACACTTTCACTACACAACTAGTTTAGTACTGCAACTGCACTACAAGAATACCGAAAGTTATATTCATAATGTGCAAGTTCAATACTTATTCAAAGCTTTTTTATTTCCTGAAAGTATGTTTGTTATACTTAATGTTTGATCGACATATACTTAAAAGTGTTGCTGAGTACATGTATAGGCCACATATACTCTATTCATATACAAATCTTCTATATTTTATTTATCAAATAGAGTTAAGTATAAAGGTGTAATTTTAAGTATATTTCAAAGATGTGCATATAAAGTAGATTAAGGATATTTTCTTATTTTTAGTTTCAAAGAAGTATACAAATTGCACACTTGGATAAACTTTTTTTATTAGGGTAGTGCTTGGTGCACTGAGAGCAAAAAAAACAAAGAAAGTCAAACACATTTTAAAGGGAACAAAATGGCA
Organism: Triplophysa dalaica; assembly: GCF_015846415.1. NCBI lineage: Eukaryota > Metazoa > Chordata > Actinopteri > Cypriniformes > Nemacheilidae > Triplophysa > Triplophysa dalaica. The sequence goes on along the minus strand of NC_079549.1, from coordinate 14,904,718 downwards.
CAAACACATGTTTTTCTGTGTCTTTAATGTGCTATTAAAGTGGTCCTTGCAAAAATTAAATTGTTGCAACAAAAGATTCATTCTATCTAAAAGCGAATGCTTTACCAGACCTGCCTGAAATGCCTCATGTAACCACACCCCCACAAATCCACGTCAGTTCGTGGTATGAGTTGACTAAGTCAGCCCAAATGTATACGCAAGTCATTACTGTCAGTACAATTGCTTTGGAACTTGATGTTTCAAATATGGTAAGAGGCGTTACTGGTTAAGGGGCCAATCATAGCACACCTTGCTTTTCAGGGCGAAGAGCTTTGTTAATAATTTCAGAGAGGCGGGGCGAAGAAGAGATACTAACAAGCACGGTATGTGGAAAATACTGCGTTTTTTAACCTTAAATCATGTATATACATTGCATTACAATAATATTTGTTTTAGCCGTGTCAAATGACCCCTTTTAATGATTTTATTTTAATCTGTAAGACGTGCTTTTCATTAGTGAGCTATTTAAACACTAATTTTCTTTTTATATGTAAATGTTTAAAGATACATAATTCAAATCATTTTTGACTTAACTATAATTGATCAGGCAAGGGGCAATGCAATCTCTCTCTCTCTCTCTCTCTCTCTCTTTCTCTCTCTGTTTAGATCTCACTGTCACTATATGACTTTGAAATCCTGTGTGTGAGACTGTTTTCTGATTATTAAAAACTAGAAAAAGTATTTTACAAGCATTAGCTCATCAGCTTTTACACTTTTGGATAATGCAGTGTTCTTCTCAAATATGTTTTTCTCCTCACATACTCAGGCTGTCACATCTTATAGCACATAGCAATACCTAGGAAGACGAGCAGGATTTCAGAGGCGAGTTCACTACAACATTTTGCACTGAGCGATGTGCTTTTGCTCCCTTCAGAGTCCCTGATAGCTGAAAATGAAAATGAAGCCTGTTGTTAAGTTCTAGCAGTGATAATAGCCATTGAGGAGCAGAGATATGGCCGGTTGTCTATTTCCTCCAATTTCATGAGCTGTCATCTGCCTATGTACGTCAGATCTGTCAACTCGGGCCAAACAAGCCTTCTAAATCTAGGTTCTGGATACATGAGTGAAGAGTGTGAGTAATGAACGACCTCAGTGTGACGTTTCGTCTGAAGCTCAATTGAGCAGATGCAGCAAACGCTGCAGGATCCATCTGTGTCCATCTGGTGTGATGCTTTACACTTGGCAGGTTAATTTGGCTCAGAAGGAAAACTTTGAATTTCAGGGAATTAGGACATACAAAACAAAGACTTTTTATTAGGGTTTTGGTTGAATAATTGTAAAATGTGAAACCACTAGATGAGTTTCGCAAAGACCTCTGAACTGTGTGCATCAACTTAATCATGAATCATCCAAGCTCAGGTCACAAGTGCCAGTTTGTAGTTAGAGTTTTGAGGCGAATCTCTTTAGTTACCATGGTTACAGGTACTTTTCAAATCCAGTCAGTAATGTTTGTCCTGATAACAACCAAAAAGTGTTTTTGTGTGATTTCACATTTATGACTGTTGGCGAATCAGTTTTGCAGGCAATATAGCGATTTACATTTTACTGCCAAGACTAGTTTGAACTACAGCAGCTAGATCATGTGAAAATATTTCAAGTCAATTCAAGTTTATTTATATAATGCTTTTTACAATGTTGCATTGTTTCAAAGCAGCTTTACATGTGAAAGAAAACACAAACGAGGAAAATGAGTGTAAAGAGTATAAATAGAGAGGAACATCCTAATAAAACATGTTATTTAAATTGAATCATAACTTAAAAGGTTTAACTTTAATTTTACTGATTGTTTATGAAGTTTAACATACTGAATATGAAAATCACATGAATTTTTTTTACCATTTACCACCGTTTCAGGGAGGTCTGGGTGAGCATTCGCTTTTAGATAGAATGCATCTTTTGTTTCGACACTTTCATTTTTGCAATTTTACGTGTCTAATACATGTATGTGCAACTTATAACACACCAAAGACACAGGAAAACACTTATTCGCACCATGTGAACCTTTTAAACTAATATCAACAGTCTCCCAGTGAGCAAGCCAACACTGCAACGCAGGCAAGGAACCAAAACTCCAAAGATGAATAAAAAGAGAAAAAACCTTGAGAGACACCAATCTCAGCTGGGAGTGCCAGTTCTCCTCTCCTGCATTACAGCTGCAGTGACTTTTGATTAATAGTTACTGAATAAACGTTTATGGGAGTAAATAATTAAATTTTTATGATTAACAGAGAGAACCTATTAGTAGTAATGTATTGAATTCACATTTATTTAAAATGAACATTTATTGATAGACCGATCGATTACATGGCTGACTGACTAATGCAATGGACTCTTCTGGTTTTCCTTCATTCTAAGTCATTTTAGCTCCCGTCTGTGGTATAACCTCTAGTGTAACTGAAGGACTATTGATTCTAGTCCTGCTCAAGATGTTTTATAGATCATTGGATTAAATTCCTCTCTTGTATTGATTATGGTTTTTGAGGGCAGCAGTGACACATAATTTCTGAGGAGGGTATATTCACAGAGAGGAGACACGGATCGATTTTGTGCAAGATATTACGTTCCGAATCAATTACCGGAACATTTGAGGGAGGTAATCATTTTAAACTATTAATGTCGACGAGAGCTCCCGTTTTAAGTTACTTTGGTAAAAAAAGACCACATATTTTCTATAATTACAGAAAAGATGCAATCCTACGGAGCAGGGTCTGGAGACTAAATGTCACTGTGGCTATAAAATGAATATAATAAATAAATAAAAGAACGAGGGAGGCAAGTTACAGCTGAAAATAGGAAAATATATCAGTGGGGGTATTGTCCTATTGCCTGTTAGCTGAGAGATGTTTTTGCGTAATGAGGTAAGGAGGAACCATCAGTGTTGGCTCTCTGCATCCCACACACACACAAATCTCTCTTATGAGAGCCACGCTGTGCCACCTCATGTGCCTGCAATGGCAGATGTGCAGACAGGGGTATCATATACCCATTCAAATGGAGAGTATGATACTTCACCCTGACGTGTTTTGTGAAGGATCGTGGGTAAATGGAAAGGTGTTTGTGTGGCTGTGTGTGTGTGATTTTGTGATTCGTGCACTCTGCTTTTCTTTATAACCATGCACTATATAGAAGACTGTGTAAGGATTTTGGCTGTGTGTTTTTTCGTGATGTTGGGTTGGTGGGGTTAGGCTGTGGTCCAGCTCTGCAGGGCTGTGGAATCATCCGGGTCTCCAGCTTTCATCAGGATTATCTCCTGCACGTAGGAAAGGGGAGCGGGTGTCACAGCATACCACACTGCCCATGGCTGTCATACCTTACCAGTGCACAGCATGCCACACTCTGCGTCAGATCTGTGCACAAATACAGAGAAGAGCAGAAAATGATGAATATTTATACATGTTGTGATCACACGTACATGATTCCAACACATAGGAGGGAATGTTTTAGGTGCAAATATTAAGGATAATCTATAGAGGGAATTGCAATACAATATACATAACTATGTATTCAGATGTGTATTAAAGATCTTGCATAATGAAGCGTTATGTTTTTATTACCTTAGAATGAGCTATCTACATACACCGTGGGTCCCTTTACATGGAATTAGACATGTTGTTTCTACAGTAGCCCTAAACGGATAAACTGCTCAACAGAGTGCGTTTCTTAAATATATTAGCTCCTTCGGGAAAGAAGCAAAAACATGATGACATCTTAGTTCTGTGTCTGCCTTCATGTGCTTTGAAGGAAAAGGGTGAGCGGTGGAGTGAGTTGCTGGTTGCAATTATCAACTTCACCACTAGATGCCACTGAATTCAACACACTGGACCTTTAAAGGAGGGGTAACAAGCTATTTCATGCATTCTGACTTCTTTACACTGTTAAACGTGCGGACTTCGCATGCTTAACATGGTCAACTTGTCAAAAACGAGTTGAACGTATAACATAGTATTTCTGTGCTCGATTCACTCCGACAGGGTTCGCACAGGTTTCTGAAAGTTTTTTCGAACATGGATTCCCGTTTAGACAATTATCCCATGTGCGAGAGTGAGAGAAAGAGCATGCAGCGTGAGAAAGACACACCCATCAATGCCACTTCACTCGGCTGACGGAAGTTTAGCTGTGTTTGGTCACTGCATTTCGGTGAGGGATGTTATATAAACAGTGGATATAATGATGGATTTGGAGATCCTTTGAACTGATAGATGGCGTGGTCCCTGTGCTTAAAGATGCTGGACATGAGCCGCACGCTTTAAGTCAAACTAAGTCATATGTCTGTGTTTTGATGGCAATCGGGGCATACATGCATAATATAAACAACATGAAGGGATAATGCGATGATGTATTGTTTGCTCGTGATGTAGTTCCGCCCCCCCCACCCCCCGGGACATGGTAGTGGAAAAAATATGAAGCAAAACCTTTGTATTCTATTCACTCGCAAAAATATATCTCATATTTTTCCACCACAATGTCCCTAAAAGGGCTCCCTAGAATACCACTGTTAAGGTACTCAACATTAATATGAGATTGATTGAAACTGCGTGTGTTACCTCATCTTAAAATGTTCCATTAAACAGTGAAAATAATGTTTGGAATGTTGGAATGTTCCTAAAGAAAAAAAAAGCTGATTTTTCCTTGTAGAATAATATTAAGACAAACGTAAAGGGATAGTTTACCCAAACCTAAAAATTCTTTCATCATTTATTCCACCTCATGCTTTGTATATGACTTTTTATTGTGTGCAGCACAAAATTAGATATTTTGAGAAATGTTTCTCAATGTTACCAATGTTCTTCAAAATACCTTATTTTGTGTTCTGCAGAAGAAAGTCATACAGGTTTGGAATGACACGAGGGTCAGTAAATGATTTGTTAACTTTATTTTTGGCTAGAACCTTTTTGTTAAAGTTTTTTAAGCAAAAACAATGATTCCTCAATACTTCATTATTAGTTGTTATTATTTATTTATGTGCATGTTCTTTTCTTATGTGAAGCCATACCTGTGAGGATATTTGTCCCTGACCCTTACCCACATCTGGTCACCTCAACCCTCTTTCTTGCAGGCTGGAGAAAGATCACGTCCAGAATAGAAAATCAAATATGAGTGCTTATTGAGTATAGATTTTGACATGAATGGGGGGTATAGAGGTTGGTTGTCAAGCGGTAATCCAGTTTGTGCAATACAGAATGAAAATAATCGTTCAGCTGCGGTCTCATAATCCCCTGAAATAACAAGTTTATGTACCAAAGCTTCTATAATTTAATCTGGCATCTCTCATACAGTGGCTTTAGAATGACATCAAAGCAGAGTAATTCACAGATAAAAAATCAATAGACAGATGAGCCGTATTAATTCTTAATGCATGGCAGAGTGCAGCATGGACTAAAGCTGGTGGCTGGTGTGAGGTTGGGTTTGGCTGAGGTTGCTGGTCTTGTTTGATGCTCTTACCACCTTGCTGAGTTTTCTAACAAAATGTTTATAGTGCTGGTTGTTCAACCACAACCTTAAATTCATGATCAAAACTGTTTGAACACACCTACAGTAGTTGACAAATATAATGTCAGGGAGCATATTTGTACAATAGTTGGGTAGTTGAAAAATATTCAATATGGAAATATAATGTGTCCTATGGTGTGACAGCAAAAAGTAAGAAAAAACACTAAGAGTGAAGATAATTCACTCTTATGCTATTTTATATAATAAACATTAATAAAGAAATATATATATATATATATTCATATATATATATATATATATATTCATATATATATATATATATTCGCATGTTCTCCCCGTGCCTCAGGGGTTTCCTCCGGGTACTCCGGTTTCCTCCCCTGGTCCAAAGACATGCATGGTAGGTTGATTGGCATCTCTGGAAAAATTGTCCGTAGGGTGTGAGTTCGTGAGTGAATGAGTGAGTGAGTGTGTGTGCCCTGCGATGGGTTGGCACTCCATCCAGGGTGTATCCTGCCTTGATGCCCGATGACTCCTGAGATAGGCGCAGGCTCCCCGTGACCCGAGATAGTTCGGATAAGCGATAGAAAATGGATGGATGGATGGATATATATATTCTAAATAGTTGCCGTCACACCATAGGACACTTGTAATGTATTTTTCAATTTTCCATTTGCTTTTAATCCGCCTTCAGGTTGGATTAAACCGTAAACAATATGAAGAGTATAGTAAAAAAATAGGAAAACCTTTATTGGACAATATTATCAAGGCAAACTTTAGCATTTCAGAGAACATGGGTTTATTCTAATATACAAAAAAAGCATATAAAAACAAAAAGCTTGCAGGAAATAAAGCATACATTGACAAGTTATTTATGTTGATCCTCTTGTGTAGTAATATTTATTAGCCATACTCTGATTTAATAATCTTTTTGCATAGCTAAGGCAGACACAGCACAAAGTCAAAAAAAAAAAAGTAATACCACAATGGGAACAGAAGTAAATCCACAGAGTCAAAACAGTAATTCCTCAAGATCAAAAAAGTAAAAGGTTCAAAAAGCAAAGTTCACTTGGGAAAAAGGTCATACCAATATAGAAAGCCTAAGAAGTAATCCTGTCTCGGGAGAGCGACAATAGTCCACACAGGTAGAGCACATGTAAAGGGTGATACACATACAAATTTATTGCAAAGAACCAAGGAAGACTGAGGGATTAAATACTGTGACTGAAAAAGAGGCACAGGTGAGAGTAACCACTCTAATTGCAAAGGGACAAAAAAATCAAAAAGACAATGGAGGCCACTAGGGGCAAAAACAAGGCATGACAGGCATAATGGTGACAGAATCTCCCCCTCTAGGCATGGCTCCTGACGTTCCCACTGGGTGAATAGAGACAACAGGCCTTGAACTGTCGAATAAGGTCCGGGTCCAATATGTCCTTGGCAGGAACCCAGGAGTGCTCCTCAGGGCAGTAGCCTTCCCAGTCCACCAGATACTGCACGGACCGTTGCACTCGGCGGGAATCAAGTATCCGGCGGACAGTATAAGCTGGCTGGCCCTGGATGATATGAGGTCTGCCTTTCGGGACAAAGGGAGACGAGAAAACAGGTTTTAACAGGGAAACATGGAACGTAGGGTTAATTTTAAGAGACCTTGGCAAGTACAGCTGGTAAGTGACGCGGTTTACTCTCCTGGTTATCCTCAAGGGTCCGATGAATCTTTGGGAAAGCTTGCGGGACTCCACCTGCAGGGGTAGGTTCCTAGTGGAGAGCAATACTCTCTGGCCGATGAACCTTTGGGAAAGCCAACAGACGGCGACGTCTGTTGGCCTGATGTTGGTATGACTGAGAAGTGCGTAGAAGATTGTGTGAGTCGACTGCGTCTGATGAATCTTTGATGAACAACGGATGGGTATAGCCGAACTAAGATTTGTTGGGGGACATCCCAGTGGCAGAGGAGTGAAGAGTGTTGTGGGCATACTCTGCCCAAACAATGAACGAAGACCAGGTGGATGGGTTGCTCGAGGCCATGCATCTGAGGGTGGTCTCTAGCTCATGGTTCATCCGCTCGGCCCGCCCATCGGAATTAGGGTGGTAGCTTGACGACAGACTGCCTGTGGTTCCGAGGAGCAGAACGCCTTCCAAAACCTAGAAGTGAACTGGGGGCCTCTGTCAGAAACTATTTCTTGGGGATATGAAGACTCGAAACACGTGGTTGGTGAACATTCCGGCTGTCTCTTTAGCAGTGGGTAACTTCGGAAAGGGATACATCTGGCAGCCTTTGAGAACCTGTCGATGATGACTAGGATCACAGGGTTGCCTAGGGATGGGGGAAGACCAGTGAGATGTGAGACCAGGGCCGATGAGGAATGGGCAGAGGATGGAGTTATATTTTTAAATATAAAAACTAAGACTGATCAGTCTGATCTCTGAGACTAGTTGTTAAGACACAGTCTTAACTTAGCGAATATGTTTATGCAACTGGCCCCATGTTTATTGAAGCTTTCACACTATTAAGAACTTTCTTAATTATAGTTAACAGCTGAATGGGCTATATCCATCCTACCTTCTTGGGGGTTTTGTGTAGCCTACTAAACAAGATTAGTCTCCAGAAGCTTAATTGAAAGAAATTAATGGCCCACTTGGTCATTTCTCTTCATTAAAAAATACAAATAAAGATGTAAATAGCTTTTCACAAATATAATTAATGTCAGCAAACAAACAAACAATAAAACAACAAATTACAATACTAAATACATTTCATGCATTCCATGCCAGAACTGTATGTGTCATTATGCAGTCTAAAATCATTTTTGCAAATAAACACAAGCCAATCAAGTAGACCCCTTTAACAAAACATTTATTTGTGTTGCTCAGTTAGCGTGACATTAAACCTCAGTGGTGCTGCAATGAATTTATGCAGTTGTGATAAACAGCATTTACTGCTCGTATAGAAGATTATAATAGCCTAGTGGAAAAGACAAGACAATAATAATAAACAAGATAATAATAATAGTAAAGAAAAGCTGTCAATCAATATTGTGCAACTGTAAGTTAAGTTATGACATCCTTTAATATAAGTGTCAAATCTGTACCACAAGACACACCAAACAGAATTACACTGTTTTCGAACAGGTTTTTTCGCCATTGGTCTGATTTGATCCTTGCACAATTGTTTTTAGACAGTATTCCTGTGTTGGGCTGGTTGGGATGTGTAAACATTAATGAAAATTTGTATATATGGTATATAGGTATACTCACAGTTAACAGTTGTCTTGGCATATAAAGCTGTGAATGGACAAATCATTTTAATAATGAAAATATTATATGTGCAAGTGTAATATATATCATGTAATATATATATATTAATATAAATAACTAATAGTTTTTATATTGTTGAGCATATTTATATATCTGTATAATAAAATATGCCATTACATGAAGAAATTTCATTAAAGGGGACATTAAACAGCCTAAAAACTAGATTTATTACTGTGAAATAACCTGAGACTGTTTTTGAAAAATGCTTTCAGACTCTCAGCTCTCCGCACTTGGATGGAAATGAAACAAAAGCACATAAGTTATTCAAATGTGCTTTTATGAGACGGGATACTGTCATGTGAGCTAAAACAAACTTCCCATGGCTGTATTGTCAGTTGGAATGGAAATGTCGTCCTGATGTTTAAATTCGAGATGACAGTACGGCTCTTTTCTGCAGTCAAATTATATTTTACAGTAGTAATAATTCAAAGCTTCTTTCAGTTTCCCTACAGTATTTGCAGTTCTTTGACGTCAAAAAGTCGAGAGGATTTTTTTGCTCTGCATTTCTTCTTCTATAACTCAGGAGAATTAATATAGTTCAATATCAACTTGACTTAAAATTAAGGTGCTACATGATGCCATAGAAGAACTTTTTTCCACTGTATGGTTCCATTTAGAACCTTTAACATCTTAAGAACCGTTCACAAAAATTGTTTGTAGTGAAAAGGGTTCTTCAGACTATGATTATGATGGTATTATGAAAAATTGTTCTTTTAAGAACTATTCAAAGGTTCTTTGGGGAACCAAAATCTCAGCATCACGGTGAACATTTTGTAGTACCTTTACTTTTAAATAGAAAATAATTTAAAAAAATAAGATTCCTAAAATTATATTTATATATCAGGTTGTATGGTTTCATAAAGAACAGAAATGGAAACGGGCTGAAGAAGTGACAAACTGAAAGCAGTATTTGGTCTTCTGTGGCATTACTTGTAAAAAAACACTTTTTATTTTTGAGTGTGTATGAGCAAAATAAGAACCGACACAATTGAAATGACTGTTGACATGTCTCATGTAGTATTGATCTACTCTTTGTGATTGAACATGTGTTAGGCAATGTTTTAATTCCGTGAACGTTACAGGCTGCAGGCATGAATGACTGTAATTCTCTTCCATCTCTACAGAACAATCATTTCCTCCAGTGGTACAGTACTGTACCTTATACAGTGAGAGAGCATCCTCACTATTAATACTAAACCTTACTAGAGTAGCCAGTAAATACAAATGTGCTATGCCATTTAAAAAGCCATTTCCTCATTTAAATTCAGCCAAGAAGCACATCTTCATTCAGAGAGCATACGACAGGGGCCGCAAAGGGTTCGAAAGGGAATGTCAGCAAGCACCTTGAAACCGGCTTCATTTGTCAGAATCAAATTCTTGGGCCCGCTACCTTTTTGTATTCTGTGCATTCTCAGTAAGAAGCTTGTAGGGACAAATCGTTTATCCCTGAAACGCAACAGCTTCACACAGCATCAATAAAAGCTGTGTTTAACATGGACCTGTGTTCTTCTTGTCAATGACTTCAGACTCTTCTGGCATTTATTCATGCTGTCACAAAGTCTTTTTCAGAGACGTGCATTGTAAATCTGATTTTGTAGCTCAAATCCATTTAGTTGTTTGTGCTCCGAATAACAGAAAATGCATAAAATACGATTTTTACAAACCTTACATTCGTTTGTGGCTTGAAATTCGAAATTAATCTAATTTCTTGAAATGTTGAATTGTCTGATCTTTTTAAGATTCTTTTTTCAACACAATAACACAAGAATTTCACAATGTGCATTGTTAGCTGTCTCTCACCACAAATATAGACTTTGCAGAGCACAAAAGAAGATATTTTGTGGAAAGTTGGTAACCGAACAGCAGCAGCACCCATTCACTTCTATTGTATGGACACAAAACCAATGCAAGTGAATGGGTGCCAGTTCGGTTAATACTATTCTTTGAAATATCTTCTTTTGTGTTTGGCTAATGAAAGAAAGTCAGTTGACATGACAAGAGGATGAGTAAATGTTAATAGAATGTTTCAATTTTGAGTGTACTATCACGTCAAGGCCTTGTTTTTCCAGTCCCCCTTATACTTTAAAATTATGAAAAAATACAAAAGTTATTTAGGCTGTAGTTATCAGTTGTGTGTTTGTCCTGTTAAGCCACTTTGGTGGTTCATCACTATGTTTCTCACAAAAAAACATCAATGAGTTCATGACCCCGCATCAGCTCAAAGTGTCTGAGAATTAGATCTCTAATGAATTCCCCTGCTGATTAACAGTTTGATACATCAGTTGTGTTAACCTCTGTTGATCAAAGTCAAACATGTTAAATGGGCAATCTGTTTAACAAAAGTTGGTAAAATTGCTCTATTTAAACCATTGCATGAAGCAGTTACATCTGTCAAACACTTTGTTCTGTTAAACAGCTGTCCTAAAATGTGTTTAATGAGGAGAATGTCTCTGTTAAGTCTAGCATCATGTCTGATTTAAGGGGTAAACATATATGCCAAACCAGGTGTTTATAGTATTTTATGATGGCCTGTCAGGTTGATGGATAATACAACTGTTACTGTGGCAGGTTTGTAACAAGCGTGCTTTACAGAATATGAGTAAAATTACAAATGTAACACAGGAACTAGATTTTTTCCAACACCTCACATTATTTCAAGCTCTAAACTACTTATTTTGGGTGATATTTGCTGTAATAGTTCTAATTTACCTCTACAGTGTTTGCCTTTTGTTACAATATTTTTACAGTCTTTAATTTGAATACAACTGCATCATTTTGCTTAAAATATGAAAAAGTGCTCATATATATCTCAATTACTTAAGAGTTTTTCAGACCATTGTAAAGCCCCTGCGGTGCATTCATAACCTTTTTGGTGTGCCACTATCACACCATGAGGTCCGTCACCGCTGTGAACTATTTACTATAATGTGACCAAAGAAAGTCTCTGAGAACCTCTCATCCACTTCCTTGAGGCGTTATAATCATAAAGTCACCACAACTTCAGGAACGTTCCCGAGCTGGAGATAAGAAAATGTGTGCTTTTAGGAACATTTATTTTCATTAACTTTCCCAGGCATTCTGTAATTTGGCGAGTCACGTGATCATATTTCTGCTTTGTCTAAGCCATAAATTTCTGTTGTGTTAATGAGTGTCCACAGAGGGAGGCTCTGCTGATGCTGGCAATCTTTCATGTGGAAAGCATTTGTTATTTTAATAATTCTTTAATTGCCTTAAGTTTCGCTGGTCATGTCGGTCAACGGGGTAGAGACTGGAAAACGGTTTTAAATAAATAAATTAGGGGCTGGTTTAATTAGATGCCTGCATTTTATTGCCATTGTCTGAGCTTTGCTTCAGGATGTTTTTTTTTACTGTAAAAATTTGCACTATTTGTGAAGATTACACATATAGAACATAAGCTGTTTAGAAACGTTTGCAGAATGTGTCAGCTGAGGGCCACTTATGAATTATAAATATGCGGCTTACATATTATTTGTAAAGAAAATCTGCTGTATCGCAGCACTACGTACCATATCCAGTGAATAAAGTGTATTAAAATGAAACAAGAGGCAGGAATTGATCGTCTTAAGGGAACAGAACAATATTTTTTTCAGTTAGAGTGACATACATATCACCAAATAATAGTGGTTATATGAAACGGCGTACACACTTAGTTGTGTGATGTAAGAGACATATTATAGGTTGACTCACAGACTTCTTGTTTATGCCACAAGCAATGTCATCTTTTGACAAAATTTGGGGTGGACAAACCTGTTCTCTGCCAAGAAATGGCAGATGGAGGGCAAAAAGATGGACAGAGTGCTTTTCATTATTTCTGCAATTTCTTTTGGTGGCATTAATAGCACATATTTTAGATTTACTTTTCAACAGTTGAGAAGAGGTGGATTTTTTAAAACATAAGAATTGTGAGGCTAAAGGGAGGGCCTACACGAACTTTAGTACTGTTCTGGATTAGTTACTACTAAAGCATTATCGATTTTCTTTGAGGACATTTTATGGCACATGCAGACTATCACACTCTAATTCTCTCTCTCTCTCTCTCTCTCTCTCTCTCTCTCTCTCTCTCACAAAGACACACTTTTTTGCTTCTTGTTTCTTTAAAAAACAGCTCTGCTATGCACACACACACTCCCTCTCCGTAGGGTGAAGATAAGCTCCATCTGAGCACTCCGCTGTTCTAGAGATTTACCAGGAAACAGACACAAAGCAGAGCCACAGATCTCAGATAAAAATCCTTTATCCTTCTATTCGCTCCATCACTCTCTCTACCAGTCTGGACAGGTGGTTTGATAACAGATAATACGCAATGTAATCAAATTTATTGATTGTCATGCTGACTGAGGGGTTTTAATACAGTGCGTACAAATAGTCTGTTTTGTGGTGCGTAAAGCTAAACACAATTAAAGTAAGTGTATGCTGCCACTTTGCTTTGACCTCACTGTGCCTAACTGACCAGTGAAGTCATCCCATTCACATTACTGCATGACAAATGATGGGTCAGAGACATCTTTAAAATAAAAAATGAGGTCTTTTAGTCTGTCTTTGAGAGTTGAGGCCATCTGTACTGGACAATAAGACATAAGACTGGACAACATTTTCTTTCAGAAGGTATATGCATTATAAAAAATTGAGGATGCATCTCTGGTTAGCCTTAGTAAATCATGGTTTACACACTCTTAAATGTAAAAGTGCTTTATGATCCAATAAAAGAGGCTTTTCTGTCTAAATGGTTCTATAAAGAACCTTTAACAACTTTTGTTTCACAAAAAGTACTTTGTGGCAAAAAAAGTTCTTCAGGTTATAAAAGTAAAGAAAGGGACCACAATGGATGTACTATTTGTCAATGCATTTGGCGGTTAGAACGTGACCGGATAAAGTTAGTGATAGCTATGGTTTGTTGTATGTTTGTCATTTTATACTGTAACTAAAGAATTCTGCAAACCTTTAGCAAATCTTTAACTAATGCGAGTCATTGTAGCCTCCTTATGTACTTTTAATATTACCAATATGACCTCCGTCACGTCATAAAAAATTTCAGGCCGCCTTAACTCAAAATTCAACTTTAATGACATTACTTGCACAATTAATGTTTTGTCGATTTAAGGAACTCTAATAATTGACAGTTATACCAAATTAATAATTTAGATGAAACAAGTCGCAAGAAATTGTTGGGTTGTCTTCATTGCACTTCATTGCAAATAGGTGTTTTTGAAGGACTAAATTAATGCATCATTTATGTACTTGAAGTGCACTTATTTTTTTTACTTTACAAAAAAGCATTGAATATTGTATAAGTATAAGATATGGGACAAACCTTAACCCTCCCTTATTTAACACACACCTGCGATTTTAATTTCAACTGAACTGGGAATTTTGTATAAGGCCTAAAAAAATGTCCCTGGAAGTAGGATTAAGATTATGACCAATCAGAGAAAATCACGAATCTAAATAATACTGTACGCCCCATTCAGAGCACATTCTGAGGCACACAGAAAAGCACTCTCGTATTGAATATGTAGTATAAATGCTAATGCGTCTCACACAGCGTAGCGATGGTCCACAGACTTACATAACATATAATTATTGCTGCAAGGATTTAACAAATTTAGCTGAACTTGCTGGTAAATGAAAACCATTGTCTAATCGAGTTTGGTTTTCTCCACTTTAACTTCGCTCAACACCTGTGTTCCCTCCCTTCGTCATCTAGCAATTGCTTGGGAAACATGGGGATGATTTGATGTTCTGTCTGTGGGTGCCTCATGTCATCACCATGCATTAAGTGCTTTCCTGTGTTTCACACAAAACAGCCTTCCCATTTCCTCCCAAAGGATGCACACATGCTGTATACAGTATATAGAATATACCGCTGCGTTCACTGCTGTGTCTCCTAGCTCATCCAGCTGACAAATGCTAAAAACCACTCTTAAACCAGCAAACAAGACTGTTCTGAGCTGTAACCATAAGACTAAAAAAAGGTTATTTGCCTCTGAGCATTGATGCCGTCACAGCATGCCAGGGTCGAAGGGCAGGCGTTCCTCACAGCATTGTAAATCCAACCGATCGCCATTTTCAGTATGCACACCATGTCAAGTACTCTTAATGCCAGCTTCCTGACAAGTAAATGAAGGGCCCCTCGTTCCTCTTGTTTCTTCCCAGGTGACACGCCGTCCCCATTCCGTCATTATCAAAGAGACAGAAGGAGATTCAGAGAGTCTGGAAAACGGTCCATTATGCCCTGCCAGAGGGAGTACAGGCACCATTAGGGGGTGATATCCTTTACAAATAATGCATGTTTCCAGGCTGTCGTTCCATTCTGTCAAGAGAGAAGGGAGACGGTTGTAAAGAGCATATATGGGTTCTGTAATTGTCCATAAAGGAATTCATTAGTAAATATCTGCAAAAATCGGTTGAAATATTTAGCAAGTTATATTTTTAATGATAAATGAGAGATGTACTTAAGTATTGAGCTTACAATCCTTATAGCTTTAACCATGCATCAACGGGTTATGGATGCATTGAAACTTAAAGATCTTTCAATCATTACTTTGCAGATGGGCACAATTTCTTTATTTTTGTAATGGTTTGTGGAAAGCTGTTGCTAGATGGTTCAGTAGATTGTTTTTGGTATTCCATCATTATATGATAGAATACAAAGAGGAAGACTTCCAATGACCTTAAAGTTTAATGGCAAAACTCAACTCACCTTTGGTTCAATCGTTCAATTTTTGAGATTTTAATGGAAGTGCTAAATTGCTTTCATATGAAATTGGTCACAGTAATGGACAATTTGCTGTTAACTTTGCAAAGAACACAGTCTGAAAAAATAAGAATGCCAAGCAAGCGTCATTTATAAATATACCGCATTAAACTGAAATGCACATGATCGTATTTTCATTAATCACTTTAAATGAAGTAAAGGATTTATGCAGCCTTGACAATAAAGAAGTATGCACAAACATCCCCTCATGAAAGACTTCCTTCAAAATAATGTTTTTTTTAAGAACCAGGACAGACAAATTATCCTATTGACATGCAGAGCTTTTGAAATATTGGTCGACTGTTGGGGGGATGCTGGAACATTTCTTACTTGAGATGACCACAATGGATGTATTATTTGTCAGTGCATTTGGCGGAGAGTTAGAAATCAATGTGACAGGATACAGTTAGGGATAGCTATTGTTTGTCATATGTTTGTCATTTAACACTGTAACTAAAGAATTCTGCAAACCTTTATAGTACTTTTAGCAGATTATTGTGTTTTCATTAAAGCATCCAAGTTAAATCATGGTATATTGTGCTTTTTGCATGGCTATGAGTGTGAAATTTATAGGAGCTATTATCATCACTTTTGATTAGTGTGATACAAGCTTTGAACATTTCCAATAATTGGTCTCTCGTAAACCTTTCAAAATTGTTCAGCCTCCTACTGATAATTACTAATAAAACACTGAAAGAAATGTTATTGAACTACAACATAGAAGGCAGTGAATATAATAATATAGCAGATAGAACAGATAATGTACAAAATAAAATATTATATGTATAAGATTTTAGCTCTGATAAAATATATTTGTTTGTTAACAAATTAGTAACATTGAAATACATCAGACACCTCCAGACATTTTGGAAGACGGAGGTGTTGACCCCACGCATAAAAGGATTTTATAATTCTTACATTAGGTATATCAAACATGCACAACTCTGCAGGAAAGTACTTTTGGAGAGCCACAGATGCACGATATGAATTGTCCAAAAACATTTTATTTTAAAGAGTATATACAACATCACTAGACAGAGACTGATCAAATGCACTATAAATTGTCCTGATTTGTCTCCAAAATTTAAAGGAAAGTGATAATTAGAGCTTTCAACAGACAATTATATCTTTATTTTGTAGTCAAAGGGTGTCCCTGTCTGTCACAGACAGAACACTAATGAAATTGAGACTGTGGATCATGAATATAATGCAGCATGTCTATTATAATGTCACTGCTCAATGTGAAATATTAAGATGGATTTGTTTCGTTATAATGGGGTAGATTTGCATTTCCCTTATATCAATTATCTATTCAACATTTATTGTTGCATCTTATATAGATTCATTTGAGTGTAACCCCTGTTAGAAATTTAATAACAAAGTTAAACTGTTGCCACAAAGCAAATTAAGTCATCATAATCGTGTCATGACGTTTACATTTGCTTCAATCTCCAAGGATGAAAATTTAGCTTAAAGTCACCAAGCCTATTTCCTCCCTTTTCTAACCACCTGTCATGATCGATAACTGATAAAACACTGGGACATTGTGATGAATATTCTATGAATATGTTTCATTCAAAAATGCATCATGGATGTAAAATGGGCGAAAAGTTTCACATTGACTTTATCTTGTCTATCCTTGTTTGCCTTGTGTCATGTTTTCTCCCGCACTCTGGCTTTAATATTAAGTGTGTAGACGGTAATGCAGTTTCTAGCCTAAGGGGTGGTGTCCTAGGGACCCTGCATTGGGATTATAGCTGTTGTTTGCCTGGGGATCCACCAGAGGCAAGCTTAGATCTACCACATAAAAAACCTTTTGACTGCTGTAACTTTACATTCATGCCTAATAACACATTTAGATGGCAAATAAAACCAAATAGCCCTAAATTGTAGACACAATGAAACGGTGGAAACACTTTAGTATATGGACAAATTCTCACTACTACCTAGTTTCTTATTAGCATGCATATTATTAGAATATTGGCTGGTTATTAGTACTTATAAAGCGTATATTCTGCATGACCATATTCTACATCCGTAATCCTACCCAATACCTAAATTTAACAACTATGATACTTATTAATATGGACCAAATGAGGAGTTTATCGGGGCAAAAGTTGTAGTTAAAGGTTTGTTAATAGCAAGAATTGGAAATGTATTCAAATAAAGTGTGACCGAAAAGGTGACTGGCAAACTGCACTAACAAAACATAATAATTGAGAGCTTCAATCAGGTGCCTGAAGTTTGGCGGGTTTATCTCTCAGTATTATTCTGGCCCAGTGTAATTTCACAGAGAATATCCCTGTACCGAGACAAAATGTCATACCTGATACCAATAATTAAGAAGATGAACGCAAGACGTGGACCGAGATGAAATTAGTGATGGACGGATACAGACCGGAGAGATTTGTGTGAAATTCAGCGGAATCAGAAGCATGATTAATCCAGCAACCTTTTGAGGAAAGGTCTGAGGTCCCGCAGGAGAACTGATGGCTGTGAGACACGGTGAGGAAACCGAATCAGGAAAGGGCAGAAGTCAATAGAGGTGCTGAGTGCGCTCTCAGCCTCGATCATAATGCTCTTACGGTACCGCACACAAGCCTTGTAAATACATGAGGTTCCTTTCAAAATCTTTAATGAAGTCGTAATTGCAATTGTGTGCAGAAAATGGACCGACAAATGTTTGTGGATGATCTGGCCACAGAGGTTCTGTATGTTTGTATTTTTAATACTTTGCTTCGAAGTTGATGCAGAATATTTTCAGTAGGTATATCCAAAGATGAACTATTGGTAATACCTGTGCCTTTATAAGCATTGGAAATTGACATTAATGTGTTTAATTTCATGTTCACTTGTTGAATAACTTATATAACTGGTTGAATAACCGATATAGCCATGTTAGAGATAAATAGATTAGTGCACTTCTGAGTTTTCTGTGAAGATCAATCTACATATGCTGTTAGAAAAACAGTTGCTTCACAAATATAATGACACAAAGTTGAATCAAACTGCTGCCCCTCGAGACACTTTTCTGTGTCATGAATTACTCCCCCAAAGTTGTTCCAAATCTGTTAAAATGTATTTGTTCTGATGAACACAATGAGAGATATTTGGAAGAAGTGACATTTCTGGGACATTATTGACTACCATAATTACTACCTAAATTCTTGTTTCATTTTTTGTTCTGTTGAACACAAAACAAGATATTTGAAAGAATATAGGAAAACAAACTTGTCTGGGGCACATTTGAACACATTTAGGCATTTGGCAGACGCTTTTATCCAAAGCAACTTAAATTGCTTTATCCTATACATTTTACATAGGTATTTGCGATCCCCTGGGATCGAACCCACAACCTCGCGTTGTTGACGCAATGCTCTTACCAATGAGCTACAGGAAAGCTATTGGAATACCATTTTAATTTTTCAACTACGGTAGTCATTGATGTCCCAGAAATGTAAATTGATAACATTTTTCTAAGTATCTTTCTTTGTGTTTAACAGAACAATAACATTTATACAGGTTTGGAACAAGTAGATGGTGAGTAATTCATGACAGAATTTTTCGTTTTTCATATTTATCCCTTTAAGGACTACACCACAAAACAAATGGGCGGTAAACCTCCCATCAACAAGCACTGGCCAAGACAAAGCGCTATAGACTGTAGTGGAAAGCATATAGTTTGCTAGCATATATTTGTCTGCTTGGTACCATGTAATTTGATGAACAATTACAGAGCCTGATGGTGTCATTGTGTCTAATAACAGGCTATTAAAACAAACCGCTGAAATGGACAAGGCTAAAGAATGAAGAGCTCTGAGGTCTTCGAAGCTTAAAAAGTTAGAAAGTAAGAATTTCTCTTCAAAAATATTCTCTGTCTAGCATCTTTTATTAAACAAACCATTTATTTAAACTGTATCTTGCCCGTAGAGCCAACAAAAATAACCTTTTGAGTGACAACCTTTTTTTTATGAAACCACACAGTCCAAAGGTGTAAAGTATGATTAGAGATATGAATGAATGCAGATAGGATAATCTATATAATTTGAGAAATGTTTGAAGTCATGTTGAAATATGTGTCTTGGTAAATCTAAGCGGTCTTCATTAAAATAGTAAATCAGAATCCCTAGAGGAATCAAACATGTGTGTAGGATCTGTTTACTCAAAATAGAAATCTGAGAAATAAGTGATTTAAACAAAAGTATCGACTTGCTTCCTATTAAATCTTATTGTTGTCTAGGAAACACAATTGAGATAAACTCACCCTATGGGCAATTAGCATACCTATTAAAAACCAGATATCTAGAAAAGGCCAGCGGACGTTTTAACTTTATACGTCTTGTGTTAGCAGTAAACTCAGAGGAGCTGTCTAAGTGTCAGTCATTAATGCTCTATAACAGTTCATCTTCTCAATCTCAGCTTTTGTCATTTTATGTGCAGTTACTGCAGTCAGTGATTTCTCTCGTGCTGCGCTCTGTTGCCTGCAGTGCCTCTAGTTGTTGACAGCTGAGTGTTATTGAGACACATAGCTTCACTTCACTATTCTCTCTGGATTTTAAGGGCTTCACTGGGATCCTGATTTCAGACATTTGGTAAACGTCAAGTAATCCTTCAACACATTTGTCTCGCTCTACTTTAGATGAACAGCTGAGCTATATTTGCACAAAAACTTATAATAGCTCACCCAAGAATGAACATTCTGTCATCATTCACCGTTTCGTGCTTGTTCCAAACCTGTGTGACTTTCTTTCTCCTCAAAGCACCATGAATACACGGAAGTGCAATTCAACTTGCTATATTCCAAATGTTGAAGATAAAGATGATGAATTTGTGTGGGGAACTGTATCAGTTGACATCAGGAATAACATCAAGACAGAAATCACGCAGCATGTGAAACTATTTGCATGCGCGAAAGAGAATAAAATCTTGGTTTTCAGCCAATAAAATATTTTATTAAATATATATATTTTTTGTCAGAAATTTAAGCTTTAGCAAAAGTTCTGCCAGGAAGACTCTAATGTTATGTCACCTATTACATCTAACACTTTGACTATATAAGATCATTGCTCCAGTATGGTCCCTGTCCATTAATCCCGGGGGGGGGGGGGGTGGGGGGTTGGCTGCGCCCCTGCCTTTATCTTCAGGCAGAAAGTGCAAGAATCTGCAACCCTCCTGGTGTGAGCTATGCCAAAGAACCAAAAATAAAATAAAATAATAAAGTATTATTATTAAAATAAAGTATTATTATTATTAAGACTTTTATCATATATTATTTTGATACCTTTTGTTGGTCAGTTGTTTAATAAATGTTCATTGTTACGTTATGCTGCCTCCTTAGTCTTACTGATAGAACCAAGCAAAGACAGACAGGCAGAAAATTTGACATTTCCCAGTTGCTTCTGGACAGATATAGGTGCTTTGTGGAATGGTTTCGGGGTAGGACTCACATAGATATTATCAAGCAGAAGAAATGAGGACCGCACGCAACAGCTCATCCTGGGTATGTCTGTCGGCCGAGGTTAAGGCTCCGGAAAGAGCGGTTTGAGGCTAATATACTGTGACACTGATGGTGCTCACCGTGACCTTTTTGCAGTTGGCTTGTTCTGACACAACTTTCTGCATGTGTTTGTGTCGCTGGGACAGACTAATGAGAGAGAGTCTGCACTCTGCCCACTCTGTAAGATGAGCCGAATACAGCTGCTACCGGTAGGGTTGTAATCACACCCTACAGCCTAACACCCATCTATATGTGTGTGTGCGTTAAACCCCTACGCGTCTCCTACCACCCACACAACATAATCATCATGTCATACTATCTACTGATTTTCCAGTGAAACAGTCCCAGTGAGACAAATAGCAAGAGTGTCACCTTTCTAATAATACGTTCTCTCTAGAGTTTTTTTAACGGTGTCATTTATTTCCACTTAGCAATTCGATTGTGATGTACAGTATGTAAGATTTTATGTTTAGTGACTTTCTCCTGTACCAGATTAACAAGATGAAACAAATATAAATTAGCAATTCTTGAAATGGATTTCCAGAAAATGTGACGCTTTAAAAATAAAAATTCTGTCATAATTGACTCACCCCCAAGATATTTCAGATCTGTTTAATTGTCTTTGTTCTGATAAACACAGAGAAACTTAATTGTAAAAATGTTTGTTACTAAACAGTCTATTTACCATAGAAATGTATAAAGAAACGTTTCCTACTATGGTAGTCAATGGTGGGCAAGCATTTGCTTACAAGCATTCTTCCAAATATCTTTCTCTGTGTTCATCAGAACAAAGACGTTTATACAGATTTGGAACAATTTGAGGATGAGTAAATTAAGAATTTAATTTATGGCCGAACTTTTACTTTAGGGTGCCTAAAAAGTAAAGGTCAAGTTTTTACAAGTTTGTCGAACTGGTCCAAAAGGCAAATAGGCAAAACCATTAAAAGGATAATTCACCCAAAAAATGTTGTCATCATTTACTCATCCTATTATCATGTCAAACCTGTTTGACTTTACATCTTCTGGAAAATAAAAAATAATTTATTTTGAAGAATATTTGTAACCGAACAACGACGCTATTGTGTGGAGTGACATATGACCAATACATATCAATGGGTACCTCCGTGGTTCGGTTCCTAACATTCTTCAAATTATCTTCTTTTGTATCCTGCAGAGGAAAAACTCTCATACAGTAGAAGATGAGTAAATAATGACAGATTATTCATTTTTGGGTGAGCCATCTCTTTAAGAAGCAGTGCATTCTGTCTTTTGATTGGACAACATTATCTGGTGAAAAGGCAAACTACAACATCAGGGAACATGGGTTTTATATCATATAAATCTGTTATTAATAATAAAAATTATTATTATTATTTTGCGTAGTTATATTAAGAAGTCCTTGTCCTGAGCCTTAAACTATTAAATAACTATCCACATTATGAGTAATTTTCAGTCACACCATTTAAAATCTTCTCAAAGCTGAGCTTCAGTTTACGCTTCCAACACATCAATGCAAGATGCATTCATAGTTTGTGCATTACAATACTAAAACATTTGAATGAAGAACAGAGATCTCAACTGTCAAGGTTGGAAAACATTTCTTGCCACTACTTTATATAATTCAATTGGATTTTTTTGCAAGTGTTGATTTGAAGGCCCTTGAAAGTGTGACTTTTTTCTTTTTACTTTATATCTAATCTCACAATATAGTGAACGGCATTCTTATGGTACCACTTTCACTGCAACTTAGATGCCATTTTCAGCAAAGACGATGAACTCTTAAAAAACGTTCTCAATCTACTGAACTTGGTGCCCATTATAAACATGGCAGCATGCAGGTTTAAATTTCAATGGTGCATGTGCCAACCCATCATCTGCCATTGGTGTGAATGCTATCAGATCTGATCTCACTCCAGGTATTGTAGAACTCTTCAGGTTCTGCCAGTGCCATTGTTGTAGAAATCGCTGGGCTTTATCTGTAATCTCCTCAACTAAGCAAACTAAATGACCACTGCTGTAATACAAACCAGATCACAGGCTAACTGATATTGATTCAAAGAAACAGTCTGGCATCACATCAATGCCAGATTACTGGAAAACACAAACTGTCTTGTCAGAGATACACCACGGTCAGAGTCAGAGAGAGACATGGTCAGCTCTGGGGATTCTATGTTCTCTCTCTTGGCTATCTGTTCTCTCAGGGGGATCATCATAGTCGCCTCATTCACTATGCTCCTCAGCTCCGAGGCAGCAGAGGCAGTCACCACCTGCCTCGGCCTCATTCTCTGGGCTCCGTCAGACCATGACTGTGCGCCTGGTTCCTCTCTCTTCATTAATGCATCAGCCTGCTGCTAAAAACACTTTGGTGGCATCTGTTCTCTCACGTGTTTTCCAAAGGAAAGCTCAAAGGGAAGCATCTGTGATGATCAGATTCAGGCACCGGGGACATTTCATTTGGTGAATATAGACCTATGGCTTTTCTTTAACAGCATCAATAGAAGCCATGTATACATGAATGTGTATGTTAGGGCAGGGGCGCAACTGCACCTTTTCTGAGGGTAGCATGTTTAGGGGGCCCCCATCCCCCCTCCCCGAGACCGACATTTTTGTGGTTCATTCATATTTAATCAAAACAAAGTAACAGTAGCCTATGATAAACATGCTTTTACTAAAACTTTATAATAAAACTTTTTTTGAAAAATTAAAGAAGACCATAACATGTTTTATTACACAAATAAATAAAAGATCTTTGGATTTTCCCCTTACTTTAAAACAATTTTAGTTTGTGGTTCATATTTTATGAAAACACAAAATCCCTAATGTAAAATAATGACAACTGACTTACTCTGAAAGAATAAATTATTTTTATTTTTACTAAGAAATGTTCTTTTGCGCTCTTGTCTCTGTAATCCTGTCAATCATCGTGCTGTTTTACTGTCCTCACTCAATCTCCCGGTGCTATGTGCTTTGTGCGTCAGTTTATGCTGGTTGCAGAAGATGCATCTGCTCGCGTTATATGAAGAACAAGGACCCGACGTTCAAACTGCACTGTTCGCGTTGTATGGGGAAGACACGTCTGACGTTTAATGAAGAGCCAGACAACTAGCTTCTATGATATGTGATGGTGGGAAGATTAAACGGCTTTAACAACCTTCTCAGACTCTCCCGAATGCGATTATAAAGTTCATTCACAAAAATAGATTTATTCGATAAGCGACAGAGATTTGTAGTTGAACTGATGTTAACGTTAATATGAACGTTAATAGAGCCTATCTCTCAGGCAAGGTAAATAACTTGAACAGAGATTAAATGATTTACAAATACTTGTAGATTGTTGTCCTCATTCTTCTTGTCCATTAACTTGTTTTTCAATGTCTTTTTCTGTTCTGCGTCACAGAGTGAGTGGTTGGCATTATAACTTGATCAAATATATTTGTTGCACTCGTTTTAAATGCTAGACAAAAAATGTAAACGTTTAATATAATTTTATTCAATTAACGTATTATATAATTACGTTTTATTATAAAAAACTTCAAATAATAATTTGGCCTCCTCCTGTGCGGCGCCCCTATGCACCGCATATATTGCATACCCCATTTTTGGGTTACACTGGCACATTTAAACCAGAAAATTTCCTGTTTAAGGTCTTAAGTTACTGATAAAATTGTGTATGCTGTCTTCTCTGTGTAGCATTCAGTCTGAATTTAAATATATATGCGATGTCACTATTTAACCTAAAGATGTCCTCCACAGTGCTCTAGTGAGGATAGATGAATTGAAATGTGTTTCATGTAGCTTTCCTCAGGCCAACAAGAACTGAGAAGATGGTCTTTCTCTGTAAGAGAGGCAGTGATGTGTGTAAAAAGAATATGTTCACTTTGCTGCTGTGCCGTCCTAAAAGTGCTTGTGGGTTACACCACTGAAACATTGAGCTTGAGGTTTTTCAACACTGACAGACAGGGTCATCACAGTCATCAGATGTTTATGAATAAGAATTACCTGCTCTGTGGTAATTCCCCCCTTGTGTGATAATGTACAATTTTTGGGGGCTATTAAATACTTCTTGAAGATTAATTTAGTAATATGTTAGCTAATAAGAGTGTCAGACTCTGAGCTATACTAAATACATTTTTTTTAAAATAAGAAATATTTATATAACATAGGCTACATAATTTTTTTTATAACCTGCATTTTGGCACAGCATGCTGTGAAACCTAATAACTACAGAAGTTAATTGAGACAAAAAAATGATGATTTATGTAAATTACTTAATCATGAGATTATAAAAATAGTTATTTTAAAATTTCTTGAACTATGTGATTTTCATTGCAGGAATTTCTATTACATCACCATGTTGCGCGACCCTGTTTCGCGCTACCTGAGCGAATGGAAACACGTGCAGCGTGGAGCTACCTGGAAGACTGCCCTTCACATGTGTGATGGTCGCTCGCCCACTCAAGACGAGTTGCCCACCTGCTACAGCGGGGAGGACTGGTCTGGGGTCACGCTGCACGAGTTCATGGACTGTCCTTACAACCTAGCCAACAACCGGCAAGTACGTATGCTGGCGGATCTCAGTCTGGTGGGCTGCTACAACCTCTCCACCATGAACGAGAGCGAACGCAATCCCATTCTTCTCGCTAGTGCAATGAGCAACCTCAAGAACATGGCGTTCTACGGCCTCACGGAGTTCCAGCGCAAGACGCAGTACCTGTTCGAGCGCACCTTTCGTCTGAGGTTTATTTCCGCCTTCACGCAGTTCAACAGCACGCGCGCGGCCAACGTGGAACTGCGCGACGACATGCGCCGCCGCATAGAGAAACTGAATTTCCTGGATATGCAGTTGTACGAGTTTGCCAAGGACCTGTTTCTGCAGAGGTACCAGTTTACCCGCCAACGCGAGCGGCGGGAAGAGAGATTGAAGAGGCGCGAGGAGAGACGCTGGATTAGGGAATGGAAAGTCAACCAGAGCAAACAAAGCGGTGAGGATAAACATCCCCAGGTCACTACAACCGAGGACTATGCCAGCCAGGTGGTCCATTGGTGACATGAATACATTCCACGTGTGGAAGAGCAGATTATTGGTTGTATTTGGTCATGTGACTGGCAAGTGTTTCCAAGGCCACTGCAGAAATCATAACATTCTATAGTTGTGTCTCGTTTCGTATGGCTGCGTCCTTGTGTCCTCCATAGGTATCATCCTCTAAGGATGCGGTACACGGAGGATTCTCAACTTGGAATTACACGTGCCATCCTTTGTAGGACATACTGGCAGAAAAGGAAACAGGAAGTACCACGTTGCTATGACAACACGTTGCACTCGCACACCTGTCAAATGAATTTGAATGATTTCTACATGATTTAAGAGGTAAAACGTTGGTTACTTCTACCCCAAACAATGCCAAAAGAGTTTGATATAACATTTTTGCCTTGATTAAAAGTTTTCAGGTTAAAAACGTACTGAAAAATTTACTACATATGCCTGCTAAGATTAAAAAAAGTGACACAAATTGTAAACTGTTCACATTTAAACACCACATATTAGATTGGATGTGCAGCTGTTGCAGTTTATTCAAATAACAGATGTTGGCAGACGCAACGAATTGTGTGTTATCTCTAGCAACGAAGGATTCAGCTCATTTATCCTCAGAATTCCTGTCAAAGAAGGTTGTATTTGAAGGGTGCCTCCGGAGAATCCTACCTGCTTTTATGAAACGAGACAGCCTCGATGACGTAGCAGCCTTCAAATGAGACCTCTGGAGGATGCAGCCTTAAGAAATGAGGCACAGCCTAGCTCTTGTTTTCAGTAAAAACATCTACAAACAAACTCAAATTGCTTGAGAAGCAAAAGTGGGTTTTCTCGCTTAATTTCAGGAAATTTGTGGTTCAATCATGTTTATTTTTATTGCCATATTAAGAAAGTTCTCATAAATGAATCGAGACAGATTTAGTTGAATGTATGCTTAAAAGTATTAAAAAACGAACCTATTTACTAAAGTGGTTGGGGAAAAGTATTATTTAAGATAGTCTGAAATATTCTCTGACAATATGGATTTTGTTTTTAAAGATGATTTGTTTTTTACTGGTACATTTATTTGCAGTGTAGCTTTCAGGATTTCAGCTGATATCTTGCTGTGAAATCCAGACGGTAAACTGCTGACATTGACAGAACTTGAAATGTGGCTCTGTGCCCATTCACTAAGGACATGTTTCTGAAGGAACAACAAACCCCCCACTGCAAAGTTTTATTGAGGTAGCCTATGTCAATCACATAGTAAAGGGTGTTTGTCCAAAATGCAGAGAGCTTTTATACACCCAGTTTTGTACACCGATTTAAGTGGCAGAGATATTTCTTTCCCACCGTCTTTAAAGCAGGGGATGGTACAGTAGTTTATTCATTATGGATTACCAAAAACAGCATGATGAGTGTACATAAATCAATAAATAAATAGTGCAGAAGGAATGACAGAATGTGTCCTGTGTACAGTACAGTAGGTGCCCCCTAAAGGTGAATGTAAATTCACTTAACCATCAAAGTGAAATGAAAAGCGATTAGATGGAGGGAACGGATTAACAACTGGAGTTATACGTACATAAGAAATGCCGTCTGATGATGTAACAAGAAACAATCAACGAAAATATGATATTTCATTCATCATCCATTGAGGCCACCTGTGTTTTACACATTGCTGTTGTTCTCCCTGGGATAAGATTTCTAATGCTGGAACTTGATCAACTCGCAGGGAATCAAGCTCTTGTGAGCTTTACATCCTTTTACCAGTGAATAAGAAGCTTTGTAGCACTTTTTAAATAAAATTCTTGAGAGATGCTTTGTGCAAATTGGTAAACGGTTTAACATTGCAGATACGAATCACAAATAAACTGAAACCTAGAATTCTGGGTTTCTTTTGTATCTTAAAAAGCAAATAAATCAACTGTACTACTCTTTATGCATGGTTATGGAGAACATGTGCCACTAAAAAAAGGTTTTGGAATGCAGTTCCAGATATCTGTTATTTTAGACCAAAAAGACTAGAAGTTTTGTTTTCTTTGTACATGATGCTGTTCTGTATGTTTCTATTTTGAATCTGTGTCGCTATTTTGCGTTTTCTCCAATTCTTATGTCTTAACTATATGAGGCGAAAAGATCTGAGAATGTGTGCCATTACAAGTTTGTGCGTGTATGTTTTGAAATGAATATCAGTGTTGCAATGTATTTTAATTGCTTTGTTCACTTAAGTGCAATATAGTATTAAATAATCCCTTATGGGACAAGCAGATGTTTGTTGAATATATACAGAGATTTGACTGTTTTTGCTTGTTAATAAGCAACGTTGGTAAATACTTATTATTCACACAGTACAAATAAGTCTAGACTCACAAATAAGGAAATTTCCATTTCAAATCAAATGGAAGCGATAACAATGATGTTTATACCTACAATTGTATATGTTTCATTCATACAGTGTCCCCTAAAAACAGTTGGATACTTAAACAATAATTTACAATGTAAGAATGTTATTGCATTTATTTCAATAAAATAAAATAAATGTATTGTTATGTTTTAAATGTTGAAACTATTCTATTACACACTTTTATTTACACATAGAAAAGCGCATATTTAAAACCTCTTTATTCTGTTTATTCTTGGGTAAACAAAAGATGATTTTTTTATAAATAGGTTTGGAAAAACATGAGTACTGATAATGTTTAAGGATAGTTTGGACAAGATCTCTAAGATTCTTGACGCTGTAATAGTGTTTCGCCACCAGAGGGCAGAGATGCGCCATAAATGTTTTAATGTAACCCACTCGTGTAAGCACAAAATACACTCTGAAGAATCCTTTATTGTATACAATAATATGCTTGTATAATTCTGCTCTATATGCTTATATAATTATGATTATACCATAAAACATACTTCAAATGACCACAACACAGATTTCCAAAACAGCACAAAAGAAAGTTAATGAATCAAAAATGTGTCATCATTTCAGCTTTCGTATTAACACCTTGTGAGTATACTGTAAGCCGAATACAAGTAATAAAAACTGCTAAAGTTTTACTTGGAAAATCTCACATCAAAAGGTTTTACCCTCTAAGAAGCACTTTTTGCATGTGAAAACTGTTATGAATAACAATACACCACAATAAGATCACATGACCAGTAAAATACTACTCATCTAATAACCCCTCATATAAGTAACGCTTTCTTTTGCAGTAAGAAATGACATTCTGCCACAAAACATTCATGCTTAATTTACCAAAATGACAAGATGACAGGTTATTAGAGTCACCTGAAAACCTTTTCTCTCTATTCAGTCACAACACATCTTAAATGAGCTGTAAGTGTTTATATAAACTCAACAGAAGTGGCATCTTTTAAAAGAAAATCATGCAGTAAATGAGTTGTCAGAGATGAAAATATTTACAGATCAATGGAACTATATCAAGTGTGCTCCCACACAAATGCGATATCATAATGCACAATGTATTTGTTAATTGCCGGTGCAGAGGTTTGTTTTGCTTGGCGGTTTTGACCTAGTGACAACGGAAGTATTGAAGATAATTGTATTGTTTTGTAATACTACTAGGTTAATAATCTTTATTAACAGACCTATGTACTTTGCTACAAAATTGTAACTTTCAAAGTAGTTTTAAAGTAGTGTATCTTTTAAACTTTTTAAACTGTTTTAGAGCAAACCCAGTTGTTCTTCTATGTATAAAGACTGTCTGTTCTCTGATAGTGAATACCGAAACTGTCAGTTCTTTGGTAGTGTCTCCTGTTACTGTCTGTACTCACTGTCTACTGTAATTGGTTTGGAAAGGTAGAGGAGTCCTCTTAAAACCAGCTCATTTAGCCGAAGGTTCTGACAGTCCTCCTCACAGAAAGCACCTATGGGAGAAATAGTCCCGAAACCTGACTGAAGGAATGCAGGTTAGCTGACCGTTATGTTTCCTTATTGTAATTTAATACCTAACAGCGCTAGCTTGTGTGATTCGGATGGCTGCCCATAAATAACAGTGTGTTGTAAAGATACTCAGTCATCCATGTAATCAAAAAATGTCTTGTTTTCTATCAGTTCTTATCAGATATAGAGCAGCGGAAATTTCCCAAGGTTTAGGGATTAAGTCTCATCCATGAGGGGTGAAACATCTTAAACAAGATCTTGTGGCAGATGACAGAATTCTATTTTTGATTCTGTTTTCATTTGGAGAAATACAACAAAGACATCTGAATGACTGTATATCAATTGATATTTTTTTATGGGCCATTCTATAGAATTCATGCAAACTGCAGTCCAACATAATAAAAACATTTAAAAGCATTCAAGTATTCAAATTGTATCATCTATTGAAACCCACAATAATATTTATAATATCAATAAGCCTAATATATGTATACAATCATCATTTATTGGGTACTTTCAACAGAGAAATGGGTGTCCCGAACCCAAACCACTAAATATCAACTCAAATTATTTTTAAACAATGTTTGCATTTTTTTCTACTGTTTGTTTATCAAATTTTTTTGATGTTTTTAAAAAAGTGAAGTTCCAAAAATATTCATATTTTATTTTTAAATGATTAAACTATGTAAAAAAAGGTGTCCCGGATTTTCATTTCACTACCAAAACAATATATGTTTTAGTCTTTTGGATAAGACTGATTGTAGACACACTCCTACAATTTTGATCAAGAATCTTTCCCTCTCTCTAACAGCTACATGGTGAGTTGATCGCTTTTATCATTTTGAAAAAAGGTGTTCAAAAGTCTGAAAATCTGTGTGTACCTTAATTTTAAGGAATGTCACTAACAAAAATCTTTTTTCTTCAATTTAGCAAACTTTTTGGGGCGTTATTCCATAAAATTTTGTTTTTGTGTGTGAACATCTGTTCAGAACTGAGCTTGGTTACCATGTGCTGATTAGTTTTCAAAAATTGTCACTAGCAAAACAGTCACGACCGAAAGGTATCACTGGGTATTGTTTCAGCAGTGACAGAAAGGATCATTTAATCCCTTATTTGGGGAAATAAACAGAACCCCTTACAGTTATGCAAATCATTAGTATTTTAGTTTGTTTTCATTGGGATATATGTGAGCTGTAGGTTTTCTATTTGATATTTACTGCCAGATTATGTGTGTCTGCTATGTGCTAGCTGCATATGTGAAACATAGAGTTATTTGTATTAACATATAGGGTTAAAAGTCTGATTAAGCAGTGTAAATTAAATGTTGTGATCACAACCAAAACATTACCATCACTACTGAAAATGTGTGGTTCACGATCAAAAAATGCATGTTTTTTTCAAATATAAAGTTGATTAAATTACCAACTAAGATGTTATGATAGTGTTTGATTCAATATATAAACTAATGAATCCTTAACTTAAAAATCAATTGCACCTGTAATTGATTTACACGTGAAAAACTAAAATGTTTACATTAAAAGAATGATATATAATATAATATTTAAACAATATTAAAAAAGTAGATTTTGAATATGTAAATATAATCCTTCTTATTAAAATATATAATATTGTGCTTCTGAAGTGACAAAATTTGGAGAGAGGAAAAATATTCTGAAATTTTCTGAAATAACAATATGAAAATGAACTGCACAATTTCTAGAAATGTGTACCTTATATTGTACAATATGCATACATAAAACATTTTTGGGAAAAAAACTTTTTCAAGATCTTTCCATACATAGTACATCTACATTTCTGTATTATTATGTGTTATTATTAAAAGTATTCTTTGTACAGCCTAGAGTCCCCAAATGCTGAGTGTGTTCAAATCCCAGGAAAGACATGCTGCAATAAGAAACAATACATAAAATGACCAAAATGTACTAAACTGCTTTTGATAGAACCATCAGCCAAATGCCTAAATTCAGTCTGTCAGCTTTTGCAAATCTTCCTATTAAAATAAATAGCACTGTGCGGTAAAACTTGTTTCCAAACAACATTGGCCCTCATTGACTTCCATTGAATGAACACAAAACCACAGAAACATTTCTCAGAATATCTTCTATTGTGTTCCACAGAGCAAAGACTCATATACAGGTTTTGGATGACATGAGGGTGATTTCTGAATGATCATTTGGTGAAACATTTTCTGCACCTCTAAATTTTCTTGTTAGAAAACAGGTCAAACAATGTATTCAGATCTCAGGAGGTCTGACTTTGACATGTTGTATGGGGTGTGGATCACAGCTATGGTACTGTTCATGTGTGTCCCCCTGTGCACAAAGCTCCAGAAAGCCTGCTGAAACTTGTCTCCTGCCAGTGTATAAAGCGCTAAGTTGAAGAAGGTGTTGAGGCCCGCCAGGGGTCTTGACAGGATGTACGCCGTGTTGATGCTTCTCTTCCACGTGCATGACATGCCAATTCTGCGCAGACTATTCACCCTCAGCACCCGCATGATATGATAAGGCAAGAAACACACCACAAACACAGCTAGAATCAAAATGGCGAGGCTGCGTGCTCGGGAACTACTTCGTCTGTGTCTGGATATGCTGTTGCTCAGAGTGCTCGCGATGTGGGAGTAGCTCCAGCACACCATGACCAACGGCATCGCATATCCAAAAACAGTAAGTATCCAACCGTACCACCACACCTCCTTCGGATCATTACTGGCGAAGTCAACGCACTGTGTCACATTGCCCGTCCTCAGTTCTGTAATCATTCCCAACATTGGACCAATCTCCAGCAAAGAGACGATCCAAACGGTTAGGCAGGCCAAGACACCCCATCTCTTTCTGCTGATCTGAGCGGCCTTCAGCGGGTGTACCACCGCGATGTAACGGAAGATGCTGAGGCAGGTGAGGAAGAGGATGCTACCGTAGAGATTGAAGTGGAAGCAGAAGCGAATGAAACGGCACATGAACTCCCCCAGGGTCCAGTTTTTAGTAATGTAGAACTGGACCAGCATGGGTAAACTCAATGCATACAGCAGGTCAGCCACCGCTAGGTTCACCATGATAATGCTGCTGCTTTTCCACGGTCGAAGCTTTGTCAGGTAAATGACAAGGGCGGTGAGGTTACCCGTGAGTCCAACTACACAGATGATTCCATACATTGCTGGCAGATAATATCGATTTGTAAACTCATCGATTGGAAAACAGTCAGTTGCATTGTTTTCCAGGTTTTCCATTGTTGCGCTGTGTTGCACCTAAAGTGGTAAATCAAAATCACATACTATATTTATTTTCATCAAAGTATACTATTATTTTTTTCAAAAAATAAAGCTAAAAACCTTGTTGTTTTGGTGCCATGTTATCAAAAATGTGACAAAATATAGGAATATTGTCTTACCATTATCCTTTCTTCTCTGACTTTTAACTTTATTTTAGGTTATCACCAGAGATTTTGAAGACTACATGTAATGTGTCCGTTGTCATCATGTTTTATGCTGTACTGTCTGGTTTTACTCTTAACAAACACATACTTCTTGAATGAGTCATGACGCCCTCTACAGAAGTCAGATTTGGCCTTTAAGTTACTGTTTAACATTTCCAGCAAACTTTCTAATAAAATCACATATCCTGATGCATCGAGAAATAATAAATGTTATAACCCCCAGACACCGGGAGTGTTTGTCAGGACTCATTCGATACTCATTAAATGACAGTTTTCATCATCTCGTGCACACCAACATGCACATCTTGTCCAATGAAAATGGGTTTGTTTGTGGTGTATACACTAAATACAAAATTCCATATAAATGTTTCCATTCGTTATGTGACTTCTTAAATTACAATTCATTCATTAAATGAGGGATCTTTCCTATCACTTATTCTTTTTGCATTTAGATTCCCATTAATGTCTTTGGTAAGGTGTCTTTTTTCTCTCCTGCAGCTTTGCTGTCCTCTAGTGGACTTCAAGTCTAGTGTATACTCAATGTGCAAATATGGGCAAAACATGTCAGCACTCCTGGCAGTTTGTGAGAAATTTCAAATGGAGATAAGATATTGGGCACAATTGGGTAAATTTGATAAGAGTGTCATTTTTGATTTTCTTTTAACTTTGCACAACAGAAAATTTAATTAAACATAAAAAAAATCATCACTGTTAATCTTAAACGGTATTTAAATAGACTTAACTTTACCAGAGAAACTCACAAATATTTTTTGTCATGAAACCCAATTGCAGGCAGACAAGTTGGTGGTGTGAAAAAAAAAGATTTTATTAACAAAAGACACTACAAAAGGACAAAACAAAACCCACGAGGGGGAAAACAAAACAGGATATACTGTTTACTAAAACAAGGACACTGACTAACTTAACGAACCTGCACTGCACTGCACTGCACTGCACTGCACTGCACTGCACTGCACTGCACTGCACTGCACTGCACTGCACTGCACTGCACTGCACTGCACTGCACTGCACACGAGGATAACAGGAGGACACTGTCATAAACACAGCGCAACAGGATACAAAAACTTTAACCATAACATTCACAGATACTGTAACAGTGAACGCACACAGGAAAATGAACACGAGGGTGTTT
This sequence comes from Triplophysa dalaica, assembly GCF_015846415.1. NCBI lineage: Eukaryota > Metazoa > Chordata > Actinopteri > Cypriniformes > Nemacheilidae > Triplophysa > Triplophysa dalaica. The sequence continues at coordinate 14,870,123 of NC_079549.1, read as the reverse complement.
TAAAGGAGAGACAGACAAAGGATAATTAACAAGGAACAGGTGCTGGGGATTAAACACTAATGGGAAGGTAACAAGGAAACCAGATGGCGGGAAACACTGACGAGACACGAGAAAGAGCATGCCAAGCCAAAATATAAACAAAGCCATGTCTTTGTCACACAAAACCCCAGGCAATGCCATGACTCCAGCGCTAGACCAAGAATAAACATGACATATTGGTGGAATCATGACAATTTTTCATTCTCATGTCATCCCAAACCTGTGTGACTCATTTTGTTCTGTAGAACACAAAAGAAGATATTTCAAAAAATGTTGGTCACCAAATGTTGGTAACAGAACAACATTGGCCCCCATTGATATCCATTGTATGGTCCCAAAACCACAGAGGCATTTATTTTGTGTTGCACAGAGTCATATGTTTTTTAAGGATGTAAAGGGTAAATAAATTATGTCTGATTTTTTACTTTTGGGTGAAATACCTTTAAATGTTGTGTCAATGAATGTAAGTATGACAAGGTACAGTAAAAGAAAAATATGAAAGTAAAAGTTATTGTCTCCAAGTCTCTATTAAGATACATTGAAGCAACAAGTGTGGTGTTGTTCTTGGTTTGTAGCCTAAAAAGGCTCTGCCCTTTGATTTATGAAATAAAAAGTAATTTGTATAGATAGTCAAACAAAATATTTCAAGTAGCCAACCGCCATATTGCTATCAAGGTACAGTATGGTAATGGTAAAGCAATGTTTCTTTCAGTCCAAATCAGAATATTTTACAGATTAATTTTCTCCATTTATAAAGCGCTTTTGACATGAATGTTGAGTACTTAACACTTATTTTATTGCCTCGCTTAGGCTCTATATTTATCAGAAACTGAAACCGCTTGAGCGTGCTCAAGGTTGCTTTAACATCACACGGTTTTCCTAAGCAGCCTAGCGTGAAGATCCTTTAAGTCCACATTTGTGTTTGACATCAGTCAACCAAGTTTAATGACGTCATTTGGGTGATTGCATTAATAATCCATTGACCCCATTGCTAATGATGTGTGTGACCACCAGTTGGCACAGAGTTTATACTTCCTTGTAGTGCCAGTGCAAAGTTCGTACCTGTGATTCAAGCATTAGTTTTACGTGCAACGTTCAAGCCAATACAAAAAAATCACAAAAGTAGCATAAACCAAACAAGTAGTCTGTCTTCCCTCATTTTTACTTTCTTACCAGTTATACGTGAAATGTGATGTACACAGAGCCAGTACTCCGGAATTTGTTTAGAACATACTGAATTTAACCTTTTGAGAAACATTCTTCAAACTAAGACAGTTTGTTCCCAATGCCTGAGGCTGGCAATAAATATAGAAAAATCCTTCTTTAAAATTGTATCTTATTAACAGTATCCCTATAATTGAATTTGTTTTAGAATTCTGGTTACCTTCCAAGCCTGCTCCAACTAGTGAATTAGAAAACAACATATCATATGTGTTTGAATAGTTAATGCTGTCTGTATTAAGGAACCCTTGTTGCCTTAGTAGGGAGCAGTGTTGGGTAAGTTATTCAGAAAAAGTAATGAATTACTAGTTACTAATTACATATTCAATAGTGTAATTAGGTTACTTTACAAATTACGCTCTCCAAAAAGTATTTAGTTACTTATTACTAATTACTTTCTATATCAACCCTGACCGTGATTCAAGGATAGACATGAAACAGCTTTTTCAATTCATTCAAATAAATTAAACTACATAAAGTGTTTACAACGCAAGGTTGTGGGTTCGATCCCAGGGGATAGCACATACCTATGTAAAATGTATAGGAAAAAAGCAATGTAAATCGCTTTGGATAAAAGCGTCTGCCAAATGCCTAAATGTAAATGTAAAGTACTCTTATTTACTGACCAAAGCATTACAAATGAGAGAATTATACATTAAAGCTCAGATTTTAAAGTTAGACTTTGAATTTAGATGTCAATTCCACTATTGCCCATGAATATATTACACAAAGTATTTAATTTAATTACATCAAAAGTAACTGTAGTTAAATTACAGAAAGAATTAGAGTAATCCCTTACTTAACTTTGTCAAGGAAAAAGTAATTAAATCACAGTAACTAATAACTTAGTAACTAGTTACACCAAACACTGGTAGGGAGCACATTTGTATGACTTGAATTTCGGTCAGATTCCGTCACTGTGTTACTTATATGTGCTGAGTTTTTTTCTATTAAACTGCGTCTGTTGTAAAAATATAGTGTTCTTAGATCTGTGCCATTATTCAATAATACCATTTATCGTTGTAATTGATTTTGCTGTATATTTACTACTGTCGATGACGAAAATGAATATGCAACAATATGTTACACAATACTGCGATAATGCTGTATATTGCGATAAAAGCCCCAGAGATTGTCGAGATGTAAAAAATGATACCGTCACATTCCTAGTTGACATTTTTGTGACAGAAGTTTGTTCTGACTTTGATCCCCAAAATGATTGTTTCATCATGTGATGACATGACCTCTAAGCCATATGGCATCATAATGATTGTGTAGTGCCTGAGACAGATATAACACACGATATAACTAGTTATATTTCTCAAATAAAACAACAATACCCTCACCCAACCAGCAAGATAGTCATTTGGGGGTCTTTCCCTAATCTACGACTAACACCTAGGCGCAGGACCAGATCTCTGGTGACCATAGCAACCCACACCAAACCACCAAGACTCTTTTACAACCCAACGGAGTGTAGGGAGATGCACTCTCTTTATTGACTTTGGGGACAGACATAAAGTCCTACATACATTTATTAATTTATAAGATTTCCATGTATTGATGTTCTTGTTGTATAATCCAACATAAAATAAATCTATAAATCTAATATTATACTTTAATAAATATAAAATTATCCACAGTAGTTTACTATCAGAATCATTAGATTTGTAGTAACTCATTTAACCAAGATGATATGTGAATCATGTTTGGTGTCTATGAGCTGGATTTGTGATTCCCTTAATCCTAAATTTGTGCCAGGCTGTGTCTTTCCAGATAAATATTCTCTGCATCAAACTGATTCTCTCTGATCACTTCCAGCCAAGATCAACTAGAGCCTCAACAAACTGCATCAGGACACTTTCTCTCTTTTGATGGGCAAGACTTGCGATTATAATACTTAGTCTTATTAATGCATGCATAGCAATATTAATCATTTTAATAAAGGTGCTTTTCAAACAAGAAACTGATGTTTTGTTCAGGCTATTGATCTTCTAAATATTAAACACTGCCATGTATCAATGCTTTGTTCTTCCGTCTGCTTCTTCAACCTTCTTCCAATGCTAAACTGTATGTGTGTGTATGTTAGATAAGTGCGTGTCTATGTAGTAAAGTCCTGTTTTATGTCACATGTGACATTGTTTGTAGTTCAAGCTCATAATCCGGAGTCGCTAAGCATGCTGATTCTTGCTACCTGCTTGTAATGCTAAGTGATTTCAACGAATCATGAATTTGATCCAGATAAATATAACTGATCATGATCGATTAAATTCATCTCAAATTGGCCTGACATTTACTTCCCTTACAAAGGGTGGTTGAGAATATATTATTTATAATTGTGATCAAATTTCATGATAATTCTTACAAGTTTGCTGGAGAATAGTGTTTAAATAATAATGTTCCTCATTTAATCCCCAATTGTTAAAAGTAAACATTCTCAAGTATAGTAGCCAGGATGTATACAGCAGGGTTCCAGATGAATGATTACTGAATATCTTAACAAGTAGTTGTACTATTTTCTCACATAAATGTTTTCACATAATTCTTCACCTCACATACATTATACGCACTGTTGCCTCTTTATTCATATTACTTTTCATGCTCTGCAGCACAAGTTATAGCACATGATGTGCATATTGTAGCAGTTTAAAAGCAACTTTTAAAATCACGAATTAGAGGGAGGCTGTGTAAAGGCAGTTGTCTAAGGCTTTTGATAGCCATTTCATTTGGCTGGGTCTCAATGATCCAGTCACAGCGAAAGCACTGGTTGTAAACAAAACAGAGTCAAGCCAGTGAAGTGCCGTGCAAGTATGTAAACCTCACTCCTCGGCCTCAAGGACTCTCTAGAGAGGGATGCTAGAGACTGCGGTCTTTAGCCTCCTCGCTAAAGTGCCCGACTCCCATTCCGGACTGACCCGGTTCGAGGTCCACTTAGAGCAGTGCAGAGCGTTCCGGTTGCATTGGTGCCGTGACCCGGATTGGGAGTGAGGTTTAGGGGGGTGACTGTAATGGAGGCAAGCTAGTGTAGTGTTGTGCAGTATGTTAACCTCACTCCCCGGCCTCAAGGATGCTCTAGCGACAGACGCCCTCCTGGCTAGAGTGCCCGACTCCCATGCTGGACCGACCCGGTTCGAGGCCCGCTTAGAGCGGTGCGGAGCGTTCCGGTTACATAAAAATTGTGACGAGCAGGTTAATACCAGGAAGATGAGGAAAGGGTGAGCTTGCTCTCAGTACTAGGTCTACATGACTAACGTGTTGTTGTGCTTCCTTACACAGAGACCAGTGAGTGACGATCCCAGGAAAACCTGTGTCTGTCTCTTGTTCAGCCTGTCACAAAATGTTATCATATTTTAATAACATTCGGGACAAGCACTCTTTTGCTGCCCATATCATTGGGCTTTAGTATCTGCATATAAAACATATGGTTATATTTTGCTTTTAAACCATTTTTTAGACAAGTCAAGATCCCCAACAATTTGTGAAAGTTTGATAAATTTTACTCTGTTTTATAAGAAAAGCAGAAACATGCATTGTTATACACATGTAGAGCTATAATGTGAAGGGATCGGATCATTTATTTAAAGATAAAATATTCAGGAAAAAAAAAAAGAAATAGGCTAATATTTGAGTATTGATTGATTACTTGATATAATTTCTTGGCATTGTTGCTCTGAGAACCAGGAGGCTTGACCCAAAGTCTAGTTTTATTCTTCACTGCCATTCAATTAAAATATAGGAATATTGAGAGTTTCACAATGAGATAGTGAAACATTTATGTTGGTAATTTTAGATCTTAAGCCTAAAATAACCCGTTTCATTTTTTCCCATGGACACCATTCACATTTGTGGTGTATGGTACAGCAAGACTGCTCTCTATCTTTGCAGGAAATCTTGCATCTATGGATTTAGTACATTTTCAATAGCAACATAGACCGCTCTTGTGGCAGATCTTTCTGAAAGAACGAGACTTCATCAGCTGCTAGGTTGACAAGATGACAGATTATCATGTTTTCTTCTGAGCTAGAGCTTTTGAGTTTGTGATTTCAGTATTTCTAAAATCACCTCAGTAGCAAAATCAAATAACAATTGTGTGATGCTGCTTCCCTGCTGACTGGTCTGCTGCTTTATGGTTTATGAGACATGAAGGATAAGAAATTAGATTTCTAGCCGTTCAAGCCAAGGTGGCTGACAGATGAACAAATTGACCAGTCAGTAGGATCTCTTACTGGCCAGTTTTTTTGTAGTACTCTTTCTTTTCATTTATTGTATTGTTTAAATATAATCAATAATATGATGATAACACAAAATAAATGCAGGCACATTCATGCACATATAAAATGATCGGTTAAGCTTTTAGTATTTTCTTGATGGGACAAAAGTAATTAATAAGCTCCTTTACAGACAGCATAATATAAAAAAAATATCATTTTCAGAGTCATTTTCATTACGTCCTTATTTTGAAGTTTTCAATCATAATACATGTTGTCTTAACATACAACATTTTCTAGCTAGAAACAGGTCCTGTTTCTTTTATACAGCATTTATTTATGTGAAAAATGTTATGTCAAGACAATTACCTTTTATTATCTGTTACTAATGTCTTTTTGTAAAATGTTTTATTAGATTTTTCTAATATAATACTCCTAAAACACGAACATGCACCTGCCCTTCACCTGGGTGACCCCTGTGAAAGCCCCACATGAGGCTTCTGCTTTTTTCCTTAATATGTCCTGCTGTACAGACCCACATGTGCATCATTGCCAACTGAATATCTGACATGACCCAACCCTGGTACACCAGTGCAGCATTTTAGGGGCACAACATCACCCGAACAGCCCAACATACACCACTGCTAATGGCATGGTAAATCATTTATTTTTCCGAATTTTTATGTAATTTGGACGAAACAAACAAATGGATGCATATAGAAATAAAGAAACACAATGAATATAATGCACGTCATTCAAACATATATATTACATTATATTACATCAAACATTATATATTACATATATATTCTGCTGAACACAAACTAATATATTTTGAGAAATGTGTTAGTGGTTTTGTTTGGTTACTAACATTCTTCAAAATATATTATTTAGTGTTCTGCATAATTAAGACATAGGGGTTGGGAATGATATGAGTGTGAAAAGAGATCATTTTTTAACTTACTCTTTTTACTAAAGAAATCTGTTCAGGCTTGTATGTAAATTAACAAGTTCCATTATCCACAATATGTTTAAAAAAACAAAGCAACAAAGATACATTTATTTCTGAGTTCCAGATCTTCTATAGATGTTGTCAGCGGCAAACAAACATTACATGGCCAAAACTTAATGTTGTGATGCTGCCTTCTTTGGTCATGTTTTCCTTAGTCTTGTGGAAGGATCCTGACAGACCCACGTGTTTAGTTTGAGAGAGACATGGCATTGTTTGTTTTGGCATGCCATGAGCTCTCTCCGGTCTCGTCTCTGACCCCGACCTCTCGTTTCTTCATTGATTGTTAATCATTTCATGCCCTGCACCTGTTCCCCTCCTGATTTTCTCCCTATTCAATGTCCCCCTGTTTTCTGTCTTGTGCTGGTTCATTTTGTTACCAAACTTACCGTTTTGTCTGTCATCTTGATCTTAGAGTAAAATCTTTCTAGTTTTGTCACGTCGAGTCCAGTCTGGTTTATGTCAAGTGTTATATAAGTTTAGTCAAGTTTATTGTTCCCGTCTAGTCTGTGTCATTTCTCCCCTGCTTCCCAGTCTTGTACCCCACGTGGGTTTTGCTATGTTTTTTCGTTTGATTAAAGTCTTTGTTTAAACCACATCGCCGTGTGCATTTAGATTCTTCTGTCCGGATCAAGACACTTAACTTTCCGGTAGAAACGTCTATTAATATAAATTAAATATAAAAAAATAGTTATATTATAACTAGACCAGAAGTTTACTTTGGGCCAGATACTTACATCAGATGAAACCTTCTGTACCTTTTGTCAGTTGATTTAATGCAAACATTGCAAATAACTTGTCAAATGGGAGTAAGATATATCATGTATCACCATAGACCTGTATACTTTATTTTGTCACATCAGGTATGACCAGATGAACCGTAATGATAATGAAGGTATATACATAATTGATGCCGTCGAGCATTTGTCCGTTTTTAAGCACTCAGGATCAAAATAAAACTTTATTTAATGTGTCATATTGGCACTGTGACTTGACATTTCCCCTTCTATCTATTATTTTAATAACTGCTGTTCTCTTGTGGGATTACAGGATTTCCTAGTTGAAGAGCTTTTAATACGGCTTTAGCTTTTGCTCTTTTACACATCGAGAAGCTTCTTGAGAAAGGTGCATGCTAGCATCAATAAACATTGTCTTTCCCCATTCAGCATTTGTTTATACTATATATTCTCTTAGTGCGACCATATTATATTAAAACAGATTTGACGTTTGAGGGCAGAAAGGTCTTTCATTTGGACCATTGAGAGCTTAATGGTCTGAAAAAGTGATTACAAAAGAACATCTCCTTATTTTAGATCCAAAGCCCATGGCGAATTATTATCATCACATCCCTGTGCTAATTTCCGAAGCATCACACCAATGCAAAACAACATACACTGAATTGAGAGAGAAAGGCAAGGCAGCTCCTCCAACAAACAACTTTTTGCACATGCGATTAATGGAGTGTTGCTACAGCAACGGAGATAATGCCGTGTTGCTTGCAATTATCTTGCAGTCAGGAAGAAAGTTCGAGCTAAACTAGGTGGTTGAAGGACAGGAATTGTGTTATTGCTTCGAGTACTGATACATAATGAGGTTTAGAAGTTTTAATTGTCTGTAGGATGTTTGTTTTGTGAGTTTCCATCTATTCTGTATGTTTGTCGTTGTTAGGGCTTTTGGACGGGTGCCAGTATTGGAAGACTCTTTGGTAGATAAGTGTTTTTTATCCTCAGTGCATGTTTACATGAATATATACATAAATTCATGTTTGTTAAATTACAGCAGATCCTCAGCAGCTGAACTGTGAGTAAACTATCCATTTGTGACACTGACACTGATTGTTGATCATCAAACAGATCACTGTCAAACATGCCTTTTTAGAAAAAAGGAGGCAAAAATATTTTTTATTGTGTCTGTTATGAAGCTCATCCAACATGTTGAGTCCTTTGTGTGCTCAGTTATTGATTCCATTATATGTCTTTATTTCTGAGTGCAGAACACTGTACTGCAAAATTGTTACAATGTCAGAGAATCATGTTTGAGTGATTTAAAAAAATCTAATCAAACAACAGGAGTTTTTCTAATAAGATGAGTCATTATTATTTTCTGAAGTATGTTTTTAGGTTCTGACTTTACTTTTTTTTACAGTGTACTGTAAGCGTAATGCACCTGAGCAACAGCAACAGGCTGGTAGGGTACATAATAGGTTCAAAATGCTTTCATTTATTCTGTAAAAGATAGGGGAGAGGAGCTGTTATTCAGTCCATGCTCTAATTTTTGTGTATGAGTGGCACATTAAGAATGGACGGCTCAATGTACTAACAAGATGACATCAGCCAACATACTAGATTATAAAGGCTGCATTGCTTTTTACAAGAAAACTGCTGTAAATGCAGGAAATTATATTACGGTCCCAAAAGGTGAATTGTGTGTTCGTTTGGTGTTATAAAGTTTCTCCTACCCTAGTTTAATTTATAACATTATATACATAAGTAGTATTTTTATGATCCCCTTTCACCTGCCCTCACTTCCGGACTTTTTCCCATAATCCTGCTCTGCCCGTCACCTACACCCTATCTTAATCATCACACCTGGTCGTCATTTGTAATTACCCTCACAGTATATAGTTCAGTTCTGTTTCAATAATCTTAGCTGGCTCTATGTTGACTTTTTTGTGTGTTGTTTTATGCTATTGTTCTGTTCCTATGTTCATTGCCTATTGGATTTATAAAGACTCTTTCTTTGCAAACTTTTCTATACAACAAGTAACAACCCTTGAAGGTGGACAGAACTGTAGCTATTTGTATTTGTAACTTTTACACCACTTGAGAAAGATTTATTTCTAATGTGGCACAGTGGAAGAGCATTGCGTTAGCAGCGCAAAAGGTTGTGGGTTCAATTCCCAAGGGAAAGCGTGGAACCGTTTGGTGAAATGCAACTTCATCAGAAACTACTGGTAGACAGAAGCACGGGCGTATGTTTGTGGCAATAGCCAAATTTCCATTGTATGTGTCAATATGATTGATTTTTTTTAAAGATTATGTTCCATGAAGATCATTTGTAAATTTCCCACGGTAAACGTATCAAAACTTTTTGTGGTTGGAAATATGCACAAAACTTAAACTGGCTGCAGTCCGCTATGTGGGAATTAACCCCTCAATTTTGGTATCTTTGTAGAGCTTATAATTTCTGCTTCCAGGTTCATGTACTCTCCACGATGTCATTACAGTGGACGTTACTTAGACAGTTGCTGCATATCTCATGCTAATCTTGAGTACAAACAGAATATCAGTAGAGTCTTTAGCTTGATCACATTTATTAAAGACTGATGCAGCTGTACGATTATTTCCATTGGAAAATAATTGGGACCATTGGCGACAGGCGTGTCCAGTGACAGGAGTCAAGCGACAAAAGTTGAGAATTATTCAACTTTATTGAAAATGATGAGCTACTTTCGCGAGCGACTACCAATAGAAGTTAAGCAGTGGAGGCTCAAGTCATCTGTGTCTCTTCAATTACTGGAGGCTTTGTTCAAAATGTTCCTCGGACAGCAAAGCTTGGAGCGCCTTCAAACGATCTCATAGAAAGAGACAAGCTCTCTGGCTAAGTGGGTCTTCGTATCGCTCGTTGGTTTAGGCGTGGGCAGGCTATTTCTTTCTCCTTGCTGTGGTCGTGCTTTTCCGGGAGAATTGGCCAATAAGGGACTAAGAAAAGGTGTCACTTCACAATTTTTCATGTTTTGAAAAAACTTTCTGAAACCAATGCATGGCACTGACGTCACTTTCCCATGTGAACAAGTCGAGACGCCCTGGGACCCCGCTCCCCAGGGTGGCAAAACACCCAGCAAAATGGCTATGAAGAAACAAAGAAACTGGGACTAAAACACGCGGAAATGCTACGCGGAATTGCATTTCCTGATATTGAAAGCAGTCATTTAGTTGAGTGTTTTGCCACCCACGGGGGCGAGCTCCGGCCTTTCTCTCGTGGTGTTCACGTGGGAAATTACCCTCTATACAAACCTTGGGGGAGTGTATCGAGCACAGAAATACTACATATAACGTCCAACTTGTTTTTGATAAGTTGACCTTGTCAAGCATGAGAAGACAGCATGTTTAACATTGTAATAAAGTCAGAATGCATGAAACACCGTTTCACATCCCCTTTAAAACAAACCTGTTTCATCCACGCAACAACCTCCTACAGCTCCTCTGATGGACAACTTTAAAGGTGTTTTTTTCAATATCATTTTTTGCACACTCAGATTCCAGATATTTAGATATTTGTATCTCGGCCAGATATTTTCCATTACTAACAAATATGTCAATGGAAAGCTTATTTATTCAGCTTTAAGATGATAAATACATCTCAATTAAAAAAATGACCCATAAGTACAGGGTCACGTTTTCAAAATATTGTTTAATAATGCAAATGACACACAACCTATCAGTTTTAAACATAAAACATAATGTATCCCACAACATGGACACCAGAAGTGATTAAAACAAGACAAGAGGAAAATGTTTTTGAAGTGCAAAAATGGACTACGAGAGTGATTATATTTTGTTTTTCAATTAAACAAGACAATGTATATAACTGTACATTAATTTGTAGTGTAATATTTTCATCATAACTTTAAACCTGTCGATTGAAAAATATGCCATTTTAAGACTTGAATGGAATTTCAAATTCAAGTCAGTGATTCAAAAATGCTCACAGGCCATTCAGGTCTTTTTTTATGGTGTTTTTATGTTCTACTGCTGATAGGTTACTGTTAACCACCATTGTATAGAGTGTATACAGTGTCCAATATTTCTCTGTATTCCAGGAAAAAGTAATAGCATGTCTGTGCGACATGATTGGTGAGTGGTACCACTGTATGTGATGAATTGTACTTAATAAAAGTAAAATGATTTATTGCAATATGGTTTGTGTTATTGACAAAGATTCATTTTTAAATCATGCTATTAAAAGCCATTGCAGTATGTGCATGAGTCTATGTGGATATAGCAGCGAGTTCTGCCAGCACATTTTTTAGATTTTTGATCTGCATACTTATCCTTTTTTTTGTAGGTGTAACAAAAGGCAGGCGAGGCAGCAGATCCTCGTGCAGTAAAGATTTATTTGATAAAAAGACAAACTAAAAGAAACACCTGGGAAGATAATTAACAAAGGGCAACACAGGAAACAGGAACTCATAAAGAACTACATGTAAAAGTCCACAAGACAAAGGGAAAACAGATTGGATTCAGTACAGGCAAATACAATCATGAAGACTTGTGTGTGTGGAGTTTGCATGTTCTCCCCGTGCCTCAGGGGTTTCCTCCGGGTACTCCGGTTTCCTCCCCTGGTCCAAAGACATGCATGGTAGGTTGATTGGCATCTCTGGAAAAATTGTCCGTAGGGTGTGAGTGCGTGAGTGAATGAGTGAATGTGTGTGCCCTGCGATGGGTTGGCACTCCATCCAGGGTGTATCCTGCCTTGATGCCCGATGACTCCTGAGATAGGCGCAGGCTCCCCGTGACCCGAGGTAGTTCGGATACAGCGGTAGAAAATGGATGGATGGAAAATGAACCATAGTACCATAGTAGGAAAAAACAATGGTAGTCAAAAGTTTGCCGTCAAACATTCTTCAAAATGTCTTCTTCTGTGTTTAACAGAACAAAACAAATGATACATTATTTTTTCCTACTATGGCAGTCAATGGGTGTTGATGATATCTGTTTGGTTATAGGCATTATTCTAAATATCCTTCCCTGTGTTCATCAGAACAAAGAAATGTATACACGTTTTGAATAATTCGAAGGCGAGTTAATGATGACAGATTTAAAAATTTTGGGTGATGAATCACTTTAAGGCTGTAAAATAATACTCTCTGTGACTCAGAAGTGTTCCCTCTTTCTTTCCACACAATAGAACACACATTCATGACTAACAGTATGCAAAAGCCAAACGTAATGAACAATTTCTTCATATCCCTCTCTTTTCAACTTATTCTTCTATCTTGACTAGCCAGAGTTCTGTCAAGAACTGATGTACTGTGTGCTATAATCAGGCTACTTTTTTCAGTAGGCATGCTGGAGATGGGAAAAGAATCTCAAAGTCTTTGATAAGTTGAGATCAATCGGATAAGGGAAAGTTTTCTTTCATCATGATACATTGGCTGCTTTGATTGACAGTTACCTGCTTGGTTGATCTAAGGGTAGACTGTCATTGGGTTTGTGTACAATTACATAGTGTGAGAGAGAAGCGGTTGGGAGTTTGTAATCCCCCACAAACAACTCCATATTCATTGATAACACTGATGCAATTGAAGGGGTGGATACGAAAACATCAAAGTGTCTCATGTAGAAAAACCACTGACAAACAGCAGAAGTCTGGTCCACATTGCAGTTTGTGGCAAGTCCAGTGATTCATTTTTGCTCAAAAGTGTGCACTGTATTCACAATGTGTCTACAAAAAGACTTACTCCCCCACCTGCTAAAAATTGCGTAAAAGCCAGTCAATCAGATGAGAACTGCATATTGAGACAGTACTTGCCAATTTCATATTCAGTATGCTTCAAACAGTCAGTGAATAGTCTGTGGGTGTGCTGCCTGAGGCTGAGATTAGGACAGGGTCATCTTTATTTATGTGGAAACATCTCAATTAAACTCTATGAGGCATAAACAGTGAAACATTAATTTGTTGAAGGATGCGATATCTTAGGATGAGATATTTCAGGCTCCACTAACAGATGATGATCATTTAGTGATCATGATCGTTTATGATGAGCCCATAAGCCTTTTTTTACTTGAATTTAACAGTGACACGTCCTTCACAATGTGTGATGGTTACACATTTAACATCATTATATTGTAAGCTCATATAGCTCAATAGACTGCATGTAAGGTACATTTGTTCTGTAAACTTATGAGGGTAACTAAGTCAATCAAAGTTTTTGTTTGATTCATCTAAAAAATCATAGACAGTTGTTTTCCCAAAACATTGATGTGTTTGTTTAGTCATCCATTTCAATAATTATTTTTGCATTAAAAATACACACTTCAAAATTAAGTTAAATAAAATGCAGCCATGCAAAGCAAGAATACTTTTGCATATGTGCAAACTGGCAATTATATATGAGACATTCTTCATGTATTAGTGCATTCTCTACCTCCTTCTTCATGATATGATGGCATTGTTTTTAAATAGTACCTGACAGAGCAGAAGAGTAAACATCATACTCTACCTTCATTTTACAGGAGAGTTAATCACATGTTAAAGGCATCGCTGACAGCAGCTGTTTCATTCCCGTTCATTTGAATACAAATGAGTGAACATGTCAACACCAATTAAACAACAACAACAATTGGTTGCAGGGACTTTAGAGTTTCTTTAGATCTGCTTGGCCGAATAGGCACAGAGCTATTTGGAGGAGAACCTACTGACTTTGGACTAAAGCTGAATCAGTCATTATTTTTAAGCAGGGGTTTGTCAGTGAACTTAGCTTTGATGTGACTCATTCAGATACAAGTATTTTTGCAATGATGTCACTATCGCAATAACCATTAATGGATGCATTCTGCAAGTTCAGCTATGAAGGGCATCAACAGAGCTCTGCAGTGTTTATTTAGCAGATTTATAAGAGACAAGCGTAGCCCTTCCGGAAAGTGCACACGGTGATAGTATTTCAAAAGCCAAACTGCTACAGTAATTTACATTGTAATGAGAGCAGGATCATAGAAAGCGTAGGACTGTTATTTGCGATGGATTTTAGACCTAATTTTAGGTACAACCTGTCAGTTTTTATTTTCACTATATATGCAGACAAACTATGACCCTGCCAAATATTGACCCTGGGAAATTTTGGATCTCATGGAATTTGAAACTTTTTACAAGGTGGCTAATTTGTATGAATTCACCATATCATCTTATTCAACAAATATTAATTCAGACGATAATCACCACATAAAATAGATACAAATTCCTGTGCTAGCAGGTTGGATTTCTTGACTTCAGGAGTCCGTATCGGCTCGTATGTTAAGTCATCCCCTTCTTAGTAGGCTTTGGAAACTTCTTTCTGAATTTCCAATTCTTTAGTTGAAATATAAATATATAGAGCAGTCAGAGCACAGATTGTTCACTGGCTTCAATAATTTATTGAGGATGACAGGTGCTGCTGCTTTAGTTTTATTCAAGATCAGGAACTTTTTTGCTCACTAAACTTTGCAGACTTTCTTCTCACTTGTCTTTTCATTTAGCCAATTAGGCTTCTTATCTTTACTTTTTGCTGTTTTATCTTACTTTTGCTCCTTTCAAAGAAACAGGGTAATTTTAATGTAAAAATCTGTATCGATGTTCTAATCTTAGAATGCTTTTCTTCAGCTAAAGCCAGAGAAGTTTCGTGGGACAAATAACCTATGACACCTTCACGACTGTGTGAAAAATCCAGCACAGGATGCGGAAATAATGCAGAATAATGAAGAGGAAAAGCTATTTACAGTTCATGAGCGCATATGTTGTTGTTTCACAGAAGACTGTTGCGGAGAGTGAGCATTGACATTATACAGGTGTGTGTCAGACTGTAAAAATGTACAGTTAAAATGTGGAATGATGACTTTACTGTGTACTTTGCAGAACAACATGAATTTTGTCATGTGCGTTGGTAAAAAGAGTGCAGGAAAGATCACAAATTATAGAAGCTTTCTACATATGTGACCCTATCTATAAACCCAGGCTTATTCAGGCCAAACTGAATTTTAATAAAATAACAAGCATCAAAATATATTTTTGAAACAAAATAATCAAGATTGTACTTTAACGAAAAGTTCTTTACATCATTTAGGATGATTTTATAAACAGTAAAATCACAAAAATGACTTTAGCTGGGTTGTACTGTCAGGAGTTGCCGAGGAAGAACCCAAGCGCAGGCAGCAGTGCAATTAACGAATAACTTTAATAATATATAACAAAAAACTTCAAGATTTCATTTTCTTGATATGTCTCAAGGATATTTTGGCAATCACGGGAGTTATGCAGTTCAACCCATATAATTATAAGAGGTAGTGGTTTTCCATTTGAATGTAGCATTCACACACATGAGTCATACACGAATACAACTCACCTTTGTGCATAAGCTGTTCTGAAATCATATTCCAGGTAAGTGCAATATCTGGAAATGCCGTTATTTAGTATTAGAAATGCATATCAAATCAATTGCTGTGAGCAATGTTTTATTCTTGGAATCGACTCTGATTGTATCAGGATCATGGCCATTTATTACAAATTAGCAAACTACACAGAGGGAGTGAAATTCTTTTGTTATCTTTAAGTTTAAAAGGTGTTTGTCTAAAGCTTTTAAGCTAAAAAAAACGTTAACCCCTGGAGGTCATTTAAAGAAGCAGTTTCACGCTGTGTCAGTGAGTAACATCACTGACATTCTGGTGACAAACCCAAAATCAATCTCTTCCATTTATAGAATGACTTGAATACTTCCTCCTGTGGTTTACCAATTAGCAGGTTGAATGAAGTGAAACATGGAGTGTTGCAACACATTTTTCAGCTGGATGGAGGTTTGTTCTTTGTGTCCCAAAGTTTGGTGTTCAATTTCCATATTGGTCTGCAACAAATTATAAAAATGTTTTGAAATGTGTCTGTTCTTGGGAAGAATGGTTTGGTAAGGCACTTTATCTGCAGCAGTACTGTACTGGTATTTCATTCATCAGCCTGGACCCTGACTTGCATTTCACAAAAAAAGTAAAGAGCAATATGTGCCTGAAGTTAACATTTTCTCTCAAATTGTGAGACCAGAAAAATAAAGCAAAAACCAATTTTGTTAAAGAACATGAAATAAAATAAGCTAATAAAACACAAAAATCATTGATATTTTTCATATTTATTTGACTTCTTTTTTATTGGTTTTCCTTAAAAAAAATTCAAATAAACCTGTGAAGAACCCTCCTGACATAGTTATAAGTACACAATTCACCTTTGTATCTGAATTAAATATCCAAACATCTCTAATGATGCTATGTGTAAAAAAACCATTACCATTAGAAATCTCTGTTTTAATTGATTTAATGATGGCCACTCTCTTGGTTTTACATTTTTTTTATTGTTATGTCTTGAGTGTCCCATTTGTGTTCTTATGCGCATTAAAAGCTTTACAAGTCTTATGCATTTATACATCCATATGAAATACTTGAACTCCTTGGTCTTTAAGCACATAATCCTCTTTACAATTTAAAATCAGTGACCTTATGAGAATATGACTTTAAACCTTTACTTATTATAAAAGGCAGTGTCAAAGGTAGGCGAAAAGATTTTGTGAAGATGAACACTAATTGGGTATGGTCTTATAAAGAGACCATAAAAGAGATACTTTTGTTGTCTGTTAATCAAGGAGAGAACTGAAAACATTAGAGAATAGCAGTCAGAGAAAAAAAACCTGAAATGTTGAACTGTAACAATATGTGACATTCACGCAACTAGAGACTTTTTAAATCTGTTGTAATTGGAGCACTTATAAATGAGTTTTATTGCAAAAGCCAATTTGTGTGGATAGAGACAAACGATATAACGCATGACCAGATTTTCCACATGAGTCTTCTAATCTTGTAAGATAGGAAGAGTGAAATGTCAGTTACAATGCTAATAGGCACGGAAGCAGCAGAACAATTGAACCACATGTGTGTATGAAATGACATATATAGTTTGTCAATCGTCAGCAAACAGTAAGAGCAAGTAGAAGAGATGACTTTAGCTTTGATAAGCATAGTCGGAATTAGACCACGTATAAGCAGCCTTTTATACTTTTAAGGTGGTTTCTGTTCAATGAAGCTCATTACTTACTTGTATAGAAAGGAAATAAATCTAAAATAAGAGGTCATTTAGAGTTGTGAATTGAAACTACTTACTTTTTTCTGTGATCATTTAAATGGAAATCCTAAGCCAGAAAAAGCAACTGTAGCACAAAAATGGCTGGATACCATCTTAAGTATAAAACATTAAAAGTGGGAAAAAAAATGTGTTGCTAAAGATGCAAATGCATGCCAAGTAAAGCTAACACAGTATGCATTCAGCAAAGCAATAGCATTCCAACAAAAAAAGCAATAAATATGTAAATTACGTAAATGTTGTTTTCAGAAAGTCTTCTTTTTACAAAGAGAGGGGCAGAGAGTGCAGTTTTATCTTGTTTACATGTCTGAGGTTTAAATATTATTTACAATAGGTATTCTGATTCAATCCCAGAAATATTTTGTGATTGTTTTGTTTTATCTCAAATATTCAAGTAATGATCCCCCTCAGCTTTTGAATATCATTTTTATATTAAAACTCCTCATATACAAGAATTTTTCAACTTGTTTCCTGTCATCCCTAATATATTTTTCATTCACATAACATCTCAGTAAACATCTAGTTAGGGCATCTTTTACTAAACATTTTGGCCACTTTTAAACGGTTTCAAAGGAAAATGTACATTGTTAACAACTCAGGGGAAACACAATGTGTACGCACTGTATCTAAAGACCTAAAGCAGTGGGATGTTGTGCCACTTCAAAGAGATTGAAGCCAACTCATAACAGTTCTGCTGAATTCTCAGAGCTCTGCTATACAGAAAGTGTGTTGGCG